>NC_132910.1:70877860-71548485 GCF_047675955.1 Chlorocebus sabaeus
GGACAGATCCTTGTTAGAGAGCATTCAGAAAATATTTCAGAACAGTTACATCCCCCTCCTCTAGCCCAAAATATAAGGGGATTTTCTTTGATCTGCACCTTGAAAATCTGTTGGAGTTCCTGGAAGTAAAACCATAAAATTGGGGCCCCTCTAAAATTAGGCCCTCAGGAGTTTTTAACACTCAAACCAATACTCACTAAATTTCAGTGATTCAACAAAATTACCATGTAAGTGTTCCTGCCAGTTACTGAATCTAGTGGCTTCAGCTTCAAGCATGCTGATTACAGTCATAACTCTCTGTATTAGCTTGTCTCTGGATTTCAAGGTGTTGATTAGCCCTGTCACCTTAATTATCTGATGGAACTAAGAAAAGTCATTAATTTGCAGTTTGTACATCTTTTGTCCTATGAGGATGGGAATAATGACTTCAAATCTCTTTACATATCAGAATTCAAACTGTAAGTCTCTCCTCATTTTCTTTTAAAGTTCTTCATAGTATCATGAAATTCCCCTTTATGTCCTAAGCTTCCCTCCAGGGAGTTGCATCTTGTGCTTCTCCCCATGCTAGTTGTTCTCTCATCTTGCTTCACAGCTGCCATCTCAGGGCTTGGTGCTTCCTTCCTTGCTTTTCTGGATTTATTCCAACATATTTTTTGGTTCTCATCCTCATTTTGCTATAGTTTATTTTCACAGCTCTCTAAATAAAGGAATATGGGAAATCACTATCTGAGTCTGTATCTGAAAATGTCTCCTAGCATCCAATAATACTGATAAAAATTTTGATGTCCTTCTGATTTTTGTTCTGAAAGTTTATATCATTATGTCTAATCTTTAAAAAAAGTCCTCTGGAATGAGCTCTAAGTATACTCTTTCTTCTACAGATCTACGTACTTTAGTATTGGCATATTCCCTTGAATTCTTTGATACTCTCATTTCTGCTTTCTTGGATATCTCCTTCTATGACTTGTATTATTCTGGTTTTGGACTTTCTGAATTCATTCTCTACCTTGTTCATCTCTCCCCATTCCCATCTTTTTCTTCTTACTCTGCACTTTCACAGAACATTCTCTCAATTATATCTTCCTAATATTCTACTAAATTAAAACATTTTAGTAATCATAATTGAAAATTCCAAGAATTGTTCAATCTTCAGTCAGGGATATTTTTCTTTTCTCTCTCTCTCTCTTTTTTTTTTTTCTGATTGGTCCTTTGTTTCTTTGTTTTTGTTTTGTTTTTGAGACTGGATCTCCCTATGTTACTTAGGCTGGTCTCAAACTCCTGGGCTCAAGTGATTCTCCCATCTTGGCGTCCCAAACTGCTGGGATTACAGATGTGAGTCACCATGGCTAGCTTGATTTTTCCTTTTTTATAACATGTTTTGGGTGGTGATGCAATATCTCCTCTAACCTTTTTTGTTCTTCCAATAAGAGGTTTTGTTTAAGTTTTATTCTGTTCCTTTGGATTAAAGGATGCAAAATATAAAAGAAAAAAAGAATTTTAAAATATTATTAAAAATAATAAAAATATTATTTTTAAAAGTTTTATTCTATTCTTTAAATATTGCATATAAATTTAGGATAATATTTTTCCAGTTTTAAATCTTGACCTTTCACTTTCATGCTGAAGTTTTCCTCAAATATTTGGTAATCCCTGGTTGTTCATTGATATATTATAATAAAGGAGTTATATGTATTGATGAGACTTTTGTTCACATTATAAGAACATATTTGTTCACAAATGGACTTTGCTTTGATGTGGCCATGCAGGGAGGTTAGTGTTAAACTGGAGAACCTCTACATTATAGTTGCCATATTTAACAAATAAAAATATGGAAAGTGGGCAAAGGATATGAACAGACATTTCTCAAAAGAAGACATTCATACAGCCAACAGACACATGAAAAAATGCTCATCATCACTGGCCATCAGAGAAATGCAAATCAAAACCACAATGAGATACCATCTCACACCAGTTAGAATGGCGATCATTAAAAAGTCAGGAAACAACAGGTGCTGGAGAGGATGTGGAGAAATAGGAACACTTTTACACTGTTGGTGGGATTGTAAACTAGTTCAACCATTATGGAAAACAGTATGGCGATTCCTCAAGGATCTAGAACTAGATGTACCATATGACCCAGCCATCCCATTACTAGGTATATACCCAAAGGATTATAAATTATGCTGCTATAAAGACACATGCACACGTATGTTTATTGCAGCACTATTCACAATAGCAAAGACTTGGAATCAACCTAAATGTCCATCAGTGACAGATTGGATTAAGAAAATGTGGCACAAATACACCATGGAATACTATGCAGCCATAAAAAAGGATGAGTTTGTGTCCTTTGTAGGGACATGGATGCAGCTGGAAACCATCATTCTCAGCAAACTATCACAAGAACAGAAAACCAAACACCGCATGTTCTCACTCATAGGCGGGAACTGAACAATGAGATCACTTGGACTCGGGAAGGGGAACATCACACACCGGGGCCTATCATGGGGAGGGGGGAGGGGGGAGGGATTGCATTGGGAGTTATACCTGATGTAAATGACGAGTTGATGGGTGCAGCACACCAACATGGCACAAGTATACATATGTAGCAAACCTGCACGTTGTGCACATGTACCCTACAACTTGAAGTTTAATAATAATAAATAAATTTAAAAAAAAAATATGGGACACACAGTTAAATTTGAATTTTAGATAAACAACTAACTATTTTTTAGTATAATGCCATTATATGAAGGTATTTGCTCAGGGCCAGTCAGTTCCTTCTGAGAGGAAACTTCTAATTCTTTGCCTGGGGCAGAAACTTGACTGTTGAATTTGTGATATGTATAAGTGTGTACACATGGGTAGGGTTGGGAGCTGAATGTTCTGTACTTACCCATTTTCAACTGATCCTTATTTCTAGTACCATATCTCACTCGTGTCCCCTGCCAGACCTTAAATTTACAAATAAAATGTGTCTCTGTGATTCTATGACTATGATGTGTTACCATCTCAAGTGCATCTCCCTCAATGCATCTTTTAGGCCAGAGCTTCTGAACTAATGTGCCCAGGTAGATTACAAATACATCACAAGATATTGAAAATTGTACACTTTTCATGACAAAAATTTCAAAGCATTTTCACTATCTTTTAAAAAATTTACAGCAGTTAAATTTTTAGCTAACATTCTTTGAATTTCTACTTTTGGTACTTGTTACTTTAATGCATATAACTCTATGCAGAGCACTGTTTGTCAGCAGCAGAACATCCAACTCATAAAAAATTAATTTTGTAGTAATTTTTTTCAACGTGTTTCTTTATTTTGAGTCCAAGTATAAAATTGTAATACTATAGCAGACCACTTTTGGCTAGTGTGGCATATCATGCAGACCCTTCGGCAAACCAGGCTCAACTTTTGTCTTCCTCAGTCAACTAGCCCTAGGAAATCCCTAGGCAGCCCTGAGTGGAATTATTGAAAGGAGAAAAGACAGCACAGCAAGAGGAGAAACCATATGTTCACGGAACTTACTTGTGCCTTTAGGTCTTGCTACAGACTTAAAGCTTGTAAATCTCATTTTTACATACCACCTTTAGGGCTTCCCAGATCACATGACACACAGTTTATGATTAACAGTCTCATCTCATGCGATGTATCTCACTATTAAGTCTAAGCCTCTACCAAAAAGACTGGCAGGAAGGGCACATTTGTTTTGTATAAGGAAGATATTTATCTTCTAAAACAGACTGGTGTGGCTTCAAAATCCTAGAAGTTTATTCTGAATCTTCAATCAGGGATTGTCATTGGGTGAATACAAGTCTGTTCTTCCATAGACCTTTGGATTAATAATAGATCTTCTGCATTCCCCATTCCAATTGCTGGGTTACGAAGAAGCTTACTCTGTAGATTGGGTTAGCGTGAATGTCTTTTTGTGGCCTGGCTTCTACTTAAAGTCAGCAGACTTATACAATATTTATTTAATGAGCTGAAGGAAGACACACATGCAGATATTTTCTCCAAAATTCATAAAAAAACTATCCAATGTTACATCTCTGTTTTAGCAATAATAAGGTAAGGTGCAGATCCATTGTCTTTCACTGTAGAGGGGATATCCTGATATGCCTCACATTCTGAACTCCCTGAGGTGAAGCCTATTCGGAAACTTAATTTCCCAGGGAATTGTCTCTCCAAGTTCCTAGGGTTCCTACTACTCTCTGCTTACTATCCAGGGTAGCTGCTACTCCCTGCTCATCAGATTCTACCAGCATTATGTCATTAATATAGAGGATCAGCATGATGGCTTATGGAATGGTGAAATAAGGTAAATTTTTGCAGACTAACTACAGCACAATGCCAAATTGTTGAAAGGAAGCAATCATGACCTTAACCTTCCGACTCTGCTGGCTGAAGAAAAATGTGTGTGTGTGTGTGTGTGTGTGTATGTGTGTGTGTGTGTATGTGTGTGTGCGTGAATTGTAGCATACAAGGTACCAGGAGCCTAGTTGATTTGTTCCATTAAAAATCTTACATACGTATCAGCAACTATAAGTGAAGTCATCACCTGATTAAGTTAATAATATGCTGTTGATTTTTTTTTTTCTCCTAAGGCTAATCTGTTTTCTACATGATACAAAACACAAGTTAAATGTGGAAAGAATAGGATTTACAACTTCAGGATTTTTAAGTACTTGATAGAGGCACTAATATCTGAAATTCTCTCAGGAGTGCAGAATTGATTTTGATTTACTATTTTAGTAGTAAGGACTTATTCCTGAGGCTCTCAGTTTGCTATTTCTACCATAATCCTTTTCTTCATAGTTCAGGGATCCAGTGTTGGGATTCTGTCTGTAACTAAGTATATCTTTTCCAATTGAGCATTCATGGATGGCGGGAATAAACACAAATATGTTCTTAGACACACAAGGCCCACTTTGAGATGAAGTTGAGCCAAAACTCTGGTTATCAGTTGATCCCTAAGTATTCCCTTCATTTCTTTTTTTATTGTGGATTTTATTTATTTATTTTTATTTTATTAAAAATTGATAATTGATAATTATATAAATTTATGGGATACAAAGTAATGTTATGATTTATGAATATAATATGGAATAACTAAATCAAGCTAACTGACATATCTATCACCTCAAATACTTATCAATTTTTGTAGTGAGAACATTTGAAATGTACTCTGTTAGCAATTTTGAAATATTTCAAATACATTATTATTAATTATATTCACTCTGCTGTGCAACAGACTTCAAAACCCCCAATGACACCTTATTCTAAGGTTTTGTACTCTTTGATCATCTTCTGCCTATTTCCCCTACTCCCAGCCTCTGTAACCAGCATTCTACAGAGTCTCTGCTTCTAAGAGTCTGATTGTTCTCAATTCTACATATAAGTGAGAATATTCAGTGTTGGTTGCTTTGTGTCTGATTTATTCAACTTAACAGAATGTTCTCTAATTCCATCTAAGTTATTGCAAATAACATAATTTCCTTATTTTTTTAATTTTAATTTTAATTTTTATTTATTTGTTTATTTTTTTGAGACAGAGTCTTGCTCTGTCGCCCAGACTGGAGTGCAGTGGCGTGATCTCAGCTCACTTCAAGCTCTGCCTCCCGGGTTCACGGCATTCTCCTGCCTCAGCCTCCTAAGTAGGTGGGGCTACAAGAGCCTGCCACCACGCCTGGCTAATTTTTTTGTATTTTTTAGTGGAGATGGGGTTTCACCGTGTTAGCTAGGATGGTCTTGATATCCTGACCTCGTGATCCGCCCGCCTCAGCCTCCCAAAGTGCTGGGATTACAGGCATGAGCCACCGCACCTGGCCCAGAATTTCCTTATTTTTAAGAGTGAATCACATTCTACTTTGTATATGTCCTCTCAGGAAATCTAGTTGGGAGGTGGGTTGTACTTGGTTAGTCTATTTAACATTTCTATTTTGTTAAAATGTGAAATTCTTTTCTGACAGCATTCCAAGGATTTCTGGCATGTCTAGTTTATTTAGTGAAAGTATAATTATATGTATAAATTCATTGTGGTCTGTAATTCTGTTCTTCTTCCCTGGTTTGGCATTCTTAGAATCCTTTTTCATGATATTCTCCAGGTTAACAACAATGCAAAATAGCAAAACAGTTTAATTACTTGGGCGCATATGCTCTTGACTTTCTGAGTTACTGTTTGTACCATTCTCACCATAATATTTGGGTTTGATCTTGGTTATTAATCTCAAAGCAATGAAAGATGGAAAGAATGAAACATGAGAAGACTCGACAGCCTATTTAAAAGATATCTTGCTCAGGTAAAGCCATTAAAGACTCTAAGGCAAGGCAAGTCTCGACTTATCAGACAGAGGAAGAACTGTTTCTGCTAACCAGGGTGCCCCCTCCCTGCCATTTCAGGCAGTTAGAGACCTGGATTACTCACAGTTATTTTAGTGTAACCAAATGTCTACATTTAAAACTATCAGGATACCACTCTTTCCCAATTAATATGCTAAAATTTCCAGGAAGTATTTTCTTAAATATATATTTTTTTAATTTAAAAAAGTATTTTTAAATTGATTATACAATAAAATGTGTATATATTTATCATGTATAATATATTCCCTTGAAATACATATGCAATACATTTTGGAATAGCTAAATCAAGCTAATTAACATATGCATTACCTCACAAACTTATCATTTTTTGTTATTAGAACACTTACAATCTACTCTCTTAGCAACTTTCAAGAATAGAATACATTATTATTAACTATAGTTACCATGTTGTACAATAGATCTTTTGAACTTATTTCTTATCTAACTGAAATTTTGTATCTTTTGACCAGTATCTCCTTGATCCTCCCCTCCACTCCCAGTCCCTGGTAACCACCATTCTATTTTTTATTTCCTTGAGTTGAACTTTTTTAGACTCTACATATAAGTGAGATTATGCACTATTTGTGTTTTTCTGCCTAGCTTATTTCACTTACCAGAATGTTCTCCAGGTTGGTGTATGTTGTTGCAAATGACAAGATTTTCTTCATTTTTTCAGGCTGAATAGTATTCCATTGTGTATATCTACCACATTTTTTTAATCTATTCATCCAATGATGGACATTTAAATTGTTTCCATATTCTGGCTATTGTGAATAGTGCTGCAATAAACATGAGAGTACAGACATCTCTTTGACATACTCATTTTATTTCTTTTGAATTTATACCCAGTAGTGAGATTACTGGATCCAGAAAGGCTAGATAATGTTGT
Organism: Chlorocebus sabaeus; assembly: GCF_047675955.1. NCBI lineage: Eukaryota > Metazoa > Chordata > Mammalia > Primates > Cercopithecidae > Chlorocebus > Chlorocebus sabaeus. The sequence continues at coordinate 70,885,111 of NC_132910.1, forward strand.
GATGGCTTATATTAATCATAACCTGACCTAAGCTGGAATTTAAAATCCTAAACTAGTTGTTTCGTTTTTTATTAGTCTTTTTAACTACAATAATGTAGTTAAAAGTAGAGAACTTCATGAACTTTAAATTCTTCATATTTACCATAGTATTTTATTTTGTGGCCATTTGATCCATCAAGGCATTGACTCCAAAAGACACTTCATTCCAGGTGACCACGGGTGATAAGTAACTGCTTTACCAATGCATATTATGGATTTCTTTAGATCCCACCATTTAGTTTTAGTGGAAGATTTTTTCTATTGAAGCCTAGTTAGATCCGATAGCAAATGTTAGATTGCTGTTTCTTTGATAGTTTGTTGTAGAGATATTCAGTTGCAAAGAACAGAATCTAGCTTGTTTAATAAAGGATTTACTGTAACATTATATAAAATTCAGAAATATTGGAATAATTGCAGAAATAAGTTATACTCTGAGCTTCCAGAAATGATTCATAAAGGCACAGAACAGAGTTGGCTGCAAGCATAGCTGTTGCTTCTGTCAAAATGAGAAAACTGCCCACCACACTGGGAAGCTATCACTGTAGGTACTAGCTTGAGAACCATGCTGCAGCTGGAATAATGCACCCTGCAAAAGAAATGCTTCATTCTATGCTTCTATTTTTATCTCCTCAGTTCTGAATTTAAGTTTCAAAACAAAACAAAACAAAATGCATGCATTGGTGGAACCTAAATCATACCTGGAACTGTATCTATAAATTCATTCAGGAAATGTGGTTTTTTATCATATCTGCCTCTTTAGTACACTACAGGAAGATCCAAGTAGAAGTTTAGAAAGCCACTTGGACATCAGCAAGATGGTGGAATAGAAGATTCCAGTCCTCACTCCTTCACAGAAACATCAATTTTCATAGCTACCCGTGGGTGAGAATACGTTTTGGGGAACCCTGGACCAGCTGAGAGAATCCAGCATTTGGGAACGTACTCATTGAAGAGGGTAAGAAAAGTAGTTTCACTTTACCTGCATCACCACCTCTTCTCAAAGATGGCACAGCTCAGTACCGAGAGAGGTTTCCTCAAACCACAATTTTATCTCTGAAGGAGAGCAAGAGTGAAGTGCACTTGTGGCTTCAGAAGTCTTATAGGACACTACCCTGGAGGCCCATTTCTGTTTCATGCCAACCAAAACACTGAAGGAATTGGCACAGCTACATGGTCTAAGGGTAGCTAGGAACAAGGTCTAGTAGCACATGAATCTCAGCAATGGGCTATGTTTCCTGTTAACTGGCTCATGGACTCTACCAAGAGACACTCCCATGAATTCTGCAAAACAACTTGCCTATGGACACCCCAATCAGCCAACAAACAATATCAGCACCTTTCGTGTGCCCCCATATCAGTGCCCTGGATGTCCCCATGAATGGCATACCATGGTCATTGTGCATGAGTACCTTCATGCAGCACAACAAATTTTAGAAACAGAATTTCAGTAACCAGCTTGACTCTGTAGGACTGGGATAATGGCCACAACCTTGAAAACTTCAGAACACTGTCTTAGGGAAAATAAATGAGAGACTCCCAGTATCCAGCCTGGCTTTGTGGAACTGAGAAAAGGCACATAATCCAGGGCTTCTCCTCCTAGGATAAGGAGGACATTTTTGAAAGCAAGAAAAAAATCACCAGTCACATACAAAGGAATCTCAGTAAAACTCTCAGTGGAATTCTTAGCAGAAACCATACAGGCTAAAAGAGAGTGGGATGATATACTCAAAGTGCTGAAAGAAAGAAAAAAAAAAAATCTGTCAACAAAGAATTCTATGCTCAGCAAAGCTGTTCTTCAGAAATGAAGGAGAAATTAAGACTTTTTCAGACAAACAAAAACTAAGGTAGTTTATCAACACTAGACTTGCCCTACAAGAAATGCTAAAGAGAGTTCTTCATGTTGAAATGAAAGGATACTAATTTGCAATATGAAAACATATAAAATATAAAACTCACTGGTAAAGGTAAGTATCTAGTCAAATTCAAAATACTCTAATAGTGTAATGGTGGTATATAAATCACTGTTTAGTATAAAAGTTAAAAGACAAAAGACTGAAAAATAAATGCACAGTCATGCATTGCCTGACAATGAGCATATATTCTGAGAAATGCATTGTTAGTCAATTTCATCACGGTGTGAACATCACAGAGTATACTTACACACAAACTTAAGATGGTGTAATGTACTACATACCTAGGCTATATGGTATAGTTTATTGCTGCTAAGCTACCAACCTATACAGGATGTTATACTGAATACTGTAGGCTGTTGTAACACAATGGTAAGTATTTGTGGATGTAAACATAGAAAAGATACAGTAAAAAAAAAATGGTATAAAAAATGGTGCACCTATATAGGTCATTTACTGTGAATTTTCAGAACTGGAAGTTGCTCTGGGTGAGTCAGGAAGTTAGTGGTGAACAAATGTGAAGGCCCAAGACATTACTGTGAACTATTGCAGAGTTCATAAACACTGTGCACTTAGACTACACTAAATTTATTAACAATTTTTTCAATAATAAATTAACCTTAGCTTAGTGTAGCCTTTTTACTTTATAAACCTTTAATTTTTTTTTTTTTAACTTTTTGGCTCTTTTGTAATAACATTTATCTTAAAACACAAACACATTTTGCTGCTGTACAAAAATAGTTGTGCCTTATATCCTCATTCCAAAAGCCTATCTATTTTAAAACATTTTTTTTTTTTTACTTTTAAATGTTTTTATTGAAAACTAAGACACAAGCACACACATTAGGCTAGGTCTACACGGGGTCTGGATCATGGCTATCACTGTCTTCTACCCCCACATCTTGTCCCACTGGAAGGTCTTCAGTGGCAATAACTTTCATGGATATGTCGTCTCCAATAAAAAAAAATATCTTCTTCTAGAATACCTCTTGAAGAAACTGCCTGAGGCTATTCTTGAAAATGTGTCACTCCTCTTGGAACTAGGTCCATGATGGTTTGTTTGGTTTGTTGCTTTTTTTTTCCTCCTTTAGATTTCCTTGTAAGCAAATTATGTGCCTTGAGTATTCATCTCTATTAATAAATCCTTTTATTAAGAGTTAGAGTCCATGTTTTCAGTCTTTTTAAGGATCTTCTTGATGTTTTCAAAAGCTCCTGCTAAGCCCTCCAGTGTGAATTTTCTCAAGGTTCTTCTTTTTCTTCTCCTACAGTTTTTCTTTCTCTTGTTTCTTCTTAAGCTCTGTATTCCTGTTCCTGTTCAAACCATTCCTCATGAATCAATTTGCCAGAAACCACCTCTAGGAGCTCTTCAATGTCATCCTCATCCACACCCAGGTTACAATTGTTTGCCATCTGAGCCACACAATTTTTCTTTCTTTTTTCTTTTTTTTTCTTTGAGACAGAGTTTTGCTCTTGTTGCCCAGGTTGGAGTGCAGTGGCGCCACCTCGGCTCCCAGATTAAAGCGATTCTCCTGCCTCAGCCTCCTAAGCAGCTGAGGTTACAAGTGCCTGCCACAATGCCCAGCTATTTTTTTTGTATTTTTAGTGGAGACAGGGTTTCGCCATGTTGGTCAGGCTGGTCTTGAACTCCTGATCTCAGGTGATCCAACCTCCTCGGCCTCCCAAACTGTTGGGATTGCAGGCATGAGCCACTGTGCCCAGCCTTTTTTCTCATTTTTATAACACCCCAATCCTTGGCAAATCCTTTGACATTGCAGATGGAACTTGTGTGTCTCCTTCCAGGGACCATTCATATATATTCATATAATCCACAGTGACATCACCCAAGCCCAAGCAAAGTTCTTGATGCAGTCATAGATGTTGTAATTTTTCCAGAATTTTACCAGTGTCTTCTCTGTGTCTTTCTCAGTTGCAGTAGTAACCTGGGCAAAAATCCTCCTCAAGTAATAGGTCTTAAAGCTGCTATAACTAGTTGATCCATTGGTTTACTTAAATATGTGGTACTTGGAATCACCACTTTGACTTTGGGACAAAGATCACCAATTAAAAGAGAGTATGCAGAAGTATTCTCAACAATAAGGAAAATGTAGAAAGGCGTATTATTCTTTAAACAGTATTTCTCAATTTTGCTGGCATAACAATTTAGGAGGACATTTTGAAAGAGGAGGTGGGTCATCCATGACTTCTTATTTTTCTTGTTGTACACAGGCAGTGTGTGTTTACTGATATGTTTGAAAGACTTGGGGTTCTCACTGTGCAAGATCACAAAGGGTTTCAATTTGTAGCCTGCAATATTGCCCTCAAGCAAGACTGTTATCCTCTTTTTAAAAATCCTTGAAACTTGGCATTGACTTGGCCTCCTTAGGATAAAAATCTTTTCAGGCATCCATTTCTGGAATATGATGGAGATTTCATCTGTATAGAATATTTGCTCTGCAAGTAATTTTCCTCCACAATCAGCTTATCTAGAGTTTCCCAAAATTCTTCAGCTGCCTTCACATCAACCCTTGCAGACTCACCACTCACTTCCACATTATGTAATGAATAACAATTTTTCAATAATTTAAGCAACCCAAAGCTAGCACTAAATCTACCAACGTAGTCAGGCTCAAACTTTTCCTTCAATGTTGCAAACAAACCTTTTGCACTGGCCATGAACTTCATGGGACTGAGAGGGATATGTTTCTGTGTCTTGTCTTCAATCCAGTTCATTAGAAGTGTCTCCATATCTGACATAAACCCATCTCAAAGTTTTGTTAGTCTCCTTGCCTTCAATGAAGCAGATTCTTTAACAGTGTGTCACTTTGTTGCTGTTCTTCAAGATCGTACCTATGTAATGGAACATGCCTGACTGGTGAGCAATAACCATCACTGATTTTCCCCCTCTATAATCCTTAATCACTTTTAATTTCATTTCCCAGTCAGTCAGGTCAATCACTTGATGTGGCTTCTACCAGCAGCATTATTTGTAGATTTTGTATGCTTAAGGGCCATGATGAACAAAACAATACTAGATTAATTTAACCACAAGATACAATAATACAATCAAAGGACACAATAAACACAAGATGTAAGAGGCTGCTGCTAGCATAATATGGCACACTGTTTTACAGTAAACTTTTTTTTAATAAGTGGAAGAAGTACACTCTAAAATATTTATAAAAAGTATAGATGGTAAATACAGAAAATGGTTATTTATTATCGTTATTAAATAGTATGTACTGTACATAATTGTATGTGCTATACTTTTATGATTGCCAGCACAGTAGGTTTGTTTATGCCTGCATCATGATGTATACATGAGTAATGCATTGTGTTATGGTGTTATAACAGCTGTAACGTCACTAGACAGTAAGAAGTTTTTCAACTTTATGATAATCTTATGAGACCATCATTGTATATGTGGTTTGTGGTTGATCAGAATGTTGTTATGTGACACATAACTGTGCCTACAGTAATTTGGTAATGAACACAAAATATAAAAACATGTAATTTGTGATATTAATAACATAAAATGTGGGGGTAGAGAAGTAAAAGTGTAGAATTTTTGTATGTGGTTGAAGCTAAATTGTTATCAGTTTAAAATAGACTTTCGTAAGTATAAGGTGTTTTATTTATGTAAACCTCATGGGTAATTGTGAAAAAATCTGTAGTAGCTACATAAGGATATCATGAAATAAATCAAAATATAACAATATAAAATCATCAAATCACAAAAAAGACTGCAATGGAGAAAGAAATAAAGGAACTACAAAATAGGGAGGCTGAGACGGGCGGATCACGAGGTCAGGAGATCGAGACCATCCTGGCTAACATGGTGAAACCCCATCTCTACTAAAAAATACAAAAAAAAAAAAAAAACTAGCCGGGCGAGGTGGCGGGCGCCTGTAGTCCCGGCTACTCGGGAGGCTGAGGCAGGAGAATTGCTTGAACCCGGGAGGCGGAGCTTGCAGTGAGCTGAGATCTGGCCACTGCACTCCGGCCTGGGCAACAGAGTGAGACTCCGTCTCAAAAAAAAAAAAAAAAAAGAAAATCTAGTCCTGCCTATCAATAATAACTTTAAATGTAAATTGATTAAATTATTTTATCAAAAGACAGAGTGATTGAATGGGTTAAAAAAAAGAAAAACCATTTATATGGTATCTACAAAAGACTCACTTTAGCATTAAGGACATGCATAGGCTGAAAATGGGGAGGTGGAAAAAGATATTTTATCCCTGTGATAACCACTGGTAGTTGTATTTAGATTACGCAAAGTAGTCTTTATGACAAAAACTATCATAAGAGATAAAGAAGGTTATTATATAATGATAAAGGGTTCATTTAATCAAGAAGATGTAACAATTATAAATATATATGCAGCCAACATTAAAGCACTTAAATATATAAAATGAATATTAACGGAACTGAAGGGAGAAATAGACAGCAATACAGTAATAGTAGGAGACTTCAATACACAACTTTCAACAATGATAGCTCAATGACAAATCAACAATGACAAAAATCAATAAGGATAGGGGACTTGAATAATGCTATAGACCAAATGGACCTTATAGGCATATACAGAATATTCCATCCAACAGCAGCGGAATACATATTATTCTTAAAAGCACATGGGGCATTCTTCAGGGTAGCTCATATGTTAGGAAACAAAACAGGTATTAACAAATTTAAGATTGAAATCATGTTAACTGTCTTTTCCAACCACTATGGCATGAAACTGGAAATTAATAATAAGAAATTCCCCCAAATTTACAAATACATGTAAATGAAACAAAATGCTCCTGAACAACTAATGGGTAAAAGAAGAAATCAAAAAGAAAATTGAAAAATATCTCGAGACAAGTGAAAATGTGCATACAGTATACCAAAATTTATGGGATGCAGCAAAAACAGTTCTAAAAGGGAAGTTTATGGCACTAAATAACTACAATAAAAAAGAAAAATCTCAATAAACAACCTAACATTACACCTCAAAGAACTAGAAAAAAGTACACACTAAACCAAAGGTTAACAAAAGGAATAAATAAATTGAAGATAAGAAATAAACAAAATAGAGACTAGCAAAACAATAGGCAAAATCCACAAAACTAAGAAGTGTTTTTCAGATGACTAACTTTTAACTAAACAAAGAAAAAAAGACTCAAATAAATAAAATTAGAAATGAAAATAGAGACATCACATTTTGAAAATGAAAATAGAGGTATCACTGATACCACAGAAAATACAAAGAATCAAAAAAAAAAACTACTATGAAAAATTATACGCCAACAAATTAGGTAACCTAGAAGAAACAGATAAATTCCCAGACACATACAATCTACTAAGACTGAGTCTTGAAGGAATAGAAAATCTAAACATATCAATAATGAGAAAGCAGGTCACTTCAGTAATGAAGTTTCCCATCAAAGAAAAGTCCAGGACTTGATGCCTTCACTGCTAAATTCTACCAAGCATTTGGAAGATAACTAATACCAATCTTTCTCAAACTCTTTCAAAACATGAAGAGAGGGAATACTTCCAAACACATTCTGTGAGAGCAGCATTACTCTGACAAAGCTAGACAAGGACACTACAAGAAAAGAAAATTTCCCGCCAATATCACAGATGCAAGACTTGTTGAACACAGATGCAAAGACTTCAGTAAAACACTAACACACCAAATTCAATGGTACATTAAAAGGATCATATATAACGACTAAGTGGGATTTTCCCCAGGAATACAAAAAGGGTTCAAATTATGTAAATTTATAATTGTGATACACCACATTAACAAATGGAGGGACAGACACCATATGATATTTCAATAGATGCAGAGAAAGCTTTTGACAAATTTCAACATCCTTTCATGATAAAAATTTCCAACAAATTAGGTGTAGAAAAATATGTTCCTCAATGTAATAAAGGCTGTCTGTGGTGTCATATGGCAATTACAAAGCAATGTATGACACACCCACAGATAACACCATGTTCAATAGTGAAAAGCTATAAGAGTCTTTTGTCCTATAAGATCAAGGACAATACAAAGATGCCCGTGCTAGCCACTTCTACTCAACTTAGTACTGGAAGTCCTAGCCAGAGCAATTAGGCAAGAAAAATATACTAACATTATCCAACCTGGAAAGGAAGTACAATTATTTCTGATAGCAGATAACATAATTTTATACATACTATAAACCTTAAAGATTCTACTAAAAGCCTGGTAGAACTAATAAACAAAACCAGTAATTTCACAAGACACAAAATCAATGTACAAAAATAAGTTGTATTTCCATATACTAACAATGAACTATCCAAAAAGAAAATTAAGAAAAGTTTGTTTCATAATAGCAGCAGAAAGAATAAAATACTTTGAAACATACCTAACCAAAGAGGTGAACCATTTATACACTGAAAATTATGAAATGTTAATGAAGAAAATTTAGACATTAATAAATGGAAAGATATCCCATGTTTCTGAGTTGAAAGATTCAATATTGTTAAAATGTTTATACTATCAAAATGACTTACAAATTCAATGCAATTACTGTCAAAAATTCCAATGACATTATTTACAAAAATGGAAAAATCAATACTAAGATTCAGATGAAATCACAAAGACCTAGACTAGTCAAAGCAATGTTAAGCAAGATACCAAATTTGGAGGCATCCTACTTTCTGATTTCAAATTATAAACCAAAGATATAGTAATCAAAAGAGTATGGTGCTGGCATATAAACAGGCATATAAACCAGTGGAGCAGAATTGAGAGCCCAGAAGCAAGCTCATGCACATATGCTCAACTAATCTTCAAGAACAGCACCAAGAATAAAGTATGGGAAAATACAGTCTCATCTATAAATGTTGTTGGGAAAGTTGGATATCCACATGCAAAAGAATGAACTTGAACTTTTATCCTACCCCATACACAACAATAAACTTAAACTGGAATAAAGACTTACATAGAAGACCCCAAATCATAAAACTGCTAGAAAACATACAGAAAAAGCTTTCTCATGTTGATCTTGGCAATGGTTTTTTGGTTATGACATCGCAAGCAAAGACAATGACAACAAAAATTAAGTGAGATTGGATCAAACCATAAAGCTTCTACACAGCAAAGGAAACAATCAACATAATCAAAGTCAACCTGAAAAATAAGAGAAAATATTTGCAAAATATATATTTGATAAGGGGTTAATATTCAACGTGTATATGAAACTCCTATAACTCAATAGCAAAAAAGCAAATAACCTGGTTAAAAAATAGCCAAGGGACCTAAACAAACATTTCTCTAAATGTACAAATGGCCAAGAGGTATCTGAAAATGTGTTCAATGTCACTAATTATTATGGACATTTAAATTAAAACCACAATGAGCTATCACCTCACACCTGTTAAAATGGTCATTATTAAAACTGCAAAAAATAGCGTTGGTGAGGTGTAGAGAAATTGGAACCCTGTGCATTGTTAGTGAAGATGTAAAATGGTGCTACTGCTATGGAAAATAGTATGGAGGCCTCTCAAAAAATTAAAGATAAAGTTACCATATTGTAGTAGTCTGTTCTCACACTACTATAAAGATACTATCTGAGACTGGGTAATTTATAAAGGAAAGGGGTTTCATTGACTCACAGTTCCACGTGGCTGGGGAAGCCTCAGGAAACTTACAATCATGGTGGAAGGTGAAGGAGAAGAAAGCACCTTCTTTACAAGGCAGCAGGAGAGAGAGTGCACAAGGGAAACGGCCACTTTTAAACCATCAGATCTCGTGAGAACTCCCTCACTATCATGAGAACAACATAAGGGAAACTGCCCTATAATCCAGTCACCTTCCTCCAGCACCCTCTCTCAATATGTCGGGATTAGAATCAGAGATGAGATTTGGGTGGGGACACAGAGCCAAACCATATCAGATATGATCCAGCAATCTTGCTTCTGGGTATATATCCAAAGGAATTGAAATCATGATCTTGAGATATCTGTACTTTTTTGTTCATTGCAGCATTATTCAGAGTAGCCAAGATATGGAAACAAGCTAAATGCGAATTGATGGATGAATAGATAAGAAGCCTGTGATGTGTATATATATTATGTGTACAAGGAAACATGGAGCGTGATCTAAGGCAGCTACCAGCATTGATTTGTGAGTTTTGTCTCAAAACCCTTCTCGCATATTTTCTGTGTCTTATTTTTTGGGAGCACATTCTCCTACACTTAGACATACATACAGGGAAATATTGTATGTTAATGGTTTTCCGAATCATGAGTTTGTTTTTATTTTGTTATTTTGTTAACCGAGTGTAGTATCTACCGCAAATATGATTATATATTTTCCTCATTCTTACTCCACCTGTTGAGTTAGGAAGCTATGTCTTATGAAATAAAAGCGGTGGGTATAAATGATTCCTTCTTTTGTCATGTCTACTTTATGATTCTGTGTGGTTGGAACTGGGTATCTGCAGAACTTGATGTAAGCAAACAATAGCTGCTAAGACTTCCAAGGCTGTGTCACTTACCAAACTCCCTTCTCTGCAAGAACTCTGGAGAGGTATGTATCGGTGTGTGGCATGCTCTTTGGTTTTGGCAGGTATTCTTCACAGTTTACAGTTTGGGACTATTCTTAGTTTGACCAGAGTTTTCTATCCTTTTTTCTTTGTTATTTTGCAGGCGCAGCTATTGTAGTGAAATCAAAACAGTTTTATCATGCCATGTTTTGCCAGAAATCCTGTTTTAATTAGGCAAGAGATTGAAAGGAATATTTTATATTTATTTCTTTCAGAGTACTTGCAATGAAACAAAAGTAGAGTTACTTTTAACTTACATAGCTTTTAATTCTTTCTACGTGTCAGTGGGGCTCAGTCAATAACAATATAAAGAGAATGAATTTAATAAATCTAAATGGATGATACTCTAATTTTGGATATAACTAATGGAAAATGTAAATGACAGCTTAAACCTCCACATTGTTTATTAAACATGTGACAAATATAGCCTTTTCCCTGCATAGTACTCCTGAGGAAACTTCTCATCTGGAGACTCATACAAAGTTATGAGAATATTTTCACTTTTCCCTGAACAATCTTCTCTTTTAAAAATCCTTAGATGCTTAATAGGCTCAACAGTATATTAAGAATAAATGGCTTCCCTAGGGCTATGGAGCGGAAATGAAAGTATTATGAGTATTAGGACTAGCAGGAATATTTAGGTCATAAATGGAAATGTCACAGTCTCCTGGAACTGTTTGCTTTGAATATTTATGATTTTGGTTATTTATACCTTGTTTTGTTTTTAAAGGGATTTCAGACAGCTTGCCGAAATATAGACAATAAAACAAATAAGTGAGGGAATCAAGGTAAAGAGAAGATATTATGGAAAAAACAAGATGTAACAAGGAGTGAATAAATGTAGCATTTACTGCAAGATTCGATCTACTTACTACAAGTGGGCTGGCTATTTGGCTCAGAGCTTTCTAGCAGCCAAAGTGAAGGGGGAAATGTAATTAGTTTTAAGATTCATAAACTCATTAAGAGGTAATCCAGGCTGCCTCTCAGGAGACCTGCCCAGTAATACTGGTATTAAAATACCAGGTTTAAATGTAATGACTTGTTTTCTTAACAACATATGTAGGGTAAATAAAACAACACATTTCCCAGAGAAATTTCTTGGAACCTCCTTTAATAAAGTTCAATGGCATAACACTAAAGAATAATTCATTTAAAATTTATTCCAGCAGAGACTAGAATGGTACAGTTCAGGTACAGACTCCTACTGGTCTGTAGAGTTTTAGAATATTCAAAGGAAGCAACGAATTATGTTTTCATTTCATAAATGATATCTTTAATTTTAATAATTGTTTTAAATTGAACTATGATACATGTACATTAAAAATCAAGTAATATGAATTAAGTTTTAAAAACCCCACCCACCTTTACTCTCCAGGAATACTCATTATTAAAAATTTGGATTTTTTCTTTATCTAAACAAATATATTAATGTACAAGTGTGTGTACACAAAAACACACCAACACACCCCTGTGAATAGAGTTAAATTCTGGTTTCCACCACTCAAAAATTTAGAGGCATCATTTTTTAGTCACATACTTGGTGTAGGATGCAACTGCTGGTCCACATGGACCAATGGGATAATTTTGTTTAGACAGAGTGCTCTTCATGCAGATGACTCCAAATAGACATCTGCCAGGGCATTTACTTAGGGATGCTGCAGTGGAGCAGTTGGGGAGGTCAAGCTCTGTTTCATCTATGGTCTGAATGTTTATGTCCTCCTACAATTCGTATGTTAAGATCCTCACGCTCAAGGTGATGGTGTTAGGAGATGGGACTTTCAAAGAATTATTAGGTCATGGGGGCAGAGTCCTCATGAATGTAATTACTGCCCTTACAAAAGAGACCCCTTACCCCTTCTACCAGGTGAAGACACAGTGAGAAGACAACATCCATGGATCATGAAACAGGCCTTTGCCAGATATTGAATCTGCTGCCATCTTGATCTTGAACTTCCCATCCTCCAGAACTATGAGAAATAAGTTTCTGTAGTTTATAAGCTACTCAATTTATAGTGTTTTGTTATAGCCACTCATAATTGTAGTAGGGTTTACTTACAAAATTCATAGTCAAATTTCCTAATTTTAAAATCTTTATTATTTAAATTTTTTTAAGTTACTAATTTCTTTGCAACATGAAACAGGTATGATGTCTGCCTTTCAGGGCAGATAGCAAAATAGTAATGGTGGATCAAAGGAAGTTACAAATGTAGAGATTGAAAAATAAAAGAACAGAGATTAGAAAAAAATAAGTTAGAAGGAAAAATAAATATCAAATGCTAAGGGCAAAAACATTTTTAAAGAAAATAAAAGCAGGAAGATAAGGTTTTTAAACATTTCTTTTTTATTTTCAATCATGAGAGTACTTGTGCAAGTTTGTTACAAGTGTATATTGCTTGGTGCTAAGGTTTGGGCTTCTATTGATCCCATAATCCAGATAGTGAATATAATACCCAATAAAAAGTTTTGTAGCCCTTGGCCCCTCCCTCCTTCCATTATTTTGAAGTCCCCTGTGTTTATTGTTCCTATCTATATGTTTGTGTGAGCCAAAGATTTTGCTCCCACTTATAAGTGAGTAGTATTTGCTTTTCTGTTTGTCTGTTATCTTGTTTAGGATAACGGCCTTACTACATCTGTGTTCCCGCAAAAGATATGATTTCATTCTTTTTTTTCTTTTTTATAGCTGCATGGTGTATATGTACCATATTTTCTTTATCCAATCCACCATTGATGGGTACCTATGTTGATTCTATGTTTTTGCTATTGTGAATAGTGCTGTGATGAACATGAGTACATATGTATTTTTGGTAGAATGATTTATTTTCTTTTGTATATATATCCAGTAATGGGATTGTTGGGTCAAATAGCAGTTCATGTTTTAGTTCTTTGAGAAATCTTCAAACTGCTTCCCACAGTGGCTGGACTAATTTACATTCCTACCAACAGTGTATAAGCATTTCCTTTTCTCTACAACCTCACCGACATATTATTATTATTATTATTATTATTTTACTTTTCAGTAATAGCCATTCTGACTGGTGTGAGATAGTATCTTGTGGTTTTGATTTGGATCCGTCTTATAATTAGTAAGATGTGGAGCATTTTTTCATGTTCATGTCCTTTGCCCACTTTTTAAATGAGGCTCTTTATTTTTTTCTTGTTAAATTCTTTATAGATTCTGGATATTAGGACTTTGTTAGATGCATAGTTGGCAAATATTTTCTCTCATTGTATAGGTTGTCTGCTTACTCTGTTGATAATTTCTTTTGCTGTGAAGAAGCTCTTTAGTTTAATTAGTTCCCATTTGCCTATTTTTCGTTTTGTTGCTTTTGCTTTTATAGTCTTCATGATAAACTATTTGCCTAAACTAATGTCTAGAAGAGTATGTCTTAGGCTTTCTGCTAGAATTTTTATACTTTGAGGTCTTACATTTAAGTCTTTAATCTACCTTGAGTTAATTTTTGTGTATAGTGAAAGGTAGGAGTACAGTTTCATTCTTCTGCAAATGGTTAACCGGTGGAAAATAAAGATTAAACAGGCAAATAGTTACTAAAGTAAGGATAGAGAGATAACAAATATTACAATATAAATTAAAAGGAAATGTCATACAAAAATAATGCCAAATAAACAAGTTAGAGTTTTAGAAATCAAAACAAAACAAAAAGTTAATATTTTTTGATAGAAATTATATTCAAGCAAGAAAAGAAAATAGAAGAATGTAAAGAATGGGAGAAAAGGAAAAGACAGACAGGTGAATACTGTGGGTAAGTAACTAGAGTCTTAAGAAAATCCTGAGGTGGCTCTCTTGCTAGCTCCTTACAGGGAAAGAACGAAGATGGCTGACTCTAATATGATGCCCTCAAACTCTGGCACTTTAACTCAAACCTGCAGGCACAAACTTGTAGGCACTCTCTCGTAATCTCAGGGGTGGTGGTTTTTTATTTCAAACAGGTGGTAGACCGTTGTGGTGTTTCTGGGTGGTCCATGTAACTATTAACATTGCCTTTAAATACCTTTCACATAACTGTACTATTGGAGTATTATAAGAAGTTGAAGAAAAATCACAAACATCTGTAGAATTTATAAGCTGTTCAGTAATCCACGGCAAAGAATGTCACTTCACCACTGACAGTAATAGTTGGCATATTAGTTGGAGTTGTCTCTAAAGTAAACTTTAGAGCAATCTACTTTGGATTTCCCACTTTGTAAAAATGATTCAGTATTTTTAAAATATAGACCAGAAAACGAAAAAAAAAAAAAAAAAAGAAAGAAAGGAAGAAAGAAAGAAAGAAAGAAAGGAGAAAAAAGAAAGAAGAAAGGAAAATGAAAAAAAGAAAGCAAGTACTAGAAATTGCCTTTTCAAGGCCATGGTTCTAATCAGTGTACATCTGTAGATAGTAATGCCATTTGTCCATTATTGATTTTTATATTGGGGGACAACATTCTTGAAGATATGTACAACTACAATAGTAAGTAAGTATGACTGCAAAAATTCAGTAACCTTTGCTTCTGAGTCCCTACTTCATTTGTTCTAAGAATTGCCCAAAATAACATATGAGAGAATAGTATCAAAAACTACTCAGTGTGGACTTGAATGCCATAAAACTCTAGACAGATAAACTGTTTTAGTGAAATTTGTCATAACATGTGCAAACCAGTGAAATTTGTTATAACATGGCCTCTCCAATGTGAACTGATACTTCAGCTGTGGTGTTATCATACGTATGTGTGTGTGTAGCTTCCACCTTGGTATGCTTATACTTTATGGACTTTTGTACCTTTGGTAACAAATGTTATTACATCTACTTTCCCATGGCTTTCCCCTACTGTGAGTGGAGTGGGAAATAAAATATGCTTTTTTAACTTCCCTTGGGCTTTAAATAAAGTTAGACTATGACTAGGCAACCAGCAATGGGGAACAATGAGAAACAAATGGCAAATTCTCGCAAGTCAAGTCCTTCCCTTGAGGTCAGCTCTAACACATGCACTGCATAGCAGCTAATAATAACAAAAAAGAAATAAGAAAAGCCCTGCAAGACTTTTGTTATTTACTGCTATTTCCTCTGCCCTCCACATCCCAATCTTTGTATCCCTGGGATATAAGTGGTTGTCAATGTTAATCTTTTTTAGTAGGTAAAAACATGAAAATTAATGTAAACTGATTTACATAACTGTGAGTTCCTTAAGGAAAGGAACTGTATTCTATTGGTACTTTGAATCTCCAGACAGAGAACAATGCCTAACTTATGTTAGTTGCCCAAGAACAACATGATCCCACTTTCATATATTTGTAACACACATATACTGTTCTGCCAACCCCTGTCATGGAGAAGATAAGAAATAGCGCTGTAGACACAAAACTCTGAACTCTCCACAAAACATATAGCTCTTTCAGGGTTGTCACCTTTCTACTTGTTCCAGGTTGGGAAATTTTTGGAGAATATGAAAACATCTTGATTTTCAGATGATGCAAGAAACCAAAAAGATTTGTATGGGAAATAGTAATATGGGACCAAAGTATCCAATCAGGAAATCTTATTATTTTATCTTTAATATTTTTTACTTTGGGAATTAATGAACAAAACAGTTTTCAATAGAATTAATGATCCATGTGATGCAACATAGTGAGTGAAAAAAGCCTGGAGTCATTTAGAGTCACCTGATATTTACTGAATTGTCTATTGTATGTCAGGCTTGTGCTAAGCTTTGGTAATATTGAAATGAATTAGACAAATATTGTCTCTTTCCTCATAGAGCTGACATTTTAGAGGAAGAAACAGGCAAAAGCCAACCAACTAAACAATATCTTAAGTGATTCACAGGAAAGAAACACAGTGCTGAGATGGGTCAGGGCAGTGGAAGAGGGGGTTCCAGAGGGAACCTCCTAGGACCTGACTAGGTAACAAAGGCTGAGATCAGAAGGAATCCCAGACTCTGGGGAGGAATATTCCAGAATCATGAACTTACAGAAGCAAAAGTTTTGAGATGGGAAAGAATTTGCATGTTAGATCTAGGTCTGAATATAAACATGATCATTTATGAGCATAAGCGGCAATTTCCTTTATCTAAGACTCTTAGTTTCACATTTGTAAATTCAAAATAACAATGCCTAGGTTGAAAATTGACATGAAAGTTAAAGTTTTCTGTGGCAAAGTGCCCAAGACATTGTAGACCTTCAGAAAATGTTGTTTCTCTTTTCTGCCAACATTTTATAACTTCAGATGAATTCCTTACAAAAATCATAGCAATAACAGCAACAACAAAATGTTAACACTTCCCAAAGATGTGTCATTTTTTTTTCCAAGTAGCACTTACTATAAAAAAAAAATCCAACTCTTGGAAGCTTTAAACAGGATTCAGCTGTGCCCTAACAACTGTGAAGGTCACAGATTACCATGCCTATTTTTTAATCCAAGTATATTTCAGTGACTGTAAAAAATCAAGAAGGAAATATAACAGATTGAATTCTTTACTTGGTGAGTTTTCAGCAATAGATTAGTGTGTATTTAATGGACTTTTCAGCATGAGCTAATTTAATCTCTTTTACAAGACTTCGCAATACTGCTGTATCACTACCAGGATTATTTTACTATCTATAGACATTTTACATTTTAGAGAGCCCTACAAAAACATGTGCCTGTTTATATGACCTTTCATAACTATTTCAGTTGGGTTTTGTCAACCAATTGTAATCCTTGTTTTCTTAACAAGCAAGTAACCTTCCCATTCTCAGTGCAAGTACATTTCATGCATTAAACGATTAGAGCAATTTAAGTCTTGAGTGAACTCTGTTCACCAAAACATATTCCTCTGAGACAAAACCACAGCCATAAATTGACCCGCAAAAAAGTAATCCCTGCAATTAGTATCTGTATAACTTCATGTTCTGCTGAAAAATAAATGAGCATACATGAACACTCCTCATAACACACATCCTCAACACACACACACATACAAACGCAGAAGGCAGTTGGCATAAACCAGAACCGAAGTGGTGGCTGTCATGATTGCATAAAGGCTTGAGGATAGAAATCAGCTCTGGGTTCACAGGACCCTAGATCCCTTGAGTATCTGGAAAAAGACATGCTTTTTCCTAGGAATGTTCTACTCTGTCTTGGATGTGAACAGCAAGTAGCTATGTCCTCTTGCCACTGAGACCTCTAGTTAGCAAGGTTGAGGTTGCTAGGAAGAGTTAATTGGGGAGAAGGTGTGTCTACTCCATTTAGGTTTGCAGAGGGGTGAAAATTGCAATTTGGAGCTTGTGGTGGTGCTAAAGAGAAGAAAACTGGAAAACAAGAAGTTTGCCTGATGGGAGAGCATGGGAACTCTGCAGAAACCAAAATTGTGGCAGAGGTAAAGTAAAGCAAACTGCAATAACTCATTGTAGGCAAAGCTAGGTTAAGTTATCTGGATTTAAAAAACACCATTTTAAGAGAATGAGAAAATAATATTTTTGGTTTGAATTATTCCCAGGAATGTGGAAATTGTTTCTAATAAGGGAAAATGAAAGAAGATACTTGTGGATTGAGATTAAAGATGATTTTTTTTTAAAAATGGATACCTCTGAAGAGTCAGAGTGACTGAGTGAGATAAATATTATCTTTGTCTTTGGTCAGCCAAATTTATGTTTCCATTTTTTCTTTGCTAATGACATTTCTTTCTTGAAATTCTTGCCTAGAATGCCCTCCATCTCTCCATTCATCTAAATTTCTTACTTCCTGTTAAAATCTTTCGTTCTCTGTTAAATTTATTTTACTGACTGTATTCTCAGTAATCTCGCCTTCCTCTGACTTTCCTTAGCTACTCTTTATTACTGAGCTGAAAATCCTAGCTGAATCTAAAAGGGGAAATAGAGTCAGATTGGTTGTGAAATTGGTAGAATGATGGCCCCTTTTGGGTACTATGTGCAAGAATTGTGAAGTTTTTGTTTTGGGAGCAGCAGGAGGGAGGAGTTTTGTGAAAGTTAAGTGGTGAAGACTTGATTTCTATGTAGGGGATGGGATTAGATTTTCTTCTTCAGGGTAAATTTTAGGCCTTTATGGTAGATTTTGAACCCAGTGGCAAGAGAAGTGGAGGCTAGAAGCTGGAAGAACTGTAGTTATGAAAGACTTGTTGAGACATTAGATACATGCAGCATTGCTTTGTGGCCCATCAGATCACTTATAGCATAGATTTTTATGAGAAGGCAAGCTCCAATCCTGCCCCAATCTCCTTCTCCAGCTACAGAGTCCAATGTTGTGTTGTCACTTTAAGAGTCAGAAGGTCATTGTATGTGGGGTTGTTAAGCATGCCAGATTGTGCTCCATTGGATAGTACCAGGAACAGAAGTGATGGAGTGGTACTCAGATGAAGAAGACAGAGCTGAGGTACACAGTCAGACGCATCCCCAAACAATGCAAGACCCCAAAGAAGACTTCCAGAAATGTATAGGGGAGATTCAGAAATAAAGGAGAAGGGGATGGGGGATGGGACTTAATATCTGCCTAAGCAAATATAGGCTTCAAACTCTAATAATTTGGCTTAAATATCAATATAATTTTATTTCTGAACATAGGCTAGTGTAGTCATTTCCATCTATTTCATTTACAACTTTCCAACATAATACAGTTTGCTCTTAAAAAAAAAACCTTTTAGGATCAGTGGTACATGTGCAAGTTTGTTACATAGATTAACTTGTGTCAAGGGGATTTGTTGTACAGATTATTTCATCACCCAGGTACTAAGCCTAGTACCCAAGTGCTATTTTTTCTGATCCTCTCACTCCCCCAACCTTGCACCCTCAAGTAGGCCCAGGCTCTGTTGTTCCTCTCTTTGTGTCCATGTGTTCTCATTGTTTAGCTCCTACTTAAAAGTGACAACATGTGGAATTTGGTTTCCTGTTTCCCCATTAGTTTGCTAAAGATAATGACCTCTGGATGAAGGACATGATCTCATTATTTTTTATGGCTGCATGGTATTCCATGGTGTATATCTAACACATAGTCTTTATCCAATCTGTCGTTTATGGGCATTTAGGTTGACTGCATGTCTTTCCTATTGTGAATAGTGCTGCAATGAACATATGTGTGCATGAGTATTTATGGTAAAATGATTTGTATTCCTTTGGGTATACACCCAGTAGTGGGATCAGTGGATTGAATGGTAGTTCTCTTTTTAGCTCTTTGAGGAATCACCACACTGCTTTCCACAGAGGTTGAACTAATTTACACTCTCACCAGCCGTGTATAAGCATTCCTTTTTTTTCTGTAACCTTGCTGGCAACTGTTATTTTTAAACTTTTTAATAATAGTCATTCTGACTGGTATGAGATGATATCTCATTGTGGTTTTGATTTGCATTCTCTAATGATCAGTGATGTTGAGCTTTTTTTCATATGCTTCTTGGCTGCATGTATGTCTTCTTTTGAAAAGTGTCTATTGATGTCCTTTGCCCATTTTCTCATGGGCTTGTTTTTCGCTTGTGAGTTTGTTTAGGTTCCATATAGATTCTGAATATAAGACCTTTGTCCATTGTCAGATGCACAGTTTGCAAATATTTTCCTCCATTCTGTAGATTGTTTACTCTGTTGATATTTCCTTTTGCTGTGTTTACTCTGTTGATATTTTATTTTGCTGTGCAGAAGCTCTTTCATTCACTTAGATCTCATTTGTCATTTTTTGCCTTTGTTGCAATTGCTACTGGCATCTTCATCATGAAATCCTTGCCAGATCCTACATCCAGAATGGTATTGCCTAGGTTGTCTTCCAGGTTTTTTACAGTTTTGTGTTTTACATTTAAGTCTTTGATAAATCTTGAGTTTTGTATATGATATAAGTAAGGTGTTCAGTTTCAGTCTTCTGCATATGACTAGCCAGTTATCTCAGCACCATTTATTGAATAGGGAGTCCTTTTTCCATTGCTTGCTTTTGTCAGGTTTGTTGAAGATCACATGGTGATCTGATTAGATGGTAGGTGTGTGGCCTTATTTCTGAATTCGCTGTTCTGCTCCATTGGTCTATGTGTCTCTTTTTGTGCCAGTGCTATGCTGTTTTGATTACCATGGATCTGTAGTATAGTTTTAATTTGGGCAACGTGATGCCTTCAGCTTTGTTCTTTATGCTTAGGATTGTCTTGGCTATTTGGCACTTTTTTAGTTACATATAAATTTTAAAACTTTTTTTTCTAATTCTGTGAAGAATGTCATTGGTAGTTTCATAGGAATAGGATTGAATGTGTAAATTGCTTTGGGCAGTATGTCCATTGTAATGATATTGATTCTTACTATCCATGAACATGGACTATTTTTCCATTTGTTTGTGTCTTTGATTTCTTTGAGCAGTGTTTTTAAATTCTAATTATAGAGATGTTTCACCTCCCTTGTTAGCTGTATTCCTAGGGATTGTATTCTTTTTTTTAATACATTCTTTAATAGCCAGGTTCTATTAATTGTAATTAAAAGTAGCCAAACATGTATTTCTTTAAAAACACTGTAATTAGGTTCAGGTCTCACCAGAGATTTATCCAAGTTAGTGATTGTGTAAGTTTTCTAGGTTTGCCATTAGGTGCCACAAATTGGGTGACTAAAACAGTAGAAATATTTTGTCTCCCAGTTCTGGAGGCTAGAAGGTCAAGATCAAGGTGTTGGTAGAATTTGTTCTGTCTGAGATCTGTAAAGGAAAAGCTGTTCCATGCTTCTTTCTAGCTTCTGATGGTTTGCTGGCAATCTTTGGGGTTCGCTGGTTTGTAAGTCTCTGTTTTCATCTTCACATGACCTTCTTCCTGTGTGACTGTGTCCAAATTTCTCCTTTTTATAATGACATCATATATTTTGGATTAGGGGCCCACTATACTCCAGTATGAACTTATTTTAAGTAACTGCTTTTGCAACAACTCTATTTCTCAATAAGATACCACATTCTGTGGTACTGGGAGTTAGGACTTCTATGTGTGATATTTGGGGCACACAATTCAATTTATGATAGCTAGACATAGTTACAAACTGTAGATGAATTAGAATCTTTGGTCTGAGAATCTATGACTGACGGTGGGGTTGGCAGAATGCTGTTCTTGAAGATGAAGTGCTCTAGGAATAGTTAAGTTACTGACTATACCTCTGACCCAGTTTTTTTTTCTTTCTTTCTTTCTAGTGGCAGAGAGAAAGAGTAATCATATAGGAAACAGACATTTTCTGATTATAGCCATTATATTTTTTGAAATCCAAATGAGAGCACATGGTATAACACACACACAGACTAGTAATTGATAAAATGCATGAAATTGGGCATAGACAATCTGGGGGTCCATGATTATCAAATCTGTGGTAGGCTGTTCATGAAAAAGAATTGTTTGTGATTCACGTGATCCCAGGTACAGCAGGCAACCCCCATCCCAGCCCTCCCACACCCCCGTATCTTTATCCTAATCTCTGGAATTTATGGATATATGTTACATGGCAAAAAGGTGTTTCAGATGCGATTGAGATTAGGGACCTTAAAATAGGTAGGTTATCCTCGATTATTCAGGTGGGATCAATCTAATCACATGAACTTTCAAAAGCAGATAATTTTCTCTGGTTGGAAGTAACAGCGATGAGGCAGAGAAGGTCAAATAGATTTGAGGCATGAGAAGGACTCAACCCTCTATGCTGACTTTAAAGGTGAAGGGAGCCAAGGCTATGTGTGTGATCTCTAGATATTGAGAATGACCGTGAGCTGGCAGACAGCAAGAATATGGTACCCTTACAGTCACAAGGAACTGGATTCTGCAACAACGTAAATAAGCTTGGAAGTGTATTTTTCCTAGAGCATCCTGATAAAGACCCAGCTAATGAACACCTTGATTTTGTGAAATCAGAACAGTGAAATGAGTGAAGCCAACCCAGATTTCTGACCTACAGAACTGTGAGATAATATGTGTATGTTGTTTTAAACTCCTAAATTCATAATTGTTACAGCAGCAACAGAAAACAAATACACTAGGTATCAGCTTGGGTTTCTCTCTCTTTAATGTCAAGATAAAATTGGCTTCAATGTTCCTTCTGGTGTCTTCACCAATATTTCTCCAAGGCCTCAGGTCATGTAGGATAATGTATACTCTCAGGTCTTCTCTGCCTCTGAGCTCCTGTTTCTACTTGATAGTCTTGCAGAATATTTGTACAGTTGAGTTTTCTTGCTCTTGCCTGTCTGCCATTGCCAAGAAAAGAATCTATGGCAAGCCTAGTCAAGATCAGAACTCCTTAATGTCCCCAGATGTGTGAGCAAGAAATGCTCATTGTGTGTTACCAAGGCTTTGTGATTATTTGTTATACATCATTATGGTGGCAATAGATAACTCACATTGACTTGAAGGGAATTATTGCTCCCTTGGCAGTACAGGCCTTTTACTCTTCGCCCTCTTTCTCATGCCATAGCCACCCTTTTTCTATCCCCATTTTTGTATGTTTTTTCTCTCTCTGTTTTTCTATCTCCCTCTTGTTCCTATTAATATTAACTTCTTAGTTTTAATAATAAAGGCTTCTTTCAGCAGCCTTTTTGAAAACGCTATGAAAGGGAAACTCTTTATGTTTCATGTAGTAGTCATCTGGCTAACTGAACAAGAAGACTCTTCCATAAAGAGTGAATCATAGCAGGAAGTTATTTCTGAGGATGTCCTGAATGATGCCACCAGGAGCTTTGGTGACCAGTAAACGGTCAGGTTGCCAGAGTTGTTTTCAAACAGGGAGGAATAAAGTATCTGGTCATGGTTTCCTAGATTAGATAACATTATTCAACTTCAAGGGGCCTCACACCAGTCCCAAACTACCTTGTATTGTTATTATTAAAAATATATATGTCACATAGCCTCAACAAGATTGTGAAACCCTTGATGTAGGCTTTGTTTTCTATCTCTTTTTATAAACAGAGCATGTAGCCCAATGTGCCCTGCATATAGTAGGCCCTCAATCAGTGTCTATTAGTAATGATGATAAAGAAAAATAAAAAGCTGAGGGAAGAAGAGAGATTGTGTGAAAAAATGTCAAATTAGTTTTCAGCTTCTCTTAATTTTTTATTTTAAACTGGGGAGATACACTGTAGATTTAAAAAGGAATAAATGTAAGTACAATTTCTTTAAACAGTCATTCTTAGAAAAGAGAAAGCAGTGTGGAATGTACAAATCAAAATGAATAGTGGATTGCAAACTGGAGACTTTGAAACTACTAGAGTCAAAAAGTATGAATCCAACAACCATCTACTGATTATTAGGTTAATGATGATTATATTGAGATAAGCAGTAGTTCCATATGCCCAAGACAGAAAGCTTGCTAGAAGGCAGCTGTTGACGTTAAATTCATCGCTTAACATTCAATTTGCTTTTCATAATTCCTTGGCAGAATCCTACTGGCAATTTTAACACAAAGCAGAATATGTTGCAACAACACGTGTGAAAATATCAAGAATCTGAAGTTCATTTTATTTAGAAGACTCATCCTTTGCCTTGTACCTGAAATTTCTACTGATTCCTGTATTCACTTAGAATTTGTACCATTTCTCTCAACTGGTAACAAAGATTAGCTATGGATTCAAAGAATTTTGCTTTTAAAAATAACCTTTATCTTTTTCTTAATACAAAAGTAATGTATACTTAGAATAGCCTACATGGCCTGTTTTAAATTTCTAAACCTACACACAAAAGTTTGGCATTTGACATTTTAGGTGATTAGCATAACAGCTGGCCTTAATATAATTGGGCTTTGAAATGAAAAAAAAAAAATTACTGAGAGTCCAAATAGCTACTGAGGAGTACATTTCAACCTAAAGATAAAGAAAAGTGATGTACTGTTGCCTTTAAACTCTCAGTCTTGTAAACTCCTTGCTTTCACACTAGCTCTTGTGATACCAAGTATGGTAGATTAAACGTGGCTCTGCAGATTTGTTGGTATTCTTCCCATTTAGGGATGGAATTTAATTCCTCTCTACTGAAATGTGGGCTGGTTTAGTGACATGCTTAAGCAATAGAACATAGTGGGAGAGACTTTCTGGGGCTTTTGAGGGCAGGTCCTAAGAAGCCTTGCAACTTTTACCTGGGGCTAAAAGAACACTCTTTGGTCTCTAACACATAAAAACACATAAGACTAATTTGAGCCTGCAATGCCTGGAAAGTGCTCAAGTTGTCAATCACATCTTCAGGCTGCAACTTCCAGGATGTTGGACATGTGAGTGAAACTGTCAGACTCTCCAAAGCAGCCCATTCACTAGCTGACTACCACTGAGCAGCATCAGTCAATGATATGAGAAGCAGAACAGTTACCCTGCTGATGAGGTTTGCCTGAATTCTTGGTCTATAAAACTAAGCTATACTAACTTTATTTGGTGTTTTTTAAAGTCACTAAGTTTTGGGGATATGTTCTAGTTGTCTATTTCTAACTGGCAAATCACTCCAATACTTAATGACTTAAAACAATTACAACCATGATCTGTCAATGTTTGTGTGGGCCAGGAAGTTAGATGGAGCACAGCAGGGCTGGTTATCTGCTCCAAAATGTTCTGGGGCCTGAACTGGATATATCTGAAAGCCAGGGTGATTTGGTGACTGAAGGCTTATATCATATGGAGACATGTTCCTTCCCTGTCTGGTGGTTGATGCTGGCTGTTGGCTCGGTTCTCAGCTGGACTATTAGCTTGGACACATACCTATGGTTTTTCCATGCATCATCTCCACATGTACCAGCCAGGGCTTTCTCAAAGCATGGTGCCAAATTCCAAGAATGCTTTCATGCCTATTATGACTTAGTGCTGGAAGTTGCATATGTCCTTTCTGATGTAGTCACAAGCCTACCTAGATTAAGGAGAGGAAAGGGGGGTTAAAAGCCATAGCCCTCCTCTTGTTTAAGTAAATGAAAGTGAGGAATACTGTGTCTGGTTCAGAAAACTCACAAACAAAAGAAGAAAGAAAATTCCTGAACTGGAAACTCAATCTTTATATAGGAATAGAAGTTAAGAAAAGTTAGGAAGGGATGTTCAAGCTTTAGATCAGATTCCTTTAAGAACATTGCATGAACATTGTAGAAAATGAAGGGGAACAAAAAGTATTCATAATCACACAACACAGAAATAAACCTTTTTGTATACACAAATACTTATATTTTATATTAAATTAACTTTATTTATATATTTATTTTGATACAGGGTCTTGCTCTGTCACACAGGCTGGAGTGCAGTAGCACAATCACTGCTCACTGCAGCCTCGACCTCAAGGTTCAATCGATTCTCCCACCTCAGCCTCCCAAGTAGCTGGGACTACGTACAGGCACACACCACCGCACCAGGCTAATTTTTGTATTTTTTTTAGAGATGGGGTTTCACCATGCTTATTGGGCTGGTCTTGAACTCCTGGAGTCAAGCAATCCACACGCCTTGGCCTACCAAAGTGTTGGGATTACAGGTGTGAGCCATGGCACCTGGCCATTTTTAAATTTTAAAAAATTATTATTACTTATAAACTACTTACAATAAATAAAATTTTATTTAAAAATATTTTGCATATTGAAGCCTGATTTTTTTCACTTAATAATTATCATAAGTATATTATCTTCTAATTTTAATCTGATAGAATAGTCTATGAAATAATTAGAATAATAGACTCTGAACACTGAAAGTACTCATTCTTTATACTGGGATTAATATCTCTAACCAGTATCTAAGATCCAGATCCTTTTTGGTGAGCATTACAAATAAACATACTCTGACAAATATGTACTTCCCTTTCATATTTTCAAAACAGTCTTGGTACTGGGCAGTAGGAATGTAATCACATATTATCTGTGGAAAGCTCACCTTCACCTGAGAAGGAGAAGGACTCACCTCTAAAAGTTTCATAGGAACACACTGGTTTAGAATGTGCTGGAAGAAACTATCTTTTATTAAGCATCTATTGTATACCAGAGTCTATATTAGGTACTTTCTTTGCAACAACACTGTGAATTTAGTTTTACTAATCTCCATTTTACAAAAAACTGAGAATCAGAAATATTAATGTCACTTAACTAGTAAGGGAAGAAGCCAGAATTTGAACTCAGATTCTTCTGACATCCAAGTTACACTTTTCAAAAATATTACCATTCTTTTCCTTTAGTCACAAAAGGGCCAAATTGTTCTATTCAAAATTCTGCAATAAGACTAAGAAAATGAATACACATTAAGTATGAAAAACCTTGATATACAATAGTCTTTCAATAAGTAGGAGGGATATTATTAACAATAGTAAATATACCTTTAGGCACATTATATTTATCGTTGGTAACAAAAAAATGGAATGATTGGTGGTGGTAACCAGCCCAATAAAGCATTACATTTATACATTCAGTATTCATTGAATGTATAATGAGTACTGAATGTATAAATGTAATATTTTATTGGGCTGCTACCTTTTATTGTATGATACCATTATATTTCTGTTATAACATTCAGCTCAAAATATCCATTTTGAACTCAACATATCATTGGCCTTTTTCATATCATTGACATTTTTCATTTTAGGTAGTAATAAAGAAACTATATTATGGTTATTAAGTGTATACCAGAATGCATGGTAATGGGCAATATTAAATCATAAAATACATTTTCTGACACCAAAATATTTGCAATCTAATTATTTAGGGAGAAGAGAGTAGTCCTAATGAAAAAACAATGACTGATAAAAGACAGAATATATTTTAGTATTAGATTATATGATATCACCTTTAAGTTTTGTAGGTCAGAGACCATAAAGATTTGAATTGAAGTAGAAGCTGGGGATTTAAATAACATAAAGAATGGTGAGTCCTTCAGGCACAAAGCACAGTATGTATAAAGTTCACATGGTGAGAGGGAAGCAGGCATGTTTCCAACAGGAAGATACTGATCTTAAAGAATGAAGCCATCTGTTGAAAAATAATGGGAAGTGAGAAGCGTTAGTAGAATAAAAGTAGAGGATGAACTAATTCCATTACTGGGTATATACTCAAAGGAAAGTAAATCATTCTGCCAAAAAGACACATGCACACATATGCACACGATAGCCTTATTCACAATAGCAGAAACATGGAATCAACCTAGCTGTCTATCAATGGTGGGTTGCATAAAGAAAATGTGGTACATATATACCATGGAATACTACACAAACATAAAAGAAGAATGAAATCATGTCATTTGCAGCAACATGGACTCAGCTGGAGACGGTTATCCTAAGAAAGCTAACTCAGAAACAAAACAAATAGCACATGTTCTAACTTATAAGTCAGGGGTAAACCTTGGGTTCAAACAGACATAAGGAGGGGAACATAGTCATTGGGGACTCCAAAAGAGTGGTTGGAGGGAGTAGGGCAAGGACTGCAAAACTCCCTGTTGGGTACCATGTTCAGTACCTGGGTGACAGAATCAATAGAAGCTCAAACTTCAAACTCATGCAATATAACCATGGATAAAACCTGCACATGTACCCCCTGAATCTAAAATAAAAATGAAAATTAAAAAAAGAATAAAATTAAAATGAACACAGAAAAAGTTTTTAGAAAAGTCACACCAAATAATTTTTTTCCATATTGCAAAAAGGTGACTTTTCCTTTACTTTTGCTTAGAATTATCATTGTTTTTATATTATTTCTTCACAGTCTCTATCATTCCATAAATTTTCTTAAGCCTGAAGTTTATAAAATACACTGTAAAGATGTGTAAAAGGCTATTTCTATGCAGTATTCCTCCCATTGATGCTAAAATGAGAGATTAGATTTTGAATTTATTTCTAAAATAAAATAAGGTTAATTTCCACATAGAAAGCCTATGATTAAATATGGAATAATTCCATATGGACCATGAACACTGCTGAGAGAATATGTTATGGTTCTGAATAACTCTTGTATGGATCACTGATAAATGATAGATGAGTTTCTAACTTAGTCACCAAAATGAACTAAAGCCACTTGAAAATAAAGTGTTCCATAGTTTTTTATTTAAAAACTATTCTGAATCTGGAGTTGTTAAATAAGGTAACCCCATATTTCAACTTTGTACAATATTAGTAAATTCTTTGCTATGTGAATCAGTCCCTTTTCATGCTGCTGATAAAGATACACCCAAAACTGTGCAGTTTATCAGAAAAAGAGGTTTAATGGACTTAGAGTTCCACATAGCTGGAGAGGACTTACAATCATGGTGGAAGGTGAAAGGCAGGTCTCACATGGCAGCAGACAAGAGAGAGCCAGGTGAAAGGGGTTTCCCCTTGTAAAACCATCAGATCTCATGAGACTTATTCACTACCATGAGAACAGTATAGGGGAAACCATCCCCGTGATTCACTTATCTCCCACCAGTTCCCTTCCATGAGGGAATTATGGGAGCTACAATTCAAGATGAGATTTGGGTGGGGACACAGTCAAACCATATTGTTCTGCCCCTGGCCCCTCCCAAATCTCATGTCCTCACATTTCAAAACCAATCATGCCTTCTCAACAATGCCTGGAAGTCTTAACTCATTTTAGCATTAACTCAAAAGTCCACAGTCCAAAGTCTCATCTGAAACAAGGCAAGTCCCTTACACCTATGAGCCTGTAAAATCAAAAGTAAGTTAATTACTTCCTAGAGACAACGGGGGTATAGAGATTGGGTAAACACAGGAGATCCAAATGGGAGAAATTGGCCAAAACCAAGGGGCTACAAGCTCCATGCAACTCTGAAATCCAGCAGGGCAGTCCAATTTTAAAGCTCCAAAATGATCTCCTTTGACTCCATGTCTTGTAGCCAGGTCATGCTGATGCAAGAGGTGGGTTCCTATGGTCATGGGCAGCTCCACCCTACTGCTTGCAGGGGCTGGCAATGAGTGTCTGGCTTTTCCAGGCTCACAGTGCAAACTCTTGGTGGATTTATCATTCTGGGTTCTGGAGATGGTAACCCTCTTCTCACAGCTCCACTAGGCAGTACCTAACTGGGGATTCTATGGGGGTTTCGACCCCACATTTCCCTTCCACACTGCCCTAGCAGAGGTTCTCCATCAGTGCCTTGCCCCTGCAGCAAAATTCTGCCTGGACATCCATGTGTTTCCATACATCTTCTGAAATCTAGGTGGAGGTTCCCAAACTCCAATTCTTGACTTCTGTGCACTCTCAGGCTCAACATTACATGGAAGCTACCAAGGCTTGGGGCTTGCACCCTTTGAAGCCACGATCTAAGGTCTACATTGGCCCCTTTCAGCCACAGCTGGAGTGGTTGGGATGCAGGGCACCCTGGGCCTGGCCCACGAAATCATTTTTTTCTCCTAAGCCTCCAGGCCTGTGATGGGAGGGGCTGCTGTAAAGGTCTCTGACATGCCCTAGAGACATTTTCCCCTCCTTACTTATGCAAATTTCTGCAGCTGGCTTGAATTTCTCCTCAGAAAATGGGATTTTCTTTTCTATCACATTGTTAGGCTGCAAATTTTCCAAACTTTTATGCTCTGTTTCCCTTTTTAAACTGAATGCTTTTAACAGCACCCAAGTCACTTCTTGAATGCTTTGCTGCTTAGAAATTTCTTCTGCCAGATACCCTAAATCATCTCTCTGAAGTTCAAAGTTCCACAAATCCCTAGGGCAGGGGCAAAATGCCACCAGTCTTTTTACTAAAACATAACAAGGGTCGCCTTTGCTCCAGTTCCCAACAAGTTTCTCATCTCCATCTGAAACCACCTCAGCCTGGATTTCATTGTTCATATCATTATCAGTATTTTGGTCAAAGCCATTCAACAAGTCCCTAGGAAGTTCCAAATTTCCCATGTTTTCCTGTCTTCTTCTGAGCTCTCTAAACTGTTCCAACCTTTGCCTGTTACCCAGTTCCAAAGTCATTGTCAAATTTTGGGGTGTCTTTTCAGCAGTGTCCCACTCTACTTATACCAATGTACTGTATAAGTCTGTTTTCAGGCTGCTGATAAAGATATACTTGAAACTGGGCAATTTACAAGAAAAAGAGGTTTAATGGACTCACAGTTCCACATGACTGGGGAGGCCTCACAATCATCATGGAAGGTGAAAGGCATCTCTTACACAGCAGCAGAAAAGAGAGAATGACAGAGCCAGGCAAAAGGGGTTTTCCCTTATAAAACCATCAAATCATGAGACTTATTCACTACCAAAAGAACAGTATGGGGAAAACCACCATAATGATTGAATTATCTCCTACTGGGTCCCTCCCACAGCATTTGGGAATTATGGGAGCTACAATTCAAGATGAGATTTTGGTGGAGACACAACAAAACCCTATCACTAGGAAAGATGAGAAAATGAACACACAGTGTAGACAGCTGCCAGGATGGCCTCCAGTGGGTCTCACCTTGCATTCTTATATTTCTTCTCTTACTGAATAGGGCTGGCTTATGTGAGATAAAAACTGTTTGTTGCTTATGCCACTAAGTTTTGCAATATTTTTTTACACAGCATTAGATAATCGATACACACAACTACACTAACCCTCATCTTCTCTCTCATCTGCTCCTAAATATTTATTACTGATTTTGATATCAATATTTTAACATCACTGGGACTTATAAGCTTATATTTCACTTTACGGCATAATATTCAATTTTCAACCTTAGTTCTATATTTCCAGAGAAATATGAAAATTTCAGAGATCAGGAAGTCCTGTTTACTATGAACTTTTTCCTTCTGAGTACTTAAGTTTTTAATTTTATTTAGCTGGCTGGATTTTATCAAGTAGTTTTTAAAAAAATAAGTTCATATATATTATATTCCCAGCTATACCACAGCTTGAGGCCAGTGTAATATTTTCTGACTTGCTTATGACTTGCTTTTTTTAGTTTAAGTGTCCATAATTTTTTATGCATGAAATTTAGTAAGTTCCCAAGACATAGATCAGTCGGTAAATATTCATCAAATTTTTCTTGAACAAGACATCTCCATATTTGTCTCTATATGATTAAATATTTTTCTGTTTCATAATTTCAGTTTCTTTTTCAAGAGTTCACAATACCAGTTAAGCATATGTGCAAGGCTAGGTTAAAGCATGGCCTCTGGAGTCAAAATGCTGGGTTCAAATTATAGATTGACTATTGATTATCTTGCACAAGTATATAACTATTTGTGTGTGTATGTCTGTTTGTGTGTGTGTATCAGTTTTCTATCTAAACATGAAGATTACCTACCTTTTGAAGGTTTTTGTAAATATTAAGTAATTAATTCATGTTAGGCATTTATAAGGAAGGTAAGTGCTGGTTCTCTTATGTTTATTTTGTTTGATGTTCATTTAGCACCTTGTAGCTGTAAATTTCTTTTGTTTCATCAAATCTGGGACATTTTTAGCTGCTATTTATAAAAATATTTTTTGTTTCACTCTCTACTTTCTTTTTGGGATTCATATATGTTATGATTATATATCTGTTATACCATTTGATATTTAACTGGTCCTGAGTCTCTGTTCTATTTTCACCACATCTTTTCCCTCTAAAGTATAATGGATAATTATTATTAATTGATACTAAGTTTACTTATTTTTTCCTCTGGACTTGCGTCATTAAATCTACCCTCTGAAACTTTTAGTTCCAATATTGTATATTTCAGTTGTAAAAATGCCATTTTGTTCATTTTACTTTCTGTGTCTGCTAAGATTTTATATCTCTTTACTCATCACAAGCATATTTTGTTTTATTTTAATTAGAATAATTATAGGAGCTGTTTTAAAAATCATTGCCTGCTAGTTCCAAGATCTCTTTCATCTTGGGATTTATCTTGTTTGATTTTCTTTTTGGTTGAAATGTCTTCCATGTTTTTGTATGTCAAGAAATTCTGAATTTTATTCTGAACACTATAACTATTGAGTTGTGGGGATTTTGCTATTTTTCTACAATAATTGTTGTCTCTTTTGTTTTATTGGGCTAGTATTTTGACTAGGATTGAAATGTGAAGTCTGTTTCTTGAGTGGAGGCTCTAGCATCAGTTATATTTCTTGATTTTTGCTGATCTGCTTTGAATCTATGCCACACATACATTGTTCAGGGGTGTTATGGTCTGAATGTGTCCTCCAAAATTCATGTATCTAAAACTTAATCCCTAGTGCAACAGTGTTGGGGGATAGGGCCTAATGGGACCTAACAGGAAATGTTTAGGTCATGAGGGTTCTGCCCTCATGAATGGATTATGTCACTATAAAAAGGGCTTCAGGGGGTAGGCTTTCTCTTCTGTGCTTCTGGCCATGGAGGAATATGGCATTCCTCCTTCGTGGAGGATGCAGTGCTCATCGTGCCATCTTGGAAGCGGAGAGACCAGACCCTAAGTTGTCAGGACCTTTATAATGAACTTCCTAGCATCCAGAACTATTAGAAATACATATTTGTTCTTTATAAATTATGCAGTCTATGGCAATTTGTTATAGCAGTACAGAATTGACTAAGATAAGGGGCCGATGAAAGATGTGGGTAGATAGCATTTGGGGATCCTCTCTTTAATGGGCTTGTTTCTTTCAAATATTTCCATCTTTTTACTTTTTACAGTATCCTGTTTTATCTGACTTCAGTTTTCTTGTCCCCTGAGCCAGGAAGACTATGATATTTTCACTGATACCTGCCTTGAGTGTGACATGCTAACTGCACTTAGCCTCAGGCTAAAAGCCATGAAAACATAAATATTCTTTGTACAACCCTTCTTCTCTCCTCTTTCAAGTATTCACATAGCACAAGAGGCTGCCTACTATTCATTCTCTAGTGTCTTCAGTAAATTTCTTTTTGCAGTATGACTGGTTTCTACAGTTATTTTCCATGGGGCAAGCTGTCTCGTAGGGTATTGCACTGTCAATACAACAATCAGAAACCCCTCCCTTATTTAAAAAAATCTGTTGGGGGGTTTTGAGTCAAGGTAACAATAGGTAGGTGCTTGCTACATTCTGAAGTTTGTGTCTCTCAAAATGTATATGTCGAAACCCTAACCTCTAAGATGATGGTATTAGAAGGTAGGGTCCTTTCAGAGGTGATTTATTCATACACAGAATTAGTTCCTTTAGAGGGAGGTATCACATTACCCAACTTCAAACTGTACTACGAGGTCAGAGTTGCTAAAACAGCATGGTGCTAGTACAAAAACAGACATATAGACAAATGGAACAGAATAAAGAACGCAGAAATAAAGCCATACACATACAATTATCTGATCCTTGACAAAGTCAAAAAAGTAAGCAATAGAGAAAGGACTTTCTATTCAGTAAATGGTGCTGGGAGAATTAGCTATCCATATGCAGAAGAATGAAACTGACTCTTATGTATCACCATATAGAAAAATTAGCTCAAGATGGATTAAATACTTAAATGTAAAGACCTAAAACAATGCTAGAAAAAAAATCCTGGAAAAAAACTAAAAAATACTTTCTTGGACATCAGCCTTGGCAAAGAATTTATAACCACATTCTCAAAAGCAGTTGCAATAAAAACAAAGATTGCTAAGTGGGACCTAATT
This sequence comes from Chlorocebus sabaeus, assembly GCF_047675955.1. Taxonomy (NCBI): domain Eukaryota; kingdom Metazoa; phylum Chordata; class Mammalia; order Primates; family Cercopithecidae; genus Chlorocebus; species Chlorocebus sabaeus. Next base: position 70,919,040 of record NC_132910.1, read on the forward strand.
AAACTAGGTGCTTCCACACAACATGTAAACAGACAATCTACAGAATAGGGGGAAATATTTTCAAACTATGCACCTGATAAAGGTCTAATATCCAGAACCTATTAGGAAGTTAAAATAATCAACAGGTGAAAAACAAATAAGCCAATTAAAAAGTGGACAAAAGACATGAACAGATAATTCTAAAAAGAAGACATACGAATGCCACCAAACATATGAAAAAAATGCTCCACATCACTAATCATCAGAGAGATGCAAATCAAAACCACAACGAGATACCATCTCACGCCAGTCAGAATGTCTATTATTAAAAAGTCCAAAAATAACATGTTGACGAGGCTGTAGAGAAAAAGGGAATGCTTAAGCATTCCTTATTATGAAAAAAAAAAAGAGCCTGTTTGCTCCTGCCGTGTGAATTTGCAGTGAGAAGACATTTATCTATGAAGGAAAGAGGCTCACGTCAGACACTGAATCAGCTGGTACCTTGATCTTGGACTTCCCAAGCTCTAGAAGAGTGAAAAACAAACTTCTTTTGTTTATAAGCTGCCCAGTCTATGGTATTTTGTTATGGTAGCCCAAATGGAATAAGACAGTATTTTTTTACTCTACCATATTTAACTAGAAGTTCTTCCAATTTAACTTATCTTAATAAAGGACAAAAACGTATCTACTTTATCTACATTTTCTTGCTCTCCCTTTGTAAATCTCTTTATAGTGAACCCAAGACAAGGTTATTTTTGCTAAATCTTTATTTGAAAGCAGGGTCTTTCCACCATCATATGTTACAAGGGCACATCTCAAAGAACCAGTGGGGAGTGTATTATTAGGCAGAACTGGACCACTTGTCAACTGGGTGACATTGGGCAAGTTATTTAATTACGGTGGGTCTCCGTTTGTACAAGAATTTGGGACAATAATATTTACTCCAAAGAATGGTGTTGAGAATTAAATGAGGTGATGAATGTAAGACTTCCAAAAAAGTGTAGGTAATCAGAAAGTGTTGACTTTTCTTGTTAAACTTTTTTCAAATTATGCTCATTCCTAAATTCTTTCTGGACACTTTTAGTTACTCATAATCTATTCCTTCTATTTTTGTATAATATATCCCATTTTATTTGTAACTTTCTATGGTTCTTGTCTTATTACCTGATATTACAGTTATTTGAAATTTTAGTTTATCTTCCTCATTATATTTTAAACTCCTTGAGGACAGGGACAGATTTCATTTATTTGTGTGTGGCTTTAGTGGCTTGCATAGACTAGAAATACTCAGCAAGTATTTGTGGAATTAACTTAGCTTTCCTGAATTGCCATTTCATCAACATTACAGCATTTCCTCAAGAGCCATTGTAAAACTCAGTATCTGTTTTTAAAATGCATGAAAAATTCTTAGTTACATTGACTTTTCCATTGCTTTGATCTTTCATCAGTGTTTAAAAATACTTAAAGATTTGACCTGAACCTTTCGAGACTCAGAAGCACACATCAATCAGTTTTATCTTGAGTTCATAATGGCAAATGTCTCCACATAAACTTCAAATGTTATAGGTTTGTAATCAAGGACTTGAAACGTCAACAGAGTAGTTTTTTTTCTTTAATCATGTATTTTAAATAATTGACAAGATGGTACACAGTAAATTCATGCTTTTTCTTTTTTCACTTTGCAGATACACTTCATTTTATTCATCTACAGGAATGTTGTCTCTCCCCCTGCACACTCTTCAGCATGTCTGCCCAGCACAAAATATGCCTCATCCTCAGATAATAGGAATAGAAAAATAATTTCAGCAATGCCAAAATGATTATTCACCTTAGAAATCTGAATCTTGAGTTGGTACATAGGAGGAAAAAAAGCAGTTAAAACAAAGTAACTTATAGCAATGTGACTCAGATAGAGAGACCATGAGCACTTTCTACCAAGGCCCCTTCTGTTTTTTTCTTGAAGCTTGAATAGTAAGCTCTACCTTTGATGCAGTTAGATACTTAGGATCCTCCCAAGTAACGTTTTTTGAAACCTACGGTAATACGAATTCATTTATTTTGCTTTCGACCAAAAGCAATATGGAACCTTTTTAAAAATTGCCTTAAATATTGTGCTCTTTATACACAGTGACATTATAATGGGAATTTTTCTTGGTTCTGGTACTTGAATAAGAGTCTTGTTTTTCTTTTCCTCTGTTCTATTCTTTTGCTTCTGCCAGTGATCATAAGCCAGTTGCTCAAAGACCGGTGTGGAAAGGGCTTAAGAAGGAAGAGGACCAGAGGGAAATTACCATCTGGAGACAAGATGACACTGGGAACTTGGAGGAAAACGTTCAGGTACCATATGAGGAAGCAGAACACTGGTTGTAGTTTGTGTATCAATGGCTTTCTATGAGTAAATGACCTGAAAATGTATGTGACTAAGCACCATAATGTGGATTTCTGAAAGCTGAATGACTTAAAGAAAAATCTGCTTATTTCTAAGAAAACCAACAAGTGGTTTCTTTCAGTAAGTTATTAAATTTCTTTAAGGCATGAATGATCTATTATGTAAGGAAAGTGTTTGAATACAGGTATTCTGTCCTTAAGTTTGGACATTCCTGGAAACCAAACAGCCTATAATGCAAAGCTCTGCTGTGTGCAGATCTGTCCTTCTTTCACTAGTCTCTTCTATATTTATAATGTCTCTAGTCATAGTTTATGTGAATAATAAAGGCTGTGGAGTCCCTTGGAATTCTTATTTAATATGCTGCCGTTTCCTTAATTATTAAAAGCTTTTACACCTTCATAAGAGATGCTTAGTTCCTAGAGCCTCTCCATACACTAATTCCCAGAAGATGCTTAAGAAATGAGTCCCAGGAAGGTGTCCATTGCAGGAATTCTGGATAGGACTGTGAGCTTATGGACAGATGTTGATGCAAACTGACTTGAGACAGCACAACACTTAAGGTACCTTTAGAAAATATTGGTAGCTGCAAAAAGTTCTTGGGGAGATGCAGTTTATCTATTTCTCCACAACATTATTACTAGTTTATAATAAATGTAAATCTCAAACCAAATTATTAAACAAACACAGTTTACCAAGTGTGAACAAAACTGTATGCACAATATCTTCTGAAAATTTGATAACATTCCCACTCTCAGTCTTTTCAAGTGCCCTGAAGACCACCTTGCTTAAAAGGTTTACTTGAAACAATTGTAACAATGATCTGGAGGCAAGATTTGGCTAATATTGTATCTGGCATCAGGAAAACAGAATTCTCCACTGCACCGTCTGGACCCCAGTGCAAGTAAGATCTAATTCTCAAGCTTTGTGTCCAAAGATCCTTTCATGCAAGGGTGGGAGGTATCTCTAAACCTTCAGACAACATTCATATCTTGAATACCACTACTGTCACCAAAAAGGACCTATTTGTAATATTCATTATGCTTTCATACAAGCATGATTTTCACAAATGAAGCCCCATTTCCTATGTGCATTATCTTAATTGGCAAAAATCTAGCACTGACAAGAAAAAAAGATAGCTGAAGTCCTTGCAGTACATTTCTCTGAAGTGTGGACTTTCTGATGTCTACTAGGTGATCATCCCTGGAAAGTGAATTATCAATTAAGGGTATAACTTAAACTAAATAACACATACATAATATCACACATCAATGTTGATGTACTTTAAAGTAAATGTAAGGTATGCAAGTCACTATTCACAGTAGCAGAAACATGGAATAAACTCAGGTGCCCATCAACAGTGACTTGGATAAGAAAAATATGTTACATATGCACCACGGAACACTACACCGTTATAAAAAGAATGAAATCATGTTTTTTGCAGCAACATGAATGCAGCTGGAGGAAATTATCCTAAGTGAACTAACACAAAAACAGAAAAACAAATACATGTTCTCACTTATACGGGAGCTAAGCATTGGGTACATGTGGACACAAAGATGGGAACAGGACACTGGACAGTATTAGAGGAGTGAGTAAGGGGAGCAATTAAAAAAAATACTTGTTGGATATTATACTTACTAACTTGGTGACAGATTCATTCATACTCCAAATCCAAGCGTCAAGCAATATACCTTTGTTAAAAATCTGTACATGTACCCGCAATTCTAAAATAAAAGTTAAAAAAGAATAAAAATTTTTAAAAATTAAAATGTGCATTTGTTATTCTGAAATTTTCAGTGATTATAAATGTTTATGGTTTAAAAAGTTCAGGCTCAGTCCAGGCGTGGTGGCTCATACCTGTAATCCCAGCACTTTGGAAGGCCGAGGCAGGCCAATTACTTTAGCTCAGGAGTTCCAGACCAGCCTTGGCAACATGGCAGAACGTTTCTACAAAACATACAAAAAATTAGCAGGATGTGGTGGTGTGTGCCTGTAGTCCCAGTTACTTGGGGTGCTGAGGTGGGAAGATTGCTTGAGCCCAGGAGTCTGAGGTTGCAGTGAGCTGGGATTGCACTACTACACTGCAGCGTGGGTGACAAAGTGACCCTGTCTCAAAAAAAAAAAAAAAAAAAAAAAAAAAATCAATCTCAGGGATATTGCAGGATTCAAGACTAGTATTTTAGCCATATTGAGATTTAAGTAATTTTGCATCATAAAGAGAAAACAAAGACAACTGTGGAGTAGTAGCTCCAGAATTTCTGACTGTATTTGGAAGGAGGGTCTAGGAAACTTGTACGGAAGCTCTGTTTGCATAACAGGCCACTTTTTTACTTGGTTATTATGCTTTATTTGGATGGTTTTGAACATGAGATTAGGGGTTATCTGGCTTTGGTATTTTCACTGACCAAACTTGTGAAATACAACCCTTTTAAAAGCTGGGGTGGCATGTGTTTTGTTTTTAATAATTCATCTGTAATATGTATAAGTCATTTATACCACATTTAAAAAATTTTTTGAATGTTCGATAATTTTAATCTATAAGAGAGATGAAATTATTTGGTGAATGGGAAGCTTTATTGCAGAGCTGATCTGAGCTCCACAGATGACAGTAAGAGATTGCAAAAGTTCTTTTTCTATAACACTAAACATTAGTGTATACTAGGATCTAAACATAATGACAGGTCTAATAACACTATATTTCTAGTCTAACAATATAGTATTATTTTATATTCATAATATTTGTTTCCTCTAAGAAAGTAAATTAGAGTGTAACACAGTGATCAATCCAAGTGTTGCCATAACATTTATAGTTTCATTAGCCAATTATAATTTTTTATTGTGATTTTTGGAAGCTATTTATAAGGACAGCTTAACCACTATAAGACTTCACTTTTTCATCTATAAAATTACGATTCTCTCTTGAAAGAAAATTGTATTTGTGAATCATCGATGATGAATAAAATTTGTAAGTTCTTCCTTAGGCTGCAAATTATAATGAAATTTTTAAACATATGGTTGTCAATTACTGTGGTTTTTTTTGTTTTGTTTTGTTTCAAAACACTTCTGCCTTAAAATCCTGCTCTTTTCTTTAGAAACTGAAGCCATTTGTTCTTTGTTTTTAAAGTCTTTAATCTTAAAACCTATTTTAAATTTCAAAAGGCCTAAAGCTTTTATGTGGTCCCTTGAGCTTAGGCAAGAAATAGATTTTGGGATCACTAACATATGGAAGAGATTGGATAAGGTCATCCTGAGAGAGAAAATGTAATGAGAAAGAATAGGACAGAGGAAAGAGCTCTGAGGGATGCCAGCATTTAGAAAAAAGGAAGAAAAGGAGTTCACAATAAAAGAGAAGGGAAATTTGATATTATGACATCTTGAATGCCAAGGAAAAAGATGAAGATGGGTCACTGTTTTATATTTCTGGTTAGGTTATAGAAGGTTGAAAAGACCATTGATTTCATTTATCTATGGATAAACTAAAAATAATGTTTGATATGGTTTGGCTGTGTCCCTACCCAAATCTCATTTTGAATTATAGTTCCCATAATCCCCATGTGTCACGGGAGAGACCTGGTGGGAGGTAACTGAGTCATGGAGGTGGTTACCCCCATACTGTTCTCATGATAGTGAGTGAGTTCTCACGAGATGTGATGGTTTTATAAGGGGCTTTTCCCCCTTTTGCTTGGCACTTCTCTCTCCTCCCACCATGTGAAGAATGATGTGTTTTCTTCTGCTTTTGCCATGATTGTAAGTTTTCTGAGGCCTCCTCAGCCCTGTGGAACTCTGAATCAATTAAACCTCTTTCCTTTATAACTTGCCCAGTCTTGGGTAGTTCTTCATAACCCAGCGTGAGAATGTACTAACACAATGTTTGTATTTTAAGTCATCAAAGAGCTGTAGAATCAAATAACTCTAAAGAAACTGAATTCCAAAGTTAGATAAACTTATCTAGATTATCAAAAGTCAATGGCCACTTGCATTCTGAGGGTAGTTTGGGGATCTGTTTTCCCATTGTCCCAACAATTTGACAAGGAAAGTTGTTAGGACAAAGGGAAAACAGTCAAGCTAGGCTGACATAATGGATCAAAATCTGAAAGCAATGTAAGAGCCCTGCCTTCCCATCAATTTTCTCCTATGGGAATTTTGAAGAATAAGCTCACATTTGCTGTGAACCTAAAGTTGCCTTCAAAAAAATATTAATTTAAGAATATCTGCAATGCAGAATTTATTGGATTGGATTAATAGCAGACTGAATTAAACAGAAGAAATTATTAGTGACAGGCCAATAGAAATAATAACTGAAGTATAAAAAAAGAAATTTTTAAAGTATCGTTTTAATTTTAATTTAAAAATTATTGTTTTAACAGAACTGAACAGAAAAGCAAATATCTGAACGAATATATTGACAGTCTAGTATGCATGCAGTTGGTATCCCAGGAGAGAAAATGGAGAATGAGGTAGAAATACACACACACACACACACACACACACACACACACAGAGGGAGACAGAGACTAGCCAATAAATTTTAAGCAATTTTAAATTTTAAATTTTTTAAAAAGCAACTGGTTAAAATTCCAAAATCATAGAACTAAAAGGCTTAGTGAACAACAGGCAGAGTAATTACAAAGAAAAGCTTGCCTGGGTACACCATAGTCAAACTATTTAAAACCAAAGATAAAGAGAAAAACTTTACAAACAACCTTAGGTATGAATGAGAAATGACTAGTTACAAATAATGAGGGAAGCCAGAAGACAATGGAATAACCTTAAAATGCTAAAAGAAACTCAATACACACTTCTTTATCTAATAAAAATGCTGGTCAATTTGCAGGTGAAATGAAAATGTTTTCAGAGAGCAAAACACAAAATTATTCATCACTAGCAGGAAAACGTGAACAACAAACATTAAGGAAGTTTCTTTAAGATGAAAAGAAGTAAGCCCAGAAGACTGGATCTCCATAAAGAAAATGGAGAGCACAAAAAGGGGTAAATATGTGGTTGAATATTTTAAAACATTTAAACATTTTTCTCTAGCTGTTTAAAGCAAATACAGTAACAATGCATTGTGGAATTTAAAATAATAAAGAAGTAAACTATATAACAATAGTGCAGTGGGAAAGGAGACATATATAAGGTCCTTACATTGTTTTTGAAGTTGTATACTATTAACTTGGGGTTCATTGTGATAAAATAAGAACCAATATTGTAATTTCTAAGTAATCACTTAGAAGCAATACACAAGGAAGAAGCCAACAGAATAGATAAAATGGTATACTAAAACTACTCAAATAATACATAAAAAGCCATGAAATGTGGAGCAAAGAAAAAGAGAAAGGACAAATGGAAATCAGCCAGAAAGGTGGAAAACACAAGTTTAACCATATCAGTAATTACATTAAATATTAATAGAATAAAAACTTTACTTAAAGTACAGAAAATATCAGTTTGGATTTAATTTAAAAACAAGAACCAACAAAGCAGTTTATAATTGGATGTTCTTTTATAATCCAACCTGACATTATCTAGCCTTCAAACATAAAAATGCAAAGAGTTTGGAAATAAAAGGATTGGGAAGCTTATAATAAAAAGATTAATGTAGCTATATTAATATCAGATAAAGTGGACTTCAAGCCAATAAGTATTACCAGGAATAAAGAAAACATTTCATAATAACCAAAGGGTCAATTCATTAGGAAAACATAATAATTCTAAATGCAAATGTCCGTAGTAACATAGATTCAAAATATTTGAGACAAAATGAAACAGAAGTAAAAGGGATAATAGACAAATCCATAATCACAGCTGAAGATTTTAACACTCCTCACTCAGAAATCTGTAAATGAAGCATATAAAAATATCAATGAGTATATGATGCATTTGAATAATACTATCAAGCAGCTTGATGAAATTGAAATGTATAGAACAACATAGTAATTGCAGGATACATGTTATTTTTAAATGCATTTAAAACACTCTACAAAATAGGCATAAACTGGGCCACAAATTGAGTTGCAAAATATTTCAAAGGATTCATATCAGGCAGAGTATGTCCTCTGACTTAAATAAAATTAAACTAGAAATTAGAGTTTAATAACTGGGAAATCCCCAAATATTTGAAAATTAAGAAATAACTTTTAAAATAACTGATAGGAGACATCATAAGGGAAATTTAAAAATATTTTGGATCAAACAAGGATGAAAATACAACATATTAAAATTTGTGGGGTGCAGCTAAAGCCTTGATAAGAGAAGACATTTTAATACTACATGCAAATATTAGAAAGAAAAATAATTTTATTTAAAAAATGTAAAAAAATCCACTTCAGAAAGCTAGATAGAAAAAGATAGAAAAGAGCAAATTAAACTCCATGATTGTAGAAGAGGAAATGAGAGTGATGAGAACAGAAATCACTGAAATAGAAAACAGATGAACAATAGAGAAAACCAATAAATCCAGAAGTCAACTCTGAAAAGATTAATACAAACTTGTAATCCCCTAGCAAGACCAGTTAAGAAAAAGTAAAAAATATAAACTATCAATATCAGTGATAAAATGAGATACATGACTAGAGATTTAAAGAATAAGAATAAACAGGGGGTATTACAAACAATTTTACCCCAGTAAGTTTGACAACTTGGGAGAAATGTATATATTTCTTGACAAATACAATTTTTTGAAATGAATCCAAAAATAAATAGAAACTACAGAAGTCCCATACCTGTTAATAAAGTTGAATCTACAATTAAAAACATTTCCACAAAGAAAACTCTGGGCCCAGATGGCTTTACTAATGAAGTCTACCAAACGATAAAGGAAGATGCAATACATCCTATGCAAGCTCTTTCAGAATACACAGCAAGAGAAAATGCTTTTCAACTAGCTTTATGAGGCCAGAGAACCCTGAAACCAAGTTGGCAAGTGCAAGAGAACAGGTCCCTGGGTGGCCTTGGCTGACCCAGTTCTTCCTCCTGTTGCTTGCAATTCTCCTGCTGAATGTCCTGAGAACACAACATCCTAAGATAAGGATGAAATGTCTGGAAAAAATCCAGCCTATGTCTTTGATCCTCTGCATTAGTCCATTTTCATGCTGCTGATAAAGACATACCTGAGACTGGGCAACTTACCAAAGAAAGAGGTTTAATTGGACTTACAGTTCTACATGGCTGGGGAGACCTTACAATCATGGTTGAAGGCAAGGAGGAGCAAGTCACGTCTTATGTGGATGGCAGCAGGCAAAGAGAGAGCTTGTACAGAGAAACCCCCATATTTAAAACCATCAAATCTCGTGAGACTCATTCACTATCATGAGAACAGCATGGGAAAGACCTGTTTCCATGATTCAGTCATCTCCCACTGGGTCCCTCCCACAATATGTGGGAATTATGGGAGCTACAAGATGAGATTTGTGTGGGGACACAGAGCCAAACCATATCATTCTGTCCCTGGTCCCTCCCAAATCTCATGTCCTCACATTTCAAAATCGATCATGCCTTCCCAACAGTCCCATAGAGTCTAACTCATTTCAGCATTAACTCAAAAGTCCACAGTCCAAAGTCTCATCCAAGACAAAGCAAGTCCCTTCTGCCTATGAACCCATAAAATCAAAAGCAAGTTAATTACTTTCTAAATTCAATGGGGGTACAGCCATTGGTTAAATATAGCTATTCCAAGTGGGAGAAATTGGCCCAAACAAAGGGGCTACAGGTCCCATGCAAGTCAGAAATCGAGTGGGGCAGTCAAATCTTAAAGCTCCAGAATGATCTCCTTTGACTCCATGTCTCATATCCAGGTCACGCTGATACAAGAGGTGTGTTCCCATGGTCTTGAGCAGCACTATCCCTGTGGCTTTGCAGGGTACAGCCTCCCTCCTGGCTGCTTTCACAGGCTGACATTGAGTGAGGCTTTTCCAAGCACATGATGCAAACTGTCAGTGGATCTACCATTTTGGGGTCTAGAAGACAGTGGTCCTTTTCTCACAGCTGCACTAGGTGGTGCCCCAGTGGGGCACGGATCCCACATTTCCCTTCTGCACTGCCCTAGCAGAGATTCTCCCTGAGAGCCCTGTCCCTGCAGCGAACTTCTGCCTGGGCATTCAGGCATTTCCATACATTCTCTGAAATCTAAGCAGAGGTTCCTAATCCTCAATTCTTGAATTCTGTGCACTCACAGGCTCAACACCATGTGAAAACCGCCAAGGCTTAGGGCTTGGAGCCTCTGAAGCCATGATCTGAGCTCTACATTGGCCCCTTTCAGCCACGACTGGAGCAGCTGGGAAGCAGGGCACCATGAAACCATTTTCTCCTAGGCCTCCAGGCCTGTGATAGGAGGGGCTGCCATGAAGACCTCTGACATGCCCTGGAGACATTTTCACCATTGTCTTGGGGACTAACATTCTCCTCATTACTTATGCAAATTTCTGCAGCCAGCATGAATTTCTCCTCAGGAAATGGGTTTTTCTTTCCTATCACATTGTCAGGCTGCAAATTTTCCAAGCTTTTCTGCTCTGCTTCCCTTATAAAACTGAATGCCTTTAACAGCATCCAAGTCAACTCTTGAATACTTTGCTGCTTAGAAATTTCTTCCACCAGATACCCTAAGTCATCTCTCCCAAGTTCGAAGTTCTGCAGATCTCTAGGGCAGGGGCAAAACGCCACCAGTCTGTTTGCTAAAACATAACAAAGATCACCTTTACTCCAGTTCCCAACAAGTTCCTCATCTCCATCTGAGACACCTCAGCCTGGACCTTATTGTCCATATTGCTATTTGGTTTTTGGTCAAAGCCATTCAACAAGTCTTTAGAAAGTTCCAAGCTTTCTCCCACATTTTTCTGTCTTCTTCTGAGCACTCCAAACTGTTCCAACCTTTGCCTGTTACCTAGTTCCAAAGTTGCTTCCACATTTTTGGGTGTCTTCTCAGCAGCCCCCCACTGTACTGGTAGAAATTTACTGTATTAGTCAATTTTCATGCTGCTGTTAAAGACATACATGAGACTGGGCAATTTACAAAAGAAAGAGACTTAACTGGACTTACAGTTCTACATGGCTGGAGAGGCCTCACAACCATGGCAGAAGTCAAGGAGAGAGCAAAGTCACATCTTATGTGGATGGCAGCAGGCAAAGACAGAGTTTGTGCAGAGAAACTCCCATCTTTAAAACCATCAGATCTTGTGAGACCAATTTACTATCATGAGAACAGCATGGGAAACACCTCTCCCTATGATTCAATCATCTCCTGCTGGGTCCTTCCCACAACATGTGGGAATTATGGGAGCTACAAAATGAGATTTGTGTGGGGACACAGAGTCAAATCATATCATCCTCCTAGAATAGGATGCTCTGCAGTGCTTGTGGCCAGCAAGCCAAGTGGTACGCAGGGTCTACAAACCCAGAGAGAAGTGCTTTTGGGGACTCTCAGCTACAGTGTGATGTGGGGCATGAGCATTCGAGACTCCATCTATGCTGGACAGCTTTTCTGGGCCTCGGGGATCCTAGGCTTCTGTTTATTTTTGTTAACTCTCTCATAGTAGTATATCTGCTTTGAGTGAAAGAAGCTAGGCTTGAAAAAGTACATATTGTATGACTCTCCTTATATAAAGTTCTAGAACAGGAAAATCAAATCAGTGATGATAGAAGTCAGACTTTTGGGAAAGGAAGTTGAAAAAGGACAACAGAGAATGTTCTGCTGTGGTGAAAATGTTGACTGGGTTGGTTGTCACAGAGGTGAGTACATATATTAAAAAACTGTAGAGACACATTTAAAATTTATACATTCTACTCTATTTTATTTATCCCTGAAAGCACTGAGAAAAATACAAAAATGCTGCATAAATTAAAATAAGATCAGCACTGAAAAGCGTCCACTGGAAGGAGGCCATTGATTGCCCTTTTTGGGAATAATAAATGTGAAATTGTTTTACATAAGATAGAGAGGAAGAGATGGAGACACTGAATATAGTTAATTCTTTTAAGAAGATTTACTGTGAGGAAAAGGAAAACAGATTTGATGGCAGTAGGAGGGAAATGTGCACATTTATTCTTTTGGCCCAGAAAGGAAAGGATGCCTCATAGATCTGAAATACTTTTATTTTATGGTTATTATTGGAAAAACAAAAAAAATCAGAATATTCAAAGCATTTCCTTTTTTTGTACAGTTTTAGATTTGCAGAAAATTTAAGGGTATACTAACGAGTAGTAGCATCAAGTTCCATATACCTGCTTTCCCCTGCCCCCACCCCACCCTGTAAACCGTTTCCCTTATTATTAATATCTTGCATTAGTGTGGCACGTTTGTTACAATTCATGAACAAAACTGCTAAATTTTTATTATTTGAAGCTCATGGTTTACATCAAGTTTCAGTCTTTCCATTGTACAGTTTTATGAGTTTTGGAAAATGTGAAAAATGCATGATGTCATATACGTATTAATACCATAATGGTTCAATGCAGAATAGTTTCAGCATCCTAAAATTTGTCTGTGCTTCACCTATTCATCCCTTCTCTAACCCTCTTTTTATTTTTATTTATTTATTTATTTTTGAGACAGAGTCTCACTCTCTCACCCAGGCTGGAGTGTAGTGGCACAGTCTTGGCTCACTGCAACCTCTGCCTCCCGGGTTCAAGTGATTCTCCTGCATCAGCCTCCTGAGTAGCTGGGATTACAGACGCACGCCACCACTCCCGGCTAATTTTTGTATTTTTAGTCGAGACTGGGTTTCACCATGTTGGTCAGGCTGGTCTTGAACTCCTGACCTCAGGTTATCCACCCACTTCGGCCTCCCAAAGTGCTGGGATTACAGGTGTGAGCCACCACACCCGACACCTCTTTTTGTTTATAAATAGAAAAATTACCAAACTATCTCCAATCCTTTGAACCCCTGGTAACCAATGATCTTTTTACTGTCTCTACAGCTTTACCTTTTCCAGGATGTTACATAGTTGGAATCATACCATATGTAGCCTTTTATGACTTGCTTCTTTTATCTTATATGTTAGCTCTGCACATTTGCAGTCAATCTTTTCTTTTACCCCCGGCATCAGACAACTACTGATCTGTTTTCTGACTCCATAGTTTGTCTATTATAAAAATTTGTATACATATAATTATACGATATGCAGATCCTTAAAATGGCTTTGTTATTAGCATATTTATCAATTTCATCTCTTTGTTGCATGTATCAGTAGTTTGTTCTTTTTAATTGTTGAGTAGTATTCCACAGTATATATTTGTTTACCGCAGATTTTGGATGAAGCATTCTTGTAGTATGTATTTTTTGGTTCCAAAAATTTGTTACTGTTGTCATGTCTCTTCTTGTGAATTTCTTTCATTTTAACATGCAGTTATAGTGAAGTTTTTTGAGACATTGAAATTGGAGGTGTCTGCTAAAACTACTCTTTAAACTCAGAAGTTTTTTTTTGTTTACTTCATAAGCTGATAGGTGAAGACCTGTCCCATCATTTTACTGTGAGGAGAATAATTACTGTGGCAATTCAAGTATATAAAACTAAAACATATCTAGTCAACTTCATGTTGTCTTTTTATGTATTTTCATAATTAACTATTTTGATGAATGCAGAATATTTTCATGACAACAAATTATCTTTGCCAGAATTATTACGTTTAGTGGTGACTACTAATCAGCCTAATGAAATTTAGCCACAATACTGGTGGTATCCACACAGTACCTATTCCTTTATTTTATTTTATTTTTGAGACAGGGTCTCACTCTGTCACCCAAGCTGGAGTGCAGTGTGGCAATGATGGCTGACTGAAGCCTCGAACTCCTGGGCTGTAAAGATCTTCCCACCTCATCTTCCAAGTAGCTAAGAATACAGGTGCTTGCCACTGTGCCCTGCCCATATTACTTTTAAACATTTTCATATCTTCTCTTCTAATTGATTATTGCCTTCATAAGGAAAACTTATATCTTTATCACAATTGTAAATGCAGTTAAACCTACAATAAGACTGTACTTGCTTTGGGTACTCCTTATATGTCTGATGAAAGCACTAACATTATTTTGCATGCATCTTAAAAAGGAAAAGCTATCAAGGTTGAAGGGCATCATACTCAAATTACTTGTATTTCATAGTTTAATAATTGATTCATAGATAATCCAGAGAACCACTTCTATGCCATTTTTAAAGCCAGCAAAATTTTATAAACCCTTAGAAGAACTATTATGGTTTTTCTTTTATGCAATTCTTATTAAAACAATCCGTGATTATCATCTATACACTTAGGCAAAATAAAAGCTTACTGGCATTATGTGTGACACAGTTAGTTCTGAGCTCTCAATTTTTCCAACTGTTGTTCCAAAACTATTTTAAAATGGTACCTGAGCCTAGCATTGCTTAATATGTTCCTTGGACTTTACTTGGTAAAAGATAAGTTTATGTTTTCAAGACTGCCCTGTAATTTCTGTTTTCAGTTGAGTTTAATATGAATGTTTAAAGCTTGTATGATGAGCAATTCTAACAAGAATACTATGTTAAAACCTGAGCATTTTTGGCTTTAAAAATGATACTAAAATAAATAAAGCGGGCTAAGAGGTTTTACTTAACGGTTTGCTGTTTCTCAACATAGTCTGCCTTTTGGAAAAGATCAGTTTATTAAATTTTCCCACAGAAATCATAGATATAAGAGTGAGGTAAAAATAATGTTGATAATGAAAATAGTATTCAGTTGAAAACAGCTGAAGTGGGTGATAGCACAGGCTTTCTCCTTCTCTGGCGTATCAGAAACAATGGTATAGTTAGTTGAGTAAGAGTAATAAATAACATAAGTTATGACAACTTACTGTGTCAGAAACCATTTTATGAGCTTTGTATGTAATAAATCATCTTCACAAGGTAGATAATAACACCATCACCTCCATTTCATAGATGAAGAAACTGAGACAAGTCATTTGGCTGAAAAGATATGAAACTGGGCTGAATATCTAGACAGTGTGGCTCTGGAGTCCACGAGCTTAACCATCCCTCTAAATTGCTGCTATAAAGGATAATTCTCCAGAAAAAAATGTGAAAGAAATTAAACAAAGGCAAGATTTCTTTCAAAAAATGATGAATAATGATAACAAAATAAAACACAGCAATCATAATGGAGCAAGAATCAAACTAAATGATGCAAGCTGAATGTGGCTCTAGTTTACTAAGTCACTAAGCAGTACTATTGTGAGATGTTAATCTTATTCGACTCATACAGAAACAATAATAAAAAAAGTCATTAATAACTATAATAAAGCAAATAAATCTATCCCATTAAAATCAAGAAGAGACAGAGAGTGTGCCTTTCATACTTACTAGTTTTTCATTTTAGTTATTTGTCCTACTAACAGTATTGTGATGGTAGAGGCAGGATGGAAGTGGAAGGAATTGGAGAATCATTTAATTTTGAAATGCTTTTTAGACATCCAAATACAGATGTCAGGTAAGCTGCTGAAGAAATGTAACTCAAACTCAGAGGAAATGTCTGGGCTGGAAATATAAATTTGGGGATCATTACAATGGTATTTAAACTCATGAAATTAGTTGATGTTATCCAGAAAGAGGGTGAAAAAAGAGAAAGAAGCCTCATAGAAGGGTAAGAGGAGAAGTCAGTAAAGGAGACAGAGAAATAGCAGCCATGGAACAATGTGGAATGTATGAGTGTAGGGACACACAAAAGGAAAGTGAGCAGGGTCAAATATGCTTAAGGCTGCTGACAGTTAGATTATGTGAAGTCTGTCCACTGGGCTGAGCAGCATGGAAATCACTGGTGAATTTAGAGAGTAGTTTCACTGGACTGTGGAGATCGAAGCTAAGTTCATGTGAGTGGAAAAATTGTAGCGAAGTGTGGTTGGAGAGAGCATGAGTAGACTAATTCTACCACAATTCCTATAGTCATTCTCACTAAAAAAGCCAAATTTTAATCACTGCCTTCCCCATCCCTATGAAACCGTCTCCATGGAAACATGATACGATCATATTTTCTCTATATTTCTTTAACTCTTATTTGTTCATCTAGCTCGCTCATCTTTTCCTTCAAAATCCTTCTTTTGGCGAACTCATTTTCTATGACCATAAGCATCTCCTACTTTTTCAATGACTTCTTCAAATGTTATCTCTACTGTCACCTTACCTTTGCCTTGTCTGAAGATAATGCTTTCCCAGCAGCCCTCTTACTGAACTTATTTATTATGTCTCCCCTGTGTAGGGGCCTAGAGTGGGATCATTATTCATGTTTGCTATTGCCATTTCCAGGCAATACTCCTGCTCTTTTAATGGTTATGCTACCTGGCTGTATTATACATTTCTCTTCTTACTGCCACATTTATTGATTTTCTTATCACTTGTATAAATTCACTGACATTTCAGAATGTGTGAATGGTTTCTTTTAATTTTTTTCAAAAACCTTCTCAAATAGATAATAGTTACTGAAAAATCAAAGTTAAAAGTCTACTTTTAACTTTTGTCTACTTTTCTTAGAAGGTGAGAAATGTACCAGTCCTCTCATCATCCTTCTCACTCCCCACCCCAAGTCCAATTTTCACTAACAGGGTCTACAAAGCTCATCACAGTGGCCTTTGGCACCAGTGATCAGGTTCATTCTGTGCTACCCTTTTCCTGATTTTTGTATCCTTAGGGCTGTTCTTTCTACCTGCAACAGTCTTCCTAATCTAGTTTCATCCTACTTTTTAAATCTAGGACTTACTACTCAGATCTCTGTTCAAATGTCTTTTCCCAAGGGAAGCCGCCTTTGGCTCCCTAGACTAGGTCAGGTGCCCATCAGATGATCTCAGTGCCAAAGGGTATGACGATTTTGAATGAGCTTCAGAGTATCATACAGATGGACTCCAGACCAGTCCTAGGTAGAAGGAACCATGAAAAAGGCAAGAGTAAGAGTAAGAACTAAAAGATTGATTTGGTCTTCTCTATTTGAGATTGAAAGCATAACATGCATTTTTTTTTTTTTTTTTTTTTTTTTTAGATGGAGTCTTATTCTGTCATCCTGGCTGGAGTGCAGTGGCGCTATCTCGGCTCACTGACAGCTCTGCCTCCCGGGTTCTTGCCATTCTCCTGCCTCAACCTCCTGAGTAGCTGGGACCACAGGCACCCGCCACCGTGCCCAGCTAATTAGCTAATTTTTTGTATTTCTAATAGAGACGGGGTTTCACAATATTAGCCAGGATAGTCTCGATCTCCTGACCTCGTGATCCGCCCGCCTCAGCCTCCCAAAGTGCTAGGATTACAGGCGTGAGCCACTGTGCCTGGCCCATGCAGTTCTTTTTAAAAGAGGTACTGAATATAAACTATAAATAGTAAAAGATATTATATATATAATTCATAAATAAAATACATTTTAAGATCTAACATTTAGATTATTCATTCGGTTATTTAAGCCTTCAGGTTAACGACCTCCTTCATAAAAACATGGTTGGATAGGATTTAGGTTATCTTTAAGTAGTAAAACTCTGTAGGAGTCTTACATGTGAGCTCTTCTGTCTTTGATGACCCCAAGAATCTTGTGTTTTTCTCCTAGATATAGTATTTGGGGCCAGAATACAACTCAAAGCAATATTGTTTCAGCTATATCAGAGAGTAAAGATTTTGATTATGAAATTATCTGCTTCTTTAACTGTCTCTGGATGTTGTCTCTGAAAAGTTAACATATTTTCTACATAGAAGACATAAAAAATGGACATGTATGGGAGAATAATGTGACTGCTGAAAAAACTGGCAGAGCTAATCTAGTGCTTCAGAAAATAGAGAGGGACTCTATTGTAACTTTTTGGTTATAAAAATATTCCACATGCTTATTTTGATTTCTAGATTACAAGTGTTTTGACAAAGTGAGATTTTCTCTGAATTTATAATCCACTTTGGCTTCATGAAAGATTAATTTATTTCTAAAAATACCTTTAACCCTAAGAACATTTAAACCTCAGTCTCTTTAGGGCAATAATTTTCCATTTGAAGTGGCTCTATTAAGTTTTGATTAATTGAATTCGATTAAAAAGATCAAGTGCCCAAGAAATTGTAGAATCTATAATTTTAGATATTCTTTTAATATTAAAATACTTTCCTTTCATATATTAATAATTAAACTAATGATTCAATAACTTGCCATAATTTCTAAATATTTTATATATTATTCACCCATCATCTCAGATCTGTTAAGTAGTTCCTTAGTAAAGATAGGTGATATATTGGGTAATGACTAGGTTTATTGTTTAGCATTACAAAACTTGAAAATGAATCTACCTTCAGGATTATTTTCTGCCTACGAATAGGTATCAATGGAGACAATAAACCTCTGGATACCAGAGGGATGAATTAGTGAGATGGTCTCTGGAGGCCCTCCCTATCAGTCCTCAGCCTTGACTTCTGAAAAAGTCCTCTAAACTAAAACCTTTCTCTGCTTTGTGAATGTAAAATTCTTTTTATTTTAGAAACTGGTCATGTATTTCAAAAGTTTGATGAGGTATCTGGTTGTCTATTTAACTTTTCCTGCTGAATGTAAGATTGGTCAAGACAGAGACTCAATTCTTTGACTGGATTTCCTCAAACTGATAATGTCACCATTAACACAACAGCGATAACAATAGATAGAAAATATGTGAGTTAAGTAAACTGTAAATTCCTTGAATGCAGATAGAAAATTATTATGAAGGGCTGGGCGTGGTGACTCCACACCTGTAATCCCAGCACTTTGGGAGGCCAAGGCAGGCTGATCATGAGGTCAGGAGATTGAGACCATCCTGGTTAACACGGTGAAACGCCGTCTCTACCAAAAATACAAAAAATTGGCCGGGCGTGGTGGTGGGCACCTGTAGTCCCAGCTACTCGGGAGGCTGAGGCAGGAGAATGGCGTGAATCTGGGAGGCGGAGGTTACAGTGAGCTGATATCGCGCCACTGCTCTTCAGCCTGGGCAACAGAGTGGTGAGACTCCGTCTCAAAAAAAAACAAAAAGGAAAAAAAGAAGAGAAAGAAAATGATTATGAAGGTAGATTGTTTTTGAAGTTTGCTAATAATAGCCAAGTTTTTGAAAAACTTGCAATCACCTATTGCCAGAAAATAGCATTGACCCTGTTGAAACTATTAAATACACACTTCATAGATCTTTATTTTTTAACATATGTTTTATATATTTTCTGCCTTTTTTTCTAACTGCTTAAAGTAAAAACACACTTTTATTTTTTAACACTGAATATGAACTATTTTCTTTTTCCATCTATTCCGATGAGATAACCACCAGGCCGTTCATATTTGGAGGCAGCAGAAGTGATCTCTGTCTAAATTTTCCTCTTTGAGTATGAAGAGAAAATTTGCAGGTTGGAGAAGTCTAGGTGTTATGTATTAGTTTATAAAATTTAGTCAAGTCATTAAATTTCTCTGGACTTCATGTACCGCATGTATAAAATGAGAAACTTGGACTGAATTATAAACTCTTCCAGTGCTGGAATTCAGTTGCTATTTAATTGCCATGAGTCATTTTAAGATTAGAAATTGAATTAGAACAATAAGTCTTTAACAATCATGAAAGAATTATTAAGCACTTAATTTATGTATGCTATTTAATGTTTTTCCATAAAATTTAAAGGATTGTCTACCTTGAACTAAAGTATATTCAAAAGGGAAAAGTCAAATAGACAACCATGTAATATGTAATTCATGTTTTTCAAAAAGTGGTTAGTTTGGATCTGACCACTTTAAATAGCTGAAATATTTTACTACTATTGATTTAACCTCTCAAATGATAAGCACCTCAAATTAC
Source organism: Chlorocebus sabaeus (assembly GCF_047675955.1). NCBI lineage: Eukaryota > Metazoa > Chordata > Mammalia > Primates > Cercopithecidae > Chlorocebus > Chlorocebus sabaeus. The sequence continues at coordinate 70,939,167 of NC_132910.1, forward strand.
TTTTTAAAAGGTAAAAGTTTCGACAGAAATAGATATTTTTATACTTCTATTTAGGTCAGCCTCTTTATTCTTGAAATAAAGTTAGGTTTTTTTTATGACAACCATTAAGTTTTTACTGGTATTGTTCTATATGACAGGGAACAAATCTTATTTAGAATTGTGTAATCCTGAGAGGACTAACCAGTTTTGTAGTGTGACTGTGTATTTCAGTCTCTTCTGATCTTTATCAGTTAAAAGGAATGTGAAGACATAATACTAAAAATTGTTGTTGAATTATAAAATATGAGTACATTTCTTATAGGCATGTGGCCCTGAAAATATATATGTAAATCAATTTTTCTCAAATTGAATCACGTTTTAAATATTGAAAAACTGCTACCTAAGTAAGCTTATGATTAATTTGTTAGGAGAAGAAAATATATATTGAGCTAGCTTTTTTTTTTTTTTTTTTTTTTTGAAGACATAGTTTCACTTTGTCACCCAGGCTGGAGTGCAGTGGCACACCCTCGGCTCACTGGAACCTCCACCTCCCAGGCTCTCCTGCCTCAGCCTCCCAAGTAGCTGGGACTACAGGTATTTGCCACCAGGCCTGGCTAATTTTTGGAATTTTTTTTTTTTTTTTTTTTTTAGTAGAGACAGGGTTTTTTCATGTTGGCCAGGCTGGTCACAAACTCCTGAGCTAATTTAATATGCAATTAGAATATAATTTTTTTCTAGTAATATCTAAAGCATTTGAAAGGAGATCATCTTAAAATTAAAAACTAAACTATCTTCACAATTAAATATATATTTTTTCTGTTGTCTTCTTGGCTTGAAGAAAAACGAATTCTATACAAAACATACCTCAACCTCATTCTCATCTACTCTCACCCTTTTCCTCCCTCTGTGGCTACTCCAGCTTTCTCTCTGTTGCTCTAATACCTCAACATCTTTCTTATTTCAGATGCTTCATCCATCTTTATTCTTTCTCCTTCTAGTCTTACGAAGCCTGTTCTGACCATCTTGTCAGTCACGTTACTTTCTTCTTTTGTTCAATAATCTGTATGAGAATTTGTATCTAATAATTTTTTTTAAATTTACATGTGGCAAGCTTCTTCTTTGAAAGAAGAAACTTTCATTTTTATTTGAAAGAAGTCATTGAAAGTAACCAAGACCAGCAAGCCTTCACAGTAACAGCAGGAAGTTCCCGTCAGTCTGCTAGTTTTGCACTCGTGATACTTTTCTATCTATTTCACAATACTTGATCGCTTGCCTCTAAAGGCCCCTGGAAGGAATATCCTCCTTTCCATCAGTTCTTGAACTGGCCAATTCCTCTTCTAAAAGACATAGCTTACTAAGGCCTAATTTCTCCTTCTACCTCTAAGCAGGCTGAGGTCTCCCTGCGCTATGATCCAACCCTATTCATTTCTCTCATATTTCACTTACCGCGTGGAGCTTAATTGCTGTAATAGACTTGTCAGCTTTCTGAGAACACTTACTTATTTTAACAGGGATATGACTAGTTTCTTATTAACTTTGATAGCCATCAAGTATCCCAGTGGCTACTACACAACAGCTGCATAATTACGTATGTTGAATACTTGAATAAAAACAGGACTATGGAAAAATGCCTGCAGCTGAGTGGTCTCCGAATGTTTAATTTTCCCCTAGATTACTTCCCAGTACTAAAAAAGATAGACTGAGCACTTCATGACAAACCCTGGAGCCTTAGCTTGACCCGTCTTAGTTCTTCCAAATAAGCACAAGTAAGGTGGGATATTTCTTTTTCTTTTTTGCTTATGTTTCATCCGTCCATTTTGAATTTCTGAGTAGTTTGGAGAAAATAATTTGAAATGGATTACAAAGTCTTCCACCTATTTTTATATTTTTATTATATTTCAACCAAACATACTTTTCTTATCTTTATGGAATTGAAATAATGATGCAATTACAAAGCAGAGAAGGAAGTAAAACAATACCTATTTTGACTACCTACTGTGCTCTGGACTGTGAGCTAGGCACCTTGGGTCCATTATCTCATTGCATTCTTCTGATAGCCCTAAGAATTAGGTATACTTATTATCATTTCAAGGTTTAAAACAAAACAAAAACAAAAACCTGAAGCACAGCTGTATTCTTAGTGTGAGGGCTGACTAACTTTTTAAAGGACTGTGGCCAATCGTAGTCATACATTTTGCAGCTGTGGAGCTCCTTTAGACCAATGCTATGATTCTTTGCTATTGCCTGGTTGGAATTACCATGAAATGAGATTTTTCACAAGGCCATTTTTATTTTGAATTTTAGTGATTTATGAGAATGGAATTTACTAAAATTTAAATGATGCAGAAACTAAGAGATTGAAAGAAAAATAGAAATGGATAGAAATGGAGAAAAAGAAAGAAAACATAATTTATTTTATAGGGAATAACTAGTAGGTCATGCAGCGCAATGCCTGATATTTATGTAGTTTTAGATTTATACTTTTGGAGGGTAAGTGGTATATACATACTTATACAAATGAAATACTTTGGGGGAGAATGAGTGACCTGTCTATATAGCTATCACTGAAAATTTTCAGCAATGTGATAAAGGATCTCAATAAACAATCGTTCTGGGTTATGGGATTGAAACTGTCAAAGACGGGGTGAGATCACTCAGTGGCTATTACCATGGGTAAATCTTTTACCTCACCTGCCACCAGTCTCCTCATTTGTAAATAGGTGGTTTCAATAGATCCCCTCTGAGGACTTTTTCTACTCAAATTATGTCGTGATTTTTTAAAGATTTTAGTTTTGACTACCTTTTGGTACAGTTATTAATTAACAGGGATATGACTAGTTCGTTGGAAAAGTCAGGAGAAGAATCTAAGCAACATAATACTCAACAAACTGGAAAAATCAGTTCCTTAATAAACAATAAACTATCTGACTTTTTATGAAGTTATTTCCATTCCTTTGATACTTACATATATTTTAAGGGTCCTTTTGTTTTTGTATTTCTGAGCTCATTTCAATTATGTTAGACTTTAGAGATTTTCCCACGGAAGTGTTGCAAACTCTTTTAATAAGTTTGGTATATGAAAAACTGCATTCAAAACTAGAATTATTAAAATTAATTTTAAATTCTAAAGATATATTTCTAAGCAGATGGGAGAATATTTAGGCTATTAAACCTAATCCATAAATCACCATCTAGGGTAATGAGACTTTAATGTTCTCTTCAATCTTTCCATTAATTTGAAGTGTCCAGAGCTTTCAGATAAGTTATTTTGGTTTAATCACTATGGATCAAATAGGACTCTGCTGCTATGGAAAACTAATTTCTTAAATGTGTGTTTTCCTTTCTGTATTGAAATCTCTAATTCCTTTTCCATACTCCCATAATGTCACGTAACAAAGTAGATTAGTATTCCAATTTTATATTTTATTAAAATTATTGATATATGAAAGTATCAGGGATTATGTAAGAATAAAATGAAAAAGAAATAAAAGTTTAGCTTTCTTTAAGATATCATAATATTGTAGCTACCAAGAGTCAGAGTCTATCATTAATTCATAAGCTTCTGAATCATTTATATGTCATGATCCAAAAATAATGGCCTGATTTATGTAACTTGATGGAAAAATTAGAAATTTCATCTTTAAATATGAGTGTTAAGGTTTCCAGAAGTTTTGTGCCTTTGAATATTTAGTACTACATGATGCTCCAAGAAGATAAATTTGAGAAATGCTTTCTTCGAGATACAGCATTTACATATGCATTACATATATTACATGCAAATCTTGCAGTGAAGAAATCTGTTTAATCAAGCTTAACAAAATATTTTATTAACTTGATCTTGGAATAACTATTTTCATATTTAAGATGTTAGTCTATTTTGGAAACTGTTTTACAGAACTCACTCAGAGAAATATTGCAATATGTCAATAATCCAAGCTTTTATCATGATGTAATTTCTAACCTACTTCTATAAGGATCTGTCAATGTTATTATTAAAGAATTGAACACATCTTTAAAAGATGAGTAGTCTTAACTAGATTTGTATTTGCCAATCACATATTATGATTGTTTTTTTAAAATTAAGCCTGAAGATTGAACATAATTTTTTGGAGGATAATTTGACAATGGATGAATTAGGTAACCTGAAAATACTCCCACACAAAATAACAAGGAAAATAAAATGAACATATTTTTAGAATGTACCTGAAATTGCAACAAAGTAAAGGAAATTCTCATGGGTCTCAGGTGAAGGGGGCATGTGGAACAGGTTTGTGGGGAGGAGACTGGGCAGGTGAAACCCTAACAGGAAATCTGTCACCCAATCTTGTTAGAGCCCTGGAAAAAGGGGGCTAAGAGAGAAGTAGGGGGAAGTTTGTGTTTTAATGGTTATGCTGACACAAGGTCTGTTTATGTTGGAGAGATTGAATCCTAACACTTCATTTGGGACTCTTGGAAGTCTATACCTCAGTGAAATGGTGCTGAGAAAAATCTGCACACTGGAACAATGAGATGATGGGAGGAAGCTTGTTGGAATATGCATAGGCTCGATATAGAAAAAGTCGTGTGCTCTGAGAATTACTTGCATTAGTCAGCCCTCACACAAGTTTGGATTTTGAGTATGAACTACCTGTGAGGTGCAGGAAACCCCAAACCAAGAAATTAACATAGAAAGTGGTCCCCACTTCACACCTACTAAGGTGACTATAATCAGTAAAATGGAAAATAACAATTGTTGGCGAGAATGTGGACAAATTGGAATCCTCATACGTTGTGGTGGGAATATGAAATGGTTCAGCTCCTGTGGAAAACAGCTTGGCAGGTCCTCAAAATCTTCCATATGACCCAGCAATTCCACTCCTAAAGGTATATCCAAAAGAATTGAAAGCAAGGACTCAAACAGGTATTTGTATACTACAATTTGCGTTTACAACAGCCAAAAGGTGGAAACAACCCGTGTCCATCATGAATGGATAAACAAAATATGATATATACATACAATGGAATAAAGGCATTATCCTCAGCAAACTAGCACAGGAACAGAAAACCAAACACTGCATGTTTTCACTTACAAATGGGAGCTGAATAATGAGAACACATGGACATAGGGAGGGGAACAACACACATTGGAGCCTGTCAGGGATGCGGGAGAAGGAAGAGCATCAGGACAAATAGCTAATGTATGTGGGGCTTAATACCTAGGTGATGGGTTGATAGGTGTAGCAAACCACTATGGTGCCTTAACCTAAATAACAAACCTGCATGTTCTGCACATATATCATGGAACTTAAAATCAAATCAAATTAAATGAAATGAAAAAAACTCAACCACAAAAGGAATGAAATTTTGATAGATGCTACAACATGGATGAACCTTGAAAATATTAAATTGAGTGAAATAAACCAGGCACAGAAGGACAAATATTATATAATTCCACTCATGTGAGATATCTAGAATAGGCAAATTGATAGAAATGGAAAGCAGAATAGAGGTCAGCAAGTGTTCGGAGGAGGGGGGAATTAAGTTATTGTTTAATGAATACAGGGTTTATGTTGGGGATGATAACGAATTTGAGGCACAGGTAATGTTGATGGTTATGTAACACTGAAAATGTCTCTAATACCACTGAATTGTATACCTACAAGTGGTTAAAATGAAAAATATTTTGTTATGTATATTTTACCACAATAAAAGAAGAAGTGGTCTCAGACCGGTGGTAACACCAAATCCCTTGAAGGGAGCTTCCAGAAAACGTCTTTGGAGTGACTGGCTCTCTTATTCCAGGCTGTTCAGCTATTAGGTCCCAATGAAGACAAATCCACAATCTAAATCACAGCACATAAGAAAACGTTTACTCCATGAGGTAGAGTCAGCAGATAATAAAATACCAAGATTATATTACCAAAATTTCAGTCAACCCAACTAATTTACTACAGTAAAGAAATTAGACGACAATGGAATATACCTTCAAAATACTGACAGAATGTATCACCTGACATTCTACCTCAGTTAAATCACCACAAAGGTGCCAAGATAAAATGGGGTCATTGAAATCAATGCATTATATGGCCTTAAATTATTAAAAAGGAAGATAAATACACAGACTCAACATTCTAAAATTAGTCCATTTTAAAGCTTAAAACTTTTAAAGTTTTAAAGGCCTTAAAATTTTAAGGCTGTAGTTCTTAAATTTTTTATTCTGGAAACAAAAAAATTTTTAAGGTTAGGACTTCAAGTAGATTTTATTTATGGGTATCACATCTATCAACATTTGTCATTTTAAAAACTAAAAGAAAAGAATTTAAAATACTTGTTAATTTATTTAAACAACAGTAATAAACTTATCATATGTTAATGTAAATGGTAATTTCTGTGAAAATAACTATTTCCCAGAACAAAAATGTATCGTGAAAGGAAAATATCTTGTGCCCCAAAATTACTAAGCTGGGAAAATTCAAGCTGAGAATCAAACTATGTCCCGACCACCTTGGGCGCATGACATCAGGAATTCCTGAGGCTGTGTCACAGATGTGCATCTTCAATCTTGGCAAAATAAACTCTCTCAATTAATCTGAGACCTGTCTTAGATTTTCTGGATCTATGGTATTAAGAAAAGTAACATTGTTTTGTGTTTTTATAAATCTCTACAATGTCTGACTTTACAGTTTGACTAGATTTGCATATCTGCTTCTGCATTCAATTTCTTGTGATACATTACCCATCCTCTGGAAAATTCCACTGTGTACATGAAAGAATGAAAGTGACACAAGCAAATAATGTCTTACTATTATTTTAAAAGAATTTTGACTTCACCTACCCCACCGCCATCAAAAGTTCTTGGGGATCTTCAGGGGCTCCAGACCACAATTTGAAAATCACATTTTGAGACTTAGATTATACAGCTGGATTTTAAAAAATACAGTTTTATTCTCTCACCATTGCTGTTCAACATAGTACTAATCATTCTGGCCAGAGCAATCATGTAAAAGAAAGAAATAAAAGGCAACCATACAGGAAGAGACGAAGTCAAACTATCTTTGTAGATGACATGATTCTGCACCTAGAAAACCCCATAGTCTCTACCCTAAAGCTCCTTCATCTGATAAACAACTTCAGCAAAGTTACAGGTACAAAATCAATGTACAAAAATCAGTAGCATTCCTTTACACCAACAACATGCAAGCTGACAATCAGATCCAGAATGCAATTCCATTCACATTTGCCACAAAAAGAATAAAATACCTAGGAATACAACTAACCAGGGAGGTGAAATATCTCTACAATGATAATTACAAAACACTGCTCAAAGAAATCAGAAGGCACAAATAAAAAGCATTCCATGCTCATGGATAGGAAGAGTCAAAATCATTAAAATGGCTATATTGCCTAAAGTAATTTATAGATTCAATGTTATTCCTATCAAACTACAGATGACATTCTTCATAGATCTAGAAAAAACTATTTTATAATCATATGGAACCAAAAAAAGAGGCCAAATAGCCAAGGCAATCCTAAGCAAAAAAAAAACAAAACTGGAGACCTCATGTTACCTGACTTCAAACTATACTACAGGGCTACAGTAACCAAAACAACATGGTACTTGATATGGTTTGACTGTGTTCCCACCCAAATCTCATCTTGAATTCCAATGTGCTATGGGAGGGACCCAGTGGGAAGTAATTGAATCAAGGGAGCAGGTCTTTCCTGTGCTGTTCTCATGATAGTGAATAAGTCCCATGAGATCTGATGGCTTTATAAGGTGGAGTTTCCCTGCACAGGCTCTCTTTTTGCCTGCCACCATCCACATCAGATGTGACTTGCTCCTCTTTGCCTTCCGCCATGATTGTGAGGGCTCCCCAGTCATGTGGACCTGTGAGTTCTCCATTAAACCTCTTTCCTTTGTAAATTGACCATTCTTGGGTATCACTTTGTCAGCAGTGTGAAAACAATAATACAGTACTGGTACAAGAACAGACACATAGACCAGTGGAACAGAACAGAGAACCCAGAAACAAGACCTCACACCTACAATGTGCTGGAATAACTGGCTAGTCACATACAGAAGATGGAAACTGGACCTCTTCCTTCCACCATATACAAAAATCAACTCAAGATGTATTAAAGACCTAAATGTAAACCCTAAAACTATAAAAACTCTAAAAGAAAACCTAGGCAATGTCATTCTGGACATAGGAACTGGTAAAGCTTTCATGAAAAAGATGCCAAAAGCAACTGCAACACAAACAAAAATTGACAAAAGGAACCTAATCATAATAACGAGCTTCTGCCAACAAAATAAACTATCAACAGAGTAGACAACCTACAGAATGGGAGAAAAATTTTGCAAACTATGCATCTACAAAGATCTAATATCCAGCATCAGTAAGGAACTTAAACAAATGTACAAGAAACAAACAAACAACCCCATCAAAAAGTGGGCAAAGGACATAAACAGACACTTTTCTAGAGATGTACATGCAGCCAACAAGCCTATGAAAAATGCTCAGCATCACTAATCATTAGGGAAATACAAGTCAAAATCACATTGACTTGTATTCTTATACAATTGAACAATATAAACAAGCTTGTTTTAATCGGTCTTGGAGTGCACTGACATTCTTACCAGCCAGATATTTCATAAATTGTACAAATTTAACCTCCATAAAGTTGAAGGTTAAAACTGCGGACTCTGACAATCTTATGTTCCTACTGAGAGGCTTCTTAATAAAGATTGAGTTCATTTGGGGGAGGTAATTTAGGCACAGTAGGATTCTTAATTAAATCTTTAAAACTATTGGAACAATTCATTGCACTATTTGGGAATATTGCATGTTTGACTGCTGTGAAGATGCTGTACTTATTCACAATGGCATATTTGTTCTTAATAAGGAACAAGGAGGGACCTTCTCTGTGCTCAAGAACATGAAAGTGAAAAAATAAGATTGCCTCTCAGAGCTATACTATTAAATTGATTTATATTGTAGCAGAGACTAGATATTCAATACATTACTTTAAATGAATCAGATAATTATTTATTGGGCATTGTTTAAATTTTTTTTTCTTTTTTTTTTCTTTTTTTACATATACTCCTTAGTTTAAGGCTTAGCCACAATCTAAGGGATTTTTCTTTTCTTTTTTTTTTTTTTTTTGAGACAGAGTCGTGCTTTGTTGCCCAGGCTGGAGTGCAGTGGCATGATCTTGGCTCACTGCAATCAGCCTCCCGGGTTCAAGTGATTCTCCTGCCTCAGCCTCCCGAGTAGCTGGGATTACAGGCATGAGCCACCACGCCGGGCTAATTTTTGTATTTTTAGTAGCGATGGAGTTTCACCATGTAGGCCAGGCTGGTCTTGAACTCCTGACCTCAGGTGATCCACATGCCTTGGTTTCCCAAAGTGCTGGGATTACAGGCGTGAGCTACAGTGCCAGGCCAAAACTTTTAACACATTGAAGACAATAATATCACACATGCCGGGTGCGGTGGTTCACGCCTTAATTCCAGCACTTTGAGAGAGTGAGGCGGGCAGATTGCTTGATCTCAGGAGTTCAAGATCAGCCTGGGCAACAAGGTGAAACTGTCTCTACCAAAAAAACCCACAAAAGTTAGGCATGGTGGCACGTGCCTGCAGTCCCAGCTACTCGGGAGGCTGAGGTGGGAGGATCACTTGAGCCTAGGAGGTAGAGATTGCAGTGAGCTGAGATTGTGCCATTGCACTCCAGTCCGGGTGACAGAGCCAGACCCTGTCTCAAAAAAAAAAAAAGAAAAAAAAAGGGTTAGTTTTCCTTTCCAGGAAAAAGAAAACGTTTGTAAGGAAATTTTCTGAGGGTGTCCCCAGCAGTAACTAGAGAAAGCTTGCCTTGGCCAACAAATATTATTATGTGGTCCTTGCTATAATCCTAGTGGCCATCGAGAGGAAACAATTAACTTCCTTTGTTCTGATTTTTCGCTTTTTCAAGTAATATTTTGCATATAATTTGGCTTCCTGGGTATACTTAACTATAACAAGACAATTTGCTAATAACTGAACGTAAGTATCTGGTTACTTTCATAATTGTGTTGTTCTCTGTAAATAAGAATAGCATCCTTTTTTATTTAAAGTTGTTTTAAAGTTGTTTCTGTGTTTGGTTCTTGGGAGTTGTTAACTACTGTTCTGATTTCCTCTGGGTGTACCCATAGTAAAAATCTCAGACTACCCAAGTTGAAATGAAATGAGACGATGGCCCAATGGTCTTCCTGTCTATGGGGGCCTTGTCAGGCAGCCAACCGATCTCTCTTGAGAGACAATTGACTTCACTGCCGTATGTTCCATCCTCACTGCAACACCGATCACCCTAAGTATGGGATGTTCTGGCTCATCCTGTGTTTGGTCATTGGGTGAGCATAAATCAATACCTTTTTCCGTTACTTTTTCTCATACATTGAACAGCAAATGCATTGAGACCCTACTACCCTGTTGAGCACAGCAGAGCATTTTAAAATGAAATAAGAATTCCCAATCTTCAAAATGTTTATAGTGTAGAAGTGATAAAACAAGTATGCAATAGTACAAGACAAGACTATCCTAAGGATTTTACAAGAGATACAGAAAATGACTATGGTGTTCACAGGAGACAGAAATCACCTCCAATTGAGGAGAAAGGCTTAATGGTATAAAAGAACTTTGACGAAGTGACTGCTAAAGTGACAATTTCAAAACCCAAATTTCTTTTAAAAAACTCTTTCTTCTTTCTAACAGACATGCTTAAAACACTTTGGAGGCTTCCCACTGTTTGGGAACAAACACTAAAATATTTAACACACTTTAACATGCCTGTCTCTCTAATTTGACCTTGTCCTGGGCTGTTCTTTGCTCTATGCTCTCTAGCTGCCCTGGCCTTCCTGTAGCTCCTTTATGGGTCTCCCCACCTGGCATAAGACACAGCAGTTCTCACTGTCTGAAACTTATTCCATCCAGCATCTCATCTGTATTTCCTACTTCGTGTTTACAAATCCTCTTGATTTCAGTTCAAAATTTAACTCATCAGGAAAAAATCTGCTTGTTGTATTGAACATGAAATCTGCTTGTTAAATGCTCTCATGTGCCACTTAACTTTTCTTCCCAATGTTTGTGTTGTGTTGTGCTATTTCCCGGTTCTAATTATACTCAAACCCGTTAGATTATTTGGTTACAGTCTGAACCCAAATACTTGAGAGCATAATTTCAAAGAGGAAAAGGGCCTCTGCAAGGCGGCTTTTTTTTTTTTTTTTTGCACTGCTTAACATCTTGCATAGTGCCACTCATCACCTGACACATGGTAGGCAGACAATAACTATTTGTTGAATGGATGAGGAAGGCATGAAAAGAAAAATCAATCTCACACTGAGAGCACCGAGAAAACCCAAGCACAGAGGTGAAACAGCTGCCCAAGCTCAAAAACACAAAAAGTGATATTTCAGTGGCAGGTAGTCTATTACCAAACTGCAGGATATGTGGTAAGGGGTTAATGACTCAGAAAAGGGACTAATGCCCCACTAAAGCAATCCCATTGTTGTCACTGACCAGAGTCTTCACAGTAAGATCATTTATTGTTTATCAAGTGGAAGAAAAGTATGACAAAGCCTAATCATCTAGAAAAAAAATAGTATCTTAAAAATATTTGTTCATTGGTTGCATGAAATGTAATTAAGATCAGTTACCAGTGAAAAACCAAAAGCCTTCATATAACTGAACAGAGAACCCTGAGTGTGTGTTGACATTATAGAGTTGCTATGAACATTCTTGTATGAATCTTTGTGGATATATATTTATCTTAATATTGAGTAAATACATAGAAAATGAATGTGACATTGGTAGCTATTCATTTAACTTTGTATGATACTACACAGCTATTTTCCAATGTTTGTAACATTTCACTCTTTCACTAGCAATGTCAGTTCTAGTTGTTCCACATTCTCACCAACACTTGATATTGTCATTGTTTTAATTTTAGCCATTCTAGTAAGTATGTAGTGGTATTGCACTTTGGCTTCAGTTTTAACTTTGCTGATTAACACTGTTAAGCACTTTTTATATCTTATTGGTCATTTGTGTATTTTCCTTTATAAAGTATCTTTTCAATCTTTTGCAAATTTTTAAAAATATATTCTTTTTATAATGAGTGATTTGTAGGACTTCTCTATTCTAGATGCAAGTTCTTTGTCTGATATATGTTTTGCAAACATTTTCTCCTGGTCTGTGACTTGCTTACTAATTTTCTTAGTGGTAACTCTTAATGAGCTGAAGTTTTTAATTTTAATGAAGTTCAGTTTTGTTTTTTTAATGGTTAGTGCTTTTTGTCTCCTAAGAAGTGTTTGCCAAACTCAAGTTGGTAAAGAATATCTCCTTTTTTCCCATGGATATATTAACATTTTAGCTTTTTCTTTTAGGTTTATAATATAAATTTAATTAATTTTTGTGTGAAATAGAGGTTTAAGTTAATTTTTTTCAATAGATATCTAGTGGTTCCAGCACCACTTATTCAAAAGAAAGGCTTTCGTTCTTCTGTTGAATAGTTTCAGTGCCTGTGTTAAAAAGTCAATGTGAGTCTATTTCTGGAATTTCTATGCTTTTCCTTTGACCGATTTGTGTATCATTATGCTAACACTATTGACTATTATAGCTTTACAGTATGTCTTTAAATTAAATAGTGTCAGTTCTTTAATCTTACTCTCCTTTTCAAGACTAGGTTTTCTAGATATTTTCTATTTTCACATGTATTTTGAAATCAGATTGCCAGTTTCTAAAAACAAAACAAACTTTTAAAAAGCCTTCTGGGTTTTTAACTGGGGCTGTCTTAAGTCCATGGGTCAATTTGGGGAAAAAATAACATTTTAACAATACTGAGTTTTCTGATTCATAGGTATGGTATATCTCTCTGTTAGCGCAAGTGTCCTTTAATTTTTCCTCAGCAATGATTTGTAGTTTTCAGCGATAAGTTCTTGCACATATTTTATTAAATTTATCTCTAAGAATTTTATGTTTCATGATTTTTAATGTTATTTATATATGGTAGTTTCTACATTTTCTTTTTAAATATTTTTCTTCATTTACTAGTTATAAGTAATACTGAGGTTTTAAATTTTATTTTCTAATTGTGCATTGCCAAAATAATTTAGGAAATCAACTGATTTTTGTTTTTGACCTATTGGCAACCTGTAACATTGTTAAATCCACTTAATGTTTCTAATAGCTTTGTAGATTCTTAGGAATTTTGTACATAAACAATTATATGTAAACAGAGAGAGTTTTAGTTTTCTCTTTCCAATCTTAATGCTTTGTATTTTTTTCCTTGTTATATTGGCTAAGACCTCAAGAAAAATGTTAAATAGGACTAGAGAGAGTGAATATTATGCTTGTTCCCAATCTCCTTGAGAGAAAGCAGTGTCAGTCTTCTACCATCAAGTATAATTTTAGCTATAGATTTTGTACAAATAACTTTTATGAGTCGACTCCTAGTTTGTTAAGGTTCTAAAAATCGTGAATAAGTTTTGAATTTCTTCAAATGCTATTTCTGCATCTACTGAGATGATTATTTTCCCTTTTTATTATGTTTATGTAGTTAAAATTAATAATTAGTTGATTTTTAAATGTTGAAACAACTTTGCCTTCCTGTACAAAACTTCTCTGCGTTATGATATATTTTCTTTTTTATACATTGCTGGATTTAAATTCCTTATATTTAGTCAGGGTTCTTTTGTGGCTATGTTCATAAGAGCTAACTGTATGTGAAAAAAAATTTTTTGTATTGTTCTTACCAGTGTTAAGATTATCTTAGTCTCATAAAATGAATTGGAAAGTGTTCTCTTTTTCTCTTCCTCTATTTCTTGGGAGGAAACAAAGTATAGAATTAGTCTTATTTCTTCCTTAATTGCTAGTGGGATTCCTCAGAGACTGGCCTAAAAATGTGTTTGAGGGAAAGCTATTAATTACAAATTCAAACAAATATGGGGCTATTAGATTTTTTAACTTTTTGTATCTGTTTTGGCAATTTGTGTTTTTCCCTCCAAAGAGGATTTTACATTTCATCTGAATTGCCCAGTTTTTTGGCATAAGGTTTTTAATAGTATTACCTTATTATATACTTAATGTCTTCAGTTTCCTTACTCTTACCCACACTATTCCTAATAGTAATATTTGTTTTTTCTCTTTTATTCTTGATCAGTCTAGTTATGAGTTTTCCAATTTTATTAATCTTTTCAAAGAATCAGCATTGGCTTTGCTGGTTATTCTAGTGTTTGCTTATTTCTATTTCATTGATTCCACTTATATGTGTATTATTTTATTTTCTATGTATTAGCGTTTAATTTAGTCTTTGTTTTCTAGCTAAAGTTGAAGTTTAGAACTTCTCTTCTTCTAATAGAGAGCTGTAAGTTTTTCCTTAAGCACTACTTTGGCAGTATCACACAAATTTTGACCTGTTGTGTTTTCATCATCATATAGTTCAAAATATTTCATAATTATCCTTATGTTTTCTTTTTGGATATATAGATGTTTAGAAATGTATTGCTCAATTTCCAAATATTTTGAAATTTTCCCAATAGCTTTGTGTTAACTGATTTTTAATTTTATTTTTTATGGTCTGGAAGCAAACTCTGCATGACTCTAATACAGTTACACTTAGAGAGACTTTTTCTGTTGTCCAGCGTATGATCTATCTTAATGAATACTTTATGTACACTTTGAAAGAATGTGTTTTGTCGAAGAACTGAGTATATAATATCCCATAAATGTCAATTAGATTAAATTGTTTTTTATATTCTTCTGATCTTTCAGTTTACTTACTCTATTGATTACTGATAGAGGAATGTTTAAAATATCAATAATAATTGTGAATTTGTCAATATTTTCTGTCCGTTTTTTTCTTCATGTAGTTTAAAACTTTATTATTTGGTGCATGTGAAAGAGAATTGTTATGACTTCTTGATGACTTGGCTCTTTAGTATCATGAAATGTGCACTTTTATCCTTTCATCTATTTGTCATAACTTTTTAAATAATGTTATTTACCAATCCCAGGATCTGTGTCATCACTGAGATTCTTACTTTTGTCTGTTATTTTTCATAATTACATGTTATATTTCCTTGTGTCTTCTCATATATAGTAGTGTTTTATTATCTTCAGGGAGTCTGTGGATGCTGTTATCAAGTGTCTAGGTTTTCTTATCTTCCTACGAAGATCATTGAGCTTTGCACTAATAGGCAGTTAAATTAATGGAGGATCAGCTTGATCCCACTGAGACTTGCTGTGAGGCTATAAGACTTTATTTGGTTGTGTCTAGCATACCCTTTAGTGTAATCTCCCTTCTCAAACTTATTCTCTCTGGACGGCGACTGAATATCGAGGATATTAAGAAAGTTCTCTTCATTGTGGATGGTTGGAATTCTAATTATTCCCCATACCATATCATCTCCAGAATCAGTATTCCACTCACAGTCACCCAGTAGCAGTTTTGCTCTAGTCCTTGTAAAATCTTGCCCTGTATATACTAGAAAATGGTATTTGGCCAAAACTGCATAGGGGGGTCCCCATGAAGATTTCTGCTATTCCTTCTCTGAACATCTTCCTACCCATTAGTACTTTCCTCACAAATTCCAGCTGTTTCATAAACCCTGAACACCACTTTCTAATATTATATATGAATTTACTTTGTGTATTTCTCAAATCATCATTATAATTATCATCATTACTTTCTCTCTTCTTTAAATTTGTTTATCAATCTTCCACTTCTCGAATTTTTTTCAAAATTTAGGTCTATTTGTTTCTGTCCATACTTATTCAGGGACACTAACATTCTAGGGATTTATGTCATTAGGAGCCTTTTGCTACTTTTTGCAAACAATCTAACTTGCTTTCAAATTATCCTGGTCTAAATACAGGAGCACCCAGATTCATAAAGCAAGTTCTCAGAGACTTACAAAGAGACTTAGACTCCCATACAATAATAACGGGAGACTTCAACACTCCACTGTCAACATTAGACAGATCAACGAGACAGAAAGTTAACAAGGATATCCAGGAATTGAACTCATCTCTGCAGCAAGCAGACCTAATAGACATCTATAGAACTCTCCACCCCAAATCAACAGAATATACATTCTTCTCAGCACCACATAGCACTTATTCCAAAATTGACCACATAATTGGAAGTAAAGCACTCCTCAGCAAATGTACAAGAACAGAAATTATAGCAAACTGTCTCTCAGACCACAGTGCAATCAAACTAGAACTCAGGACTAAGAATCTCAATCAAAACTGCTCAACTACATGGAAACTGAACAACCTGCTCCTGAATGACTACTGGGTACATAATGAAAATAAGGCAGAAATAAAGATATTCTTTGAAACCAATGAGAACAAAGATACAACATACCAGAATCTCTGGGACACATTTAAAGCAGTGTGTAGAGGGAAATTTATAGCACTAAATGCCCACAAGAGAAAGCAGGAAAGATCTAAAATTGACACTCTAACATCACAATTAAAAGAACTAGAGAAGCAAGAGCAAACGCATTCAAAAGCTAGCAGAAGGCAAGAAATAACTAAGATCAGAGCAGAACTGAAGGAGATAGAGACACAAAAAACCCTCCAAAAAATCAATGATCCAGGAGTTGGTTTTTTGAAAAGATCAACAAAATTGACAGACCGCTAGCAAGACTAATAAAGAAGAAAAGAGAGAAGAATCAAATAGATGCAATAAAAAATGATAAAGGGGATATCACCACCGACCCCACAGAAATACAAACTACCATCAGAGAATACTATAAACACCTCTACACAAATAAACTAAAAAATCTAGAAGAAATGGATAATTTCCTGGACACTTACACTCTTCCAAGACTAAACCAGGAAGAAGTTGAATTCCTGAATAGACCAATAGCAGGCTCTGAAATTGAGGCAATAATTAACAGCTTACCAACCAAAAAAAGTCCAGGATCAGATGGATTCACAGCTGAATTCTACCAGAGGTACAAGGAGGAGCTGGTACCATTCCTTCTGAAACTATTCCAATCAATAGAAAAAGAGGGAATCCTCCCTAACTCATTTTATGAGGCCAACATCATCCTGATACCAAAGCCTGGCAGAGACACAACAAAAAAAGAGAATTTTAGACCAATATCCCTGATGAACATCGATGCAAAAATCCTCAATAAAATACTGGCAAACCAGATCCAGCAGCACATCAAAAAGCTTATCCACCATGATCAAGTAGGCTTCATCCCTGGGATGCAAGGCTGGTTCAACATTTGCAAATCAATAAACATAATCCAGCATATAAACAGAACCAAAGACAAGAACCACATGATTATCTCAATAGATGCAGAAAAGGCTTTTGACAAAATTCAACAGCCCTTCATGCTAAAAACGCTCAATAAATTCGGTATTGATGGAACGTACCTCAAAATAATAAGAGCTATTTATGACAAACCCACAGCCAATATCATTCTGAATGGGCAAAAACTGGAAAAATTCCCTTTGAAAACTGGCACAAGACAGGGATGCCGTCTCTCACCACTCCTATTCAACATAGTGTTGGAAGTTCTGGCTAGGGCAATCAGGCAAGAGAAAGAAATCAAGGGTATTCAGTTAGGAAAAGAAGAAGTCAAATTGTCCCTCTTTGCAGCTGACATGATTGTATATTTAGAAAATCCCATTGTCTCAGCCCAAAATCTCCTTAAGCTGATAAGAAACTTCAGCAAAGTCTCAGAATACAAAATTAATGTGCAAAAATCACAAGCATTCTTATACACCAGTAACAGACAAACAGAGAGCCAAATCAGGAATGAACTTCCATTCACAATCGCTTCAAAGAGAACAAAATACCTAGGAATCCAACTTACAAGGGATGTAAAGGACCACTTCAAGGAGAACTACAAACCACTGCTCAGTGAAATAAAAGAGGACACAAACAAATGGAAGAACATACCACGCTTATGGATAGGAAGAATCAATATCGTGAAAATGGCCATACTGCCCAAGGTTATTTATAGATTCAATGCCATCCCCATCAAGCTACCAATGAGTTTCTTCACAGAATTGGAAAAAACTGCTTTAAAGTTCATATGGAACCAAAAAAGAGCCCGCATCTCCAAGACAATCCTAAGTCAAAAGAACAAAGCTGGAGGCATCACGCTACCTGACTTCAAACTATACTACAAGGCTACAGTAACCAAAATAGCATGGTACTGGTACCAAAACAGAGATATAGACCAATGGAACAGAACCGAGTCCTCAGAAATAATACCACACATCTACAGCCATCTGATCTTTGACAAACCTGAGAGAAACAAGAAATGGGGAAAGGATTCCCTATTTAATAAATGGTGCTGGGAAAATTGGCTAGCCATAAGTAGAAAGCTGAAACTGGATCCTTTCCTTACTCCTTATACGAAAATTAATTCAAGATGGATTAGAGACTTAAATGTTAGACCTAATACCATAAAAATCCTAGAGGAAAACCTAGGTAGTACCATTCAGGACATAGACATGGGCAAAGACTTCATGTCTAAAACACTAAAAGCAACGGCAGCAAAAGCCAAAATGGACAAATGGGATCTCATTAAACTAAAGAGCTTCTGCACAGCAAAAGAAACTACCATCAGAGTGAACAGGCAACCTACAGAATGGGAGAAAAATTTTGCAATCTACTCATCTGACAAAGTGCTAATATCCAGAACTTACAAAGAACTCCAACAAATTTACAAGAAAAAAACAAACAGCCCCATCAAAAAGTGGGCAAAGGATATGAACAGACATTTCTCAAAAGAAGACATTCATACAGCCAACAGACACATGAACAAATGCTCATCATCACTGGCCATCAGAGAAATGCAAATCAAAACCACAATGAGGTACCATCTCACACCAGTTAGAATGGCGATCATTAAAAGGTCAGGAAACAACAGGTGCTGGAGAGGATGTGGAGAAATAGGAACACTTTTACACTGTTGGTGGGACATTTCCATTATGGAAACCAGTATGGCGATTCCTCAAGGATCTAGAACTAGAAGTACCATATGACCCAGCCATCCCATTACTGGGTATATACCCAAAGGATTATAAATCATGCTGCTATAAAGACACATGCACACGTATGTTTATTGCGGCACTATTCACAATAGCAAAGACTTGGAATCAACCCAAATGTCCATCAGTGACAGACTGGATTAAGAAAATGTGGCACATATACACCATGGAATACTATGCGGCCATAAAAAAGGATGAGTTTGTGTCCTTTGTAGGGACATGGATGCAGCTGGAAACCATCATTCTTAGCAAACTATCACAAGAACAGAAAACCAAACACCGCATGTTCTCACTCATAGGTGGGAACTGAACAATGAGATCACTTGGACTCGGGAAGGAGAACATCACACACTGGGGCCTGTCATGGGGAGGGGGTGGGGGGGAGGGGGGAGGGATTGCATTGGGAGTTATACCTGATGTAAATGACGAGTTGATGGGTGCTGACGAGTTGATAGGTGTAGCACAGCAACATGGCACAAGTATACATATGTAACAAACCTGCACGTTATGCACATGTACCCTAGAACTTAAAGTATTATAATAATAATAATAATAATAATAAAAAATAAAAGAAACTTTGGTTTCTTATGATATTATAAAGCATCACACCTTTGAGGAAAAAAATAAATAACCTAATTTGTTCAAATAATGTTTATTCTGCTCTCTGCAACTCACAGCTAACAGAAATTTCTATCTAACAAAGTCTATACACTCATAATAAAGCAGTCAAATAAAAATTGTCCTAGAAAAAAAAAAAAAAGTTATCCTGGTCTATACAGTTTCTACAACTTCCAAAGGCAACAGATTTGTAGATTTTCCCGCTCTCTTTTCTGTCTTTTTTCCTTGCTATGAAAGAAGAATTTACCTGTAAAAGGTGCTGTTAATATTGGCTGCATGCTCCCAGCTACTTTCATGTTTTGACTGAGCACCATACACTTTTTGAATGACTGCTTTAACTTAAAATAATGCACAAATTAAATATACACTATTTTTGCTGGAAGATTTTTCCACAGATTAACCCATAAAGTGGAAGTGAAAATCAGTATCAAAAGATCCAGAACAATTGCAAAATATTGAGATGATATGGTATTTTCAGATTGACATCTTATGTTATAAATGCACAGACAATGTCCCTTGCTTTGGAAAACTACTGGTTTCTATAATCTCTTACATCGTGAGAATAGGATCGGCCTATTCATCGGCTGTTTCATTTATATCAACTCTTTCATTAGCATTTATTTAGCTCATGTTCTGTGTCTGGCACTGGATTGGGACACAATAACTTCTTTTAAATGAGAGAATTAACCAAGGGGGGAAAAAAAAGAAGAAAAGAAAAGAGTCTCAGTAGGTTGCAAAAGGTGATTTCCCTTGAGTATATGACTAATTATTTTAGTTAGTTAATGTGAGTTTGAGTGGAACACAAAGGACATAATAGGAGAGGGAACAAATCTCTTCTAGCTACTGAGCTGAAGCCATAGAAAATGGGGAAAATGACATACACAAATTAGTACCCAGTGATTTGATCTTGAGTGCACTTTGTCCTGGTTATTTTGATCTTCATTTGCTCTCTGCAATAGTAAATTTGTACATTATGTCAAAAGTAAGCATATATGTATATAGAAAATTAAATTACTCTTTCATTGAATGTAAAAAGAGTTAATCTCAAATATACCATGATTTTATGTGTCACTGTGAAAAAATGTGGTCAGTTAAAGTATACCACTACATCAGTTCTAAAATGGATCCCAATTTTAGATATATGATCCTTTTTTACGAAAGTATATCTTAGAGTTGGTGAAGGGTATTAAGTAGTATCACAATAGGTTTATCCTGGACAGCTATGGAAGTCTTCAATTATATAAGAGGACTGAGTGAATATTAAAGGTAAAAATAAACAACATAAATTTACATTGACAATACAAACTACTTACAACAAAACCACAAAATTTGAATGGGGAAACTTGGTAGATTTGTGCCTTCCAAAGAATGTTCAAAAAGGCGAAAGCTATAAAATGTAAAAGTGGATATAAAAAACAAATTGATTCATCAAATAGAAACTTTAATGTGAAGTGTTTATAGAAAGTAGTTGATATCTGATAAACATTTTTGAGTAAAAAAGGAGGCAGACAAAAGATATTATGTCTGTGCAAAATATATCTAAAACAAGTTGCATTATTTACAGAATTATATAGTGTCCAATATTTTATCATCAATACACTCTCAATCTTCTCAGTGATAGTCAAAACCATAGATGCTGTTAACTTAAAAAGTTAAAATCAATTTACAAACATTCTGATAGTTTTATCAAAGGGTATTGTATTTCTTGCTTTAACATTTCTTTCATCTTTAGTATAACTACATTTTGTGGAATCTTCACATTTGCAAATATTCACTTGCACAGTAATATGTGAATTCAAGTCATTCTTACCTGATAGGTCCTCGACAGAGAACATGCAGGTTCTCTGTATCCTTGATGCAGGTAGGACCTGGTGAGTGTCAAGATACCAGTTTAGCTTGAATCCAGTTTTTGAAAAGATGTTTACTATCTCTCCTACCCCTTTCCCACTCCACTGGAGAGAATATAAAATAATCTAATTTCCCACAAAATTTAAATCATATGGATACAAAGTACTGACAATTTCAAAGTCAGGGTAAAAAGTAAACTTACGTAAGCTGTTTAGTGGGAGAAATATGACATGAGTGGGAAGGTGATGGCAAAAATGTGTAAGTATATGCATAGCTTAGATTTAAGCTCTTTAAGAAGAGAAATCATACTTTGCACATTTTAAATTACTGTGCCATGAAACTGGAAAGACTCTAGAAAATATAATATACAACTACCTCTTAAATGCATATATTGAAAACGGAATCCAATTCTCTGCCTTTAGTTCAGCACTTCCCTCACAAGGCTAAGCATTAACTAGATTTTTGTTTTAAAAGATATTTGTCATTATACTGTCTAGATGACCACCCCAATTGAGTGTTTAAATGGCTTATACCCCATCATGCTAAAGAGAAATAAAACCATGTCAATGCACTGGAAAAAGCATACCTAATCATTATAAACTTTCTGTATCAACTTCCTCATAAAAAAATAAATGAAACTAAAAAAATTAAAGAACTTATTTAAAGTTCTTTTCAAAAATAGCACACCTGTTTTTCTCTATTTTTTAAAAAAAATATTTTTAATTTTTGTGGGTACATACTAGGTGTATCCTTAGGAGGTACATGACATGTTTTGATGCAGGCATTCAATGCATACTAATCACATAAGGATAATTGGGGTATCCATCACCTCAAGCATGTATCTTTTCTTTGTGTTACAAATAATCTATTATACTGTTTTAGTTATTTTAAAATGTACAATAAGTTATCGTTGACTGTAGTCACTCTGTTGTGCTGTCGTATACTATGTCTTTTTTTATTCTAAGCATATTTGTGTACCCATTAACCATCCCCACTTCTCTCCTCGCACCCCCACTTCTCTTCCCAGGCTCTGGTAACCATCATTCTTACTTGCTATCTTCATGAGTTCTATTGTTTTAAGTTTTAGATCCCACAATGTCAGGATGAAAAGTAACTTTAAGTAATCTTAAGTGAGAACATGCGAAGTTTGTCTTTCTGTAGCTGACTTATTTCACTTAACATGACGACCTCCAGTTTCACCCATGTTGGTGCAAATGACGGGATCTCATTTCTTTATGGCTGAAGAGTACTCCATTATGTATATGTACTACCTTTTCTTTATCCTTAAAACTTAGGTTGTTTTGCATCCTTTTTTCTAAGAGAAAATAAATTTATTGTTACACTGACCTGCAGAAACTGTTGACAGAGAAACAAGTAAAATGTATATGGAAAAATTCCTGTGTACCAGGAAAAAAAGGGCACAGAAAAGTATGCAAAGTTCTTCTTTACAAACAAGATTATCAAAATACAAATACTTTTATGGAATATTAACTTTGATGAGTGTAGAGAAGTGAAAAGGGAACATATTTTGTTCAGTTCATTTACCATTTCACATATGGGCTAACCCTTTTGTTTTTCTGTGCTATGAATATTTTTAATTTCTATGCTTGATTACTTTTTGTACTTCTCATATTTCTTTTTTTCTATCACCCATAGGTCATTATTTCTCCAACTGTAAAAACATTTTGGCCAGGCGTGGTGGCTCACACCTGTAATCCCAGCACTTTGGGAGGCCGAGGCGGGCTGATCACAAGGCCAAGAGTTCGAGACCAGTCTGGCCAACATAGTGAAACCGCATCTCTACTAAAAATACAAAAAATTAGCTGGATGTCGGGGTGTGTGCCTGTAATCCTAGCTACTTGGGAGGCTGAGGCAGGAGAATCACGTAAACCCAGGAGGTGGAGGTTGCAGTGAGCCGACACTCCAGCCTGGGCAGCAATGTGAGACTCCATCTCAAAAAAACAAACAAAAAACATTTTATGTTTATTTTGTTTGTATCATTCTTCTACCACCAAAGACGCTGACCTTGTCTATTTACTGTATATTCCAAGTAGGGGGAAAATTACACCCATATTCTAAGAGCTCTGTAGATTTAGAAAAAGTGGTGTTTCCCAGCAACCCTTGAGAAATAGCAGCTGAGAGGTCCTGAAAATAAATTGAGTGAAATTAAAACACCTGTAAGTCATTTGGCACAGGTAGGCAACTGTCACTTTAGCTTTTCCTTTCTTAGTTAATGGACTTGGTTACATAATGCATTATAATTCCAAGTGATACTGTTTGGTCTTCTGAAATTTAAACTTCCAAAACTTAAGACAGTGATGAAAGGCAAATGGCACCTTGGCTGACTTCTCAACTTTTTAGTGTGGAGTATGGTGTCTTGTGATGAGAACACACAAACAAAGAACTTTAATCAAGACTGCCTTTAACAGCAGTTCAGTGTGACAACGTGCAATAAAGGCATGAGAGCCCCAACCTCACACTCAGTGACACTCTTGTTTCTTTGGTGTTTGTGGGGTTAGGTTGTTCTGGAAAGAGCAAAGTATTGTTTATTTTACTTTCATAACTTATACAAGTCAGCCCTCTTGTCTTGGCCTCCAGTTTTATGAGCAGCATAAAAAAATTCAACAATTGCTAACAAATAAAATGAAGCAAAGAATCAGTTTTCTGAGTCAAGAAATTCTTAATTGTTATGACCATTACTATAATATCTGAAACAATAGAGTCCCTTTTAGAGGCTGAGTATCCTTTCACACGACCCACTGTTACAGACCGGGAGTGGGGATGAATTTTATAGGGTAGTCCCATGCACTCCTAAAGGCTTACTTCCAAAAGCAAACATTCATTTTGGGCTATACACAGCCTAGCCCATTTCCCAGACTCCTGAGCAGAATCGGGCCCTACTGGTCTAAAGGAAACAAATAAATATTCATTTTATCAATACAGAAACAGAGCATGGCCAGGAACATGTATTATTCTATAAAAGTCCATGTAAAGACAACTTCAGCAAAATCTTTTGAAAACATTTAGATGAGAAACTGAAACTTTTTACGCCTAATTCATGGCATCGTTTAGTCTTGGAGAACGAATTTTTACATGTGTGTCATTCCCATCTCCCACTAACACAGCAGATATTTCTATCAGTTCTTTTCTTTTTTTCTTTTTTTTTGAGATGGAGATTCGCTCTTGTCGTCCAGGCTGGAGTGCAATGGCCCTGATCTCGGCTCACTGCAACTTCCGCCTCCTGGGTTCAAGCAATTCTCCTGTCTCAGCCTCCCGAGTAGCTGGGATTACAGGCGCCTGCCACCACGCCTGGCTAATTATTTGTATTTTTAGTAGACATGGGGTTTCGCCATGTTGGACAGGCTGGTCTCGAACTCCTGACCTCAGGTGATCCACCTGCTTCTGCCTCCTAAAGTGCTGAGATTACAAGCGTGAGTCACCGCGCCCAGCCAGATATTTCTATCAGTTATTTTCTACAGAACTTTTCCTGCAGTCAATTCTGATAAACCAGAGCGCTATACAAATTAAATTCTACGGACCATCTCTGGTCAAGTCCAATATATTTGATGTTAAAATTGTATGTCCTTGGGACCAAATTAACATAAATTTACTGAATATTTAATTACTAAAGTATTTTGTAGGGCTACGTGGGATCACAGTGAGGCGTATGATGTGATGTGTACCCTGGAGAAACTTTTAATCGAGGAAGGGAAAGACATACGCTATCATCCTAAGTGTTAAGTAACAATTGGGCAAGATGGCCCAGAGGGCCAGATAGGGATTCTGGATGAGAGGAAAGGGCTAGAAGATGTAAAAAGTTTAAGGAGACAAAGAGCAACAGTGAGAGTTTGACTAAGGAGGGGAGGAGTAGAGAAGTAAGACATGATCCAGAGTGGAAGAGATAGGAGAATTGCTAGGAGGGGCTGCAGGCGTAGTGGTCACTGATCCTGAGGAGCAGATGTTTACTCTCTGCTCCATTCTATGTTGTCTACTGGCTCTAGGTGACTGCTTGCCAGAGTCAGAAAGCTGGATTCTGATATTGGAGCCATAGATGCTTCAGTGATTCTATAAAGCTTAATAATCATCAGGAATATGTTTGGATTGTTTGCAGCTGTATGTGTTTTTACGGAGAACAAACAGTAAAATCAAACCCTTTCTTGTACATTCAGTTTTATAAGATTGAAGAACACAAAAGCATTTTTCTAAGACTGAATTAGGTACTAGACATAAAAATATACCTTCGTAAAATTCACCATATGCAAAAACCACAAATACTTTTGCACCAACCTAATAATTATTTATTGCATAGCTTTTGTGTGAGTGGTTTTTTTGAACTCGCACAAACTAAGCATTCTTACTATGCATTTATGAGAGGAAACTAATGGTCCTTTCTAAAATTTATAGAAAATGACTTTTGCCATGGGACTTTTCATGAAGTTATCATTTAATATGTTTACTCTAGTACATTCACTATGTATCATAAAAGATTCACTTATTAATGCAGCATAGACTGCCTTGTTTCTGTTATAGGGATTTAATTTACTGAAAGTAACCATGTTAATTTATAATAATTCCAAATAACTGAAATTGTCTATTATTACATCAAAAGGATATTAATTATATGAATGTGCCAAAATCAATGTCCAGATTATTTGAACATAACTCGTCGTAATCTCTGTTTTCTGATTGATATCTTCAATTAATCTCACATTTTCCCAGAAAAGCACAATATCAAATTGTATGCAACTGGATATAATCTTCAGAAGTGCTTACTTGGATCATTCTCTGCTTGAAAGGCAATTTCTCCCAATACAACCAAAGTTGCCTGTTTATTTAGTTTTAAAATACTTAAAACATAAAACACCGGGTGACCTGAAAAAACATTCAGACAGATCTCCTACAGGGAGCTCAGAGCTTAAATACAGTAACCAGGGTTGCAGATGGTCAGTCTATATGAAAAAGTCTATCAAATTACTGATTTCTTCCTCAGACAGATGGCAAAGGGACCTGGCAGAAGCTCAATTTTCAGGTTGTGGATGCACGTGTGTGTGTGTGTGTGTAATTGTTGTGTAATTGTTGAAGAACGAAGGTCTTTTACTCTGCAAGACAAAAATAATTGCATATGTTACCTAGACCCTATTTGTCATTATAACACTGAAGATTAATCCTTGAGCTTTGAAGATATGCAGGAAAGGAATACTTCACCTAACAAGAAAAAAATTGTAAGGCTGCTATTTTACCTAAACTCTGGTCTAACTTTCTTATTAAAACTCAAAATAAAACAACAGTGAGCACCTTAAAGAGTTGCAGGTTGATTTGATTGGTAAGAAAATTTGGAATTTAATATGAATTTTTACTCTTTGAAAACTGGAGACTCGGTTTTTTCATTAGTGATGGGTAGTTTAGAATTCTAAAATAATGTTAATTTACAACTTTCCACTTATAAGAATCAAAATGTTATTTTTTATAACTGCTTCTTCCTTGCCTTTAAAAAAAATACAATTCTTTATTCAATTTGAGCTCACCTCTTCTGAAAAATAAATTAAAGACTCTTAAGGAATTGGTCATAGCAGAGCAGCACTATACTTAATAGTGCTCCTTTGCTGTATCTGTGCAGGATGCAATAGTTTCATTAGCTCTTTGAGCTAGTAAAGCTTCTTGAAAATCTCCATGTCGAAACAACTGTTTTTCTCCTAAAATTATTCTGTCATCTGACAAATCTCAATCATTTAGTATGAGAACAGTTAAAGATGAATGATTTTTCCCCCTGTTTCTTATGATCTAGGACATGGAAAGTCAGCAAGCAAATTTCCAGTCTAATTTCTGGTGGAATCTGTCCCAGGGAACAAGAAATTTTGAGAAGAACATGAGTTGGACATTGCTTAGGGCTAGATGTGAGTAAACCATCTATCTCCTCAGAAAATGGAAGACAGCCACTCGTTTGACAGCGAAGGCTCGGTCAACTGACAGGGCAGACAATTGACAGAGCCGGAAAAGTGCATCTGGTGCATTATTAAGTATCAGGATGATGAACAGAACTCATAATTAAGCTTGTACTTAACAGCTCAATGCTTTGAGTAATAATACCAATGACTTTCAAAAAGCATCCTCCTTTCTTTCATTGTTCTCACAAATAAATGTAACAATGTCAGAGTTGTCATCACCAGGAAAATTTGTCAGCCCTTTTCTTAATTAAAACCTTCTCTCCAGCCTTCACATTAGAATTTTTATCTTTATCATTTTTAAAAAAAATTTTAAATCACTCTTTGGAAAAAAACACCATATAAATCCTCAAATAACATATGTCAGCACAATTACATGTTGTCAGGCAACTACTTAATTTATATAGGTCTATATACAAGGAAAAAGAAAATTCTTAAAGTCACCTCATATGAATACTGTATTTTGATGGATAGAAACACTAAAATAAATTATTCAACAGAAATGACATAATATGGTGTTCTGTAAAATCTGTATTACATTATCAGAATATCTTTGCATAAAGACTGAGTTCTTTCTATTGGAGATAGAAGGGAAAGCGGGTATTAGTAAGTAATTAGAAATAATGTTTTCACAAAACTAATATGTCCTAGTTTTATAAAATAAAAGTAAGATTTGAGTTAAGGTTAAGTAAGGAGAAATTAGAATTCATAGTCAAGTGAAATAAATTGTGTAAGTTTTATTAAACAAGAAACCAACACATAAAAAAAATAGTAGCTGAGAGAGAGTGATTTTTATTGTGTTCAGAATACTTAACATGAGATCTACCCTCTTAACAAATTTTTAGGTGGGCAATACATTATTGTTAACTATAGACCCAATATTGTACAGCAGTTCTCTAGACTTTAATCATCTTACAAAACTGAACAATTACACCCATTGAATAGCAACTCCCCATTTCCTCCTACCCACAGCCCCTGGCAACCGTCATTGTCCTCTCTGCTTCCATGTTTTATTATTTTAGATACTTCATTTAAGTGATATTATGCAGTATTTGTCCTTCTGTGACTTGCTTATTCACTTAGCATAATTTCCTCAAGGTTCATCCATGTTGCCATATGTACCAGAAATTTCGTCCTTTTTAGGGCTTAATATTCCATTTTATGTATGTGCCACATTTACTTTATCCATGCATCTGTTAATGTACATTTAGGTGGTTTCCACATCTTGGCTATTGTGAATAGTGATGCAATGAATGTGGAAATGAAATATCTCTTTCAGATCCCAAGATGAATTATTGATAGAGGGTAATTTTAGTACAGCAATTAGCCTCACATCAAATGAACTATTTAAAAATTGTGGGTTCTGTGTATTCTGCTGACTATAAATTTTACATGGGTTTTCTGGGAAGAGTTTTTGATTGTTATATGACATAGGAGACAAGGCATTGGACAATATACAGATCAAGATTTTGGACCTCAAATTTCAGATCAGGATTGCAGAACTCAAATTTCTGACAAATCCAGAAAGTAAACAAATTCACAGTTGCTAATGTTATTATTTTTGCTATCATAATCATCATTGTTGTTGTTGTTATATAGTTGAAACCCAAGTATACCTGCTCCTTCTGTAGTCAAGTAATTTATATGCTCTGGAACAATGTCAATTAAGTGAACTGTGTGTTACAGAAGACTGAGTAGTATCTCCTCCCCTGATTATCTCCAGTTCCATTCTAAATCAAAACCCCATACAGGCTAAAAGGAAAGACTGGACAAAGTTCCAGTTTTCATACTGGCTCCTATCCTTATGAGCCATCTGACTTTTGGCAGGTCAGTTATACATTTTGGGCTTCAACTACTTTATATGTGAAAAAAAAGGGTCATGATAATACCTACCACATAGGTAGAGATAAATAAATGAGACAATGTATGTAAGGAGTTTAGTGTAGCCAGGCTTCTGGTAAAAACTTAATAAGTGATACATATTCTACTTAGACTACATGGAAAGAGTTTCCTATGACAAGAAAAGAATATTATCTTTTACAAATCATTCTCCCTGTTGATTAACAAGGTATATGACAAAGATAAAATATAATAATGAACCCTCATGGGAAAATGATAGGAGAAAACCTCTTTTGTTGGTACTTGGACTTTGTGTCAGAAAAGAACAGCATTGTCAGCAAACCAATCAGATATGGGAACCCTTGTCTTAGCTTTGGGGACACAGTGAACACTTACCCTGTGAGCCAGCATGAGAGAACTGACTTAAAGCACCTTTGTCATTGGGATTGGACTCTTGGTTATTTGGAATTTTTACAAATATGACAGCTTGAAATATTGCTCAGGGATGCCCTGGGTACACCGCATAATAGGGAGTATTTGGTAGCTATCTCTGTTAGGGCAACACATCCCACAGTGAATTATTCTATTCCAGCTATTGCCCCAATCCAACCTAGCTAATTGCTGGCCACTGACCCTTCAAGGGTGGCATAGTCTGCCTGCTCTTTTCTCTCTTTCATCCCTGATATCCTTTTATTCTGCCTTTTCTTTCTGCTCCTTGCCTACAAGACCAGTCTAACTCAGCTGGCTTGAGCATTTGATCTACCTTGCCGAAGCTTTTGCCCAAACTTGTAAAATTTCCGACATAAAGTCAGAACTAAAGATAGTTCATTTCCTACTCACCTGTCCTCACAATGATCCGATATTACATGTCATCTCTTATGAACCTTGGCAACCTTGCACCTCTGCCCCTATGTCCTACTTACTGGCACAAAGTCAACCTTAGTTAAATCTACCACTTCTCATATCGCACATCTACGACAAACTAGCTCAGTGAGGCTGGAGAAAAATGCACAGTTGCAACTTCATTCACAATGCAATTTCTATTTACAATTATGTTTTCACCACCAAATATACCAACCTACCTGCATCTAAACATGCATATTGGCTATTCCCCCTGGTCTTCACTGAGTTCAACCTTTCTATTTGTGCTGCTCACCACCTCACATCTTACTGTTTCAGGCAATTTGCTCCTACAATTATTCACTCTTCTGCGTCATCAAAATTTCCCATCTATTCCGTCATTCTGATCAGCGTATGTTTGCTATACTATTGCCCACATTTAAATAGAAGCCTCCTTTACCTATTACCTCTTCTGGCTGCCATTGGAATTGTCTGCCTTCCTTACAGTGGTATTTCCTTTTATATATAATGATGTTTCTTATAAAAATGTGCTCATAATTCCTACTTTTTCAACTCTATTATTTTTTGATCCAGCTGAAATAAGATTTGACCCTCCTCTCCACTAAATCTAATCTTATCAAAGATCTCTATATTGCCAAATCCAATGGTCAATTCTCAGTCTGCATCTAATTTGATTTTTCAGGAGCTCTTGACAACATTTGACCACACTACCTTCTTCAATCACTTTATTCACTTGCAAGCCAGGAAAGCAAGTGGTTTTCCTTTTTTTCCCATGGTTTTTCCTGGTTTTCCTCTTTTTCCCATGGATATCCAGTTTCAGTCTCTTTTGGTTTATCTTCTTTATTTTAGTTATTTACAATTTTAGAGGATGCTCCAAGATGCTGTCTTCAGCCACTCTCTCCAAGTGATTTTAATTTTTTTTTTTTTTTTGGTTCCCAAATGTATATTTTCAGTTTTGGCCTCTGAGCTTCAAACTCAAGTTTTTCAACATCTCCATTTGGAAATCTAATTATTTCAAAATCAATAAAGAGACAAAAAATCAAATAAAGCTTTTTCGTCTCCTCTCCATACAGACATTTGTCCCAAGTCTTTACAGACTCATAAATGGCATCTCCATTGTTTCAGTTGCTCAGGTAAGACATCTTGAAGTCATCCTTGAACTTCTGTCTTTTCCTCACACTTTGTATTGAATTAATTAGCCAATCCTGGTGGCTCTATGCTGAAAATGTAAAATAAATAAATAAATAATTTTAAGAAACAAAATAGATCTTGGATCCGACCTCGCCATCTACCACTCTGGTTCAATTCATAATCATTCTTTATCTGGACTTCTAACTTGTCTCCCTGAACTCTTGGCTTTCTGCAATCTCTTCTCCACACAGCAGCCAGAAAGATTTTATTAAAGATTTTATTAAAGATTAAATTGCATCATGTCACTCCTCTGCTTAAATCATGCTAATAAAATTAGAATACAGTTCTAACTTTGGTAAGCAGGGCTCCTCATGATCTTTTGTTTTGTTTTGTTTTGTTTTGTTTTTTGAGATGGAGTTTTGCTCTTGTTTCCCAGGCTGGAGGCTGGAGTGTAGTGGCATGATCTCAGCTCACCGCAATCTCCACCTCCCGGATTCAAGTGATTCTCCTGCCTCAGTCTCCTGAGTAGCTGGGATTACAGGCATCACCATTACACCAGGCTAATTTTGTATTTTTAGTAGAGATGGGGTTTCTCCATGCTAGTCCGGCTGGTCTCAAACTCTCGACCTCAGGTGATCCACCCACCTCTGTCTCCCAAAGTGCTGGGATTACAGGCGAGAGCCACCGCACCCAGCCATTATCTGGTCTTTAACTACTTTAATAAAATTACTTGCTATTCCTCCTTCTTGTTACTCTGCTTCAGCTATGCCAAATTTCCTGCTTTTCTGCCAACATAACAAGCTTGTTCCTGCTTCAGGGATTCATATATGCTATTCCTTCTGCTTAGGGTATACTTTGCTCTGGTATTCACACAGAATGTCCCCTTTTCATTCATCAAGTTTCTATTCACATGTTGCCTCCTCGAAGGGTCTTTCTTGATAGCATAAATGATATGAATATGTGCACACTAAAACTTGTGTTTTAATAAAGCAATTTTTAAACAGAGACATATGTGACCTATTTGGGGAAGTATGTTTTATCTCCCTCAAATATGTATTTTAAAATACATTGCCATTTTCAAAGACATTCTTCATATAACGACGAGACCTATCACTGCTACATGAAGAATGTTCTTACCTTAAAGCTGTACTTAAGTCTATGTCATTCTCTAATTTTAAAAATTCAGAATTAATGTTTTAAATGTCTCAGAATATATACAAATTCTTAATATAACTTTACAGGTAGGAAATACAATAAAGTTTGAATTTATAAGTGTCTGGGTTACAAGAACATCAAATAATAAATAATAAGATACATAACTTCAGATCCTGACCCTAAGATTTATGTTTGAGAGACCCAGAGTAGCCAAAAGAATCCTGAAAAAGAACAAAGTTGAAGGACTTGAACTTCCCTATTTCAAAGTTTCCTACAAAGCTACATTAATAAAGACAATGTGAAATTTACAGAAAAATAGACACATAGGCCAATGGAATGGAACTGAGAGCCCAGTACTAAACTGTTACATTTTTAATCAATTTATTTTGGGCAAGGGTGTCATGACTATTCAATGGAAAAAGAATAGTTTTTTTTCAACAGATGATTCTAGGACAAATAGATATTCACATGCAAAAGAGTGAAGTTGGACCCCCTCCCACCACCCTATACAGAAATTAATTCAAATTGGATCATAGGCCTAAATGTAAGAGCTAAAACTATAAAATTTTTAGAAGAAAATATAGGCCTAAGTCTTCATGACCTGGGATTACACAAAGCCTTCTTTATTGGGG
This sequence comes from Chlorocebus sabaeus, assembly GCF_047675955.1. NCBI lineage: Eukaryota > Metazoa > Chordata > Mammalia > Primates > Cercopithecidae > Chlorocebus > Chlorocebus sabaeus. The sequence continues at coordinate 70,972,209 of NC_132910.1, forward strand.
ATTAGGTGAAAGCACGACACACAGAAGAAAAAAATATATAAATTGAACTTTATAAAAGTTAAAAGCTTTTGTGTTTCAAAAGATATCATCAAGAAAATGAAAAGACTACCTTCAGAACTGGAGAAAGAATTTGAAAATCATTTATCTGATAAGGGATTTGTATCTAGAATACATAAGGAATTCTTACAACATAATAATAAAAAGACAAACAACCCGATTAAAAACAGACCATAGACCCAAATAGACATTTCTCCAAAGAAAATTTACAGATGATCAATAAATACATAAAAATTGTCTAAGCATTCCTCATACCCACCAGGATGGCTATGAAAAAAAAAAAAAAAAAAAAGACACAAAATAAGATGTATTGGTGAGGAAGTGACAAAACTGAAACTCTCCTACTCTGCCCATGGGAATGTAAAATGGTGCAGCTGCTTTGGAAAATAGTCTTGCAGTTTCCCAAAAGTTAAACATAGGAATGCCATGTGACCCAGAAATTCTACTGCTGGTATATGTCTACACAAAACCTTTTACATAGATGTACATACAACCATGAACTGCATAAGGATGCTTCAGTCAATAATGGACCACATATATGTTGGTGGTTCCAAAAGGTTATGATAAAGTTGCCCTTACAAGTGTACCATTTTTTCATCTTTTATGCCTCATTTTTACCATACTCTTTTTCTGTTTAGATATACACATCCCATTTTGTTACAATTGTCTACAGTATTCTATACAGTAACATGTACAGGTTTGTAGCCTAAGACCAATACACAATACCATATAGACCAGGTGTGTAGTAAGTTATACCATCTAGGTTTGTGTAAGTACCTTCTATGGTGTTGGCATAACAACAAAATCACCTAATGATGCATTTCTCAAAATATCTGCTTGTTTCATGACTGCAAGAGCCAAAAAGTGGAAATAACTCAAATATGGATCAACTGATGAAGTAATAAATAAAATGTGGTATATCTATACAATGGAATACTATTCAGCAATAGAAAGGTGCAAAGTACTGCCACATGCTACAATGTAGGTAAATCTGGAAAATATTATTCTAAGTGAAGAAGACATTGGCAAAAGACAACATATTGTGTGATTCAATAAGTAAATTACTGGTTGCTTAGGACTGCCGTGTGACTAAGGAGGGAATGGGGAATGAATACTAATGAGTGTGGTTCTTTTCTTTTGGAGGTGATAAAAATGTTTTAACATTGATTGTGGCGATGGTTTCACAACTTTGTGAACACACTGAAAACTGATTGAAATACGTATGTTAAATGAGTGAATTGTATAGTTGTGAGTTATATCAATAAAGTTGTTAAAAGCCAAAAATAAGCACAAAATGTTAAAATTAAAATTTAAAATTTAAATAACACATCTTGGATATGTTGTTATAGGTTTAATTGTTTTGTTTTCCTACTTTGTAGCTTTTTGTATTGCTAAAATTTTTGTAATAATAATGTAAAAATCACATAAAATAGTTATTTCTAGTTTGAAAAATATTAATTTAGTCAAATATTTACTGAGTATCTATCAGAAACAGATATTATCAAATAAACATTAATTATTAAGAAAACTAAGAACAAATATGATTTGAATCTTGCTTTGTTTCTTTTTTCAGTTTATTTCTGTTACTTAAATTTCTGAGTTTCTTTTATTTATTATTTATTTATTTATTTATTTAGAGATGAAATGTCACTCTGTCGCCCAGGCTGGAGTGCAGTGGTGCTATCTCAGCTCATTGCAACTTCTGCCTCCTGGGTTCAAGTGAGTTTCCTGCCTCAGCCTCCCTAGAAGCTGGAATTATAAGCACCTGGCACCACACTGGGCTAATTTTTTTTATTTTTAGTAGAGACGAGGTTCCACCATGGTGGCCAAGCTTGTCTCGAACTCCTGACCTCAAATGATGTGCCTGCCTCAGCCTCCCAAAGTGCTGGGATTACAGGCATGAGCCACTGCACCTGGTCTTAAATTTATGAATTTCTTGTGACTTCTTCAACTACCAATATGTCTTTATAAGTTTTAAGTTAATGCTAATTTATTTAGTTCTCATTAAAATATACTAATTAGGTTGCAAAACTCTTTGAGATTACTTATCTATTTAATCCCAATAAACCAATTAGATTTGTTGTCCTGGTTTATTAAAATTGAAAACCCATTTCATATTTAACAGATATTATATATGATAATTATAATTCCTTCAATTTTGATTTAAAAGTTAGTTTAAAAGATATTTAGCTTAAGGTCTACAGCACAATTTTATAGCAGCGGTCCTCAACCTTTTTGGCACCAGGGGTCTGTTTCATGGAAGACAATTTTCCAAGGAAGGGGATGGTTTCAGGAAGAAACTGTTCCGCCTTAGATTATTAGTCATTAGATTCTCATAAGAAGCACGCAGCCTACATGCCTTGCATGCTCAGTTCACAATAGGGTTCTGCTTTTGTTTGAGGATTGAATGCCGTCACTGATCTGACAGGAGGCAGGGCTCAGGGAGTAATGCTTACTGGCCTGCAGCTCACGTCCTGCTGTGTGGCTGGGTTCCTAACAGGCCATGGACCGGTACTGGTTCGTGGCCTGAGGGTTGGGGAATCCCTGTGTTATAGGATACATACAAATAAGAAAAAAGTTACTTTAGTGAAGCAAATTAACATATCCATCATCTCACATAGTTACGAATTTTTGTGTTGTTTCTATGGCAAGAGCAGCTAAAAGCTACTAATTTATCATGAGTACCACATACAATATAATTTTATTACCTATAGTCATGTCATACATTAGATCTCTAGACTTTTTTTTTTAGACAGTCTCACTCTGTTGCCCAGGCTGGAGTACAGTAGCACAATCTCAGCTCACTGCAAACTCCATTTCCCAGGTTCAAGTGATTCTCCTGCCTCAGCCTCCTGAACAGCTGGGATTACAGGTATGCGTTACCACGCTCAGCTATTTTTTTGGTACTTTTAGTAGAGACAAGGTTTCACTATGTTGGCCAGACTGGACTCAAACTCCTGACCTCAAATGATCCGCCCCCATTAGCCTCCCAAAGTTCTGGGATTACAGATTACCAAGGACAGGCTATCTTTTATCCTACATATCTGCTCCTTTGTATCCTCTGACCTACATATCTCCATTTCCTCCTTACTTCCATCTGCCCAAATCCCACCAGGTAACTACTCTTCTGTCTGCATATTTGATTTTTTTTTTTTTTTCAGATTGCAAATATCAGTGAGATCATGCAGTATTTTTCTTTCTTTGTCTGGCTTCACTTAGCACAATGTCCTCCAGGCTCATCCGTGTAGTGGCAAATGGCAAGATCTCGTTCTGTTTTAGGCCTGAGTAATTTTTTTGCATATATGTGCCACAGTTTTCTTCTCCATTCATCCACCAGTGGACACTTACTTAGGTTGTTTCTATATCTTGGCTATTTGTGATCATGCTGCAATGAACATGGGAGTGTACATCTTTTTTTCTTTTTAAAAATAAACCTCTTTTTTCCTTGTTTCTTATTTACTTTATTTTTTACTTTTATTTTGGCTTCATAGGTACATGTGCAGGTTTGTTCTATAGGTAAATTGCATGTTGTGGGGGTTTGGTGTACAGATTATTTCATAAGTCTGGTAATAATTTTAGTACCTGATAGATAGTTTTTCAGTCCTCACCCTACCCCTACTGTCCACTCTCAAGTAAGCCTCAGTGCCTATACCCTTCTTTGTATCCATGTGTACTCAATGTTTTAGCTCCCACTTATAAGTGATAACGTGAAATATTTGGTTTTCTGTTCCTGCATTAGTTCCCTTAGGATAATGGCCTCTAGTTCCACCCATGTTGCTGTAAAGGACATGATCTCATTCTTTCCTTATGGCTTTGTAGTATTCCATGGTGTATATGTGCCACCTTTCCTTTATCCAGTCTACTGTTGATGGGCATCTGATCTAAGTTGATTCCATGTCTTTGCGATTGTGAATAGTACTGTGATGAATATACACAGGCATGTGTCTGTTCCCAGGCACTGTGATTGCAGTCTTTTTTGGGGCTATGGCACTGCTGCCAGTCTGTTCTAGGGTCCAAGGCTTGTAGAGGTCCCTGGTACTTGAGAGTTGCTTCCGCAAAAACGCTGGGTGGCTCTCTGCCTCAGTTTAGAAGTGTAGGGGGTTGCTGTGGGGAAGGCAGTGTGAGGTCGGGGGTGGGCAGGGGAATGTTCCTGTTCCCAGGGTTGCACAGATGTCTCTGGAGAGTGTAAATCTCCCCAGGGACTCTCACTCACTCACCCATTCCTGCACTGGGGAGCTTCTCCTGGCTCTGCATTGATCCCAGCTGGGCTGCCCAGCTTAACTCCTCTTTGCTCTCTGGGACCCCTTGATGCCTTGATAGGGCAGGCATAAGTTCTTAGATGATCTACTTAGAGGCTCAGTGTTCACTAGCCTTTTGTTTCCTCCCTGTTAGAGAGGCACATGAGCTGTTTCTAGTCCACCATCTCCGTGCACATGTCTTTATAAGGTGGTTTCATTTCCTTAGAGTATATGCCCAGAAGAGAGATTACAGGGTCATATAGTAGTTTTATATTCTTAATTTTTTTAGAAAGCTCCATACTGTTTTTCACAATGGTTGTATCAACCTACTTTCCCACCAACAGTGTGCAACACACTCACCAACATTTTGGCTTTTTGATAATAACCTGTGAGGTGATATTTCGCAGTGCCTTTGATTTGCATTTCCCTCATGATTAATGACGTTGAGTACCTTTTCATGTACCTGTTGGAGAGTTTTACATCTTCTTTGGAGAAATATCTCTCCAGATCTTTTGCTGGTTTTTTAATTGGGTTGTTTTTTCACTATTGAGTTTTACACATTCTTTATAAATGTTAGATGTTAACCACTTTCTGATACGTGGTTTGCAAATATTTTTTTCCAATCTGTAGGCTGCCATTGTATTTGATTACTTCCTTTGCTATGCACACGTAATTCTATAAATTTATTTTTGCTTTGCAGACTGAGGTTTTGGTGGTCTTAATATATCCAAAAAAATCATTGCCAAGGCCAATCAATGTCCGGCAGGTTTCCACCTATGTTCTGTTCTAGGAGTTTCTGGTTTTATATTTAGGTATTTTCATCCATTTGGATTGATTTTTCTGTTTGGTGTAACAGAGGGGTCCAATTTTATTATTCTACATGTGGAACTCCAGTTTTCTTAGCTCCATTTACTTAAGAGACTATCTGATTGCCCCATGTGTCCTCTGGATGCCCTTGTTGAAAATTAGTTGGCCATATATGTTTGAATTTATTTCTAGTGCCTACATTCTGTTCCATTGGTCTATGTGTCTTTTATGTCAGTATCATAATGTTTTGTTTACTATAAATTTTTAATATAATTTTAAATCAGGGAGCATGATGCCTCTATCTGATAGTTTTTCCTCAGAATTCAAATTTGGGTTTAAAAAAAAATAGTTCCATATGAATTTTATGATTGTCTTTATTATTTATGTAAAGAATGTAACTGGAATTTTGATAGGGATTGAGTTGAATCTATATATTGCTCTAGGTAGCATGGCCATTTTAACAATGTTAGTTCTTCTGGTCCATGAATATAAACATCTTCCCATATTTGTGTCTACTTCAATTTCTTTCATCAATATTTTACAGTTTTCAGTGTATAGATCTTTTACCATCTTGGTTACATTTATTCCTAGATATTTTTGATGCTATTGTAATTGTTTTTGACGTTATTGGGCTTGTTTTCTTGATTTCCTTTTTAGTTAGGTGATTATTTGTGTGTAAAAATGCTGCTGATTTTCGTAATTTGCTTTTGTATCCTGTAAGTTTAGTAGTTCTAACTTTACTAGATGCTTATTAGTTCTAACAGTTTGTTTATGGAATCTGTGTGTGTTGTATGTGTATATGTGTGTGTGTGTGTGTGTGTATAATATATATGATCGTGCCATCTGCAAACAGAGATAATTTTGCTTCTGCCCTTTTGGATTTAGATGCCTTTTATTTATTTTTCTTGTCTGATTTCTCTTGCTAGTATTTCTACTACTACTTTTAATAGAAGGTGTAGGAGTTGGCATCCTTGTCTTGTACTAGATCTGAGTGGAAAAGTTTTCAGTGGTTCCTCGTTGATCATGATGTTAGCTTTATTTTTTCATAAATAACCTTTATTATTTTGAGAAACTCTTATTTCTATACCTAAACTCTTGAGACTTTTTATAAAGAAATGATGTTAGATTTTGTTAAATGCCTTTTTTTGTGTCAATTAAGATAATCATGAAGTTTTTATCTCTCATTCTGTGATGTGATGTGATGTATTGCATTGATTTGTATTTGTTAAATCATTCTTTCATGTAAGGAATTAATCTCACTTGGTCATGGTGATGATTTATATCCTTTTAAGATCTTGTTAGATTCAGTTTGCTAATATTTTATTGAGAATTTTTTCATTAATGTTCATCAGAGAAATTGGCTTGTGGTTTTCTTTTCTTGTGATGACTTAGGTATCATAGTGATGCTGGCTTCATAAAATGTGTTTGGAAGGATTTATTCTAGCTCTATTTTTTTGGAAAAATTTAAGAAGTATTGCTATTACATCTTCTTTGAATGTTTGGTAGAATTCAGTCATGAGGCTACCTGGTCACGGGCCATTTTTTGTAGGGAGTTTTTTGGTTTTTTTAAAATTACTTATTCAATCTCTTATTACTGGTCTGCTCAGGCTTTCTATTTTATTCTAATTCAATCCTAGTAGGTTGTGGGTTTTTTTTTTTTTAATGAAATTTATCATTTTCTTCTACATTATCTAATTTGTTGTCATATAATTGTTCACAACAATCCCTTATTATCCTTTTTATTTTTGAGGTATCTGTTGTAATTCTTTCACTTTCATTTATTTTATTTGAATCTTCTTTCCTTTTTTCTTAGACTAGCAAAAGATTAGAAATTTAGAAAAGAACAACTCATAGTTGTATTGATCCTGTGGTTTTTCTGTTCTCTATTTATTTCTGTTCTGATTTATATTATTTTGTTCCTTCTGCTAATTTTGGGTTTACTTTGATCTTTGAGGGCGAGTTGCTGAGTCAGTTGTGGCACAGGGAGGTGTGATTGCTTCATTGTACTAGAGGCATGAGATCCATGGGGGAAGGAATTTCACTTCAGCTTCAGTGCAGGAGCATAACTGCTTTGGTATACAGGAGGCCTGAGGTCCCTAAGGGCTAAAGACTGTAAATCATACACCAGGACTGTCCCAAACAGTATGGCATTTGCTGACACCCTGAATATATCTGTGCATTTGATCTTTCCATATATCCCATAGGCATTTCAAACTTAATACCTCTCATAGTGAGCTCATCTTCCCTTTCATCGTCATCCTGAAATTCACCCCAGTCCCACACCTTTATACAGAGTGTGGTTCTAACTTGAACAGGTTTCTTACTTACAGAATGTATAGCTATGCAAATCTCCCAAAACTATGGATATGGGAGATTATTTCACACAAGTAGATCATTTCTAACCCCTATTTACTGCAATCACTAGGGTATGTGGAAATGAACTACCTCCTAGTGATTAAAACAGGTCCTATTGAGATCCTGGGAACTGCTGGCCTAAGAATAAAAACCATGCTTTTAGATTATTTGGGTGTGCTGACTCACCTTTTAGGCAGCTCTGGTGTCACCACTTCTTGGACGCCTTCCCTGATGCCCCCAGCCTATAGCTGCTGCCCATCTCCTATGCTCCCATAGTATTCTGTGCATATAAACATGTTGCACTAGTCAATGCTGTGAGTTTGTCTACCTAACAGGTAGATTATGAGCTCCTTTAAAAGGAGTCTGAGTTCTCTAGGAGCCATTTATCTAGCTCTAAATAAATACCTGTTTAATTCATTTCTTTCTCTCTCTCTCTCTCTCTTTTTTTCACTTTTAGCTTCAGGGGTATATGTACAGGATGTGCAGGTTGGTTACATAGGTAAACATGTGTCATGGGGATTTGTTGTACCGATTATTTTATCACACAAGTATTAATGCTAGTACCATTAGTTATTTTTCCTGATTTTCTCCCTCCTCCCACCCTCTACCCTTCGATAATCCCCAACGTGTGTTGTTCCCCTCTATTTGTCCATATGTTCTCATCATTCAGCTCCCACTTATAAGTGAAAACATGCAGGTTTTGGTTTTCTGTTCCTGCATTAGTTTGCTAAGGATAATGGCATCCAGCTCCATCCATGTCCTTGCAAAGGACATGAGCTCATTCTTTTTCATGGCTGCATAGTATTCCATGGAGTATATGTACCACATTTTCTTTATGTAGTCTATCATTGATGGGTATTTGGGTTGATTCCATGTCTTTGCTATTGTCAGTTGTGCTGCAACAAACATAGATGTACATGTGTCTTTGTAATAGAATGATTTATATTTCTTTGGATATATGCTCAGTAACAGGATTGCTGGGTTGAATGGTATTTCTGACTTTAGGCCTTTGAAGAATTGCCACACTTTGTATTCCACAAAGAAAATTTTTGCAAACTATGCATCTGAAAGAGTTTTGAAACTTTGCATCTCATATCCAGCATCTATAATAAACTTAAACAAAGTTACATAAAAAATTAAAAAGTAAGCAAAGGGAATGAACAGACTCTTTTCAAAAAAAGACATACACATGGCCAACAAACATGAGAAGAAAAGTTCAACATTACTGATCATTAGAGAAATGCAAATCGAAACCACAATGTGATACCATCTCACACCATTCAGAATGGCTACTATTAAAAAAGTCAAAAAATAACAGATGCTGGAGAGGATATGGATAATTTATTTCTTAATGGGAAGCAAACCCAAAAGTTTATAATCACTAATGACTATCTATCAAAAGTAAAAGAGTTGTTTTTACCACTCTAGCTATAAAAGGACATAGAAATAGTAGCAAGAGAGAAAGGTGGATTAAAAAAGTAAGTGAACTGCATCTATGGGCAAGCCTACAAAATAAAGAATTTGAATATTGTGAACATTGCTTCTTTTGTCTATTTGATTTTAATATAGCTTTCATTGTACCTTTTAAAGACTGTAAACATATCATTGAAGCAAACTGGAAAAATACCAATAAATATACAGAAAAATTTTAAATTGTTCATACTTCCATCATTAGTATACTACCACTTGTAATACTTTGAGGGATTTCTTTCTAGCATATATTTATTTATAAACACACACACATATGCAAAAATACATACACACACATCATACATACATACATACACATTCTTTCCTTCTCTCTTTATTACATACTATGTAAGTTCTTATAGGGCATTGTATTAGTTTGTTCTCACATTGCTATAAGGTACTGCCTGAGACTGGATAATTTATGAAACAAGGAGATTTCATTTACTCATAGTTCCAAATGCTGTACAGGAATCATGGCTGGGGAGGCCTCAGGAAACTCACAATCATGACAGAATGTGAAGGGGAAGCAGGCATATCTTCATATGGTGAATCAGGAGAGAGACCAAAAGGGGAAGTGCTACATACTTTTAAACAACCAGATCTCATGAGAATTTACTCACTATCATGAGAATGGCAAGGGGAAAGTCCACCACCACGATTCAATCACCTTCCACCAGGCACCTCCTCCAACACTGAAGATTACAATTAGACATGAGATTTGGTGGGGAGAACAGAGCTAAACCATATAATTCTGCCCTGCTCCCCTGACAAATCTCATGTACTCCTCACATTTCAAAACACAATCATGCCCTCCCAACAGTCCCCCAAAGTCTTAACTAATTTCAGCATTAACTCAAAAGTCCATAGTCCAAGTCACATCTGAGACAAGGCAAGTCCCTTCCACCTACGGGCCTGTAAAATAAAAAACAAGTTAATTACTTCCAATATGCAATGTGAGTACAGACATTGGGTAAATACATTCCAAGAGGGAGAAATCAGGCAAAAGAAAGGGGCTACAGGCCCCATGCAAGTCCAAAACCCAACAGGGCAGTCATTAAATCTCAGAGCTCCAAAATGATCTCCTTTGACTGCATGTCTCACATCCAGACCACACTGATGCAAGGAGTGGGCTCCCAAGGCCTTGGGCAGCTCTGCCTCTGTCACTTTGCAGGGTACCACCACCTCAGCTGTTTTCACAGACTGGCATTGAATGCCTGAGACTTTTCCAGGTGCATGGTGTAAGCTGTCAGTGGATCTACCTTCTGGGGATCTGGAGGATGGTGGTCTTCCTCTCACAGCTCCACTAGGGAGTGCTCCTGTGTGGGAGCTCCAACCCCACATTTCCCCTTCACATTGCCCTAGTAGAAGTTCTCCATGAGGGCTCTGCCCCTGAAGCAGACTTCTGCCTGGATATCCACGTGTTTTCATACATCCTCTAAAACCTAGGCAGAGGTTCCCAAACCTCAACTCTAGCCCTATGCACACCTGCAGTCTTAACACCGCATGCAAACTGAAAAGGCTAGGGTTTGCACCCTCTTGAGCCGTGGCCTGAGACATATCTGTGACTCTTTTAGCCACAACTGGAGCTGGTACAGCTGGGATGCAGGGCATTATGTCCCAAAGTTGTGCAGAGCAGTGGGTTCCTGGGCCTGGCCCACAAAACTTTCCTTCCCTTCTCAGGCCTGTGAGCCTGTGATGGGATGGGCTGCCACAAAGGTCTCTGAAATGTCTTCAAGGCATTTTCCCCATTGTCTTGGTTATTATAATAACATTTGGTTCCTCTTTATTTGTGCAAATTTCTCTATCCAGCTTGTATTTCTCCTCAGAAAATGTTTTTTTCTTTTCTATCACAGGGTCAGGCTGCAAATTTTTCAAACTTTTATGTTCTGCTTCCCTTTTAATGTAAGTTCCAGCTTCAGATAATCTCTTTGCTCACAAATATAAGCATATGTTATTAGAAGCAGCCAGGTGACATTTTGAACACATTACTGCTTAGAAATTTCTTCTACCAGATACCCTAAGTCATCTCTCTCAAGTTCAAAGTTTCATAGATCTCTAGAGCAGGGGCACAATGCTGCCAGTCTCTTTGCTAAAGCATAGCAGGAAGTCACTTGACTCTGCTTCTCAATAAGTTCCTCATCTCCATCCAAGAACACCTCAGCCTGGACTTCATTGTCCATACCACTACAATTTAACAAGTCTCTAGGAAGTTTCAAACTTTCCTTCATCTTCCTGTCTTCTTCTGAGCCCTCCAAACTGTTCCAACCTTGCCCCATTGCCCAGATCCAAAGTTGCTTCAAAGATCCAAAGATATTTTCAGATATCTTTATAGCAATGCCCCCACTCTCCTGGTACCAATTTGTATTTGTACCACATTGCTATAAAGAATTACCTGAAACTAGGTAAATTACGAAACAAGGAAGTTTAATTTACTCATAGTTCCACAGGTTGTATAGGAAGCATGGTTGGGGAGGCACCAGGAAGCTTACAATCATGGCAGAATGTGAAAGAGAAGTAGGCAGATCAGGAAAGATAAAGTGAAGGGGGAAGTACTGCACACTTTTGAACAACAGGTTTCATGAGAACTCACTATCATGAGAACAGCAAGGAGGAAGTCCACCACTATGATTCAATCACCTCCCACCCGGCCATTCCTCTAACATTGGGGATTACAATTCAACATGACATAGGGGTGGGGACACAGAACCAAACTATATCAGATATTCTAAGTAAATTGGCTTTTACTCTGAATTGGATGGTTAGCTACTGAAAGGTTTTGAGAAAAGAACTGCATGGTCAAAGAAGTCACTCTAGCTGCTGTGCTGAGAATAATAATGAGAGTGGAAGCAGAGAGAATAGTTAAAAGGATATTGCAGTAATCCAGGTAAGAGATGCTGTGCTACAGACTAAAGGTGTTTTGAGACAATGAAAAGTGGTCAAATTCTAACTGTATTTGGAAGGTAGAAACAACAGGATATCTCAGTGGATTGGGTGTGGAATGTGAAAAAAGGAGCAGACAGGAATATAGCCAAGGGTTTTTTTTTTTGTTTTTTTTTTTTTTTGTTTTTTTTTTTTTTTTTTGTCTGAGTGACTGGAAAGATGGAATTGGCAAGAAATGTTGGCTGCTAGGAGAAATAGACTCAAGAGGTTTTTTAAAATGAGATAAACAGACACAAGTTTATATGCTAAAAGTGATTGTATCATCCAGTTTAGAATAAGATATATTATGGAAATAAGTGACCCTGAAATTTTAGTGACTTGCTACAAAATGGTTTATTTCTTGTTCGTGCTATGTGTTCATCACTGATTTAACTACATCTCTGCCATATTTGCTTTATTCTGGGATCCAGGTTGAAAGAGCAGTCTCCATCTGGGCTATTACTTTCATCATGGAAGAGGGAAGAGAGAACGTGGCAGAACCACTCAATGAGACTTAACACTTTTGCTTAGAAGTGGTGCATAACAACTCCTCTCACATTTAATTGCCCAAACAAGTCACATAGTGAAACCTGAAGTTAGTGGGGCAAAAATGCATGATTTGTCTTAAAACGAAAAGGGAAAGTATTTCAAACAATATAATATACCACTAGGATGATCCAGTAGAGAATGGAAAGTTAATAATGCAGAAGAGAGATAATTACTAGAGTGAGGTCCTTAAGAATGTATAAGTGGATTGAATATAGTGTCCGAGTGAGGTGATTAGCTTTAGATGAAACAAAACTAGTTCTTTATCAATGGTTCTCAAGTGTAGTACCTGTATTGGCAACATCAGAATCATCTGGGCAGCTTTTGAAATACACATTCTTAGGCCCTGGCCCCAAATCTACTGAATCAGAGCCTCTGTCAATGGTGTCCAGTAATCTGTGTTCTGTTGAGTCCTCCAGTTGATTTGGATGCATGCTAAATTTGAAAAACACTGCTCTTTAGTAACAGATGGGAAAACAGAGTAAGGGTACAGATTATTATAGATGGATAAAGGAGTGAAGAATTCTAGTAAAAGTACTTTTCTGGTTGCTAAATTTTTTTCATAAAGCAGAAATTAAGGGTAAAAGTAAGACTCAAGAAGGAGATTTTAGATATTTAAGAAGAGAGAAGAAAAAGTGTAATGATTATTATGTAGATTGGGAGAGTGAATAGACTGTGATTGCTGGAAGCATCTATGGCCCACTTAAGGTCCACTGTCAGGTACTTAGCAGGGAAAATGGTCAGGAGACAGTGGTATATTTTCTTCAGCTATACTCAGCAGCATGGGTGCATGCACAGAGTGGAACAGCTCTATTTACTCGAGTGTGATTTTGCAGGTTAGTATAATGGAACAAGAAAGGGGCAAGAAAGTTGAAGTGGCATACAAGATTATTATAATGGGTGGTCATGTAATTTAAACTTGATAAAGAGGAAAGAGAAGATATGTGGAAATGAGTTACAGTTAGAAGGTCGTTGGATCAATTGGGTGGAGGTCCCAGATGTTTGGAAATAGAATTACAGGAAATGAGCTGGAAATAGCTAATAAAAAGCAATGGTCAGAGAGAAGGAGAAATGAACTTGAGACTATGGTAGGCGTAGCTGCTTTTAGTAATGACAAGGCACAGACAGTGACTATGGGGATGAGTCCCTAGTAAAAGGGAGCACAATGTCATTAGAGAAGAGAAGGCCAAGGAACTGAGAAGCCAAATTATTGGAAGGAAAATCTACATGTATATCAAAATTACCAGAAATTAAGAGAAATGTTGGAAATAATATAAGTTAAAATCAGAGGGAAATGAGGCAGGACCATTTTGATCAGTGATCAGCTTGATGACAGTAACAGTTTAAGGTAAATGATGTAATCTAATAGCATGAGGTTTATACTTTTAGGGAGGAAGGTGATTAAAAAGATGTTCTTTAAAAACATGCTACCATTAGTGGAACTTTTCATAAGAATGTGAAATAAGATTTCGCATTTGATTTGCATTATTAAAGTCTATCTATATGAGTTAATCAAGGCTATTTCTTCTTTTAGTATATCCAGCATTCAAAAAACCAGGTATTTTCAAAACCTAATTAATCAAAAGAGAAAAACAGAAAAAATTTCATATCATTTTTTCAAAAATGAAAAACACATAATTGCCTAAAATCATCCTTTTTTAAGCACAATTATTTGCCTGCTGAAAGTCCTTTTAATCAGATCCAATACTCAGTTTTCTTCTTCTAAGATAATAGGAACTTAATTCACTATTTGGTAGGTAATAGGGTCTATGTCACCTGCTTTAGGAGGTATCTTGAGGTAAACAACTTTGAGGGAAAACAGACTATATCTTCTATTTATTCACATGGATTTTGAAAAGTTATTTCACCTCCATAAGTGTCAGTTCCCCCAAAGTACTAAGGGTATTATGATACCTTATAAAAACTATCTAGAGGCAGGGCCAAGATGGCCAACTAGAAACAGTGACAATCAGATACTCCCATCAGAAAGATCCAAAATAATGTGCACATTCTGCCCCAGTAACCAAGGTATCTGGGTTCTGTCTTTAGGACTGACTAGACAGCTGGCATGACCCCAGGTGAAGAAGCAAGAGCAGCATGGTGCGGCGGCCCACCTGAGAGCCACAGCAGGCAGGAGAGCCCCCATCCCCAGCCAAGGAAGGTGGTGGGTGAGCGTGCCACCCAGCCTGGGAAACCATGCTTTTTCCATGGAATTGTGCAACCTATGGCTTGAAAGATCTCACTCGGGAACCCACACCACCCAGGCCTTCAGTCTCAACCATGGAGCCCCACGGATCCTCAACAGCCACTGGGCTAGAATCGACCTAAGCCTGCCAGGTTCCCAGAGAGAGGAGTGGCCATCACCACTGCTGTGGCTGCCTGCAGCCTAAGCCCTCTGAGCTCCTTGGGGAAGGTAGGGCAGGACAGCCAATATTGTGGCTGCAGAATGTCCCTGCAGGAACACCAACTCCAGCCAGGGGCTCAGGGACAGGACTCTGATCTCCCTGGGCCTCAGTACCTAAAGAGAGGGGTGGCTGTAGTCTCTGCAAACCAGCCGACTTAGTCGTTATTCCTGCTAGCTCTGAGGAATCTGGGCAGCCCAGATGAGAGGGTTTCCCCCCAGCAAAGGACATCCCCTCCACCAAGAGACACCTAAAGTGCCTCATTAAATGGATCCTGCTTACCGTGCCACCCAACTTGGTGAGATCCCCCCCAACAGGGGCTGTCAGGCATCCTATACAGGAGCATTCCTACTGACATCAGGTCAGTGCCCCTGGAGGTCAGAGGTCCCAAAGGAAGACACAAGCACCCATCTTCGCTGTTCTCCAGCCTCCTTGAGTGACATCTTCAGGTGTGGGAATGAACCAGATGAATAGGGCCTGAAGTGAAATCCCAGCATACCACAGCAGCCCAACAGAAGAGGGACCTGATTGTTGAAAGAAAAACAAACAAACAAACAGAAGCAAAAACAACAGCATCAACAACAAAAAGTCCCCACCAAAACCTCATCAAAGGGTTGGCAGCCTCAAAGATCGAAACTGGACAAACTCATGAAGATGATAAAGAATCAAAAAAAAAAAAAAAAAATGCTGAGAACCCAAAAGGCCAGAGTGCCTCTTCTCCTCCAAATGATGACACCTCTCCAGCAAGGGCACAGAACTGTACAGAGGATGAGATAGACAAATTGACAGAAGCAAATAGGCTTCAGAAGGTGGGTAATAAACTTCACTGAGGTAAAATAGCGTGTTCTAACCCAATGCAAAGAAGCTAAAAACCTTAATAAAAGATTAAAGGAGCTGCTAACTAGAATAACCAGTTTGGAGAGAAATATAAATAACCTGGTGGAGCTGGAAAATACAGCACAAGAACTTCGTGAAGCATACACTAGTATCAATAGCTGAATCAATCAAGCAGAAGAAACAATATCAGAGATGGAGGACTAGCTTGCTGAAATAAGTCAGGCAGACAAGATTAGAGAAAAAAGAATGAAAGGGAATGAAAAAAACCTCTGAGAAATATGGGAATATGTAAAAAGACCAAACCTACAACTGATTGGAGTACATGAAAGAGATGGAGAGAGTGGAACCAAGTTGGAAAACACACTTCAGGATATTATCTAGGATAACTTCCTCAACCTAGCAAGACAGGCCAAAATTCAAATTCAGGAAATACAGAGAACTCCACTAAAATACTCCATGAGAAGATCCACTCCAAAACACATAATCATCAGATTCTCTAAGGTTGAAATGCAGTAAAAAATGTTAAGGGCAGCCAGAGAGAAAGGCCAAGTTATCTACAAAGTGAAGCCCCTCAGACTATCAGCAGATCTCTCAGCAGAAACCCTAAAAGCCAGAAGAAAGTGGGGGCCAATATCCAACATTCTTAAAGAAAAGAGTTTTCAACCCAGAATTTCCTATCTGGCCAAACTAAGTATCATAAGCAAAAGAGAAAAAAAATCCTTTCCAGACAAGAAAATGCTGAGGGAAATCATCACCACCAGGCCTGCCTTGCAAGAGCTCCTGAAGGAAGCACTAAATATGGAAAGGAAAAACCAGTACCAGCCACTGCAAAACACATGAAAATATAAAGACCAATGACACTATAAAGAAACAGCATCAACTAGTGTGCAAAATAACCAGCTAGTATCATGATGACGGGATCGAATTCACATATAACAATACTAACCTTAAATGTAAATTGGCTAAATGCCCTAATTAAAAGACACAGACTGGCAAATTGAATAAAGAATCAAGACCCATAGATGTGCTGTATTCAAGAGACACATCTCATGTGCAAAGATTCGCATAGGCTCAAAATAAAGGGATGGAGGAAAATTTATCAAGCAAATGGAAAGCAGAAAAAAGCAGGAGTTGCAATCCTAGTCTCTGACAAAACTGACTTTAAACCAACAAATATCAAAGAAGACAAAGAAGGGCATTACATAATGGTAAAGGGATCAATTCAATGAGAAGAGCTAACTATCCTAAATCTATATGCACCCAATACAAGAGCACCCAGATTCATAAAACAAGTTCTTAGAGACCTACAAAGAGACTTGGACTCCCACACAATAATAGTGGGAGACTTTAACATCCCACTGTTAATATTAGATAGATCAATGAGACAGAAAATTAACAAGGATATTCAGGACTTAAACTCAGCTCTGGATCAAGTCGATCTAATACATATCTATAGAACTCTCCACCCCAAAATAACAAAATATACATTCTTCTTAGTGCCACATGGCACTTACTCTAAAATCAACTACATAATTGAAAGTAAAACACTCCTCAGCAAATGCAAAAGAACTGAAATCATAACAGTCTGTCAGACCACAGTACAATCAAATAAGAACTTAGGATTAAGAAACTCACTTAAAGCCACTACATGGAAATTAAACAACCTGCTCCTGAATGACTTTGGGCTAAATAACAAAATTAAGCAGAAATCAAGAAGTTATTTGAAACCAACGAGAACAAAAAACAACATACCAGAATCTCTGCACAGTTAAAGCAGTGTTGAGGGAAATTTATAGCACTAAATACCCACATCAGAAAGCTAGAAATATCTGAAATCAACACCCTAACATCACACTTAAAAGAACTAGAGAAGCAAGAGCAAACAAATTCAAAAGCTAGCAGAAGACAAGAAATAGCTAAGATCAAAGCAGAACTGAGGGAGATAGAGACACGAAAAACTCTTTGAAAACATCAATGAATCCAGGAGCAGTTTTTTTTTTGGAAAAAATTAATAAAATAAATAGACCACTAGCTAGATGAATAAAGAAAAGACACAAATAGACACAATAAAAATGATAAAGGCGGTATCACAATGACCCCACAGAAATACAAACTACTATCAGAGAATACTATAAACACCTCTACACAAATAAACTAGGAAATCTAGAAGAAACTGATAAATTCCTGGACACATACACCCTCCCAAGACTGAACCAGGAAGAAATCGAATCACTGAATAGACCAATAACAAGTTTTGAAATTGAGGCAGTAGTTAATAGCCTACCAACAACAACAAAAAAACCAGGACCAGATAGATTCACAACCAAATTCTACCAGAGGTACAAAGAGGTGCAGATACTATTCCTTCTGAAACTATTCCAAACAATTGAAAAGGAGGGGCTGTTCCCTAACTCGTTTTATGAGGCAAGCATTATTCTGACACCAAAACCTGGCAGAGACACAACAAAAAAGGAAAACTTCAGGCCAATATCCGTGATGAACATCAATGCAAAAATTCTCTATAAAACCCAGAAGCACATCAAAAAGCTTATCCACCATGATCAAGTAGACTTCACCCTTGGGACGCAAGGTGGGTCCAAAACACACAAATCAATAAACATAATCCATCACATAAACAGAAACAATGACAAATATCACATGATTATCTTAATAGATGCAGAAAAGGCCTTCAATAAAATTCAACATCCTTCGTGTTAAATATTCTCAATAAACTAGGTGTTGATGGAACAGATCTCAAAATAATAAGAGCTATTTATGACAAATGCACAGCCAAAAGAATAGTGAATGGGCAAAAACTGTAAACATTTCACTTGTAAACTGGCACAAGACAAGAATGTCTTCTCTCACCACTCCTATTCAACATAGTACTGGAAGTTCTGGCCAGGGCAATTAGGCAAGAGAAAGAAATAAAGCGAATTCAAATAGAGAGAGAGGAAGTCAAATTGTCTCTGTTTGCAGATGACATGATCCTATATTTAGAAAACCCCATTGTCTCAGCCCAAAAACTCCTTAAACTGATAAGCAACTTCAGGAAAGTCTCAGAATACAAAATCAATATACCAAAATCACAAGCATTCCTATACACAAACAATAGACAAGCGGAGAGCCAAATCATGAATGAACTCCGATTCACAATCTCTACAAAGAGAATAAAATGCCTAGGAATACAGCTAACAAAGGACATGAAGGACCTCTTCAAGGAGAACTACAAACCGCTGCTCAAGGAAATAAGAGAGGAAACAAACAAATGGAAAAACATTCCATCCTCATGGATAGGAATAATCAATATTGTGAAAATGGCCATCCTGTAATTTATGGATTCAATGCTATTCCCATCAAACTACCATTGACATTCTTCACAGAATTAGAAAAAAACTACTTTCAAATTCATATAGAACCAAAAAAGAGCCCACATAGCCAAGACAATCCTAAGCAAAAAGAACAAAGCTGGAGGCATCATGCTACCTGACTTTAAACTATGCTACAAGGGTATAGTAATAAAAACAGCATGGTACTGGTACCAAAACAGACATATAGAACAATGGAACAGAATAGAGACCTGAGAAACAAGACCACACATCTACAGCCATCTGATCTTCAACAAACCTGACAAAAACAAGCAATGGGGAAAGGATTCCCTATTTAATAAACAGTGTTGGGAAAACTGGCTAGCTATTTGCAGAAAACGGAAACTGGACCCCTTCCTTACACCTTATATAAAAATTAACTCAAGATGGATTAAAGACTTAAATGTAAAACTTAAAACCATAAAAACTCTAGAAAGAAAACCTAGATAATACCATTCAGGACATAGGCATGGGCAAAGACTTCATGACAAAAACACTGAAAACAATGGCAACAAATGTCACAATTGACAGGTAGGATCTAATTAAACTAAAAAGCTTCTGTACAGCAAAAGAAATTATCATCAGAGTGAACAGAAAACCACAGAATGGGAGAAAATTTATGCTATCTACGCATCTGACAAAGGGCTAATATCCAGAATCTACAAGGAACGTAAACAAATTTACAAGAAAAAAAAAAAAAAAAAAAACTCCATCAAAAAGTGGGCTAAGGATATGAACAGACACTTCTCAAAAGAAGACATTCATGTGGCCAACAAACATATGAAAAAAAGCTAAACACCACTGATCATTAGCGAAATGCAAATCAAAACCACAGTGAGGTACCATCTCATGCCAGTCAGATTGGCGGTTATTTAAAAAGTTAAGGAACAACAGATGCTGGCAAGGCTGTGGAGAAATAGGAACGCTTTTACATTGTTGGTGGGAATATAAATTAGTTCAACCATTGTGGAAGACAGTGTGGTGATTCCTCAAGAATCTAGAACCAGAAATACCATTTGACCCAGCGATCCCATTACTGGATATATACATAAAGGAATGTAAATCATTCTATTATAAAGATAGATGCACGTATATGTTTATTGCAGCACTATTCACAATATAAAGACACAGAGCCAACCCAAATGCTTATCAATGATAGACTGAATAAATACAATGTGGTGCATATACACCATGGAATACTGTGCAGCCACAAAAATGAATGAGACCGTGTCTTTTGCAGGGACATGGATGAAGCTGGAAGCCATCATCCTCAGCAAACTAGCACAGGAACAGAAAACCAAACACTGCATGTTCTCACTCGTAAGTGGGAGCTGAACAATGAGAACACATGGACACAGGGAGGGGAACATCACACATTGGGGCCTGTCGGGAGTGAGGGTGAGAGGAGGGAGAGCATCAGGACAAATAACGAATGCATGCAGGGCTTAAAACCTAGGTGACAGGTTGATGAGTGCAGCAAACCTATCAGCGTATACCTATGTAACAAACCTGCACTCCCTGCGCATGTATCCTGAAACTTAAAGTTAAAAAAAAAAAAAAAGAAAGAAAAGTAAATAATAATATTTTGTTTTGAATAGGACCACAGTTAAACTTCTCATGATTTAAACTTCCTAAATTTCCTATGTTGGTTTTATGAGTTAAATAAATTATCATTGCTTTTATAACATGTTTAAATTTACATATATGAAGGTATGTAAATTTATGTGTGATACACATATAAATAAATGTGAGTATGTATAAATGCATGTGTGTATACATATATAAATAAAACGTTTGTAACTGTATTCATGGAAAAAAGCTATCTACTCCTTTTTTCCCTAGAGCAGGATGATCTCATGCCTCTAATTCTGCTTCCAAAAATATATGAATTTGAGCTCTTCCACTATAATACTATGTGCTCAGCAATCTGCTAGAAGGCATGAGTATTTGTAGTTTAGCTATGTCATCATGTAGTGCTTAGGTGACTAGAAACATGGGCCGTGCAAGCATTTCAGTCTCAAAGAGTCATACTAGACACCTTTAAACACAGGCTCTCTAATGGTGATGAGGGAGCTGCCCCGGTAAATTGGTCAGGGTGTGACGGGCCCTATGCATTCCCATCATCCCCATCCTAGCAGTATGTTCTCAATCCACTAGATGAAATGAGATTCTGCCATGCAGTTCTCTCAGACCCAGATCCCCTTTACTTCTCCACTTGCCTTTCTTTTCACTGAATCCTGTTATTCTCTCTTTAGACCTCTCAACAACAACAAAAAATTCCTTCTAATCTTTCACATTAGGAATTGCAGATACATCAGGAAGGGCCCAGATTTTTGATACAAGGAGGTTTATCTCTCTTCCTGGGGGTAGGGAGCTACCTTCTAATCATTCTGATGACTCACACTCACCCCTTTCCCCTAATGATGCGTCAGGGACTTACTTCCCTTTACAGCAGGGAAAATGAAAATATAAGTTAAAATATAAGTCGACTTACTTGTTACATTTTACCGATGTGCTACAGTACTAACCTAACTACGTTGTTGGGAAACTTGATTAAATAAGTAATGTATATAAACCGTGAGATGCTCAACACAGATTCTTTCCGTCTTAATCTTACCACTTACCTCATTTCCATTTAACCTTAAAATCCAATCCTTAACCTTTCTTTTTTATACCTTCAAGCTTTTCTTTCTTCAGACCTCAATTCTCAGAGTTCCTAACACCCAACATTTCTTTTTAGGTATTTTTATTCACTTCATAAAATCCCCATTCTGAAAGAATTCTTGAAGTTTCACATTAATAACCAGTATTTCTCTTTTTCTTCAGATTCCATGTTCTCTACTTTGGGAGTCAAGATCTCTGCTGTCCATTCCACGTCAGCCACGTTAACCTCCTTGCTGATTCTCGAGCCCTCCAGGCATGTGTTCACCCCAGAGCCTTGCACTGACATTTCCTCTTCCTTACTCTTCTTTACATATCTGCATGGCACACCCTCTCATCTTTCCAGCCATTGCTTAAGTGTCAGCCTCTGAATGAGGCCTACTGTCACCACCCTACTTAAAATCACAGTCCCTGGAATTTCTGATTCCCTTTTCCAGCTCTAGAAAGTGATAGAATATGTCATCATCTCACATACTAGATAACTTATTTATTATGTTTATCATTATCATTTGTCTATCAAGAATGTAAGTTCTATGAGGGCAGGGATGTTTATCTATTTTGTTCATGGCTATATCCCCAGGGGATTGAATGATGCTTGTTATATAGTAAGTGCCTAATAAACTATTTGAAAAATACCTACAGTTTATGAGTGTATATACAAAATATTTCCTACTCATAATATGTATGTATATATGTATGAATGTATGTGCATCCTATCTTGTTTAGCAAGGACTCAAGACAGCAACACAAACATACGTATGTGCACGCGCGCACACACACACACACATTCTCTCTGTCCCTCTCCTCTCTCTCTCCCTCTCTCCACAGTATTAGTCTTAAGAAGACTTTACCGAATTTAGTACTGTATAAGAACACAACACAATTAAGTCAAACAGATCTTTCTAATTGAAATAGTTATGTCATTGTGGTATTTCTTATGCCATTGAAGTTAACACAATCATATTTAAAAACATATATTTTTTCCAGCACAAAGCAACTAATATGGAACTACCAAGAAGAAATCCAAGCAAGAATAAATCTTGGGAAAAGGAAACTTTTAGACTCTTCTCCCAAAATGGTATGTGTGTATTACATCAACACATATTTTAGACCTTGTTAAGACATCACATAAATTATAGGGGTTAAATTAAATATTAACACTTTTAGGGAGTAATTGTGAACACACTTTATTAGAAACTTGTCTCCATATTTATTTCAAAATTTATCTATCTCTCGAACTTTTGATAATTTCTGTAAAAGAAACATAGGAAAATCACTGTTATGATTCAGTTTATATTGATCATACATAATTCTGTGTATTTGGGTGTGCATAAGCAGCAATAAAGTTTATTTTAGAGATGGAAAAAATGCTAATAGCCTGGTTCCTATACTCAAAATCAGCATTTCAAAAATACAAAAACCTTTTTATCCACCCCTGCTTATATATTTAAGGCTTTTGAGATATAGCTTTGTACCCTAAATGCTGAGGATAGAATGAAAAGACTCAAATATTTGTATTTTAAAAAGGAAAGAATTGTGGATCTAGTTTTAATTTTACTATTATTAAAAATAACTTTTTAGAGAAATAAAATTTTCTTCAACTAGAATAATTTTGTGACAAGTCACCTACACTAAAATAGGTAAAGAAAATCCCAATAGCCCATAAATTAAAGAGGAAATGTATATAAGAAATTATAATATCAAATGCTCTTATAAAAGTGTATAAGATAACAGAAATACTCCTCACTTTTTACTCTATTTCCAGAGCTTAAACTCTTTTTCAAATTGATATATAATGGTTTTACATATTTATGAGGTACATGTGATATTTTGATACATGCATACAATGTGTAATGATTAGATCAGGGTTTTTGGGATATCTGTCACCTCAAATGTTTATCACATCTTTGTATTGTAAACATTCCAAAGGCCCTCCTTTATCTATTTTGAAATATACAATAAATTGTTGTTAACTGTAGTCACCATACTGTGCTATGGAACACTAGAACTTAATCCTTCTTTCTAACTGTATTTTGTACCCGTTAACCAACCCCTTTTCATCCCTGCACCTCTCTACCCTTATCAGCCTGTGATAACCATCATTCTACTCATCATTCTACTTCCATTTGGTCAATTTTTTTAGCTCCCACATATTAGTGAGACCATGTAATATTTGTCTTTCTGTGCCTGGCATATTTCACTTAACAGAATATCCTCCGGTTCCAACCATGTTGCCAAGAAAGAAAGGATTTTATTCATTTTTATGGCTGAATAATATTCCATTTTATATATGTACCACATTTTCTTCATTCATTCATTGATGGACATTTTGATTGATTTCATATCTTGGTTATTGTTAATAGTGCTGCAATAAACATGAGAGTACAGATATCTCTTTGATATACTGACTTATTTTCTTTTCAATATATATCCAGCAGTGGGATTACTAGATCATATGGTAGATCTATTTTTAGTTTTTTGAGAAACCTCCATACTGGTTTCCATAGTGCTGTACTAATTTACATTTCCACCAATGGTATATGAGTGTTTGTTCCCCTTTCTCTGCATCCTCACCAGTGTCTGTTATTTTCTGTCTTTTAGATAATAGCCATTTTACCTGAGGTAAGATGATATCTCATTGTGGTTTTGATTTGCATTTTCCTGATTATTAGTGATGTTGAGCATTTTTCTCATGGACTTCTTGGCCATTTGTATATCTTCTTTTCAGAAATGTCTATTCAGATCTTTTGCACATTTTTAATTGAAATATTTGTTATTTTGCTATTGAGTTGTTTAAGTTCTTTATATATTCTGGCGGAGAGATAGTTTGCAAACTTTTTCTCCCATTCTGTAGGTTGTCTCTTCACTTTGTTGACTGTTTCCTCCACTGTGTAGAAGGTCTTTAGCTTAATGTAATTCTAGTTGTCAAATTTTGCTTTTGTTGCCTGTGCTTTTAAGGTAATACTCAAAACAGAGCCTAGGTTCTTAATGACCACCCTTTCACTGCATTTACTATTGAGCTAAGAATTGACCTCAAATGGCTTGTGTCAAATACCTGATTGTCATTGCAGTACATATAATTTCCCTAGTCCTTCATATATCTTTTTCTTTATGTTTTGGCCTGACAGTAAAAACAGCTTCAAGCTTCACATACTATACTCGTCTACAAAATTCCTAGAAAGGTCACCCACACCCACTCTCAATCCATACTCAATCCTCATGCATGAAGGATATGACCCAGACCAGTGGCAATAATATAGTACGTGTACCTTTTGGTGACAGATTCAGAGACAAGCATATGACTTGAACAGAAGCATAAGATACAATGACTTTGCAGGAATTTTGTAGAAGAGCCAGCTGCTCTTTTTGAGTGTAGCATGTGAAGCTTGAAGCTGTTTTTACTGTCAGGCCAAAACATAAAGAAAAAGATTAACATAGATATATGAAAGACTAGGGAAATTATTCATTCATTCAACCTTTCATTAAACATATATTTAAATGCCTGATTGAGAGAGAATCAGGTATGAAATAGTCTTAAAATGTGGGAAGGAAAATCAACTAGAGGATGTAGTAGTATGTCCAGGCAGAGCTAAATACTTACCAAAGTTTAATGGTCATAAACCTAGTCAGAAAGAGGGTATAATTCTTTCTTACTAGATTCAGCTGATGATACTCAGGCAGGGAGTAGGCGTATAGTTGACTTTGTCAGAGCTAGGGTTTTGTTAGACCAATACAATAGAGGGGAGAGACACAAAGACATTGAATGTGTAAATGTATATGTGTGTGTCAGTGTGTGTTGGGGGGAAGTATGCAAGGAAGTGATTATGGTAATATGATAGACAGTTAGGGAAATATGTATAGGAATAGTATACTATGTGGCAGGAAGTGATAAGGTCAACACATTAAGAGACTTCATTAGTATACAGAATTGTAGAAATGAGTTTACTTGATTTGAATTGGTGGTTTAAAAAGTTGATGCTTGAAATATTTTGTTGGTAGTAAAGTTATCAGTAATGATAGGGCCTCGTGTATGCCCATAAGAGTGTGGGGTAACAGGACATAATATTGAATTAATCAACATGTTATTTGAATCATCCATTTGATGGTTAAATTTGGTGAACATGATGATTGTAATAAACACAAAGACAATGAATCAGACGTTAAAACTTTTAGGAAATCAGAAGTTTTGGGGGTTTTGGTAGATGACTTCGTTAAGGAGAAAATAGTCTTTACTTATGCTTCAAAGGAGTTGACCTTTCGAGAAGAGTGAAAAGAGAAATATAGTAGGGTTGCAGAACCAATGCTGGGAACATTTTGAGATCTGTGGTACTAAATTCGAAAGGGACCCCAGTCTGTATGGCTCTTTTTTTTTCCCCCATATAATCTGGTTGATTTGTTACAGGTGCAGAGTAAATAAACATCAGGGAAACCACATCTAATGCCCTTTGCGTCCCAAATCAAGCTGTGCTTGAAGCTATAGCAAAGATATTTTAACTCGTAAGCCTATAAAAGTGTTTTTCTACTTAACCAGTCTTCACTTAAAGGTAAGAAAATTCTAATGCCAAATGAAGTTAATTCATTCTGTTGAAAGGAGAAAAAAAATAGGGAAGAGGAAAAAGATTTATTGAGAGCCTCTTGTGGTGTTCACATTCACTGCTGAATGCTTTGACTGAATTACTTCATTTAATCCTCAAAACAAACCAACAGATGAAATTATTCTGTTTTCTAGTAGAAGAATCGGAAGTTCAGAATAATCATGCAACTTACTCACAGTCACAAAGCCAAGTGAGCTGTTGACTGAGACTCAATTTCAGGTAGAGATTCAAAGTCCATGTGCTCTTTATTATTTCATAGTTCACTTATACTTTGTTTTGTAACTATCTATTATTATTTTTCCATGGGGTCTAGTCTAGAGGGACTATAACTTGTCCACTCCTCTAACTTAGAAACAAGCATGTGACTCTAACCAGTTCAATTTGATAGCAAGATCTAGTGCTGTGAGGTTTGAGTGACAGGGGAAGGTTCAGAGGCTATTTAAGAGGTAAACAGGACTTGGTCATTTCTCTCATGTTAGAACCAACACTAGATCTCTTGTGACAATGTGACTTCTAGCCTCTGAATATAGCATAGATGTAGTATTTTACCACATTTGGAAGTTAGAATAAAATACATCTTGTCGACAATTGATAGCTTCCCACTTTTGTAATGTTTGGATGAAAAAGTGTAAAATAAAAAGCACAATTGTTTCTTGAAAGTTGGAAAAATTACACCAATAATTATCATATTCTGAATTATTTTTTCACTAATAACATTTTGTGTCTTCCCGCCATTATTATTCCTAGGTCTTATTGACTTTTTAAAAATTAAATTTGGTTTTTTAATTAAACAATTTAATTTTCAGGCTTTAAAAAGCTGCAAAATAATACAAAGAGTCCTCATACACCTTTCATCTAGCTTCCATGAATATTAACATTTGGACCACAGCACAAAGATCAAAATGAGGCAATTAACATTAATACAAAAGCATTAACTAATCTGCATATTTTATCCAAATTTGTCAGTTGACCCACTAATGTCCTTTTTTGCCTTAGGCTTCAATCCAGGAGCACATATTGCATTTATTGTCATGTCTCCTTACCTGCTTCAATCTGGGACAGTTCTTCAGTCTTTGGCTCTCAGAACTTGAGACTTTTGAAGATGACCAATCAGTATTTTATATAGGCATACATCATTTTTATTGCACTTTGCCTTTTCACAGATATTGTGGTATTGGTTTTTTGTTTTTATTTTTAATTGAAGGTTTGTGGTAACCCTGCATCAAGCAAATGTATTGACACCATTTATCCAGCAGCACATGTTCATTTCATAACTCTGTGTCACATTTTGGAAATTCTCAAAAATTTCAAACTCTTTCATCATTTTAATATCTGTTATGGTGATCTATGTCAGTGGCCTTTTATGCTGCTATTGTAATCATTTGGGGGTGCCATGAATCATGCCATATAAGATGGTGAACTTAATAGATAAATTTGTGCTTTCTGAGTGCTCCACCAACTGGCCGTTCCTTGTCTCTCTCATCAGGCTTCCCTGTTCCTGGAGACAGAGCAATGTTAAAAACAGGCCAATTAGTAATCCTACAATGGTCTCTAAGTGTTCCGTGAGAGGAAGAATGTCTCTCAGATTAAATCGAAAGCTATTAATACAAACAATTAAGCCTAGTGAGGAAGGCATGACAAAAACCAAAATAGAATGAAAGCTAGGACGCTTGAGCCAAATGGTGAGCCAAGTTGTGAATGCAAAGTAAAAGTTCCTG
Organism: Chlorocebus sabaeus; assembly: GCF_047675955.1. Lineage (NCBI taxonomy): Eukaryota > Metazoa > Chordata > Mammalia > Primates > Cercopithecidae > Chlorocebus > Chlorocebus sabaeus. The sequence continues at coordinate 71,000,182 of NC_132910.1, forward strand.
AAGTAAAATTGCTAACCCAATGAAGACACAAATGATAAGAAAGCCAAACAGCCTTATGGATGATATGGAGAAGTTTTAGTGATTTGCATAGAAGGTCAAACCAGCCACTACATTCCCTTTAAGTCAAAGCCTAATCCAGAGCAAGGCCTAACTCTCTTCAATTCTATGATGGCTGAGAGAGGTGAAGAAGCTGCAGAAGAAACGCTAGAAGCTAGCAGAGGTTGGTTGATGAAGTTAAAGGAAAGAAGCCACCTCCATAACATGAAAGGGCAAAGTGAAGCAGCAAATGCTGATGTAAATGCTGTAGCAAGTGATCCAGATCTAAGCAAGATCACTGAAGATGGTGGTTACACTAAACAACAGATTTTCAGTGTAGATGAAACAGTCTTATATTTGAAGAACATGCCATTTATGACTTTCATAGCTAGAGAGTAATAGTCAATGCCTGGCTTCACAGGACAGGCTGACTCTCTTTCTAGGGATTGGTGCAACTGGTAGCTTTAAGTTGAAGCCAATGCTCATTTACCACTCAGAAAATCACAGGGCCATTAAGAATGATGCTAAATCTACTCTGTGCTCTAGAAACAGAATAACAAAGCCTGAATGACAGCACATCTGTTTACAGCCTGGTTTACTGAATATTTGAAGCCGATTTCTGAGATCTAAAACTAAGAATAAAATAATTTCTTCCAAATATTACTACCTATTGACAATATATCTGGTCAACCAACAGCTTTGATAGAGATTAACATTGTTTTTATGCCTGCAAACACAACATCCATACCATAGCCCATGGATCAAGGAGTAATTTTGACTCTCAAGTCTTACTGTTTAAGAAATATGTTTTGTAAGGCCATAGCTGCTATAGACAATGATTCCTCGGATGGGAGGAGCTCCAAATATCAACATTAACAGGAGTTTGGAAGAAGTTGATTCTAACTCTCACGGATGAATGTGAAGGGTTCAAGGCTTCATTGGAAGAAGTAAGAGCAGATGTGGTAGAAATAGCAAGAGAACTAGAATTAGGAGTGGAGCCAGAAGGTGGGACTGAATTGCTGCAATATCGTGATAACATTTAATGGATGAGAAGTTGCTTTTTGTGGATGAGCAAAGAAAGTAGTTTCTTGAGATGAAATCTACTTTTGGTGAAGATCCTGTAAACACTGTTGAAATGACAACAATGAATTTAGAATACTTCATAAACTTAGCAGACAAAGCAGTGGCAGAGTTTGAGAGGATTTACTGCAATTTTTGAGAGAAATGCTCATATGGGTAAAATGCTATTAAACAGCATTACATACTTTTCCTATGGTGAAAGGAATAGTTTGATTGTAGACCACAGCAATGTGGCAAGCATCATTGTTGTCTTCTTTTAAGAAATGCCCTGCTACTCTAATCTTCACCAACCATTATACTGATCAGTCAGCAGCCATCAACACCGAGGCAAGACTCTCCATCAGCAAAATGTTTACAACTCATTAAAGGCTCAGATGATTGTTAGCGTTTTTTAGCAATAGAGGATTATAAATTAAGATATGTACTTTTTTTGGATGTAATGCTACTTCACATGTAATAGACTAGAGTAGAGTGGCATAAATATAACTTTTATGTGCACTTGGAAACCAAATATTTTATGTGAATCACTTTATTGCAATGTTTGCTTTATTGCCGTGGTCTAAAATCAAACCTGCAATATCTCCAAGATATCCCTGTAATTATTTTAAATGCATCAGTCTCTTAAATTATGGAGAAAACAAAATGTGGAGTTACTAACCAAAGTTACTATAATACTAGCTTTTTATACTAAGAATTTTTTAATAAAATCTTAAATTATATGGAAAACAAAAAGTGCAGTTGCATGCTATTGATACAATAACACCAGCTTTTACAATTGTCCATGTATTTGCCTTTATTGAGATCCTTATTTCTTCATACAACTTTGAGTTACAGTTAGTGTTCTTTCATTCCACCCTCCAGGACTTTCTCTAGAATTTATTGCAAAGTAAGTTTAGTGGTGACAAGATCCCTGAGCTTTTGTTTATCTGGGAATTTAACTTCCCCCTTAATTTTAAAGTACAGTTTTGCCAAATGTAGTATTCTTGGTTGACAGCTTTTTTTTCTCTTTTAGAACTTGGAATATATTGGCCCCTTGCCTTCTAGATTCCAAAGTTTCTGCTGAGAAATTTGCTGATAACCTTCTTGAGGATCCCTTGCATGTGATGAGTCACCTTTCTCATTGCATTCCAGATTTTCTCTCTCTCACTTTTTTTTTTTTTTTTTTACTTTGCAGAGTTTAATTATAATGTGCCTCAGTGTTGATCTCTTTGAGTTCATCTTATTTGGAGTTTGTTGAGCTTGTTGAATAGTTATAGTCATGTCTTTCATCAAATTGGGAAGTTTCATCCATTGTTTTTTCAAATATTCTATTTTACTCTTTCTCTTCTCTACCACTTTTGTTTATCACAATGCATATATTGGCTTATTTGATGATATTCCATACATCCTTTGGGCTCTGTTTAGTTTTCTGTACTCTCTTTCATTTCTGTTCCTCAGACTTGATGATTTCCATTGTCCTATCTTTATGTTTGCTGATTCTTTCTTCTTCTTGCTTAAATCTGCCTTGAATTCATGTGATGATTCTTTCTTTTCAGTTAGTATAATTTTCAGCTCTAAAATTTATTTTTGGTTTCTTTTGTTTTCTGTCTCTTTATTAATATTTCCATATTGTTTATACATGTGTTTTTTACTTTCTCCACATCTTCCTTTAGTTCTGTGAACATCTTTTAGACAGTTGTTTTAAAGTCTTTGTCTAGTAGATTTGCCATTAGGTCTAATTCAGGGACAGTGCCTGTTGAATAATTTTTTTTCTTTGAATGGGCCATACCTTCCTGTTTTCTTTTTGTTGTTGGTGGTGTGATTTTACTGTTGAAAATGATATTTGAATATAATAAACACTAACTCTGGAAATCAGAGTCTCCCTTTACCTGGGTTTGCTGCTTTCCATTGTTTTGTGTATGTTTCTTATTGTTGCAGGCTGTCTCTACAAGAAGGATCAGCCCGAAGTGTAAATTTAAAGTCTTCTGAGGCCTTCTCTCAGCCTGTACCTTTTTCTGGGCATACCTAGTCACTTCCTAATTTTCCCCATATGTGCAGTTGCTTTTGAATGTCCTAGTCTATACTGTCTGATTATCAAAAGGGGAAAAGCAAAAATAAAGTGGGGAAAGACCAGTGGCCCTTTACATCCCTTAGAAGTCACTTCAGCCTGAGGGGCAGGGGCCTGCAACAATGGGGAGAGGCACAACAATAATGGCTGCCCACCTCTTTGCACCTTTGTGATCAGAGCAGCAATTAGGGATTAGACACAGATTGCTGATATTTGAAGACAGCGTTCTTTTTGCCCACCCTGGCTCCTTCCAAGGAGCTGCTTCAGGACCATGTGCACAGCTGCCTGCCACATTGCTGGGCACATTGCCTGCCACATTGCTACTGAGGTAAGAGCTGAAATGGACTGAAATTAGCTGCAATTTACTGTCTAAGCCTTCTTTCTTGGAACTGCAAGCCTTCAATAGACTCCAGAGCCCCAAAATAGTTACATAAGACAGATTCTGCCAGTGCAATTTTTGTCTAGGTGGGAGACACATTTCTGGTGCTTCCAACTCTTCCCAGAACCCTCTCCACAATGTTGTTTCAGAATAAATTAAGTTTTAGCTATTACATGTAAAGATAACTATCGTATTAAGGAAAGTTCCCTGGATTTTCCTAAGCAAATGTTTTCTCTCCTTGGCTTCACTGCAAGCAGAAGATGGCATCAAAGCATAACATATTTCTCAATGCATGCCTTAAAAACAGTCATTCACTATCCTGGTTATATACAAGAATCACCTGCAAAGTTCTTTCTAAAAATTTAGGAGTTTTGTATCTGATAAATCAGAACTTTTAGGGAATGGGAGTGGGAGAGTTTTTAATTCCCTCAAGTAATTCTAATGCATATAATAATTGATTATGAATCACTAGATTCTAGAAGGAGAGAGGTCTCTTACTCTGTGAAAGAGAGAGACAGAAAGAGGAAGTCACCTTGTAATAATTTGGTCATTGGGAAATGTACAGACATAAGTCGAGCTATGCTTCATACACTAAATACATTCTCACAGATGTTTGATGAGGGGCCAGAAAGTGTGACCCAATGAACCTCCATAGTACCAAATACAGTCAAGCTTGTCCCAGGTTAGTATTGTCCCTTTACAAGCTGTTAGAAGTATCTGTAAGCCACTATCTATATACCACTTTTATCAGTTTGGTTTGGGGGTAAAAAACCTTGAAGGTTGAAAAGGACAAATGAGATTTGCATTTTTGGTCCCTTCCTACATCTTCAGGATTATTTCACTTTCTGGTGTCTCCAATCCTGCAGACTCCTTCATGTTTCTGAAACTTGATATACTCAAATTACATCCCTTCTGCATTAAGCAATGAAACCTCTCCTCTCAATACACACTCCTCTTTCTCTCACACTTTCTCTCCCTTTTTCTCCCCCTCTTCTTCTAGTTAATTCCAAATTATTTTTTAAAAAGCATATTTCAAATGGGTTCTTCAAGGAGGGCTTCCCTTGCCTGCCTCTCCACAACAAAATCAGGTGTCACTCCCTCTTTACATCTCACGTCTCACTCTGTAATTTTTCTTTGCAGCATTTATCAGTCTTGTGTTACACAGTTACTGGTGTGAATATTTGGTAAACTTCTGTCTCTCGCATTCAAATATAGGTTATGTAAGAGTTGGGCCTGGCTCCCTTTTGTTTGCTGCTGCCCCAACCTAAGTGCCTTTCCCCTACTACAGGTTCAAACACTACTTGTTAAATGAGTGGAATAAACCTAAGAGACTGTGTTGTCTCCATCCATGGCAGAAAATGGTTTTATGTATTCATTTAAAAAATGTCCTCAATGTGCCAAAGTCGATGAGAATTAAATGATAAACCAAATACAGACTCCTTGAAGTCTTTAGCTACTGTGCAATAAAATATACATATTCAAACAATGATTCAGGACACTATAAAGGCAAAAATAAATTTTATTAGGAAGATCAAATTTCAGGCCTACAAGGTTGCCAAAACAAGGAGACTCTCCACATGAGAAGATTGAGGGGGCCTGACTGCCCTAGGCTTATGTGACCTCCTATATCAGCTGGATTTGAGTCCCTGTGTTACCTCATGGCTGCGTGGCTTCAAGGCATTTCACCTACTTGTGCAGCCACCTCCTCCTCTGTGAAAAGGTTACTCTTCTACTGGAAAGGGAACCCTATTTTTACATAAAATATTTTTAGCAGAATACCATAAGTTCTATAATACTGAGAAGATAAACAGATGGTGAATCAACATATGAAAAGAAGTTCAGGATCATTAACCATCGGGGAAATTCAAGTTAAGTCCACAATGAGTTATCGATCACTACACACCTGTCAGCACAGCTAACATAAACAGTGACACGAGATACTGGTGTGGACACAGGGAAAGTAGGTCACTCATACAGTGCGCGTGGGAATGTGAAATGATACAGACACCTGAAAAATGCTTTGACAATTTCTTTAAAATGAAACATGAAACTACAACCCAGAAATCACATTCCTGGGTATTTATTCCAGAGAAATAAAGATGTATGTTGATTCAAAAGCCTGTACACAAATGTTTATAGAGGATTTATTTTTTATAGCCCCAACCTGGAAACAAGCCAGAAGTCCTTCAACAGGTGAGTGGTTAAACAAACTGAAGTATAACCATATTATAGGATATTACTAAGTGAGACAAATAGATGAACTGTAAATATCTGTAACAATCTGCATGAATCTCCAGTTATGCTGAGTGAAAAAAATCCACAAATGTTATGTACTATATAATTGTTTATGTAACATTCTTGAAAAGACAAAATTACAGAAATTTAGAACAGATTAGTGGTTGCCAGGGATTAAAAATGTGATGGAGATGGAAAGAAAGTTGGTGTGGCTGTAAAAGGGAAATATAGAAAATCCTCAGGGCAAATGAAATGTCCAGTATCTTGATTGCATCCATGTTAATATCCTGGTTACGTTATTGTACTATAGGTTAGGGAAATATTATCACTAAGGGAAACTGGATGAAAGGCTGATGGAATCTTTCTGTATTATTTCTTACAACCACCTGTGAATCTACAATGATCTAAAAATATAAAGGTGAGATTTTAGAAGTTAAAAGATGGTAGAAAATCTGAGAAGGGAGTATACCAGTTTGTCAGTTATCGGATGAGCCTTAGAACCTTGACATCATAATGGTGAGTGATCCTGACTACTGAGGAATCCTCAGGCTTCAAAGATTTGCCTGTGCTGCTCTGCGAGGTGCTGCAGACATGACCGATTTTCAGTACCAAGAATGGAAGAATGAAAGATGTTCACATCAATCGAAAAGTGGTCATTTAAGGCTTCACTGCACAATGTATTCTTTTCATATACATGTTTTGATCATCAAAAAAGCCTGTTGGTCTCAGGAAGCATTCTGTCTTGTTTCCTCTAAAACATATGAACTAATTCTTAACTTTAGAACCGGTTTTGTAGGTTTAGTAATGTTCATAAGATTTAGTGCTGCTGAGCTTGAGAGAATGCTTTGTATTCTCAGGGAAGATGCTTTCCTGGCTCCATAGGAGACAATTTTCTGTACGTCTATGAAAATGTCTGCCCCTCTTTTGAGCTTTTATGTTCTATTCAGTCTAGTTGGCCTTACCTATTATGTATGACCACAGAGTCCTGTTAGAGCTTGGTTATAGCTCAACCAAATAACACTTAAGCACTTTCTTAAGTTTAGAAACTTTTTGATGTTTCTGGTATTGTTTGGTGTTCTTTAGCAATTTTCCCCAAAATTTGAATATTAATTTAGACAAGATAGGCATCAGTTTTTCAGAATCCTTAATTATCTACATATTTATGCTAATGTGTAACCAAATTGTAATTACTTCTTTGCAAGTCTCCGTGTTGTTATGTTTTATGCATGTTGGGCCATAAATTGTGTTTCCCTTTTTATTTTTAGCCAGATTTTAAATGCTGGCTGTTATTCAGAAACAACGGTTCACAGGGGTTGGACACTTCTCTCAGGAATAACAGTCTATAGTGGCTTAGGTGATGCAATAGAAATGCACTTTCCAAAAATACAAATTGGCTTAAAACATTAGGAAAATGTGATTTTATTTTTCCTTTAAAAAGCAGTGGAAACTTTCCTTTGGATAGAAGATGATCTATCTGTCACTTTGAATCAGAATTAACTAACAATAAATATTTATGGAGAACATTACATAGTTTAAGGATGCTTTTGGTAGGTTACTTCATTTTAAATTCATTATAACTCCACAATTAGATATTATTCTTCCAGATTACATGTTCTATTTTATTACTATGATGGACATTTTGCCAGATTAGAGACATGGGTACCGCAAATTTCTTAGTGGTCTTTTGACATTTATTGTGTATGCAAGGCATACTATGTATTCTATTAGTAACTTTAAAAGAATATCTCCAAAAATACTTCAAACACAATGCCCTGTGGCTCTTGATCCCTGACTCTGGGTCATTGGTTCTCTCTCTGGACTTTGGGCACTGCTTTCTGTGTCATCTGCTAGCTTTTCATGAAAAGTAGCACATGTTTGCAGTTGAGTAGTTTTATCAGCCTGTTTTCTGCCAGTAGGGTTTGAGGATCTGACAGTCTTCTGCTATTGTATACTCTTTCTGTCTTTTTCAACACAACTTGGCAGTGTTTCTGCAGATATAAAATTCTCAAGAACTTTATGGGTTTCCCATGGTTGTCACTCATATTCGCTCATTAGGTAGAATTTGGGTTCATCAAGTCTTCTGACATCATCGCTATAGTATTTTTGTCTGCTGCATAGATGGCTGCAAGAAAATGCCCTTAAGCTTTTTGAGTGCCTCTAGTTATATTGAGGGGATCTATATCCCACATCCTTAATCTCTTCAAAGAGCCTTTACTGTACCTGAGTACTCTCATTGTTTGATCTTTATGAAGGTTTAGTAACAGATTGTATAATCACATATTCAACTTTTGTTTTTCTCTGCCACATTTTCTGAAGCATCCTATTAATTTTGCCATCACTGGTACCTGAATAGGGAAAGAATCTCACAAATCATCAAGTCTCATTCTCTTTTATTTAACAAGTTCAGAGTCTCTTTTGTTTAATAATTCTTCTCTCAACTTATCTTTCTCTTCTCACATTTTCCTATAAGAAAAAAAAAAGCACTTCTTTCACCTATTTGCTTGAAAACTTATTCACTTAAATATCCAAGTTCACCATTTAAAATGTCCATACTCTACATAACTAGAGGGTGCAATTTTATTTTGTTGGCCTGCTTGCAGCAAGGATCTCCCTTCCTCCCATTTTCAATGCATTTCTTCTGAACTCTCATCAGCAATGTCTTCAAAATCCATATTTCTACCCAAAGTTTGTTTGTTCTGATTTAACTCTTCTCTAAGGCAAGCTAGATTTTCTCTATAATGCTCCTCCATAACTTCCAAGCCCTCTCTGGCAGAGTCTTTAATGTCCATATTTTTACTAAGAGTCTGTTCAAGACAATCTAGGTGGTATTTTCTCTAATGCTCCTCAAAATTCTTCTAGCATCTACTTACTCCTGATTCCAGTGCCACTTCTGAATTTTTAGATGCTTATCATAGCAGTACACCATTTTCAGGTACCAAAGTATAAAGGTTTTATGAATTTATAGCAAATTACCATAAACTTAGTGACTGAAACCAATGAGAATTTATTATGTTGCATGATCAGGAGATTAGATAGGCTTGACTGGATCCTCTGCTTAGGGTTCCATAAGGCTAATGAAGGTGTTTATCAGGGCTGCATTCCTTACTGGAGGGTTGGAAGAAGAATTTGCTAATGAGCTCATTCAAACTTTGGGGTAAATTCAGTTGCTTGAGGTTGTATACTGAAGTTACCTTTCCTTGCAAGCTGTCACATGGGGCTGGAGTTTGCTCCTAGGATCTGGCTATATTCCTTTTCATGCTTTCCATGTGGCTTCTGCCAGCAGTGATAGATCGATCAGAATTTTAGCATTGTATAACCCTTGTAATTTGGCATAAAATGCTATCATATGTTTGACCACTGACTTTTTGTTCTTTAGTATTTGGTGTGTACAGGAAAGCACTTTTTTGTGATAGACACCTACAATAAGAAAACCACATCGTTGGAAGGTTCTTAATGAACCCTGCTAATCCACAGCTCAGAACAACTCAGACGAGGCTGGAGGAAGCAGAAACGGCATTCCTTTCTGTTCAGTGATTTGTTGCTTCTGTCTAATACCAAGTATGTGTACTATGTATACATGATATGCTCTCCTGATTATCATAAAATGCATTTATACTAACAAATTGCATTTCACTATTCCTTACTATAAGAAAATATAAAGTAATTGTTCTTCTGCTTTTGCAAATGTTTTGATTTTTTATTTACTCGACAGGTATTCCTGGAGGTCCTGTTGTGTGCAGTACCCTTGTAGAGAACATAATTGAGAATGTGACAGGCAGGGTCCCTCTTGTCTGGGGCTTCATGATAGATGATAAAATACGAGGGGATATTGCAGATTATAATTAGTGGTTCTGAAAAAAAGATAGATAGGCTGCCATGTGGAGAAAAAGATGTTACAGGGTCAGAGAGGTATCATCCAAGAGGGCCTTTCTGAGGTGACATTTAATGATAACATTTAAACCTGAGCTCTGGGATAAGAAGAAGCAGCATTTCTAGACCACGCAGCTGAAACTTCTGGGCTGAGGGAACAACAGGCTTAAGGTGGGTGCAGCTTGATCCTTTGGAGGGAGGGGTTCAGGGAAGGCTGATGTGACCGGAGAAAAATGCCTGGGGAAATTACGTCAGATACGAGAGTGGTCACACAGGTATCCATAGGGCAAAGCGAGGAGTTGGAATATTATCCTGAAGGGTCTCCATAGGAGTATCCAAATCAGGTAAACATTTTTAGTATATTGTTCTGGCTGCTGGGAGACAATAGGTTGAAGGGCAGGCAAAAATGGAAAAAAGGAGACTGGTTAGGGAGGCAATAGTCCTGATAATTATGGTAAGGCTTCATCCTGGGAGTGGCAATAAGAATGAAAGATGTAGAAGAGAGATTTGGCATCTATGTTGCAGGTAGAATCAACGGGTGTACTTTCCTCTTCACACTGAACACAACCATTACCCAGCCTAGAAAAATGGTGATGACTTAGTAAATGTTCAAAGGCAGGGAGATCGGAAGAATTGAGGTATATGACCATCTATTTACCTTCTCCATTTCTGTTTTCAATATTTATGAAATATCCTGAAAGACAAAGAATATTTCAACACACAAAATCTCACAAAGAAGCTTTTTAGTCATTGGAGAAAAATAAAGTGCTTCTTTGCTGACTGCATCCTGGCTTGCAGTTATGCTTGACACAGATAAGACATGCAAGATTAAGTACTCATTTTAAAAACTCTGATATTTCATCTGAGTGATAATAATGATAGGTATGATTTCCCACAGGCAGGTCATGGGTCAGGTCTTATGCTAAGGACTTTATGCACCCAACCTTGTCTAACCCTTATAGCTGCTCTTGTAAGATTGAGATGGGTCTATTTTCCGAGTTTTACAGCGGTCCTTGGTGTACAGAGTTCTAATGGCTTCCCCCAGGTCACCACATTAGTAGTTAGGGGAGTTCACATTTAAAATTTGATTTGTTTATCTCGAAGCACATGCTTTTACCCAACACCTGGTGCTCTTGCCCCTATTCTTTATTTCTTTTCTTTGGATTTGCAGAAGGTTCCACAACCATTTGGTTTTCTGTCACCAATGAAATCAACCTTTCCTTTGTGGTGTATAAAAAAACAACTCTCATCTGCTTGGAATCTAGTAAAACATGAAGCAGATTGCATAATGAAAGAAGAAATAAATGAGAAGTCCAGCAATCAAAAAAGTCAGAAACAAAGATGAAGATAATATGTTTTGGATGAGAGCAATTGCCTACAAGTTTAACTGTCGAGGTGGTGATATCATAAATAGGACAGAATGAAGGTTGTTCAGGCCTTAGCATGAGATCCAAGTGAAGTGTCCTGAAAAAGCCACTGACAAAGTCTCTATTTTTAAAAACATTAAGAATAGTTACCGTTCTCTGTATTTAACCCAGGTAAATACATATAGGAAACTAAAATTTATTGGAAAGGTTCTCAGAACCATACTAGAAACATTACCGAGGTGTCACCTAGCTTTCCCTACTGCCTTCCAAGGTACGTTTTATCATTTCTAGGTTTTAGATATGAAAACAGAGGCTGAGAAAGGATCAGTAAGTGGCCCTGGGAAATTGCTGGGGGGGGACTGACTAGAGTCCAGGCCAGCTTTCGAGGCAAGACTGTGCTCTTTCTGCCACCCCTCATTGTACCCAACTGTGCTGAGCCAGAAAGATAAACAACAGGAGTGCTCATTTTTTCCTTCTTCGGACCTTGCAGAGCATTCACATTCAGCTTTTAAGGGGAATATATTTTTCTTTACTTATTTTGTCTTATTCTTTGTAGTTATGATAGTATTTAGAAAGAGTAGGCCATTATTTTCTCACCAGAAGCCATTTATTGTCCTGGACACCAATAACCCTTTACAGAATCTATAGTATTCTGCTAAAAACATTTCCCATAAAGACGATGTTCCCTTTCTGTCTGCTAAAAAATTACGTCTATGGAGGAGCTGAATTTTTATTTTGCTTGACTCATTATCACAAAAGATGTGCAACATTTTTCATTTTTTGCATATGCTTTTGAGATGGCTCTTTGCATCCAAGCAACGGTTTTTATGATGTGACAAAATTGGTATCAAAATATTTAATAATGTCTTTGTTTAAGAGACTCAGTTCCTAGATTATTTTTATGTACTTTTTACATTCATTGGGAATATTAGAAAGTGAAAGTGATATAAGTTATTTTAATTGGGTTATAAGTCCAAGACCCTTGAGATAGAAACATAGATGTTTTTAAAGAAGTTTCCTATCAGTGATGAATGCTGATACCTTATACTAGTTTTTGTCACAATTTTTAGGAAATTGGGTACAAGCCTTCCCACAGTAAACATCTGGGGACATTTATGTTTACTATTAATGTGACAATTTTTTTTTCAGGGAAAAACAACTACTAAAAAGAAATAGCTCCCTGCAATAACAACTATTTCTTCCCTGTCACATCTCACTTTAAAAAGGAGCATTGTATTGTACCTTGAATCAATTAATCTGTTCGAATTAATAATCTGAATTTAGTGTCTCGTTTTTCCACTTATCCATAAAAAGGGAGTGGAATGATGTAGGTTGCACTGGACCTTAGCTCACCTCCAGACTGTGGTTGGAAGCTCTCTTGCTTTTTATGTTGATGCTACGGTAATCAACTCAAGTGGAAAAAAATAGTTGACCAATTGCCATATTTGTATTTTCTCAAAATAAGTAAATTTTAGTTTGTGTATAGTAATAAAAAGGATTTAAATGTTCGTTTCTTCACAAAGGCATTATATTTGCTCCAGTTCTGCTGGAGGTTAATAGTAAAAATTGTTCTGTGATTATTGTCATTTATTTTATATGACATTAAAAACTTCTGTTCTCATTAATTAAAGTCAGATGAGGCCTTCGTGAGCACTCTTGGTATTCATTTGAATGTTAAATGAGAAGTTATTTTTTCAAATAAAATTATGACTTTTTAAAGACAGAATCTGCTTTATTAATGTATTATTACTAGCAGAGATCGATGAAAACTTTAAAGAAAGAGGCTGTATTTAGCCTACAGTCTCCTTAGTCATCACTACCATTATATTTACTTGTAAAAGAATACAGAAACAATGAAAAATGAATTTTATTTATGTCAAAAGATGAAGATGACTATTAACTTCTTATAAATGGAATTGTAAACAGATACTTATGAAATATACCATGATCCATGACCCTTACTCCCGAGCACCTAAGGGAGCATCTCTTAGAACTGGGGAAATATCCTTAGAATCCTGTACATTTCCAGGGTTTTCTGGGGCTTTTTCTCCAGCATAAATACTAAAGTAGATTTCTCCCCCCACCTCCCTTTTTTCTTCCTTCTTCCTCTTTCCCTTCTCTGCTGCTACTCCTACTCTTCCTCATCTTCCTCCTCCTCCTATGAGCCAGTTTATATTACATTCACACTTTCTCATTTCTACTGAAATAGTATAATAGTGTCAGCGACTGAGAGTGAAGAAACATAGAGGGACCCTAAGAGAATCCATTTGAGTATGAAGCTATGTTGTAATACATTTTAAACATTTCCAAGGTAGTATCTAGTTTGTTGATAGAATGTCATGAGATTTATCCCCTCATTCTCAAAGAGCAATCCCATCAGCTAGCCTGATGGTCTTGGGGAGGGAGAAAGGGTGAGGGTAGGAAAGATGAAGGGAGTGCTTCATGAACTATTCTTCCCTGCAACAGCTTTAGAAGGTGGGTCAACACCCGTAGAAGTCAAGTGGTTATCAGGATAAGCTTTCAGGTTAGGTTGTCTGTGCTATAATGTGGGCAATTTACTTTACCTCTCCATAAGTTTCCTCATCTATAAAATGGGGCTAATAGAGACTACATGATGTATTAGGTTGGTGCAAAAGTAATTGCTGTTTTTGCAATTTCAGGATCTAATGAAACAGTGTGCAAAAAATATTTAGGAGAGTGATTGGCACATGGTAGATGCTTAGTAAATATTGTAGGAGAATATAAACTTTGTTCTGGGGTCTCACTCTGTCACCCAGGCTGGAGTGCAGTGTTACGATCACAGTTCACTACAGCCTCAACCTCCTGGGCTCAAGGGATCCTCATACTTCAGCCTCTGGAGCAGCTGAAACTATAGGCATATGCCACCACACCCAGCTAATTAAAAAAAAAAGGTTTTTTTTATATAGATGGGAATCTCACTATGTTACCTAGGCTGGTTTAGAACTCCCAGGCTTAAGCGGTCTTTCCACTTCAGCCTCCAGAAGTGCTGGGATTGTAGGAATGAGCCACTGCACTAGCCTCTTGTTCTGGCCTTTTAGATAACTCCTTGATTTGGTTTCAAAAAAGTGGACAGTATTAGCACTTTACTGAACTAAGAGAAGAATTACTCAAATAAATTTTTTCAAGTTCATGTATGTGGAAGTTTCCACACAGCATCTTCAGATTTGTACACATAGATACTTATGGTAGAAAATCTAAAAATCTGTAAAAGCAAGCAGGTGTTTGTCTGCATTTCCAATGGGTCATATATTGTTATTCGATAATGACTTTAGAGGTGTTATCTAGAAAAATGATTTTATCTTATACCTGATTGTTTCATAAAAATCTTCATATACACAGACATAGGGTAAAAAACATTTTTTAAAAATTCAGGAAAAAAGTCATCTTATATCACAAGACACTTTTTCAACCTGTATTCTTATATTCAATGTGCCCTAAGTTCTGCATCTAGATTATTCTTCATGCATGCTTCCTGCAAAATTATTCATTTCATAAGTTCCCCTGAAGAGTTTTAGCATTGTCTCAGGAATCAGTGAAGTCACAGGGAGATTTCCACATGAGGCATCTTTGATCTCATTGTAGCTTTGGTGTCTCCCCAAGTAGTTCTGACTAGTGGGAAGTCCCCGAGTGCTGTGCCCACGTTGCCTGGGAATCCTTCATCAGGTTTATAACTATTTAAAATGCAGGTCCATCTGAGCATTAAATTTGTAAAATAACCCAGGAGATACATTGGTTTCTATATTAGAGGTCTAAGGCAGATTAGGCAGAAATTGTCGAAAAAGCAATTTCACTGCTGACAAAATCGATCACCTTCTTACTCTCCTGAGATAAATGGGAAATGTGTCTATCACTTACATAGAAGACCTGCTGACCTCTAGTTGGGGTATGTTTGGTTTTGTTTTCTAAGTTGGATTCAGTTTGTAGGCTATAGTTTTCCAGCTTTAACCAGAATATATTTTTTAAAAGTGGTATGAACAAAAGTTTAAGAAATTTAAAATAACCTCTGCTTTAAAGGCTAAAATATCTTATAAAAACTAAGGTTGAGATGGTATCTCATCAAATCAAAACCACAATGAGATACCATCTCACACCAGTTAGAATGGCGATCATTCAAAAGTCAGGAAACAACAGGTGCTGGAGAGGATGTGGAGAAATAGGAACACTTTTACACTGTTGGTGGGATTGTAAACTAGTTCAACCATTATGGAAAACAGTATGGCGATTCCTCAAGGATCTAGAACTAGATGTACCATATGACCCAGCCATCCCATTACTGGGTATATACCCAAAGGATTATAAATTATGCTGCTATAAGGACACATGCACACGTATGTTTATTGCGGCACTATTCACAATAGCAAAGACTTGGAATCAACCCAAATGTCCATCAGTGACAGATTGGATTAAGAAAATGTGGCACATATACACCATGGAATACTATGCAGCCATAAAAAAGGATGAGTTTGTGTCCTTTGTAGGGACATGGATGCAGCTGGAAACCATCATTCTTAGCAAACTATCACAAGAACAGAAAACCAAACACCGCATGTTCTCACTCGTAGGTGGGAACTGAACAATGAGATCACTTGGACTCGGGAAGGGGAACATCACACACCGGGGCCTATCATGGGGAGGGGGGAGGGGGGAGGGATTGCATTGGGAGTTATACCTGATGTAAATGACGAGTTGATGGGTGCAGCACACCAACATGGCACAAGTATACATATGTAGCAAACCTGCACGTTGTGCACATGTACCCTACAACTTGAAGTTTAATAATAATAAATAAATTAAAAAAAAAAAAAAAAAAACTAAGGTTGAAACGTATTTTAAATCCCTGTAATTCAAGGTTAGATATTTTTTAGTCTGTCTCTCCTAAGTAAAACTTCTATAAATATTATTATTCTTATAAATCATGCATTTTTTAGTCTTTGTTCGGTTCTTCAAAATGTTTTTGAAGTAAGTAAGAGATAGATAATAAACGCATTAATGGTTCTCTGTAAAAGCAACATCTTTAAAAGGTAAAGTATGGTTCATACTCAATTGACCAGTCAGTCCATAGCTATTTGCTGACATTCATAAAGTGTGTGCAGCACCTTCTTGAGCCAGGCTTCTCTCAGCACACATTTTGTAAACGTTCATCAAACTATCCCCTGTGTTATGCATACAAGGTAATAGAGATGAATTAGGCCTGCTTTTTCCTGGAACAGGGAGAACTGGTATCTTTCCATGAGCACAGCTGCTCCCACAGCATCTAAGAAACAAACTGACAGAGATCTTGCTTGATTATCTTTCTAAGTACAGAAAATGCTTTCGGATTAAAAAATAAAATGCCACTGAACCTGTGGACAGCCAATGGTGTGGACAAAGTCAGCAAAGGCCGCACCTGTGCTGGGAGATCCCTTCTCTTGGCCTGGCCCATGGTGAATTTAGTGGCCACCTTCTGGTAAGACCCCAGCTTGGTCCTGTGTTTATGTGGATTAGCTATGAAAGGGCACAGTCAACTTCATATAGTCTAGGACAGATAGAGAAAAGTAATTAAATGTTTCCCCAAACTTTCTTGAAATGCAGAACATTTTAATATGATGTCTGTTAAGCCAGTAACTAACTTTTTGACCTCCTCTACGGCACTTGCATACTTTGTTCTTTTTTCAGTGCAAATATGTGAAAATGGTAGTTAAATTATGGTAACTATTGGAACAATCTCCTTTAGTTTTGATCAGTGGTTTTTCAACAGGGCTCTTTGAGTACGTGGGGAGTGAGTGTTCAGGGGCTATAGAAGGAGAGTTCAGTGAGGAAGTCTCTAGAACTCCCTCTCCAACATCCCCCAATGCCCAGTCTTACCTGTGTTTTTAAGCCTTTAAAATAGATCCTTCTTCACCAAGTATTACTCAATAGTCCATTTAAGTTTGAAAAATTGCTTTTATACTCCCAAATTAACTCTGTAAATAAATGTAATCTAATAATACAAATAGGCCGGGCAGGGTCTCACACCTGTAATCCTAGCACTTTGGGAGGATCACTTGAGGGCAGGAGTTCAAGATCAGCCTGGACAACATAGCAAGATGCCATCTACACACACAAAAAATATGCAAATGAAATTAATCAAATAATCATACACTGGATTGCCTGAATTTTTGTATAGCAGATTATTTATTGTTATCTGTAGGGAGGTGACAGTCTAAAACAAAGGTTTGATTCACGGAATGCAGGTTAGTTTTCTAATACACATTCTTAGACTGGCATAAGGATGGGTAATGTGGCTTCCTACCGTGGACATCCAGGGTCGACACTCTTGGGTTCACAGGGATCATGCAATATGTAGCGCCTGCTCTGAACCACCACACACCAAGTCTTATACTTATTTGAGGGTTCATCGCATGCACTCAACACTCTTCTTTCCTTCTCCCTCCACTCCACCAAACCTCATGCATCACCATAAAAGGTTGAGACAAATAAAATGTTTCCAAGTTATTAATTTAACAGACTCTTCAATGCAGCTATTTGCTTTAGGAAAACATTTCCAAAGCTTATTGGGAAGAAATACATGTTTGTATCATTCCCTGCATATCTTCTTTTTCGTAGAATATTTCTGTAAAAGTTTTCAGTTTCTATTGCTTAATGTCTTCTCTATGTTGCAGGTAAAAGAGGGACGTTCAAACTGGAAACATAAAATCTTTGATGAGAGAGTTTTCAAAAAGCCTTTTTTTTAAATGGGAGGGGAGAATGGAAACCAGGTTTATGCTGTTATATTGGTTATAAAGCTATATGAATATGTATAAGGCATTTACAACAATGACTGCCACCTATTTCTTTTGCTGTTGTTACTCTTCTACAAACTGGAATGAGTAATTAGACATGGGATATATGTAATTATGCGTATTCTGGGCCAAGTAGGTGGCCCACTCTCTCAAACTGAGGTGGTGTGGAGATAGGGAGTGGGGAAGCTATTGCTAGTGGATAAATAAAACGTGGCAGCCTCTGCAGAAAAGTTTGATGACTCCATAAAAAGTTTTACCTGGAATTACCTTTTGACTCAGCAATTTCAGTCCTACATATAGAGCCAAGCAAAATAAAAACATACATTCATACAAAATGTTTATAGCAGCATTGTTCATAATAACCTAAAAGTGGAAATAAATCATATGTTTGTCAACTGATGAATGAGTAAACAAAATGTGGTATTGGTGCTAGGAACAGGGGGGCATGGGGAGTGACTGCTTAATGGGTATAGGGTTTGCTTTAGGGGTAATGAAAATGTTCTGAAAAGAGAGAGTGTTGATGGTTACATAATATTGTGAATGGACTAAATGTCACTAACGGTCAATTGTATGCTATACGTAACTTTACTACAATTTTTTAAATAGCGAGAGGGTGATAAGTCCATGTATGAATTAATTAAAACATTTTCAATTTGGATATTAATGTTGCAGTGAAATAGTGGAGAAAATATTAATCATTAGTAAACAATAGGTGAATTGACCTCAATCAGAGAATCGTAGTAATGAAGAGTAAGTTTTCTGGGAACCAATAGGAACCAATTTTAACAAATTGCATATATTGCAATTTATTTATCTTATAAAGAAATAAAATACTGTGGGTTTTTTTCTCTAAAAATATATTGTTTCTTGGCCAAGAGTGTTCCATCCAAATGCCAAGTTTCATAAGTATGCTTTAACTGGAAAACGAATATTCTGTATATTTGAATAGCACTTCAAGCAACAAGAACACTCAGAGGTTTAACTGACCCACTTTTCAGTTGTGGAAACTGGAGCTCAGAGTAGTTCAGTGACTTGCCTGTGAGGACATAGCTTGCATCACATAGTTACAATTAAGTGTTTAACTTCCAAACCAACCTGTCTTCCACTCTGAGATCTACTTGCCATCACTGTAATACTGCCTGTGAAAGAGCAGGGCCCATCAAGGCCCAGTTATGAGGATGGTACAATTTACACATGTACCCACATCAGTGACAACCAGCTGCTGACATTTTTATCTAGAACGACGGTCTTAATATGTTCTTATAAATATTTTATGTAGTTTAACTTTTTCTCCCATTTTTAAAAACTGTAGTTCCTCAGAACTAAAGGAACACTGGTGCTTTTTCCTTCTAAGGTATTTTGTCAGTATATATATTTTAAATCTTTAATTGGCAACAAAAGAATGCAAATCTCTGCAAAGCAGTATTCCAAAATTATTCCCCTTTTCCTTAATAGAAATTGTTAGACCCTCCTCCAACAACTTTTTATTTAGATTTAACATGGCTGCCTCTGTGAAAATACTGTTTTCTCATTTGTCTGTATGTTTTGTTTATTTTCAAGGAAGTTCTGATTACCACTCTCACTTTTCCTTCTCTCCATTCTATAGATTGGAGCTAGCATTGTTCTTAAAACATAAATTTTCCAAACCAGGCTAGTCCGAATGCAGTGTTTACAAATAATTGATCACAACAAGCTACAGATTTATTTATTCCTTCTCCACTTCCACTGCTTCACTTGACTAGCCTTTAAAAACAAACACATAAATAAATAAAATAAATTTCCAAGCCAGGCATGGTAGCTTGACCTGTTATCCCAACTACTCGGGAGACTGAGGCAGGGGGATCATTTGTGGCCAGGGCGTCAAGATTGCAGAGGCTGCAGTGGCTGCAATGAGCTATAATTGAACTACTGCACTCCAGCCTGGGTGACAGACCCAAACCCTGTCTCTAAAAAAAAAAAAAAAAAAGGAAAAAGTTCCTATACATGCAGGTTACTCTGCTCAACTTTCTACCCTTGAACCCAAGAAGACGTTGGGCCTTCCATTCCATGCAGAAGTGTTTGAGGACTGAATCTCCTGCCCAAATCTGGTATCACAGGGCAACTTGTTATTTTGGAGGCCACGCTTTATTTTCCTGAAATATTTTGCCTATTTTTTCAACCCATGATTTGATGTTGCTGAATCTAGCCCCATATTTTTAAAAATAATATAAAGTATATTAAAAATATTAGCAACATAGATTGATTTGAAAATAAGCAATTAGCTAATTTATCCTACTCTATTTTGGGGTATTATTAAATTTGATTAGGTACATCAATCTAGCCAAAGAGAAGGACCACCTGAAAGCATTCTCCTTCCAGTCCTCACTGAGGACATCAAGAAATGTGTCTCTGTAACTGTTTTTGAGACCAAATATTAAATTCCAAGTTTCTGCCTTAGGCAGAATGAAAAGGAGATAGAGACAGGGATGACATAGAGATGGGAGGAAGGGAAGGAGAGATAACGAGAGGAGAGAAAGAAATATTAGAAAATATTGTGTGGAAAAGTGTACTTTTTTATATTCATGTATGTTTTCACATGTTTAAAAATTAAGGACTAAACAATATGAAGCAAGAGGAATACATGTTAACTACAATGCTTAAGCTCGAAAAGAATATTGCGTGTTAAATGTTCATGAACTTGGGTCAGGCACGCAGGCACAAGCTTGTAATCTCAGCATTTTGGGAGACCAAAGCAGGCAGATCACTTCAGCTCAGGAGTTCGATACCAGCCTGACCAACATGGGAAAACTGCATTTCTACAAAAAATACAAAAATTAGCCTAGCACCGTGAGACTGGCCTGTAGTCTCAGCTATTCAGGAGGCTGAGACAGGAGGATTGCTTGAGCCTGAAAGGTAGAGGTTGCAGTGAACTGTGATCATGCCACTGCACTCCAGCCTAGGTAACAGAGTGTGACTCTGTCTCAAAAAAAAAAAAAAAAAAAAAGTCCATAAACTCTACTAGTCTGTAATAAAGTGATTTTCACAAGCAGACATTTCTTACTGAAATTAAACTCTTTTTCCCCCCCAATCATTACTAGTTACATACAGAGTGATTTTGGTTGTTTCCACTTTTTAAAAATGTTTACTTATTTTATTTTTAAAGGCTTTCAATTATTTGGAAATAATTGTAAGCATACAGAAAAGTACAAAATAACACTAAGAATACCCATATGCCATTTACCCAGATTGACCTATTTGTTAACAGTTTACCACACTGCTTTTTCATTTATTTTTTTCTCTGATTCTCTCTTTTTCTCCATATATATGTATGTGCATACCTATTTTTGAAGGACAGTTATATACACCATGGCCCCTTATTATTAAATACTTATGCAATTCCTAAGAATAAGGTTATTCTCTTTATAACCACCATTCAGTTATCAACTTCAGTAAATTTAACATTGGTAGCATGTTTTAATCTCCCATTCATGTTCCAATTTTGTTGGTTGACCCCAATAATGTTTCTTTTCCAGCACAGGATCCACTCTGGGGTCAGGCAATGCAGTTAGCTGTTATGTCAAATACACAGGAGTTTTGAGTCTTTCAATCTGAAGAATGTCAGGATTGAACTGAGCTGAGAAGGACATCACTTTTAAGTGATCAGCATATGCCTACCTCATTTTTTTTAATGCTCCTAGGGAAAATAGTCAAACCTTTAGCTTCGATTATTGTGTAAGCTTTGATTTCTGAAGTTGTAGTGCAGTAGCCAGGTTGTTCATAAAGATGTTCTCTTTTTTTTTTTTTTTTTTTTTTTTTGCACCTTGCCCTTTACAGCAAGTCTAGATCACACAAAATAGTATTTGTAGGTTGGAAAAAAGGATAGTTCAAAAAAGCTATTTCCCTGCCAATAGCAAAAGCCATGTGAATGTTCTGACCTATTTCCAAATACCAGATGCATTGCTTGAGGGAGCTGAGACTAGAGAGGCCTCCTGTGGGGAATGACACTCTTGTCTGCCTGCTTTGATTTCATTGTGGCAAATGGTATCATTCAGCATTTTTCATGAAAAAATGGCCCTGAAATTTTAAAAAGTAAACTTCACTTAGTTATAATTTATAAGAAATAAACATTTCAAATGCTCATCATTCATTTCTGAAGCTCATCCTATAGAAACTTTTCTTACCATTTCTTATAGTGTTGGTCTGGCACTAACAAATTTTCTTAGCTTCTTTTATCTAAAAATGTCTTTCACCTTCACTCTTGAAAGATATTTTCTTCAAACATAGAATTTTGCTTGCCATTTTTTCCTTTCAACACTTTAAAGCTATTTCACTGTGTTTTGGTCTCTGCTTTGTGATGAGTAGCATATGATCATTCAACACTGATCACCTGTCTGTGATTTCTCATTTCATTCTTACTACTTTCAAGATTTTCTTTTTTATATTTGGCTTTGAGTAGTTTGACTATAACATCTCAAAGCATGGTTTTCTTTGAATCTGATTGTGTTTCACATTTTCTGAAGTTATTGGATTTGTAAATTTTTATCTTCTGCCAAATTTGGGAAACTTTTAGCCATTATTACTTCAAGCATTTTTTTTTTCTAGACCATTTTGTCTCTTCTTTCATTCTGGGATTACAGTTATGAGTATATTAAAACTTTTCAAAATTTAATTTTAAATTAATTTTAAATTTAAGATTATTTTAATTAAAATTAATTTAAATTTAAATTAAATTTAAATTTAAAATTAATTTAAATTAAATTTAAATTTAAAATTAATTTTAAATTTATTTTAAAATTTTAAAAGTTTTAATTTTTTTTTTTTTTGGACAGAGTCTTGCTGTGTTGCCCAGGCTGGAGTGACATGGCATGATCTCAGCTCCACTGCAATCTCCACCTCCTGGGTTCAAGTGATTCTCCTGCCTCAGCTTCCCAAGTAGCTGAAATTACAGGCGTACACCACCATGCCCAGCTAATTTTTACTATTTTTAGCAGAGATGGGGTTTCTACTAAAATGTTGGACCATGTTGGTCAGGCTGGTCTTGAACTCCTGATCTCAAATGATCCTCCTACCTCGGCCTCCCAAAGTCCTGGGATTACAGGTGTGAGCCACCACACCCAGCCTAATTCTTATTTTTTAATTGACACGTGATTGTACACATTTATAGGATATATAGTGATCTTTTGATACATAAATGTATAATGACAAAATCAAAATAATTAGCATATTCATCATCTCAAATATTTATCATTTCTTTGTGTTGAGAACATTCAGTATCCTCTCCTCTAGCTATTTGAAAATATACAATATAGTCATCCTACAGTGGTAGAAGTATTCCTCCTAGCTATCTGTAATTTTGTGTCCATTACCAATATTTCTCTATCCCTCCATTCCATCAGCCTTAGTAAGCTCTGTTCTACTTTTTATGTCTGTGAGATCAACTTTTATTTAGCTTCTACATGTGAGTGAGTACATGCAGTTATTAAACCTATTGCTATTGTCCACATGTTCCCAAGGATCTGTTAATTTTTTTCAACCCTTTTATTCCCCTTCTTTGGACTGGCTACTTTTTTTTTTTTTTTTTTGAGACAGAGTCACACTCTGTTGCCCAGGCTGGAGTGCAGTACAGTGGCACAATTTCAGCTCACTGCAAGCTCCACTTCCCAGGTTCATGCCATTCTCCTGCCTCAGCCTCCCGAGTAGCTGGGATTACAGGTGCCCGTCACCACGCCCAGCTAATTTTTTTGTATTTTTAGTAGAGGTGGTGTTTCACCGTGTTAGCCAGGGTGGTCTCGATCTCCTGACCTCGTGATCCACCCGCCTTGGCCTCCCAAAGTGCTGGGATTACAGGCGTGAGCCACTGTGTTGGCCCAGGACTGGATACTTTCTATTGATTTGTCTTCAAATTCACTGTCTCTTCCATTTGTCATTTCAATTGTGCTATTTGGCTCATCCAGGAAATTTTTTCTTGCAGATCTTTCCAGATCTAAAACTTTCATTTTAAAATATTTATATTTCTATGGTAAGACTTTCATATATTTTTATCCTTTCACTTTCACTCTTGAAAGCTAATTTCTTTTACGTAATTGAGCATAATTGTAATAGCTGCTTTTGGTCTCATAATTTGAATGTCTAGATCATCTTAAAGTTGGCCTCAACTCTCGAGAATGTCTCACATTTTCCTGGTTCTTACTACATCAAGAAACACTTTAGCTTATATGGGAAAAAAGAGTCATGTTTCATTTTTTAAAAAATGATTTGATAAAAATTTACTTTAAAAAGTTATTTGCTTACCAAGAGCTCTATCTACAAGGAGAACAACCTCAAGAAGAAGTAC
Organism: Chlorocebus sabaeus; assembly: GCF_047675955.1. Taxonomy (NCBI): domain Eukaryota; kingdom Metazoa; phylum Chordata; class Mammalia; order Primates; family Cercopithecidae; genus Chlorocebus; species Chlorocebus sabaeus. Next base: position 71,024,291 of record NC_132910.1, read on the forward strand.
ACATATCCTTGTAAATATTATTTTGAATTTAATATGTTCCTTATGCCATGAAAACCTGTTATCCTACAAGCAATATAAAGTAAGGGATGCATATTATCATTTCCAAAGAGATTTTTACTTTATAAAATATTTCACGGTAGAGTTTTGAAATTATATGGAAAGACTTACAGATATTTAAAAAAATAACAGAACTTTTCCTTTTAATTAAATTCCATGCTAGAGTCCAGTGCTCACACCCCCCTAGACACTTTAGCATAAGCAGCCCCTGACATCCCTGAGTTTGGGTGCTCTGAACCCTGTTGTTGGGTTCTGAGACACTTTTTCACAATCCTTAGGGCTACAAGCAGCAGAGTTTGAAGCCAATGAGTTTAAGATACCTTTGTTTATAAAAATATAATTAACAACTTTCAGGGCCATCTGTTACATGAAGCAGTTAGTCCATAAGAAAGAAAAATAAAATGAAAGGGAAAGCAATGAATTATAAAAAAGGTTTCCTCTAGCTTCATTTTTTAACATCATTTTTAAGGTCCATGGGAGTTCACTGAGGTTTTTTATTTGTCTTCTTTAAGCACTGTTTATCAGAGAATGGGGCCCTTACTATGAATGTATATGCATAGTAAATATCCTTGGTTACATATTGCCTTATTTTAAAATAATGTCTTTTGAAATTCGGAGTACAATAGATGTCATCTCAGAATCTTGTTAATCCTTTTGGGTTATTTTCTGCAAATTGTCTTCCTATTTTTATGGAGCAGTTTCTCAATGTGAAGTGCAATAGAGAGCTATTATAGATACTCTACTATCTGGCAGAGTTGGAAATGGAACTTAAATTTCTAAAATTTTATTTAATTGTCTCAATAGATTTCAACAACGAATATCTTAGTAACTGTGATACTTGACAGAGAAATTGCTCGCTCCCTGGGGATTTGAAAAAATGTCTTTTATAGCTAGTTGTTATTCTGATTTTACTAGCACTGAATGTGTGATGTGCAAAGAAATAAGCCATACGATAAAAACACAATCCAGGAAGAGAGAAAGGGCCCAGCTCCTCCTTTTAAAACTGTTCCCTCCATTGCGGAAGTGGCCTCCTGAGGCTCAGGGGCAGCCCCTGTGTCCTCTCTGAATTCTCAGTCTTCCTCTTTCTTGCATGAGCTGTTATATTACAAGTGCCACAAGTCCTTTATTTTAAGAGAGATATATATGTTTTACTGAAATTCTTTCTTCTGGTTTCATGTTATATAAAGGAATGAAAATAAATTTTAATTAAGGATTCATGCTCTACGTGTGCTTGACTTTGTCATTACCTGGAACAAACTTTGCCTATAGAATACAGATAATAATGTGAAAATAATTATGCAATCTTATGCATTAAAATTCTTAATTTATAGCCATTTTTAAATTTCCTTTTTACAGTCTATAGCCACAACAGTAACAAAGTCAGACACAACAAATGACATCATCAACTTGTCACTACTAAAGCTAGGAATAACTTTAAGTTACCAACAAACTATTTTTAGTTAAAAATCAACTTTGATTTTTGAATTCATATATATTCAAATATGTATATGTTTGATATATATATCAAGGTCATATTTTGTACCTCTACATTAAAGAATTGAAAACAACAAGGATATAACATTAGTTTATAGATGGGTACTCTTCTTGTATTCCTATTTTAAATTTTGTGTGAACTGAAAGTGATAGCATAATAAAATTGGGCTACAATTTTAGAGCACTAATAACATATATATTTGCACATATATAATAAAATTTTTGTAAAAATCTTAATAAGAAAGTTCCAATCTTCTCTACCACAATGTTCTTTGAACATCTTCTTTCCTGGTTCCTCCCATCCCTACTTACCCTGATTATCATCCAAGGACTCAATCTTAGTATGAGGAGTCCTGAAGTACATGTTTTATTGTAAATTTTGACATAAGAAACACCTGACTAGAAACCACATCCCCTGGATGCTGGTCCTGAGAATTAGGTAACAGATGCCTCTCCTGAATTGGTGAAAAAGGAGACAAGTCTTTCGTGACACCATAGATTTGGGGGCATTTGTGTGCACACCACTTCAACTCTGTTTTGCTTTTAAGTGTCTGTTCCTTTACATTGATAGAACTGGTGTAATTTGTTGAGGTTTTCTGGTGGAGAGGTGGGCATATGTGAGGGTGAGGATGAGGATGAGGGTTGCAGAAAAAAAAAGATGGAAGTCTACATAACTGAGAACTTTTATTAAAGAAAGTGACATTCAGATAGACAAAAACAAGAAAATATTTGTATAGCATTGTTCCTTATACAAAATTCCCTAAAAATGTGAAAATTTCTTGCTGTTGTGACATGAAGTCCAATATTTTAATTTAAATTTCGTTTGACTGCATGATGTAATAATGCCTCTAAAAAACTCAGGGCAACCAGAATTTGGCCTAAGAAATCAATTATTTCTGTACTAGTGGATTTCTGTAATACGTTTAAAATAAAATTAAATTTATATTCGCTGATTAAAGCAGACACTTCTGCATTACTTCCTAGCCTACATGATATGTGTGCCCTAAATAAAAATTTAATCTGGAAGAAGATGAGTAGAAGAGGGATGGGGCTTAGGAGATTGATTTAAAATAAAATACAATACAGCTTTTTCGGGTTTGTGATTTTCCTTTTGTTAAAGTGATTCGTGTTATCAGACAAGAAAGAATTCCTATTGCAATCAAGAATTGAGGCTATCTGACTAGATATTTATATATACTTGACTTAAGAGATTCCAACATGATGTTTCCAAGCCTTACATTAAAAGAAAAGATTTTTAGATTGTACTCTCTATTTGCAACACAATTTTGAGCAGATTAGCTCTCTCTCTCTCTCTCTCTCTCTCTCTCTCGCTCTGTGTGTGTGTGTGTGTGTGTGTGTGTGTGTGTATGAGAGAAAGACAGACAGAGAGACAGAGAGGGAGACAGAGAGCCTCCATACCTAGGACATTCCATAAGGACAAGGCCATGATTTTTATTAAGAAATGAAGGGCAATCATAGTGCTTATCAAGAATAACTTCATTGGAAATATGCTTTTGCTTCAGCCTTTCTTGAAGGACTATTTACAACAATTCAGCAGAGTCTACATAATTTAGATACATTTGTGGCAAATTGCCAGTATTGCTGGGCAATAGTAAGTTAAAAAAATAAAAAGTTTTAAAAAAGTAAGTTAAAAAAAAGTAAATGAATACTGGAAATGTATTTGCTTAAGTAAAATGCATTAATTGAGTTAAAACTGTCTAGATGACAGAAAACGCTCAAGCTTACAGCGGCACCACTCATCATGGCTCCTGAGCAGCCATGCTGAATGCATATTTTAACATGTTCTCAATTCTTGATTGTGGATTAACTGCTGGTTACCCTAAGGATTTGGTTTTACTGTATATGTTTTACTTATTGTATAGGTATTATATTGATTTTATTGTAAGCTATTATGAAAGCTTCCTTTGCCCTATAAAATGCAAATTTTAATTTATGTTCTAAATGGAATACTGACATACTATCCATGCCAGATAAAAAGGAAAAGCAAGAGCTCACCAATATGCACTTAGTGGTAGATCAGAAATGAAAGAAAGGGAACTTTATTCTTTAAGCAACAATCTACCTCACAGCAAGTGTTCTATGGTGAGGAAGCCATAAAACATGAAAGAGGAAAACACATCCCTTGGTGGACAACTCCTGATGATTGCAGTGTGGATTTCCGTTCTGTAAACATTGTTTTGCAGGTTGTTTCTGGGCTTCCGATACCCTGCAGTCTTCCCCCTGGCTGGTACTTATGAGGACACCCTCCTCCCAGGTAGAGCAGCACTGGGAGGAAAGCCCAAAGGCAAACACCTGCTCTTGAGGAGCCCTGGCTAAAAATTTGACAAAGGGAAAAGAAATCCTCACTAAACTGACAACATCTGTGAAAAACTAGTGATTGTGTTAGTTTGTCTTCATGCTACTATAAAGAACTACCTGAGACAGGGTAATTTATGAGGAGAAAAGGTTTGATTGACTCACAGTTCCACAGGCTTCACAGAAAGCATAGCTGGGGAAGCCTGAGGAAACTTACAATCATGGCAGAAGGGTGAAGGGGAAGCAAGCTGTCTTACCATGGTGGAGCAGGAGAGAGAGAGAGTGAAGGGGTAAGTGTTACAAGCAGATCTTTTGAGAACTCCGTGACAAGACTGCACTAGGGGGATGATGTTAAACCATTAGAAACCACCTTCATGATCCAACCACTTCCTACCAGGTGCCTCCCCCAATACCGGGGATTACAATTCAAATGAGATTGGGGTGGGTTCACAGAGTCAAACCATATAATTCTGCCCTGGGCCCTTCCCAAATCTCATGTTCTTTCACGTTTCATGCCTTCCTAACCATCCCCCAAAGTCTGAATTCATTCCAGCATTATCTCAAAATTCCAAGTCCAAAGTCTCACATGAGAAAAGGCAAGTCCCTTCTGCCTATGAGCCTGTAAAATCAAAAACAAGTTAGTTACTTCTAAGGTACAATTGGGGTACGGACATTGAGTAAATGCTCTCATTCCAAAAGGGATAAACTGGCCAAGAAAAGGAGGCAACAGACTTCTTACATGTCCAGATCCCAGCGGAACAGTCACTAAATGTTAAAGCTCCAAAATAATCTCCTTTGACTCCATGTCTCACATCCAGGGCACAGTAATGCAAGGCCAATGTTGTTCTCTTGCGATACCTTTTTGGAGTGTTATATAACATTGAGTAGCATTCCTCAGCCAATCAGATGACAGCTTATAATTTATCCAAGTGTGTAGCCCTAAGCATTCTTTAGCTGTCTACTTCCTGCCGCTCAGAAGTAGAAAATGAGTTCATGAAAAAGGTAATGAGGTCTCGCACTTTTATGCCCTGGGAAGCAGAGCTCCCACTTTGAACCTGAAATTCAGGATATTAACAATGATGAATCATTTTTTTAAGGTGCACACTTTACACTTCTCTGGAGTAGCAGAGTCATTTATCCTATTTTAGGAGTGGTAGAAAGTATATGAGAAGGTAGGTTGTTAAACAGGAAGTTGAGAGCAGTGAGTCACTTCTTTTTTCCCATGTAGGAGACAAAACACTAGATTAACTATACCACAGAGAGATAAGAAAGTTGTGTAACATGATAGAAACCAACCTGGTCTTTGGAGTTTGACAAGCCAAGATTCAACTCTCAGTCTCATCACTGAGGGATGTATAACCTTAGGCAAAGATTCCAAGCCATGGTTTCCTCATCTCAGCAATGGCAGTAGTGATAAGGCCCAGTTTCTCTGGTCATTACTGACACCATATTGGTGGTTTGGATAATGTCAACACTCATGGCTCCGCACATATTGCCTTTCTCTGTCAATCGGGGCTCACAATTGACATTCAAGCAACTACTTGGCTACTATTTTGTCTCTGCTGCTGGAATGAGAAAACTAGTAAAACATTCTAGAATATCCTAATGAAGCTACAATGTACCTAATAGTAGGACTCCAGCTCTCTCTCAAGATCACCCAGAGAGCAATGCTGAGACCAGGCAATGCATAGAAAGGGATTGCAGTTAGACTAGCAGACATTTTCTCTCCAGTTGCCTCCTTCCTTCACAAAAGACCCTCAGAGAACGTCTGCTTCCCAAATTTAAGATATTTAACAAGTGAATTTCACAAGTTTTTATCTATTGGGTGTTTTATAATTCTATTGGTCGCTTTAAAGTTTTACATATTTTACAAGAATTGAAGAATATATATCTTCATTCCAAATATCCTACAGGGGTTACTTGAAAATTACCCTATTTTTAAAGATAAGACCACTGATATAGAATGTTAACTATTAAGCTACACTATAAATTATAACTTTAGCCCACTGATTATAAGTATTTTAACGTACATGCCCTAAATGCTCTTGAAAGGATCGTAGTTGTTTCTTAGAGAAAACTGGTTCATACCTTTATGTATCAGCTCTGAATTTTTCTTAGAATTCTGAATTTCATGCTTTTTTCACTCCAAGATTCACAGATGAAATGTAATTTATATCTATATCAAATGAAAAGAGCACCCTATTTTCTCCTTTTGTGTTACAGGTTTCTACTGTACAATTTCTCATTGAAAACTGCCTCAGCATTTTTGGAGAAGACATCACTTCCCTCTTGGGGAAGAAAGAACTCAACAACTTGAAGAAAGAGTGATGCTTCAGGTACCTTGAAAAATTCAGCTGGTATTGATGAGAAACAGTCAGTGGGACTGCCAAGGGTCCTGGCAGATGCTTAGGCAGTGGCTGTCCCGGATTCCAGGGAATGCCCCAAACCCAGTGATGCAGGACCCAGGACTCCATCTGCTCATTCTTCATAAGGTTGGCTCACAGGTCATCTGCTGAGAAGGTCATCTTCTCCATCTTCACTGTGCTTACTGAATGAGGACATTCCAAGATCCCAGCTCATCCCATCTGAGCTTTCCTTTTCCTAATCCCATGCATCTGTGTTTGAGAAAATCTTCCCACATGATAGATCTTCTATTTTCCCATTTATGCCATGTGGTATTACTATTTTATTAATAATAATAAATGCACATATTTTTGGTGTGTACATGCATATTAGTCTGTTTTGTGTTGCTATAAAACAATACCTGAGGTAGGGTAACTTATAAAGGAAAGAGGTTTATTTGGCTTAGGGTTGTGCTGATTTACAAGAAGCATGGCATCAGCATCTACTTCTGTTGAGGGACTCAGGAAGCTCGTACACATGAGGGAAGGTAAAGGGGAGCAGGAGGGTCACATGGCAAGACAGCAAGCAAGAGAGATGGGAGGAGATGCCAGCCTCTTTAATCCACCAGCTCTCCCGTGAACTAATAGAGCAAGCCCTTGCTCATTACCTTGGGAAGGACACTAAGCCACTCATGAGGGATCCACCCCCATAAACTAAAACCTTCCCACTCAGCCGCACTTACAACATTTGGGATCATGTATCAACAAGAGATTTGGAGTGGACAAATATCCAAACTATATCACCGGGTGATAACTTGATATATTCATAAATCTAATCAAGATAATTGGTTGGAATATTTATCGTATTAAATATTTATCTCTTTATATTATGTTGGTGTGAAAGTAATTACAGTTTTTGCCATTAATCCTTGATCCATGCAGGTTTTTCTAGAAAGAGTTTCACGGTCATGCTTGCCAAATCCTGTATTTTTCTTTAGGACGGTCAAAACATCTATTAACATATTAGCATCTTAGAGAAAATTTGCAGTAAAGAAGTTTTCCACATGTATTTGACCTTGGAGACACTTTTGGAGTAACCCCATTAATTAATAATCCTGAGAACATACATGAATAAACATTGCTCTACATTTATTTTCTTAAATCACAGATTTCACCATTTCGCTTACCCACTCAAAAACATTCAGTGAATCTCTGCCTATTTTTTTTTTTTTCCTAGTAAAATGTCCTTTTGAAGATCCTCCACAATGCAACCTGTTCTGTTAGTCTAATTTTATCTTTGCTATTTCCCAGTGTAGATCTCTGGCTTTCATAAAGGTCAAACACTTTACTCTTTCCTAAACAAGACTTACTCAAATTTCTAACTATAAGCCTCTACTCCGTTTGGTCTCTATATATCCACACGCTGGGTAAGCCATTTACGATCTCCTCTTCACCATGTTTCCCCTGAGCATTCCAACTCAAATTAATTGTTCCCATATAACACACGAGGACCTGACCTCAGTAGGCACTGTACCACTAAGAATATGTTGGCATATTTATGTATTGTCCAGAAAAATAAAATTGTTGTGGCAAACGAATATATCTTGAGTTTTATATAACCTTTTTTTTGGTCTAAGAATGTTTAAAAATATTACTTTTAAAGCCTGGCTTAATGTCTAGTGAAAATGCATGTATTAATGAATATGTGCAGTTTTCTAAGAATGTAGGGATTTTACATGAATTGCTAATAACGGTACACTTCAAAACGGAAGAGGTAGAAGAGCACATGAAATTTCAATGAATAGTAAAAAGACGTTAATTTGACTAACTTAGTACATTGTTTTTGAGACAGGTTTTTCTTCTGTCACCCAAGCTGGAGTTCAGTGGTGCAATCATAGCTCACCGCAACCTCTAGTTCCCAGGCTTAAGGGAGCCTTAGTCTCCCAAGCAGGTGGAACCACAGGTATGTGCCACTGTGCCCAGCTAATTCTTAATTTTTTGCAGATACTGGATCTTGCTATTTTGCCCAGGCTAATAGTTGATAGAGTTTTAAGATATGACTTCACAGCTTGTACTTATTCACAAGTATGTACTGGAATATACTATTTTTATTCAGCTTGCCAAAAGTGAAATATTGATGCGATATATTTGGGGATAATTGCATTTGTGTGAAAATTCTTTTAAATATTTTATCCACACCTGCAGAATAAAAGGGACAAAAATTAAAAACACCTTTAAAGGCATCTATGATTTTTTGAGTTAGAAAGTAAGAGATGCAAAATCTCTCAAATTTGAAACGAAGACAACATGAAAAAAAAAAAAAGAAATAAAGAAAAGCTGAGATTTGACTAATTTGTCAACTGCGACTCATAGAGGAGATTCTTGCCATATGGAAATACTGTAGTTAGTAAATGATAGTTTTTCCCTCAGGATATTCAAGCACAATATCTCTTTGAGAAAGGCAATTTATTTCTTAATTTTGAAAAAATATCCTAGGGACTGGTAAACTGTGAAAGGACCCAACAGTGTAATCGAGAGTGAGTAAAAGGCAATTTGACTTTCTGATATTGGCCTTTACCACAGCTGAGAGTAAGACTGTGTAATCATTAATCAGTTTGCATGTACTGGTACACTTAATATTAAAGTTTCCAAAAGCAGAGGAAAGGTACATAAGATGGATAACATATATTCCAGAGGGAAAAAACTCATAGGCTACCTGTGTCAGAAAACTAATTTTTGTTGATGGTAGGGATTAATTACTATGATATATTGCGTGAAATATATATATACACACACAATTTTTATTCCACAAAGGCAACATGTAAGACTTTGGGGGATGGAGTCTATATTAGTGCAAAAAGCCACCTTTTGTTCAGAAAGCACTGTGCACTGCCTTTCACGTTTTTCTACACTTCTTTCCACATTAGCCAAATGAGCCCGTGCTCGAAAGACCTGTAGTTAACGCCAATTCTGTGTTCCATTTTTATTCTATGTTTTATTTGTCCATAGCATCTAGGAAAACACTCATTTTTTTTCCGTAGTCCTCAATGTCAATCTTAATTTTTCTGGCTTAGTCCTTTCAAAGAATGATATTGTTCCTTGGACAAGTAAAAGAAAATTCTAGACAGGCGGATCACGAGGGCAGGAGATCGAGACCATCCTGGCTAACACGGTGAAACCCCGTCTCTACTAAAAAAATACAAAAAACTAGCCGGGCGTGGTGGCGGCGCCTGTAGTCCCAGCTACTCGGGAGGCTGAGGCAGGAGAATGGCGTAAACCCAGGAGGCGGAGCTTGCAGTGAGCTGAGATCCGGCCACTGCACTCCAGCCTGGGCGACAGAGCCAGACTCCGTCTCAAAAAAAAAAAAAAAAAAAAGAAAATTCTAGAAAATAAAACTGTCAAAGAAGAATTATAATTTTCTAAAATAGAAAAAGAGAAACTATACTGTGAGTTTTTTTCCCACAGATGTTATAAATTTTGTTGGGAGGAAATGCATGACTATTAGAATCTTAAATATCACCCTGTTAGTTCTGCAGCAAAGAGCAGAGATCCATGCGAGGAAATAATTTGGATTATCTACAGTTACGTTGGAAGATCTAGGAAGAAGGACCTAGGAAGAGGCCACCACGCCTGGCCTCTCCAAAGATTTTTGATTAAAAAAATGCTGTTAGGCTGGGTGCGATGGCTCATGGCTGTAATCCCAGCACTTTAGAGGCCAAGGTGGGTGGATCACTTGAGACCAGGAGTTCAAGACCAGCTGGGCAACATGGCAAAACCCCATCTCTACTAAAAATATAAAAATTAGCTGGGCATGGTGGCACACCCCTGTAATCTCAGCTACTAGGGAGGCTGAGGCAGGAGAATCGCTTGAACCTGGGAGGCAGAGGCTGCAGCGAGCCGAGATCATGCCACTGTACTCTGACCTGGGTGACAAAGGGAGACACTGTCTCAAAATTAAAAAAAAAAAAAAGAAAGAAAGAAAAGAAAAGAAAAGAAAAACAGCGGTTAAATCTTGGACCTCTTATTTATAGTATCCAGTATCATACAACGTGAAAGCACTAACATTGGAACTTTTGATTATTGCCCAATGTTCAATTAAACAACATCTAATATAAATGTACATACTATTTTACCTATTCTATGTGCCATTTCTAGATATTATGGTATCTTCTCTTTGTGGGAAGACTAGTACTTGCTCTTTCAATTGGCATGTTTTTGTCCAGTTCCCTGCCTCTCCCAAAAAGAGCTTGTAAAGGTGGATGCCTAAAAATAATTAACATGCTGTATTTTCTGCTTTGTGATATCAAGATTAGGCCAATATTTCAATATGTTTCTAGTACTTCAGATTTGAAAAATAATTACATGTTAAATAATCTAGATCATTGCCCGATTTAAACATTTTATACCGTGTGCTACAAAGAACAAATTAAAAACTTTCTAAAGAAGGCAAATTTCTACTTTTCTATGCTATTGCTCATGATTATGTTTCAGATAAAACTGGGAAATAAAAAGTTTTGTTTCTTCAAAATAAAAAATGAACTAGCTGGGAAATTTTAAAAGAAATAACAGTAAAAACACTGACAGAATAATGGTTACCTCTGTGGAGGGAAAAAGGTAATGGGATAGAGAAAAGCCAAAAAAGAACCATCAAGCATATGTGTACTATTTCATTAGTTTAAAAAAAGACTTAAAAATTCTAACATTATGTCATATGCTTCAGTTACCTATAAAAATAGATATTTATCACATAAATATCAGTAGCATATGCAAGAATGTGTGTGTGTGTGAGTACATACATGTGTATGTATAAACATATAAAACATTGCTCAATAACTAAACAAGTAAACTACGGAAATTTTTATCACAACTTTCTTTTCTTATGTTTTTGTGATTTTTCTATATTGATGCATGTGGATCTGATTTACTCAGTCTAGTTGCTATACAATAGTATTCCATTATATGAATAATGCATTAATCTCTGGATAGATAGATCAATATAGATATATATCCTGATCAAACTTCCTGCAGGTTGGCCTAGATGGTTAGCTTTCGAAGGAAGTTTTAAAAAATCATCTCCATTAACTTTTTTCTAGATTAATTAAATTGTGCTTTGTTTTTATAATTATCTTCAACTTTCTTACTGTTCTTTCCAATTCTCTAGCTAGCTTCTTAGATTAAATGCTTAATTTATTTTTTGTAATGAAGATATTGGGGCTATTAACAACTTCTAGATATGGTTTTAGCTGCACCTCACAAATTTTGATTTTGTTTTTTTTTTTTTTTATATTTTAGTATTTTTGCTGTCATTCACCTATTACATTTTATAGTTTTCTTTGTGACTTATTTTTTTTAAGCCATTAATTTTTGGGGCTTTGTTTTTTTACATCTTCCAAATTGTGACCTTTTAATTACTATTGTAAGTTAATTTCTAATTTAGTTTCCTCATGATCAGATAATGCAGTTTTTTTTTTTTTTTTTTCTACTTTAAGTTCTAGGGTACATGTGCATAACGTGCAGGTTTGTTACATATGTATACTTGTGCCATGTTGGTGTGCTGCACCCATCAACTCGTCAGCACCCATCAACTCGTCATTTACATCAGGTGTAACTCCCAAGGCAATCCCTCCCCCCTCCCCCCTCCCCATGATAGGCCCCGGTGTGTGATGTTCCCCTTCCTGAGTCCAAGTAATCTCATTGTTCAGTTCCCACCTATGAGTGAGAACATGTGGTGTTTGGTTTTCTATCCTTGTGATAGTTTGCTAAGAATGATGGTTTCCAGCTGCATCCATGTCCCTACAAAGGACACAAACTCATCCTTTTTTATGGCCGCATAGTATTCTATGGTGTGTATGTGCCACATTTTCTTAATCCAGTCTGTCACTGATGGACATTTGGGTTGATTCCAAGTCTTTGCTATTGTGAATAGTGCCGCAATAAACATACGTGTGCATGTGTCTTTATAGCAGCATGATTTATAATCGTTTGGGTATATACCCAGTAATGGGATGGCTGGGTCATATGGTACTTCTAGTTCTAGATCCTTGAGGAATCGCCATACTGTTTTCCATAATGGAAATGTCCCACCAACAGTGTAAAAGTGTTCCTATTTCTCCACATCCTTTCCAGCACCTGTTGTTTCCTGACTTTTTAATGATTGCCATTCTAACTGGTGTGACATGGTATCTCATTGTGGTTTTGATTTGCATTTCTCTGATGGCCAGTGATGATGAGCATTTTTTCATGTGTCTGTTGGCTGTATGAATGTCCTCTTTTGAGAAATGTCTGTTCATATCTTTTGCCCACTTTTTGATGGCGTTGTTTGTATTTTCTTGTAAATTTGTTTGAGTTCTTTGTAGGTTCTGGATATTAGCCCTTTGTCAGATGTGTAGATTGCAAAAATTTTCTCCCGTTCTGTAGGTTGCCTGTTCACTCTGATGGTAGTTTCTTTTGCTGTGCAGGAGCTCTTTAGTTTAATTAGATGCCATTTGTCAATTTTGGCTTTTGTTGCTGTTGCTTTTGGTGTTTTAGACATGAAGTCTTTGCCCATGCCTATGTCCTGAATGGTATTACCTAGGTTTTCTTCTAGGGTTTTTAATGGTATTAGGTCTAACATTTAAGTCTCTAATCCATCTTGAATTAATTTTCGTATAAGGAGTAAGGAAAGGATCCAGTTTCAGCTTTCTACTTATGGCTAGCCGATTTTCCCAGCACCATTTATAAATAGGAAATCCTTTTCCCATTTCTTGTTTTTGTCAGGTTTGTCAAAGATCAGATGGCTGTAGATGTGTGGTATTATTTCTGAGGACTCTGTTCTATTCCATTGGTCTATATCTCTGTTTTGGTACCAGTACCATGCTATTTTGGTTACTGTAGCCTTGCAGTATAGTTTGAAGTCAGGTAGCTTGATGCCTCCAGCTTTGTTCTTTTGACTTAGGATTGTCTTGGAGATGCGGGCTCTTTTTTGGTTCCATATGAACTTTAAAGCAGTTTTTCCCAATTCTGTGAAGAAACTCATTGGTAGCTTGATGGGGATGGCATTGAATCTATAAATTACCTTGGGCAGTATGGCCATTTTCACGATATTGATTCTTCCTATCCATGAGCGTGGTATGTTCTTCCATTTGTTTGTGTCCTCTTTTATTTCACTGAGCAGTGGTTTGTAGTTCTCCTTGAAGAGGTCCTTTACATCCCTTGTAAGTTGGATTCCTAGGTATTTTATTCTCTTTGAAGCAATTGTGAATGGAAGTTCATCCATGATTTGGCTCTCTGTTTGTCTGTTACTGGTGTATAAGAATGCTTGTGATTTTTGCACATTAATTTTGTATCCTGAGACTTTACTGAAGTTTCTTATCAGCTTAAGGAGATTTTGGGCTGAGACAGTGGGGTTTTCTCATAGTTGCTTTTTTTGATACCTTCATATAATATGTAAAGATCAAATCAGTGTATCCGGCATATGCATCACCTTAAATATTTTCCTTTTCCTTATGCTAGAAATATTCAAATTATTCTCTTCTACCTACTTTGAAATGTACAATAGATTATTGTAAACTATAGCCATCCCATTCGTCTAACACTAGCTCTTATTTCTTCTATCGAACAGTGCATTTGTACCAATTAATCAAGTCCTTGTCATCCCACCTCCTACTGTCCTTCCTTGCTTCTGATAACCACCAATCTACTCTCTACAATCATGAGATTCACTTTCTACCTCTCATGTATGAGTTAGAACTTGCAATTTTTATCTTTCTGTGCTTGGCTTATTTCTTTAAATATAATGATCTCCTGTTCTATTAATGTCGCTGCAAATGACAGGATTTCATTCTTTTTATGGCTAAATAAGATTTTATTGTGTATATATACCACATTTTCTTTGTTCATTCATTCCTTTACGGGCATTTAGACTGTTTCCGTATTTTGGCTATTTTGAATAGGACTGCAATCAACATGGGAGTGTAGATATGTGTTTCATATATTGATTTCCTCTTTGAGAAGACATATATTCAGTAGTGGAACTGATGGATCATATGCTAGCTCTATCTTTAGTTTTCTAAGGAACCTCCATACTGTTCTCCATAGTGGTTGTAAAAATAGTGTACGAGGGTCCCCTTTCTCCACATCCTGGCCAGCGTCTTTTATTTATAGTCTTTTTGATAAAGGCCATTCTAACAAGGGTGAGAAGCCATCTCACTATGTTTTTTATTTGAATTACTCTGATGATTAGTGATGAGCATTATGCCGTATGCCTATTGACCAACTATATGTCTTCTTTGGGAAATTGTCTATTCAGATCTTTTGCTCATTTTTAAATCAGATTAAATGTAAAGATATTACATGCTCATGGATTGGAAAAATTAATATTGTTAAAATGACAATAGTACCCAAACAATTTACATGAAATATAAATTGATATAAATATTTATATGAATATTCATATACGAATATATATGACTTTGTATATTCATATATGAATATTCATATAAATATTTATATGAAAATACCAATGATGTTCTTCACAACAATAAAAGTGATCCTAAAATATATGGAATCACAAAAGATCTGGAATAGTCAAGTCAACCCTGAACAAAAGGAACAAAGCTGAAGGCATCATGTTACCTGATTGCAAAATTTACTACAAAACTCTAGGTACCAAATCAGCATGGCTGTGGCATGAAAACAGACACCTGGATCAATGGAAGAGAACAGGGAACACAGATATAAATCCACACATTTACAGCCTACTCATCTTTGACAAAGGCACCAAGAACATACAATAGGGAAAGGACATAAGTGGTGCTGAGAAAACAATAACCATATGCAGAAGCATAAAACTAGATCCCTTTCTCTTACCATACATAAAAATCAAATAAAAATGGATTAAAGACTTAAATCTAAGACTGAAACTATGAAACTACTGGAAGAAAAGTTAGGGAAAAAACTCCAAGCCACTGATCTGGGCAAGTATTTTTTCAAACGCCTCAAAAGCATAAACAACTAAAGCAAAAATAAACAATTGGGATTACATCAAGCTAAAAAGCTTTGGTACAGCAAAGGAAACATTAAAAATGAAGAGACAACCCACAGAATGGGAGAAAATATTTGCAAATTGTCCACATGACAAATGATTAATAACTAGAATACCTAAGGTACTCAAACAACTCAACTTTAGGGTAGTAACATATTATGAGCATGTGAGAGCTTTCCTATAAAGTATATAATCTCTGAAATATATTTAGATTGATAATATCTTACCTGAATGATTGATAATTTAGATTGATAATATACTTACCTGAATGCAATTCAACCAGTAAAGGTGAAACTTCTCTGTTTCACAACTATTCTCCTCCAGCTTTTACAATTGTATAGTACAAAGTACAAAATATAGAGCATATAAAAAAAACCTAAGAACATTTCTATTAGTGTTCCTTTTATAAAATTATAAAAGGAAAACAAAACATGTTATATAGTATAAAAAGACATCTTGAATTTTTCATTTATTTATTTACATTTTATTTTTTCAAATTCTGCGTATGACCTTAAGGAGACCATATCCAAAGCATTATTAGAAGAGCTGTTCAGTTGATTAAGATGGGAGCATAAGTGCTTGAGAACAATGAATGGCGCCAACTGGATCTCCTGCTAATCAAAATGACAACACACTATTTTTAAACAAACATAAATGGAAAGTAGGACATCTGTAAGAAAATTTAACTCTTTTGGAAGGAAGAAATTTTTGTTTTTTAAGTAATCAAAGACATAAAGTAACATAAACATACAATGTTAATCTGCTAAGAAAGAGAATGTCAGCTATTTGAGTAGTTTACATGAAAAGTAACAAATAATTTTACATCACTTAAAATCAGACTGAAGTCTCCCACATCAATTTGTCATTTTAATAGAGGAAACCATGTTAACATAATATTTTAGCAGTACAGAATTCATGGGGCTTTTTTCTTTTTATCTTATAATTAAACTCATAAAAGCTGAGTTAACATTGCCAAAATTTTAATGGCTTTCATTGCTTTTCTTCAGACTCACTTGGAATTGTTATAAATTAAGACAAATAAAGTTTATATAAGTGGTGTCCAATCTTTTAGCTTTCCTGGGCCACATTGGAAGAAGAAGAATTTTCTCGGGCCACACATAAAATACACTAACACTACGATAGCTGATGAAATAAAAAACAAAGTTACAAACAAAATCTTGTAATGTTTTAAGAAAGTTTACAAATTTGTGTTGGGCCGCTTTCAAAGCCATCCTGGGCTGCATGTGGCCTGCAGGCCGTGGGTTGGACGAGCATGCTTTATATAAACCTTCTAAACTTTCTCTGTCCATACAAGTTTTTTCTTTCACTACCCTCCTTAACTTTCTCAACAACCAGACTCTTTGTTTTAAGATAAAACTACTCTCTTTTCCCACTGATGAATAAAAACACGTTCAAATACTTCGCATACATACTTGCTCTTTTCTGAAACCATTGCTCCCAGGATAACTTCAACATTCATCTTTAGCCAAAATATCTAATTTCTCATTTACAAAAAGTTTGGAAGTAAGTGAGTACACAAAACAACTACTTATCGCTGTATGTGCCATTTTTACATCTTCTTAAAGTGGAAAAAATGAACATGTTCAAAATTATAATCAAAAGGAATAAAATTTTATGACATCTGCAAATAATGAGCAAAAATTATGGTCTAATATTTCAGTATTCTATCTTGCATAGAAATTATCCAAACATTCAAAGATTATCCATTAATTTATGTTAGACTAGGTTCCTAAACTTAACTAAAAAATGTGGAAATTATGTTTAAGCAGACTTACCACTTAACATAATTACTGTTGAATAAAAGGTTTTTCAGAATTATATTTAAATTTAGTTAAAATACATTTTTTAAATTTTAAAAAATGTTTATAGATTCATGAGGTTCATGTCCTGAGGTGCCTATGTATCAGAAAGGAAAGGAAAGGAAACAATAATTGCTGAAACAACTGTACAGCAAAGTAAATAATAGAGAAGAGACAACCTACAAAATGGGAGAAAATATTTGCAAACCATGCATATAATAAGGTGTTAATACCCAAAACATATAATAAATCAAACAACTCAAATAACTCAGTAGTAAGAAACAGCCAGATTGAAAAAGGGCAAAGGGCCAGGTGTGGTGGTTCACTTCTCTAATCCTAGTACTTTGGGAGGCCGAGGCAGATGGATCATTTGAGATCAGGAGTTGACCAGCCCGACTAACATGGTGAAATCCCATCTCTACTAAAAATAGAAAAATTAGCTGGGCTTGGTGGCGGGTGCCTGTAATCCCAGCTACTTGGGAGGCTGAGGCAGGAGAATTGATTGAACCCAGAGGCTGAGGATGCAGTGAGCTGAGATCATGCCATTGCGCTCCAGACTGAGTGATAAGAGCATAACTCTGTCTCAAAAAAAGAAAAAATGGGCAAAGAATATTAATAGATAATTTCCAAAAGAAGACATACAAATGGGCAACAGGTACATGAAAAAAATGATCAACATCACTAGTCATCAGCGAAATGGAAATTGAAACCACAATGGTGTATCATCTCACACATGTCAGAATTACTATTATCAAAGAGACAAAAGATAAGTGCTGATGTGGATGTGAAGAGTAGGGAACCCTTGTGCACACTATTGATGGGAATATAAATTGGTAGAGCCATTATAGAAAACAATTTACCCATTTCACAATATACGCATGTAACAGAACATTGTGTTGTACAACATAAATACATAACATTTTTAATTGTCAATTTAAAGAAGCAGTTTAATATCTAATAATATTTTAATATATGTAAAATAGTATTGAATATGTGTAAAACTAAAACATAACTATGAAGCTTACAAAGAAGCTTACAAAGAAAACTGGTATAAAATAAGAAAACTGGTATAAAATAAGACGAACTGATAAAGCCACAACTATAGAGAGGGATCTTAATATACTTTTCTTGAATATTTATAGATAAAGCAGACAAATTAGGAAGGTTAGATCAAGCAGTCAAAACTCAGTAAGCCTGGTCGAACAGGCATGTAGAGTACCCAACAGATAGGGAGCATGTTCATTTCGGTATCAGTTCCTACAGCAGTTGTCAACAATTAAAATGTGACATATTGGCAAAATGCAATAAAATTATCTCCCCACAGCATATATATTTGAGAAACTGAAAACTACACTTCTAAACCAGTCTCAAGTGAAACAATACATAATAAAAGTCAGAATATACATAGAAAACAGGAGATCGAGACCATCCTGGCTAACACGGTGAAACCCCGTCTCTGCTAAAAATACAAAAAATTAGCCGGGCGTGGTGGCGGACGCCTGTAGTACCAGCTACTCGGGAGGCTGAGGCAGGAGAATGGCGTGAACCCGGGAGGCGGAGCTTGCAGTGAGCCGAGATCGCGCCACTGCGCTCCAGCCTGGGCGATGAGCAAGACTCCATCTCAAAAAAAAAAAAAAAAAAAAAAAAAAAGAATATACATAGAAAAAAATGATGAAAATTCCATATCTCAACACTTGTGCAATGGTGCTCAAGTAGTACTAGAGAAAGAGTTACAACATGTTTTGCATGTAGTATGCATCTATTAGAAACAAATAAAGAATGAAAGTGTGTGACCTAAGTATGCAATATAAGAAAATAGAAAAAAGCAACTGTGTACACGAGGAAAGTAGAATGAAGGAAAGGATCAAATTAAGAACAAAAATTAATGTAGGTCAATTTTACTTACAAACATTAGAAACAAAAATGCTGTATGAAATGTCAAAACAAATCAAGGAATATATACATTTCAAAATGTGAGATACTAAGTGTCAGCGGGGATATGGAACAACTGCTTTTACACACTGCTGAGCTGCTAGAATGAGAAATTGTTAAAACCCACTTTGATCTCTTAGCAAATTTTAATAAATTCATAAATTGGGAAATATATCCAAATGAAAGATTATCTCAGTATTACATTTAAGAATGTTCTAATAATTCACAAACACCTCAATTCCTCCTCACATTTTTCTGAACTGAAATTTTTTATTTACAAGAACAAACATTTACTGAGTGTCAATAATTAGTGAGGAATTGTCTAACATGCTGGAAAGACACAATTATGTACAAGACAGGGGTTGTGCCATAAAGGGATTCATGGACAACTTCAAGGACAGACCTGGAACTACTAATAGATGAGAACATGGAAGTACCATAGGTATTTACAAAAGAATATGATGAAAAATAAATTGGATATAAAGATTAATTCTGCTCAAAGAGGTGTGGACAGAAGTTGCACAGAAAATACTCCCCAGATGTGGTGATATTTAAGTATGACCTTGTAGGATGAATATGAGTTTTCCTCGCAAACAGCTTCTGGGGAGGGGTGAAGATTGAATTTTAAATAGCATCAACAACTTGAAGAAAGTTTTGAAGATAAGAAAGTTCATGGTATGTTTGAAGGGTTTGTGTAGTGACGAAAGAAGAAGCTGAGAAATTAGCCAGACACAGTGGTGTGCACTTATAACCTCAGCCGTTGTGGAGGCTGAGGTGGCCCTCTCACTTGAGCTGGGAGTTTGAGACCAGCGTGGACAGCAGAGCAAGACCCCTGTCTCATATCTATATATACATGGCTAATTGAATGATATGGATGATATTAGAAGGAGTAAAATAGCTACTGCGAAATTACCAGTACATCAAATTGTTTTAAATCCGCTGCTGAAAGAAATGATAACTCATTTGCAAAAGAATGTCATGTGACTACTTGACATTCTAGAGTCAACATATATTACTAACAGCTTAAACATCCCAAGAAATTCCTACTGTTTTAATTCAAAAGATTTAGGTCATTTTAAAAAAGATAATTTTGGTGAAGATAAAATAGAACAGTCTGAAATGCTGTGTGTGTGTATGTTTTTCTTTTTTAAATATGTGTTATCATTTTGGACATTCACTGAATGAGAGTGTATTTCTGTACTGATATTTTTTAAAGAGGTAGCCAACCCTACCTGTTGGCTGTTGAAACAAGTAACATGCATTTTATAATGAAAAGAATTGTACTATTTTCTTAGTCCTGTGTTTAATATGCTTAAACACATACAAAAGCCTAATTTAATAGAGCTAATAAGCTTAATATTTTTAATTTTTTATTTAAATCATATATTAGGGTTATTTGGGTTACATACAACAGATATCCACTTGGGTTTCTTAAACCAAAAAAGGGAATTTGCAATAAGGATATTCAGGTATGGTGGAATTCCAGGGATACTTCATCAAGCCCTAGGAAGAGTAAAAATAACAATAGCTCCAGGGACTTCAGAAATAAGAGCCCTCTGTCCTCTCAGTTCCATTCTCAGGAATCTAATTCACTGTTGGATCCATCAGCTTTGGCTAGCCTGGCAGGGCCATAGAGAAGAGCAGCAAGTTAGAGCAGTCGGGGGCTACTTTGCACTGGATCAATATATCCATGAGAAAATATGAATTTTACGCATGTTTCTTCCTCTGAATAGGGGTTCCAAAGAATTAAAACATTTTGTTTTATACACAGGTGAATGAGTGAGTCTAAAGGTCTTGCATTCTTTTGATCTCACTGAACTTATATATCCTCTTTATCCTAACACTTGGCTATAAAGAAAAGGTGTGTAAAAATAACACAGGCCAAGTTCAAACATTTTCTTTATGTTTTGTTTGGGAAAATATCTGACATAATGTTTGTCAGAGGCAAAATGTAACAGTTGCCAGGGAACTACAGTCAGTGGCTATAAAAAGATTAAGATAGGTCCTGTACTAAATGTTACCCTTAGCAAGAAAATCCAGCTAAAGAATGGCAAATGAGATGGATGTTCCACACTTATCTGCAAGGGATACGGTGAAGAGGCATTCAGTTTGCAGAAATCAAACAGTCCCTGTTTAAGTTTGAGTGTAGACTTTCTCTTTGGTTGTGCTAAGAAAAGGAGATGGATTTGAGTCATGGGTCATGGACTTTGCACTTCCCTCGGCTAAGGAAAAAAAAATAAAAAGCTTGAAGAAGCTCAGGAAAGAGCCCAAATTTCACACATGTGCAACTGGCCTGAAGCACTGGAGTGGGTCCCAACCCTAAAGAGTGCTGTAAGGTTACAGGGATCATGTTACCTGAGGTCTCTGGAAAAGCCCTGAAAAGAGAACATTGTGGTTCATAACACAGGCCAACAGCAGGTCACGCTGAGGGCTTATTACATCCCAGACAATTCACTGACAATTCTCTCGCTTTATTTTAATTAATCTTCAAAATAACCTGAGATAAGCATTATTCTTTCCTACAGTTTACAGTTGAAAAAAAATGAGGCTTAGAGAAATCAAGCAGTTTGCTCCAGTAAATGAGAGTCGGAATCTGAATCTAGGGCTCGTGCTTTTAAGGGTCACGTTCTCGTGACCACATAGACATTCTTCCCTTCTTAAGAAAGCACCAGATGTCCTTGGAAATTTATGCCTTTAAACGTTGGCTCTGGAAAGTAGTGAGGGACCGATAAATGGCCCCACATGAGACCCAAGTCTTTGAACCACGTGAATTTACTCTAATACTCTCTATAAACAGATGTCAGCATAAAGAATTTAAGAGGAAAACCAGTCACTCCATTGTTAAAAGTTTACCCTAAAGTATACAAAGCGATGACAGTTTCTCAGGCAGCACCATACCTTAGTAAAGCACTAACTTTGTGCCATATTAAAGATATGTTAGTTTTACTGGGGTTATGAATTTGATTATTTTTAAATGGTTGGCAATTTAGCAGGTCATATTTGCCAACCCCTTAAGGCTTTTCTTGCAACTATAAGAAAGGGTATTCCTCACTTTTGCCAGTGTGACTACTTCTCTATTGTATACGCATCCAAAACAGGGTTGCAGCTCTATGTTCTCATTTCTGTGTTTATATATTAGAATTAGCAAGGATATTTACTATTGTTATGAGCAAGCATGAGAAAATTTTTCATTATAATTATGTATAATTAACTTTTAACATTTATGTAGGTATATAATTTGTATATTGTAGTTCATAATTATAGAAATAATATAATTAATTATTAATTATAATTAATAAATTTAATGATAACAGGAATTAGTATTTTATAGAACCATAAATTCCCATATCATATTTTTTTTCTTTTACACATTTTTTTGTCTCCTAATTTGTATACTGATTATTTATGTATCTCCTCAACTATATTATAGGAACTATTAGGTAAGGACTGCAACCTTATTGTAGTCCTAGTTTTTGTACCACAGTGGTATTTATCCTAGTTATGCTGAGAAGTTAGTGGTCTTTAAATTTGATACCTGAAGTGCAGTACATTTAAAATAATTTTGAGATACATATCTGAATTTCTCTATCATAGCAATACCTTCTATTGTTTGAAGGTATTGCTCAATACCTTCTTTCTTCCAGGGCTTTATAAATTGCTTCAGAGAAGGATTTTCAAAACTAGACATTGTATACCTCTTCCATAATTTTTGCCAAATATGTCACTTGTACTATTATCTAATTGAGTCATATTTTCTTTAAATAAATTCAGAGCCTTACCTAGAATGCTATCTACAACGAAACTGTGGAACACTTGCAAGTGGATATCTTGCCTTAAATAAGTCTTGGTCAAAAGCAACACACTGAAAACAAAATTCTGGCTTTATATTCTTACCTGCCCTTAACTGAACTGAGGGGGGAGAGAGAGAGAGAGTAGAAATTACTAGAGAAACATGAAATACACACTGGTACTAATATGGGGACTTTATCCTTCACATAATTAGATTAATTGGAAGAAAGTTTTAAAGTATGTAACTTTTTAAATGATCTAACGTGCGCTGCTTAGTATCATTTTGCTTACTATCTCTAATCATTGCTTACAACCATGACCCACATTGGGAAGCATGCCTTATCCCATGACCCCCAAGCAGAATACACATCAGACCTGAGTTTATATCGCCTCTTCTTAACTGTTTGATCTTTGGCAAGATACCTGAATTCCTGTAAGTCTTGATTCTTCATCATCAAAGAGGGATGATAATATTTACATTTCAAGATCACTTTGAGAATTTATGAGATAATAATCACACCGTGTCTAGTCCTGTGCCTGGAATTTATTAGAAAACATGAAGACCTACTATATGCCAATCACTCTCCTTGGTACTCAGGGTACAGAGGAGCACATGATCAAGAAGAGTTCTGCTTTTAGCTTCTTTTGAGGGAAAATCAACTACGAACATCTCAATAAACAAGCAAAGTCACTTCGGGTGTGATAAAACGATCTGAAGTAAATAAAACCAGTTGATATGAAAGAAAGTGACTGGTATTCAAGAAATACTTATTTCCATCCTGACTCTTGCCCCTATATGATTGATATTTAGTACACAGGAAAAAATGGAGACTGTATTAAGAATACGCTTGCTTATTTATGTCAGGCAGGTACAAACAGTGAGTGTAATAATGGCAGTTAAAATCATATCTAAATACATGGCCCTAATTTTAAGCTTCTGGATTAAGAAATTTAAGATCTTCCTTCTGAAGTTATTTTCTGTAGAATGTCTGATCTTCTCTTAGAAAACATTTAATTGTTCATGTCATGCAAATTAAATACAGTTGAAGGTTTATCACCTACTTTTGTCATGGCTCTGTGTGTGTGTGTGTGTGTGTGTGTGTTTAATCTCTAGAAGTTATTTTATTATGTTTGATGGGTTTGACTTAGGAGAGTTGAGAAAATTTTTTCACATAATTAGAGCCCCTAACATTCTTTTGGAAAAATAACTAATAATTTAAAAATTACCCATATTTTTATTTCTACACAGATTAATTTCCTTGAACAAATTTTTTAAACAAAACTTCTAAAAATCTACAATATAAGAAATAGTAAGCCACTCCTTTTAAACTGAATTACACTGAACCTTCTATACACTGTATAGAAGCAGGAAGTTATTGCTGAATTTAGAAAAGAGTCCCTTAATGGGCAGCGCTCAGAGGTCAGGGTGTAAGTGATGACAGAATGGGTAACTGAGATGGAATAATTTGCTTTTGCACCTGAGACAAAGGATGGAGTTATTTAGATAAAGAGAAACAAGTTCTGGGATGCCAAAGACCTATCATTTGACCTGTGGAAAATAAATGAATCGATTTGAGGCATTGCACACTAATTTTGGAGGGCCAGGAAAATGGTTCTTCTCATTTCTTTATTACTTAGCCACTCTAGTCATTTGCAATGATTTTGAGTTTTGTTGCTTTGTTAGCATTCCTCTGATGTCTAAATGGCATAATTATTGGAATTAAGATTTTGAAGAATCAATTAGAAGAGTCTCTAGTTGGATACTCAATTAACAACTATTGCCAAGGCAGCTACTCAGCTCTCACTGTCTTTCATCTCAGCCATAATTGAATCCTGCTTTTCTCAAATAACAATGAACCTTTTGATCTCTGTGAAGAAGGAAAGATCAAACTGATCCTCAGAATCCACAAATGAATGTCTTTTACCCCCCAAACCTTCTTCAAAGATGCAGTTAAATTTGAGTTGCAGTTATGTTTTCAGTATAATTACCAGGCACAAAAGAAAATTACTTCCTTTATTATCATAACTAAAAAACACATTTCTTTCTTCTTCCAGTTTTTTTTAATGTTACATTTAAAATCAGTAGTTTCATGTAAATTTTACTTTTTCTCTGGAAACTTACAATAAAAGCCTTTCAAAGTGATTTCACATTTTTTTTTTCTTTTTTTTCTGTCAGAACTTTTACCTCTAAAACAAGTAGTTCAGTGCCACTGGCCACTAATTTACTTCAGAAGCATAATGTTTTCTGCTCTCCAGAACAGCAATTATGAATGCTTAACAGACCAGATGATGTAGTTCTTGTTCTGACCCCAATGTTTACTATTTGTTCTTTAGCAAGTGAAATTTGAGTTCTGAACTCCCAGTTTCATATCTGTAAAACAACAATATTTTGTCCATAATGTTATTTGAAAGGAGAATCAAATGTAAATGCACATGTACTGCTTTTTAAACATTGCAATAAACTCTACAGTGTAAGTTTTATTACAATAAAACTTTTTATTATCATGGCTCTAAAAGAACTCAAGCAACATGCAAAGGTTCATAAAGAGCTGCAATGGTTAACTTCATTTTTTTTTTCAGTTTCAAATTTTATTTCATTAACTTAAAAGGTGGACAAAATGTTTATTTTAAATCGAATTGAAATTTATCTGAAACAAGTAACTCATCTCAAGTAACTTATTTTACAGTCCATTGTCCATTTAAAAATATTCTTTCTTCCAAAACACTGCACTGAAAGACCAAAAAATGCTTTTATACACCATAAAAGCGAGATGCAAGCTTCTGATGTAAATTTGTTTCACTGTCAACTCCGATGATAAAGATGAGAGGCACAAGCGTTCACAGTTCAGTTAAATGATGCAAAAAAAAAGCTTCTGTTTCCCTCTGATACAAACTAGAAGTCTCCATTCATGTCTCTTACAGTAGTACCACATACTTGATGCCGATACTAGGTTACTTCTTTTTCTTTCCTTTCCCTTTTTTACTTCCCTCTCCTTGTTGAAGACTTTGGTCAGCACCTCCTGCTTTTTGTGTCCTTGTTTTTAGTTTAGGTATCGTTTCTGCTGCATACAACATTACTGACTTACGTGATGGGAACTGCACAAGGCAGAGGTGCCATCTTCCTGTTTGAGCTGGACCCGGACTCTGCCTCTGTATCAGACATCATGATTCCATTCTCTAGAGTACATTTTATTTTTCTCAAGAAATACGTTAAGTCCAACTGCTGAACATACATCTTGAATCTCTGTAGCTGTAGGATTTTCAACAGCCTTACTTATGGGGATTCGCCTTCCCTCTGCGATGGTCTTATTATTTAAATAAGCAGGATAGATACAAATAAACCTGTCCTGGTCGGTCGGGGACCGCGCGGCAGCGCAAGCCATCTTCACAAGAGACTAAACAACAGCCCAGGAGCCGTAGGTAGGAACCCGGGAGGAACCCAGGTCCAAGTTTCCGAGATAGCCCGCCAACTTCATTTTTTTATTGCCCACTTTGTGCGGCCACTTACAATTGTATGGGCAATTGGCATTTTGAGAGCCTGAATTTAGTGCTGAAAGCCTCAGTTCTGCTCTAAACAAATCCGTCGAGAGGACCACTGAGATTCCAGAGGTAGGAATTTGGACAGATCCAGATCTACCCTTACTCATTACTCTGTTAGGCTTGATGTATGTATCTGACCAATGGACTGCCTCAAGAAGTTCATGAAAATTTACTTACAGCAATAATGACACAAGGGATACTCCATCCATAATAACATCAGTTTAATTACAAATCTGTGTTAATACTATCCTCTTCTGTCGCTCATTACCTCATTCACCAAACCTTTGACAAACAAAGCTACCCTAGAATTTATGCTATGATTTGCTCCAAATGGCTCTCATCTGGAGAGTTCTCCAAAATACAAATCAGGGATTTCAGTTCTGCAGAAAATTGGAGACCCCTTAAACAAATGTCTGAGAACATGTTGTATTTTATTTCATGGAGTAAGCTGAAACTGAGCAGAGCTGATTGAGAAGACGATGTCAGAAAAAGGAGCCTAACAAACAATAAGACACTGTGATAGTAAATTTAATGTGTCAACTTGACCAGGCCACAGTGCCCAGTTGCTTTAGCAAACACCAGTCTAAATGTTGCCATGAAGATAACTTTTAGGTGACAGTAACATTTAAATGAGTAGATATTAAGTAAAGCATATTATCCTCCATAATGTGAATGGGCCTCATCCAATCAGGTGAAGGCCTGAAGAGCAAAGACATGTTTTCCAAAGAAGAAGACATTTGGCCTAAAGACTGGAACATAAAACCTTATCTGAGTTTCTTACCTATCTATGAAATTTGGACTCCACGCTGTATGATCAACTCTTACTTGAATTTCTAACCTGCTAGCTTGCCTTACAAATTTTGTACTACTCAGTCCCTACAATTTAGTGAGCCTATTCCTTACAATAAACCTTTCTCTTTCTCTCTCTCTCCATATATATATATATAATGAATATATACAATAGATAGATATATAATGGATAGATATATAATGGATAGATATAATGGATAGATATATAATGGATAGATATAATGGATAGATATATAATGGATATATATACATGTATCTCCATCTATGTGTATATACATATATATACACATATACACACACACACATGCACACACATTCCCCCACTATATATATATGTATGTGTGTGTATATATATGTATGTGTGTATATATATGTATGTATAGTGTATATACATATATGTGTGTGTGTATGTATATTCTGTTGATTCTGTTTCTCTGGAGAACCCTAATGCAGGTCTGCTGTGATTGTTATAAGAAAAGACATTTTCTTCACTTATTTTTATAATCCAACAAAATGAAGTGGAGAAGTGGACAATAGTTTAAATCGTAAATTCACTCATTGAATAGTCCTTTCAAACTCATCTACTTCCAGTTCTCCAACATTTATATTTTGCATTTCAACTAAATGTCTAACGTGAAATCTTAACAGCAGCAGAATTCTGTTTAGAAGCCAAGTTTCTAAATAAAAGTTTTCTTTCCTGCCAAGTTCTAATGTTATCTCAAAGATAATACCTTGTGATCTTAAATTATAGTCATTTACAAATATCATTAAAATCCATTTGTGTACTTTGGAAAGAAACCTAAAACTTGCTATCTATAAAGACATAATAGAACTGTAATTCACATTCATTCTGGGAGGCCCAAAACATCATTTTTTTTAAGAAAATAGAACACAGAAAGGAACTAACATTTAGAGAGTAGCAACTAGTTGTTTGAAAAATTAAGAGAAATGATCACTGTAGATGTAGTCTGCATGTTTGCACACAAACCAATCAGGAACAAGCTGACTCAATTATCTAGTCATAACTGTGCCAGGCCCTTTGGGTGCGGAAGCTGTAATCTAATGAGAGAGACAAAGCTAAAATATTAAGCATTTATGTCAATATTTCCAGGTTCCCAAACCTTTTGTTTAGATCTGGAAATAAAATAATAAAATAAAAATTACCCCAAAAGTTAAGCTGATTGTTCGAGGTTATAGGAATGACCAGAGCAGGCCCCCACTAGTTTATCTCAATTTTCCACCGCTGAAGCCCTGCTCCTGGAGTTCCAGGAAAACCATCCAAAGATCATCGAAAAGTCAAGGTTCCCTATTTCCTCAACTCCTAGAATGCATGGATTATAAGAATAACACCTATAAGGTGTGTTATTTATTTTAAAATATTTGAAGCAAAGAGAACCACTAAAAAACCTGTGTGTGTGTGAATACATATGTGTGTATACACAAACACACATACAAACCCATGTACATGGAGGTAGAGAGGGAGACGTACTTCAATTTCAGAAATTTTTAATTTTTTAAAAATGCATGCTTTAAAAACCAAATTTCATAGATATTATGTGTAAAAAGTCATAAGACTATAGAGATGCAAAAGAGAGGGGCAACAATGTGACTGAACAAATCGAGACGGATTTCAAAGGGAAGGTAACAGGAAAAGAGGACATGAGGAGGAATCATTTGGGAGCGGCAACAGTATGGGCAGAAGTGCTGGAGAAGAAATGACTGAAATTGATTTTGGGAAACTGACCAGTGTAGAATGAAGAACCTGGGTACTAAGCAGTATAGAATGAAGAGCCTGGGTTGTAAGTAGCTGAGATAAATTTAGATTGATTGAGAAGCCTTATTGTGGGCAGAACACCTGAAGGGTTTGATCTTCTCTGTACATCCAGCATTTAGAACTGTCCTTGCTACATTGGGCATTTAAAATTAAATATAAAGTGAAATTTTGCTTGATACAGGAGGTAGTGAGACGGCAATTTCTTTTTTTAAAAAAAATCTGAAAAGTATCTTGGGTTATTTTCTCCCATAGGCCTCATATTTAAACCATTCATGCAAGTACATTTTTAAACAATCCCATACTGATTCAAACTATTGCGTTCATAATATTATAAAATCATATATTCCCCAAAACTCAAAACTTTGTAACAATTATGATGTTAAATTGACTAGAACTAAGCTAGCACAGAGACATGTTTTCCAGTGCTACAAATCACTTTATTTTGCTGTCATTCAAGTAGTATATCACTGTTTTAATGATACCTGGGATTTGCCTTAATTAGGTATAGTAAGACACACATGCTCAGAAATGGCTGTCATGAAGACGGAAGTTTGTTATACTCATAGATCCCTAGAAACGGGGCTGGCGAGCATGCAAGGGGATTGGTCAGAAGGCAGAGGGAGTGGGAGAACATGGGGGTAGAAGTCTTTACTGCGGTTTCCTTTGGAAATTATGGGCCAGATAGTGTAAATGGGTTAGAATTGGCTAATTTGAATAGTTTTAGAAGACTCTGGGGCATAGGCACTCTCTCTAGTTGTCTGATATCTGGCCCTGGGGTATTAGGACAGGGGGATAGTGACCTGAAGTACAAGGGCCTGATAAAGGAGGTGGCTGAGTTATGGGCTCTGGATTGGTTGGTTTGCATTTGAAAGTTGTGCTCAAGGGAGAGTTGCATATTATCTCTAGGAATTGGCTAATCCTAGGAGGAGCAGTCACTCCAAGCTCAGGAAGCCCTGTATGTCAAATCAGCATAATACGGAACATAAAAAGACATGGTTCAATCACAGAGATGCAATAACTGCAATTCAGAAGCTGTGGCTACCCGGCACATAGGTCTGATCTACTAAATATAGCCCAGAATATCCTAAGATGTTATCAACAAATGTGAAAGGAGGCCAAAAAGACCAAAAGTACTACCTAGGGAACGAATTATGAGGCAAGAAGCAGACTAAGCCTTGAAGCACTGGGACTGACTCCATGACATCCCAACATTTGTGCTGAATGAAACTCTAAGCTACTCATATAAAAACCTTTCTTGAGACAGTAGCTTCAGTGGGGCAGATGGGAGCAGCTGAAAAGCATTAGATGGAAAGGGTAAGAGCACAGAGAGGGGGAGTTTTAAAAAATTTCCCACTTGAGAAGAGTGAACAAACGAAAATAACAAAATGAGAGATGTGAAGATAGCTGGCCTAAAAATAACTGCTCAGGAGATGAATTAATTCCAGATAAAATGTTAAAATGGAGCAACCCTAAAATGAGTTTAAAATAAGTGTTTAAAGTCCTCAGAGAGGCAAAGGAAGGAATGTTCTCTATTTAAAAAAACAAAAAACAAAAAACAAATTATATGAATAGAAAAATAGTTACTAATCCTAGAAAATATATAGGCATCTAAAAACACTCAAAACTGAAAGGATTACTATAGAATCAGCAAAAGTAAGGAAAGAGTTAAGAAAATGGAAGAAAGAACTGAGATCTGGAGAGTCCGTGAGAACCTTATTTAATAGTTTAATAGGATACCAGCAAAGGATAATAGAGGAATGTTGGAACAACATATTCAAAAAGATGACAAAGAAATTGTAATATATATATAAATAAAAATTGATAAGGAAAAGAGTAACCCTTAGTTTACCAATCTAACAAAAATTAGAGGGAAAAAAAGAAGCCAGGAAAAGTCTTTGATGAAACAAAAGCATGAACCAAGATGATTCATGTAACTCCAAATACATTATAGTAACAATAATGTAAATGGATTAAATGATCTTATTAAAAATCTGAAATCATTGGCTTGGGTATAAAAAAAATCAGTTATGAGCTGCTTATGATAGACAATTGTACGTACATGCACACACACACACACACACACCAGAAAATTTCAAAATTAATAAGACTAAGAAATATACTGGCATATATGAACAAAAAAACTTGATATAGCAGTATCAGTCAAAATAGGAAATGAAGGAAAACCATTAATATGAATAAAACATATAAACCAAAATCCTTGAAAAGACCGTAAAAATTATAAATTTCTGTATCTTTAAACAACATGAACTTCAAAATATCAAAAAACTGTAAAACTCAGATTACAAAATAAATTGACAAACTCACAATTATAATGAAAGCATTTAAGACCTCTCTCAGAAACTATATATTTGGAGAATATGTAGCAGATTTGAGTGACACATATAACATGCTTGGGCTATATATAGTATAATGTACATATATCGTACATATATGTACATAGGTACTATATATGTATGCATGTAATTAGTATTATATGTGTATGCACTATATATAGTATTAATGAACACATATATAGTACCTATATACTATATAGTACATACATATATAGTTAATACATACATATATAGTACCTATATGTATATATACATGCATATATGTACTATATATGTATATTTAATATAAACATATGTACATATAGATTACATATATGTATACTACATATAGTATATATGTATGTACTATATATGTACTATATGTAGTACATATATATGTATATATTTTCCTGCAACAGAGAACCTAAGAAGAATGCATATTCTAAATCATGCATGCAACATTTTCAAATATTTATAAAATTAACCATAGGACTTTGGGTTTCAAAATGGCAAAATAGAAGCAAACTGGCTTCACACCCCCAGACAAAAAACTAAAAACCAAATATACAGCAAAAAGGATATAGATAGGTATATAAAAATATGTGAATTGAGATAACTAAATGTCCAGATGTGTGAGG
This sequence comes from Chlorocebus sabaeus, assembly GCF_047675955.1. NCBI lineage: Eukaryota > Metazoa > Chordata > Mammalia > Primates > Cercopithecidae > Chlorocebus > Chlorocebus sabaeus. The sequence continues at coordinate 71,056,158 of NC_132910.1, forward strand.
GTCATGACGTTAAAGTGAAAATTTTTTTTTTTTTTAGTTTTTCACTGGGGGAAGTGTGTGAGTTACCCTAAGTTACTGGTGGCATATCCATACGGGTCTGCAGCAACATCAGTCCTTGCCTCCTCAGAAGAAAGAATTCAACTGAGGAGTATAAAGTAGAAAAAGAGACCGAGGTAAGTGTTAGAGCAGGACTGGAAGTTTATTTTTAAAAGGCTTTAAAACAAGAAAGAAGGGAAAATTTGTTTGGAAGAGACCCAAGTGGGCACCAGGTCAACAAGAGAAAAAGGCAGGTTTGAATTTGATCCTAGGAGTTTATAGGCTTGCCTCTTTCCCATGATTCTTCCCTTAGGATGGGCTTCCCGCATGCTCAGTGCCCTTCTTACCCTTGGGAACTGAACATATAGTGTGTTTAGGCCATTGTACGCATGCCCATATGAGGCTTTCTTCCCTTTTCCAGTGGAATGCACGCAGAACATCATACTTCACCATTTTGTCTCTCAGTGCTCATGCCCAGGAAGTTTCTTTTTCCTGGTAACTGTATTCAATTAACACTTTAATGTTAGTAACTGTGGATCATCGGGAGATGATCCCTCCCTGAGGCCCTGGCGCCTGTCAGATTATCATTATTAGAGAGGCAATGTGATCATTGTTGAACCCTCACCTGATATTCCTAGTGGGAGGTGGGGGATGGTGGGGGAGAGCCCTCTCCTGCCCTCCTGATGCCTATCTAACTGTCTGTAACAAAGATATTTTCCTGCAATCAACAGAGAACCTAAGAAGAATACGTATTCTAAATCACGAATGCAACATTTTCAAATATTTATAAAATTAACCATAGGACTTTGGGTTCCAAAATAGGGGAATAGAAGCAAACTGGCTTCACACTCCTAGACAGAGAACCAAAAACCAAATATAAAGTAAAAGGGAAATTGGTAATATAAAAATACGTCAATTGAGACAACTAAATGTCAAAATGTGTGTGTGAGGGGAATGACATTAAAGTTATTAATTTTTTTTTTTTTAGTTTTTTCTTTGTTGGTTCTATTTTTTTGTGATCTAAGATGTTGTCATCTCTTTAAGATAACTTGCTATCAGATGTTTCTATAAGCCTTATGGTAACCGCAATGCAAAAAACCTATAATAGATAAACTAACAATAATAAGTTAAAAAATGAAGCCAGGTACAGTGACTCATGCCTGTAATCACAGTACTTTGGGAGGCCAAGGAGGACAGATCACCTGAGGTCAGAAGTTCGAGACCAGCCTGGCCAACATGGTAAAACCCTGTCCCTATTAAAAATACAAAAAATTAGCCAGGTGTGGTGGTGCATGCCTGTAGTCGCAGGTGCTTAGGGAGGCTGAGGCAGGTGAATTGCTTGAACCAGGGAGACAGAGTTGCGGTGAGCTGAGATCATGTCACTACACCCCAGCCTGGGCAACAGAGTGAGACTCCATCTCAAAAAAAAAAAAAAAAAAAAAAAAAAAAAAAAAAAAAATGAGGGAAACATACTACCAAAGAAAATCAATCACAAAGGAGGCAGTAAGAAAGCAAAAGCAGAACAGGAATAGGTGTACTTAGTAAAACAGATTACAATTTAAGGTTGTAAAAATGAGATAAAGGTCACTCTATTTTTAGTTCAATATAGCTCATCATATTCAATCCATTTATATGATGAAGTGGTTACTTTTACAAGAAGATATAACAATTTTAAAAATCTAACATTTTAAATAATGTTAAACACCCAACATTAGAGCTCCCAAATATACAAACAGACTTAAAGTGAGAGTAAACTGTGATATAGTAATTGTTGATGACATTAACACCACAATCTCAGTAATGGACAGGTCATAGACAGAAAATCAACAAAGCAACATCAGAATTAAACTACACACTAGACCAAATAGGCCTAACTGACATTTACAGATTAATCCACCCACTGCTGCAAAATACACATTCTTTTCATCAGCACGCGGAACAGTCTCCAGAACAGACCGTATCTGAGGCCACAAAACAAATTTAAATAATTTTTTAAAAGTAGAAATCACATTGTTTATTCTTGACTACAATGGGATAAAACTATAAATCAATAAAAAGAAGAACTTTGGAAACTACAAACACAAGGAAATTAGACAACATGCTTCTGAATGACCAATAAGTTAATAAATAAATTGAGAAGGAAGTTTAACAATTTTGTGAAACAAATGAAAATGGGAATGAAACATACCAAAATTTATGAGATACTGTAAAAGCAGTACTAAGAAAGAAATTTATGGCAATAAACACCGAAATAAAAAAGTAGAAATACTTCAAATAAATAGTCAGACAATGTACTTCAAGGAAGTAGAACAAACCAAACCCCAAATTAATGCAAAATCATAATAATAATAAAGGCCAAAGGAGAAATAAATAAAGTTGATACAAAAATACGGAAGATTGATAAAATGAAAAGTTGTTCATTAAGAAGATAAACAAATTACCAAAGCTTTAGCCAGACTAAGAATAAAAAAGAGATGGTCCAAATAAAATCAGGATCAAAAAAGGAGACAACTGAGACCATAAAAATAGAAAAATAATTAGACACTATTATGCACAATATATCACAACAAACTGGAAAACCTAGAGGAAATAGATACAGTCCTGAACTCATTAACCTGCCATGGTTGAAATGTGAAGAAATAGAAAACTTCAACAAACCAAGGATGAGTATCGAGATAATAACCGTAATAAAAAGTCTTCTATTAAAAGGAAAATCCAGGACCTGATGGCATTACTGCTGAATTCTACTAAACACTTAAAGAACAGCTAATACCAATTCTACTTAAAGTCTTCAAAAAAAAAAAAAAGACTGATGGAAAGGGAATGATTCCAAATTCAATCTATGAGGCAAAGCATTACCATGATACCAAAACCAGACATGAATAAAACAAAAACATGGGTAAATATCACTGATGAATATTGATGTAAATGTTCTTGAAAAATGCTAGCAAATGTAATTCAGCAGCACATTAAAAATTATAATTCACTATGATTGAGTGGAATTCATTCCAGGAATGTCAGGATTGCTCTACACACCCAAATCAGTAAATGTAATACTCCACATTCATAGAATCAAGAACAATACCATATGATTATTTCAATAGATGCTGAAAAAGCATTCGATAAAATTCAACATCCCTTTATGAAAAAATTCTCATCATACTGAGTATAGAAGGAACATATCTCAAAATAATAAGGACAATTTTGTCAGAACCACAGCTAACATCATAGTGAATAGAAAAAAAATTGAAAGCCTTTGCTCTGAGACCGGAACAAGAACCAGGTGCCCAGTCTCACCATGTTCATTCGACACTGGACTGGAAGTCCTGACTAGAGCAATTAGACAAGAGAAAGAAATAAAGGACATCAAAATTGGGAAGGAAAAAATCAAATTAGCCTTGTATACAGATAACATGATTTTATACTTAAAAAATCCTAAACACATGGACAAGAGGGGCCAGGGGGAAGGGATCAGAGAACACTAGGACAAATACCTAATGCATGCAGGGTTTAAAACCTAGATGATGGATTGGTTGGTGCAGAAAACCACCATGCACGTGTATACTCATGTAACAAACCTGCATGTTCTGCACATGTATCCCAGAACTTAAAGTGAAACAAATGTAAAAAAATCCTGAAGACTACACAAAAAAAACTGTTAGAACTGACAAATGAATTTAATAAAGTTGCAGGCTACAAAATCAACATATAAAAATCAGTAGCATTTATATATACACCAATAGTGAAGAATGTGAAAAGGAAATGAAGAAAGCAATCATGTTGATAATAACTGCAAAGAATATAAAATACCTAGGATTCAATTTAACACGATATGTAAAAGATCTATACAATGAAAATTATAAAACACTCATGAAATAAATGGAAGAAGACATGCAGAAAAGTGGAAAGATATTCCATGCTCATGTACTAAAACCATGAATAGTGTTAAAATGACAATAGTACCCCCAAAATTTACAGAAATGCAATCTCTATTCAAAATACCAATTACTTTTTTCACAGAAATAGAAAAAGAAATTATCCTAAGATTTATATGGAACCACAAAAGAGCCTGAATAGTTAAAGTCAGCCTGAGTAAAAACAGCACAGCTGGAGGCATCACTTTACCTGACTTGAAAATGTACTACAAAGCTGCAGTAATGAAATTAGCATGGCACTGGCATGAAAACACACACACAGATGAATAGGAGAGAATAGAGGACACAGATATAAATCCACACATTTTCAGCCAACTCATCTTTCACAAAGTCACCAAAAAGAATACAATAGGGAAAGAACTGTCTCTTCAAGAAATGGTGCTGGGAAAAGTGGGTAACTATATGTAGAAGAGTGAAACTAGACCTTTTTCTCTCGCCATACACAAAAATCAAATCAAAATGGATTACAGACTTAAATCTAAGACCTGAAACTCTGAAACTACTAGAAGAATCTTTGAGGAAACACTCCAGGACATTGCTCTGCGCAAAGATTTTTTTTTTCTAACACCTCTAAAGCACAGGAAACCAAAGTAAAAATACACAAATGGGACTATATCAAGCTGATTTGGCACAGTAAAGGAATCAACAAATAAAAGGCAGTCTACAGAATTACAGAGAATATATGCAAACTACCCATCTGACAGGGTATTAAAAACCAGAACAATTTCAGAGTTCAAACAACTCCATAGCAAAAACAAATAATCTGATTTAAAATTTGGCAAAAGATCTGAATATGCATTTTTACAAAGACATACAATGGCCAACAGGCATATGACATAATGCCCAACATCACTAATCATCAGAGTAATGCAAATAAAAAACATAATGAGATATCCTCTTACCCTAATTAGAATGACCTTTATTAAAAAGATCAAAAATAACAGATTCTGGGGAGGATGTGGAGAAAGGGGAATTCTTTTCCACTGTGGGTGGGAACATGAATTATTGCGGCCACTCTGGGGAACAGTATGGAGGTCCCTCAGAAAACTAAAAATAGAGCTACTATAAGACCTGCCAATTCCACTGTGGAATACATATCTAAAAGAAAAGAAATCAATATATCAATGAGATATCTACACTCCCGTGTTGACTGCAGTACTATCCAAAATAGCCAAAATATGGAAACAACCTAAATGTCCATCAAGGAATGAATGGATAAAGAAAATGTTGGATATCACAAAAAAATATTATTCAATCATAAAATAATGAAATCCTATCATTTGCAGCAACATGAATAGAACTGGAGATCATTAGGTTTACTGAAATAAGCAAAGCACAGAAAGACAAAAATCATATGTTCTCACTCATACATGGGAGCCAAAAAAGTGAATCTTCGGAAGATAGGGAGTAGATTGTTACCAGCAGCTGACAAGCAGAGTAATAGGTGGGATGATGAGGAGTTGATTAATGGGTACAAATATATGGTTTGATAGAAGAAATAAGAGCTAGTGTTAGATAGACCAGTAGGGTGACTACAATTGACAATATTATTGTACATTTCAAAATATGTAGAAGAGAATATTTTGAATATTTCTAGCATAAAAAAAGAAAAATATTTAACATGATAGATATCCCAAGTACACTGATTTGATCTTTACAAATATGTGAATGTGTCAAGTTATCACACATACCCTGAAAAATTAACTGTATACTAGGTCACAATCATAATTATTTAAAGCATATTATCTGACCACTAGGCAATTACATTAGAAATTAACTATTACAAATAGTAATGAAAGAGTCACTGTTTAGAAAATCTAAGAAAACAAAGCCCAAACAATAAATGGCTTTAAAAAATAAATCCCCAAGAAAACTAGAAAATACAATGATTGAATGACTGAAAAATACTAAAATACTAAAAATATAAAAAGCAAAATCAAAATTCGTGAGATGCAGCTAAAACAGTATCTGGATGTTATTAAGAGTTTCAGTATCTTTATTACAAATAAAATAGTTAAGCATTTAATGCAAGAAGCTAGATGCATTGAAAAGAACAGTAAGAAAGTTGAAGATAATTATAAAAACAAAACAGAACTTAACAACTGAGAAAATCATTCATGAAAATGATTTTTAAAACTGTTTCCTTGAAAGCTACTAATCTAGGAAAGTCTCTAAGAAGTTTTATTAAAAAACATATATACATGCAAAGATTAATGCATTATTCATATAACGGAATACTATTATACATCAACTAGACTGAGTGACTCATATCCACATGTGGCAATATAGAGAAATCACAAAAATATGTATTAAGAAAAGAAAGAAAGTTGTGACTAAAATTTCTATAGTTTGCTTGTTTAGTTAATAACTGAACAATGTTTTATATGTTTATATGTATATATATGTGCATACATACACATACATGCATACATATGTATGCTGTAGATATTCATGTAATAAAATTACCTATAACTTTTTATTAGTAATTGAACCACATGGCATAATACTAGAATTTTAAAATATTTTTTAAAGTAAGAAAGTAATACATATATGCCTGAAGTTTTTTTTTTTCCATCTCTTTTCTGTCCTATTGCATTTTCCCCCAACAGAAGTAGCCATTATACTGAGGTCAATATTGTTTTGTTTTGTTTTTCTTTTTCAGCTAGTTCTTTCTGTATTTTGAAGAAACAAAATATTTTATTTTGAATGGTATCTGAAACAAAATACTCAGTAATAGCATAGAAAAGTGGTGATTTACCTTCTTTAGGAAGTTTTTAATTTATCCTTTGTATGGCACAGTATAATATAAAATGTTTAAATTGGGCAATTATCTAGATTATTTAATATGTAATTATTTTTCAAATTAGGAGTGCCAAAAAGCACGGTTTAATCTCGGCCTAATCTTGATATCACAAAGTAGAAAATATAGCATGTTGATTATTTTTAGGCCTCCAATTATACAAGCTTTTTGGGAAAGGTAGGGAATTGGACGAAACTTGCTAATAGTTGAAAGAGTAAGTACTAAGTAGTCTTATTCCCAGAGAAGCCATAGTATCTACAAATGACATATAAAATAAGGAGTATTGTACATTTATATTAGGTATTATTTAATTAAATACTGGGCAATAACCAAACGTTTCACTACTGGTGCTTTTATGTTGTGTGATATTGGACCCTAAGATCAAGAGGGCTGAGATTTAACCTCATTCTTTTTAATCAAGAATTTTTGGAGATTCTTCCCTTACATTCTCAGTTATCGTTAGTCTTCTGAAAAAAGACTGAAAATAGAGTATATTTGTAATTTAGACCACACACCTCCATTTTCTATACTTTTCCTCATTTTTTGGTCCTTTCTAGATCCCCAAATCCCACCGTGGACCATCCAAATTATTTCAGGACTCTCATGGAGCTTTGCTCTTTGCTGCAGAACTAATAGGGTGATGTTTGTTAAGATGCAGATAATCACCTCCCAACTGGATTTGTAACTTAACATTTGTGAAAATAACTCACAATATAGTTTCTCTTTTTCTGTTTCAGGAAATTATAGCTCTCTTTTGACAGTTTTATATTCCAGTATTTTCTTTCACTTGTCCGAGAAGCTATTTTCTTCTTTGAAATGGTTAAAAGCCAACAAATTAATGCTGGCATTGAGGCCCAAGGCCAAAATGAAATCAGTGTTTTCATAGTACCAATAATATTATAGACAAGTGAAGCATGAAACAGAAATGGAAAATGGAATCACCATCCACTACAGATCTTGAGAGGACTGGCTCATTTGGCTAACGTGGAAAGAAGTGTAGAACGGCAGTGCTCAGCGAAAGTCAGTGCCCAGTGCCTTCTGAACCAAAGGTGGCTTTTTGTTATTGCATACTCCATCCCCCAAAGTCTTACATGCTGCTTTTATGTAACTGAGTGTGTGTGCATGTATATTCCACTCAATAAATATATCATAGTAATTAATTCCCACCATCGACGAAAATTCATTTTCTGACACAGGTAGCCTATGAGTGTTTTCTCTCTGGAATAAAATAAGATATCCATTTTATGTACCTTTCCTCTGTTTTTGGAAGCCTTTAATCTTAATTACAACAGTACATACAGACTGATTAATGATTACACAATCTTACTTCCAGCTGTGGTAAAGGCCAATATCTGCCAGTCTAATTGCCTTTGACTCACTCTAGATTACACTGTCTGGTCCTTTTACAGTTTATCAGTCCCTAGGATATTTCTTTAAAATTAACAACTAAATTACCTTTCTCGAGGAGACACTGTGCTTGAACACCCTGAGGGGAAAACTATCATTTACTAACTGCAGTATTTCCATATGGCAAGAATCTCCTCGATGAGTTGCAACTGACAAATTGATGGAATCTCAGCTTTTCTTTACTTCCTTTTTTTCTATCTCCTTTTCACATTTCAGAGAATTCTGTATATCTTCCCAGTCAAAAACTCACAGATGCATTGCAAAGCATATTTTTTGCCTGTTGTATTCTGCAATTGTGGATAAGATAGTCTAAAATTCTTTTCACACAAATGCAAAGATATTTAAAAGAATTTTCACAAAAACGCAATTATCCCCAAATATACCACACCAATATTTCCACTTTTTTGCAAGCTGAATACATATATTATATTCCAGTATGTCCCTGTGAATAAAGGTTAAATCATATTTTTAAAGCATATTAAATTAGTCAAACGAATGTATTACCACTCATTGAAATTTTATATATGTTCTACCTCTTCAGTTTTAAAGTATACAGACATTACTAATCCTGTAAAATCTCTACATTCTTAGAAATGTGCACATATTTGTTAATATATTTTAGCAGATACTGAGCAAGCCTTTAGAAGTAATATATTTTAAGTAACATTCTTAGAACAAAAAATAAAAATAACATAAAACGAATACAAGATATAGTCATTTACCACAACAACTTTATTTTGCTGGACAATGTATAAACATACTAATATATTCCTAGTGGTACAAAGCAGCATGTAAGCCATTGCCTACTCGGGTAGGGTGCTCATGTGTACTATGGGAACAATTAATTTAAGCTGGAATGCTCAGGGAAAACATGAGTGAAGAGAAGAGCCCAAATAGCTTACCCTGTGTGTGGATATATAGAGACCAAGGGGGCTAGAGGATTATAGTTAGAAAATAGAGTAAGTCTTGTTTAGGGAAGAGTAAAATGTCTGACCTTTACGAAAGCAAAGGATCTACACTGGGAAATAGCAAAGTTAAAATTAGATTAAAAGAGCAGGTTGCATTGTGGAGGATCGTAAAAAGGACATTTTACTGGGAAAAAAAGCAGAGATCCATTAGAGGTTTTGAGTTGATAAATGAAATGGTAAAATCTGTGATCTAAGAAACAAATTTAGAGCAACATTTATTTATCTATGTTCTAGGAATAGTAATTAATGGGGTTACTACAAAAGTGTCTGCAAGATCAAATACATGTGGAAAATAGAAAATACTGCAAGTTTTCTCTATGACTTTAAGATGTTAATAGACATTTTGACTCTCCTAAACAAAAATATAGGATTTTGCAAATGTGACCAGGGAACCCTTTCTAGGAAAACCATGCATGGATCAAGGATCCCATATGTGGTGGTACCAATCTAAGTCTATAAATTGAGATATGTAAGAAATGTACTGTTCCACATTTTAAGTAGCTCATTTAATTTCTACTGTGATCCTCTATTCTCATATCGTAGAACCTCAAGATTTCTTCTTTTTCCCCATGAGTGTTTGTTCTGGAGTCTAATTGTGTCAAGGAATTAGAGAGTTGTAGAATAGTGGAGTGGCACTTCTCTGGTCCTCTCTGTCATCTACATAAGTTGGCATCTGTGAGATGTTCTAACTACTACCTGGTCCCAAACAATTGGTCTGTACAACTATTGCTGACACATGTCTCATTCAAATCTACTGGTTCTCTTTACTTCCATACTATTCTTAGGCTGATGGAATAATTGTCCTGATTTGTTCTATGATGGGGTACAAGAAACTGTATGAATGTGCAGAGCTCCATCTTTCTTAGACATATCATTTAGCTATTTATTCTATGAAGGCTTCTTGCTTCATTTAGAAGCCTGTTGAGGAAGTGGACATCTGTCTCATAAACCTAATGTTTTCGGCTTTTCCCATGAGATTTTACCTATATCTTTATGCCACAAATAGATTTTGTTTTCTTAGGAGACTACATTTTCAAACTCACAAGCCACAAGAGCTCTTTTCTTCTCATATTTCTGCTATAACTTCTCTTCACTGAGCTAAGGGCCCAATTACCATAAAGGAAGATGGGTGGGGGCAAGAAATACCTGAGAAAAATGTTTGTTATTATTTTAAAGATATTTTCTTCCACTCACGGATACTCTTTAGGAAATGCTAAAGAATGGTGGGTTATAAACTGATCAGTAAAAGGATGTGTGTAGTAGTGATGCTGCCTTGAGTTGTGATTATTATGTGTGGCAGATTACACCAACAGCTCTCAATAGCAATGAATGACACTTTGTTTTGAAGCTTTGTATTTTGTCTTTACATCTCTTGTGCCATCTCCTCCTGCATTGACTCTAAGCTTGATCATGTGACTGTGGACACTGATTAACGTGACATTAGCAAATGTGAGGCAAGCAGAAGCTTGAACAGCATTTACCCTTTCTTGCTGCTGTGTACACTTCCTCCTCCAAACAAATAAGGCTGAGATGGCTTATTAAAGACATGAGGACCAAATGAGAGCAAATACTAACCAATAGACACGTAAGTTAGCCTCAGTGGAGCTGTGAGCTGACTGAAGATGCATGAGGACCAAGGTAAGACCAGAAGAACTGCCCAGCTGAGCCTCCACCAAAACGCTAATGTGAGTGGTTTTGTGAGTGAGAGCTGATGAACAAATAAAATGGTTGCCTATGCCATCGAGTTGCAGAATAATTTTTATTGCATCAGTAAATATATACACAATACAATACAATAAAATGTAGCACAAGAGACTCCTGGTTTAAAAATACCATCATAGATTCAAGCCGGTTTCACTGTCAGAAACCAAATATGAGAATGCATCAGTTCTCAGAGCCACAAAGAAGTGAAAAACATCTGAGCAAAAGAATATTGGATTTTCATGTTTGTGATGACCCTCCCCAACCCCTTATCTACCTGGCACCAAAATGCAGAAAATTTCCCCTGAATCATGGTTTCTATAATGAAAAACATGAGATTGCGGTGAACACCAGCTTCCTCACCATCTTGGGTTTCCCAGCAGGAAGCTTGTCTCTGCCTCACCCCACAGGAAGCATCAGGGGTGCCTGAGGAAAGAAATATCCCTGAGGACAGTTGAAGACAAAGGGAGGAGGCGGGACTACTATCCCCAGCCCTAGAAACTCTGCTCTGACTCCACCAAAGCAGATGTTAAATCAGAGTCATGGTTCAGCAGCACCACATTGTAAGATGTATGTTGCACAGGGGCCCTGTGTACGAATCCTTAGCCAGCCTGTCCACACTGCCTTACTATTCCCTTTAGGACTTTCCATGTTCAGGATAGGCAGTGCTCTGATTGCTTGCTAGAGCCAAGACAAACCTGGGCTTAATGTGCCATCTAGTGCAAAAAAAAGAAACAATCTTGTGGGGCAAAAGTGAGAAATTCAACAGTCAAATTACAAAGAATCTCTAAGCAAGCATACTGAATATAAGCCAAAACAAGCTAGAGAGAGAAGACTAGAGTACATAACCAATCCATCAATGCAAAGGCACAAACACACATCCACAAGAAACAGCAGCAAACAGGGAATCATGACCTCCCCAAATGAACAAAGCAAGGAACCAGTGACTGACCCTAATGTGATGGTGATATGTGAGCTTTTAAAGTTGCAAAATAGCAATTTTAAGCAAACTCAGTAATCTCTAAGATAACACAAAAATGCAACTGAAAATTTATCAATAAATTTAACAAAGACATTGAAATGATTTTAAAAATCAAAGAGAAATCCTGAAACAGAGAAATACATTCACATTTGCTAAACTGAAAAATTCATCGCAGGCTCTCAACAGTGGAATGAATCAAGAGAAGAAAAGAATCAGTGGGCTCAAAGACAGACGATTTGAAATTACGCAGTCAGAGGAGAAACACACACACACACACAGAATACAAATACAAAGGAATGAAAATCGCCTACAGGATAAAATTACCTCAAAAGACCAAATCTGAGAAATATTGCTGCCCAAGAAAGAGTGAAACAAGAGTAAGGTGTAGAAAGGCTTAATCAAAGAAATAACAAAAAATTTACCAAACTTGAGAAAGATCTGAGTATTCAGGTACAGAAAAGTGAGAGAACACCAAACAGATTTGACCCCAACAAGACAACCCTAAGACACACAATAATTAAACTCTCAAAAGTCAAGGACAAAAGAGGATGTTAAAAGCAGCAAGAGAAAAGAAGCAAATAACATAGAAAAGAGCTCCAATTTATTGGGCAACAGAGTGACAGTGGAATCCATACAGTCCAGGAGGGAGTGAGAAGACATTTGTGAAGTGCTGAAAGAAAAAAACAACTGAGCTTGAGAATGAGATGACTAATAGCGATGACTGGGAAAAAGTAAGACATTCAACAGTCAAATTACAAAAAATCTCTTTGCCAATATGAAAGAGAAAATATCCCTGAAGAGAGAAATATCAGGGTGTGGCATGCTGAATATCAGTTGCGAGCCCCAGTGATGATGGATATTCCAACTACTTTGATTATATTTTAGGAATGTATCAAATCATCACAAAATGAGATAGTTTGAATATTTGTTCACTCCAAATCTCTTTTTGATACATGATCTGAAATGTTGTAGGTGTGGCCAAGTGGGAGGTGTTTGGGTCATGGGGGTGGATCCCTCATGAATGGCTTGGTGCCCTCCCCAAGGTAATGAGTGAAGGCTTGCTCTATTAGTTCACAGGAAAACTGATGGCTTAAAGTGGCTGGTATTTCCTCCCATCTCTCTTGCTTGCTGTCTCACCATGTGACCTGCCTGCTCCCCCTTCACTTTCTGCCATGTGTAAGAGCTTCCTGAGTCCCTCACCAGAAGCAAACGCTGGTGCCATGCTTCTTGTAAAATCTGCACAACCTCAAGCCAAATAAACTTCTTTTATTTATAAATGACCACACCTCAGGTATTGTTTTATAGCGACACAAAACAGACTAATACACATGTACACAATATGTGCATTTATTATTAATAATACAAAAGTAATACAGCATGGAAGAAATGGGAAGATAGAAGATCATGTGGGAAGATAGAATATCATGTGGGAAGATTTTCTTGAACACAGATGCATGGGATTAGGAAAATGAAAGCTCAAATGGGATGAGCTGGGATCTTGGAATGTCCTCATTCAGTGAGCACAGTGAAGGAGGAGCAGATGACCTTCTCAGCAGATGACCTGTGAGCCAATATTATGAAGAATGAGCAGATGGAGTCCTGGGTCCTGCATCATTGTGCTTGGGGCTTGCCCTGGACTCCAGGACAGCCACTGTCTAAGCATCTGTCATAACTCCTGGCAGTCCCACTCACTGTTTCTCATCAAAGCCAGCTGAATTTTTCAAGGTACCTGAAGCATCACTGTTTTCACAAGTCATTGAGCTCTTCTCCAAGAGGGAAGTGATGTCTTCTCCAAATATGCTGAGGCAGTTTTCAAAGAGAAATTGTACAATAGAAACCTGTAACACAAAAGGGAAAAATAAGGTGCTGTTTTATTTGGCATAGTTATAAATCATATTTCAACTATGAATCTTGGAGTGGGAAAAAACATGAAATTCAGAATTCTAAGAAAAAAATCAGAGTAGATGTAGGAAGATATGAACCAGTTTTCTCTAATAAACAACTATAATCTTTTCAACAGCATTTAGGGCACGTATCTTAAAATACTTGTAATCAGTGGGCTAAAGTTATAATTCATAGCTTAGCTTAATAGCTAACATTTTATATCAATTGTCACATCCCTAAAAATAGGATAATTTTCAAACAACTCATATATGATGTTTGGGGTAATGATATACATTCTCTAATTAAAGGCATAAAGAACCCAATGGATAAAAACTTGTGAAATTCACTTGTTAAGTATCTTAAACTTGGGAAGCAGATATTCTCTGAGGGTCTTTCGTGAAGGAAGGAGGCAGCTGGAGAGAAAATGTCTGCTCATCTAACTGCAGTCCCTCTCCATGGGTTGCCTGGCCTCAGGATTGCTCTCTGGGTGATCTTGGCAGAGAGCTGGGGTCTTATTATTAGGTATGTTGTAGCTCCATTGGATATTCTAGAATGTTTTACTAGTTTTCTCATTCCAGCAGCAGAGACAAAATAGTAGCCAAGTAGTTCCCTGAATGCCAACTGTGAGCCCCGATTGACAGAGAAAGGCAATATGTGTGGAGAAATGAGTGTTGATATTATTCAAACCACCAATAAGGTGTCAGTAATGACCAGAGGAACTGGGCATTATCACCACTGCCATTGCTGAGATGAGGAAACTGTGGCTTGGAATCTTTGCCCCAGGTTACTGAGAGTTGAATTTTGGCTTGTCAAACTCTAAGGAACAGATTTTTTTTTTTTTTTTTTTCTATCATGTCACACCACTTTCTTATCTCTCTGTGGTATAGTCAATCTACTGTTTTGTCTCCTAGATGGGAAAGGAAAAGTGACTCGCTGCTCTCAATTTCCCATTTAACAACCTACCTTCTCATATACCTTCTACCTTCTACCACCCCTAGAATAGTATTAAGGAAACTGCCACTTCAGAGGTGTAATTAAAGTGTGCATCTTAAAAAAAGTGGTTCCTCAGAGTTAATATCCTAAATTTCAGGTTCAAAGTGGGAACTCTGCTCCCCAGAGAAAGACCTCATTACCTTTGTGGGGAACTCATTTACCACTTCTGAGCTGCAGGGAGTTGGCAAACAAAGAATGCTTGGGGCTATACATAAGGATAAATTATAAGCTGTCATCTGATTGGCTGAGGAATGCTGCTCAATGTTATGTAACACTCCCAAAAGGTATCACAAGAGAACAACATTGACTTTTGGCAGCTGGTCTAAAAGCCTAAACACAAAAATACACACTCTTAAAGCCAGGAATTTTACTCAGGAAGTTGTAAATACAGAGAAATAAAACAAGTACTTTTTTTCGTAGAGCATTTACACAACTCAGTGAAAATACAAAAGAATAGAGAAATATGTTCAAATATGTCTTCATACTAAAATGTGTCTTAGGAAATATATCAGAAAATATTTCCCTGTAACCACTATAGTGTGTTTTAACTTGGGAAAACATTACTAAAATCCAATAGCATATTTAAAACCCCTGTAACATTTCATAGTATGTTCAACAAAAACTTACTGATAATGTGAAACAACAATTCATTTTCAAGGGCTCCCTTCACTTCTAAAGTAGCAATACAGGAATGCTGTCTCCTGCCCCAAAACACGATAAGTACCCAAAGCTTATCTGTTATCTAAGACTCATTCCATGCAGGAATGCATACAAAAATATTTTATTGAATTCAATTCCTGAAGCAGATATTGATTTCTCTGGTTATTTGACTATTTGACAAAGTTAAGATTATACCACTGGTAGATTAGTCCTCTGTTACTTTTCTTGGGCCAAAGAATTTCATCTCCTATCAATGTTATGTATTCAGATTATGCAATGGTCAAACATTCTATATTAATAATATTAGGAGAAAAACAAGAATTCAATGACAGTACTAAGGTATTCATTTATTTTTAAACTGGACTCTATGTGTATGACCCCATAAACCACTTTGGCACTGGTCATTTTTTTAGTGCATGAAACTGAAAAATACAATAAACAAATATTTTTTTAAAGAATATGTTAGCTGGTTTTTTGAAATGTGCCTAGAATACAGTAATTATTGCTTCCTTACCTCTATATGGCAGTTATTATCTCTTCCTTGTTCTCCTGATCAATAACACCATGCCACTTATCAAAGAGTTGGTATGAAAATATACTTTCTTGGATGTTTCGAAGAAAATCCTTACATAGATTAGAGAATTACTCTTATGGCAAATGTATGTCAGAGAAATTACAAAGAAAACATTTAATTGAAAATAACTCTCCAGTTATTTGACATAGTATCAAGACTAAGATTGCAAATCACTAGTTGGGTGCTGTCCTCCCTGAGGTATACACATGAAATTGATTTAATATTTCACAAAGACTTAGAGTTATTATCTGCAGATTTGGACTACATTGGGCCTGCCACTGTGCTGTCTATAGACAGAGGTCAAACAGCAAACACCCTTGGCATAGTCTGCTTGGTTCCTGTTCTAGCTTCAACACTCATCTCTATCAATGGACTCTGCAGCACAGAGTCCAGGAATCTAGAGAAGAGACACATGCTCTGAATGCATGTAAGTATAGTACACATCAGACAAAGGTGTTCCTGAACTCAGCCTCCTAGAGTCAGCCAGAGCTGGGGTGTTTCCTTCCTCGTAACGTATTGGGACCCTTCCATGGGTCCCATAACTACCAGATATGGGTATATAACATAATCACAGTACATAGTGATAGTATAGGAGGACTGAGACTTCACATTTTTCACTCGTCTGTCCTTAGTCCTCCAAAGCATTCCTAGCACAAACCACAGTTTAATAAATATTAGAATGAAGGAACAATTACTGGATTTTAATCATGATAGTTGCCTAAAGGTATTTCCCGAACTAGTCACTATTAAGAGGAGTATTGGGCTGTTTAATGAAACCAGTGGAAACAGGGTGTGCCTTTGAAGCTAGCAAAGTAGTAAGACAACTTCCCCTTTCCCTCATTGTTACACACACACACACACACACACACACGCATACATACATGAATGAAACCTTCACAAATTTAATTAGCTCAATTGTATAGTATTAAGACTTGTTCATCAGTCCAATAATGAGAGAAATTTTCATGCACCACTTAGGAAGCTTACATTGGCATGCCTCTAGCACTAATACTCAGAGGACTGAAGTTAAGATATATCTAAATTTTGATTAAGCCTTTCTGTGGAGGGTGTTTCTGTTCCAGTCCAGAGGTTTAAGGAGTAACATGTAGTTACTCATGGGAGATTTCTGTATATATCCAGCAACTTTCTACTTATAAGTAAAGAAGTGACATATTATACAGTTAAAGAGAGAATGAAGCTATTGAGAGAGCTTTCTCCCCAGGAACACAGATAGCCCAAGTCAGAAGGTCCAGTCATCAACATGTGTGCATGAGCACATGGGTGTGCGACTTTAGTTCATTTGGTTCTGAAATTTTCTTGCTAGAAATTAAAAATACTGTGTCTAAAAAAACAACATTTTAATGTTTATTTCTTTTCAAGAAAATGATAGGATTTACGGTGCTTTATCACCAGACCCTGTCAGTTTGTACAAGTTTGCTAAAATGTACATAAAGAAGTTTCAGACCATAGGAAGAGACTTTTATCGTCTTTCCCACCGCTGCCCACACTCTGCTTGTTTGTATGCTGCTGGTTTTCGTTGGAGAAAATCCAAGCACTTGCTTCTGGGTTGTGCAAGTCAGTGGAGAGTCAGAGCTATGAAGTTGGGTAGCTAGGAAGGAAGTGAGGACTAAGCTGAGTTTTTCAATTAAATGTTTTCTTTGTAATTTCTCTGACATACATTTGCCATAAGAATAATTACCTAATCATTCTCTAATCTCGCAGGAGAATGGAGAGAACCCGGGAGGCGGAGCTTGCAGTGAGCTGAGATCCGGCCACTGCACTCCAGCCTGGGCAACAGAGCGAGACTCTGTTTCAAAAAAAAAAAAAAAAAAAATTACTATAAATTTGGAGTTTTAATGCATAAGATTAAATAATTATTGTCAAATTATTACCTGTATTTCAAAGACAAAGCTTGTTTCCAGGTAATGACAAAGTTAAGCACATGTAGAGCATGAATCCTTAATTATAATTTATTTTCATCCTTTATATAACATGAAGCCAGTAGAAAGAATTTCAGTAAAACATATATATCTCTCTTAAAATAAAGGACTTGTGGCACTTGTGATATAACAGCACAGGCAAGAAAGAGAAAGACTGAGAATTCACAGAGGGCACAGGGGCTGCCCCTCAGCCTCGGGAGGCCACTTCGGCAACGGAGAGAACAGTTTAAAAAGGAGGAGCTGGGCCCTTTCTCTCTTCCCGGGTTGTGTTTTTATCATATGGCTTATATCTTTACACATCACAAATGCAGTTTTAGTAAAATCAGAATAAGAACTAGCTATAAAAGACATTTTTAAAACCCCTGTGTGGCAAGCATTTTCTCTGTGCGGGATATCATGGTTACTAAGAACTTCATTGTTGAAATCTACTGAGGCAATTAAATAAAATTTTAGAAATTTAAGTTCCATTCCCAACTCTGTCAACGAATAGGGTATCTATAATAGCTCTCTACTGCACTTCACATTGAGAAACTGTTCCATAAAAACAGGAAGGCAATTTGCAGAAAATAACCCAAAAGGATTAATAGGATTCCAAGATGACAACTACTGCACTCTTAATTTCAAAAGACATTATTTTAAAATAAGGCAATACGTAACTAAGAACATTTACTATGCATATGCGTCCATAATGAGGGCTCTTTTCCCTGATAAAACAGAGCTTAAAGAAGACAAAAAAACGTAAGTGGACTCCCATGTGCCGTAAAGATGATGTTAAAAACGAAATTAGAGGAAACCCTTTTATAATTCATTACTATTCTTTTCGTTGTATTTTTCTTCCTGATAGCCTAACTGCTTGACATGACAGATGGTCCTGAAAGTTGTTAATTGGATTTTTATGAACAAAATCATCTTATATTCATCAATTTCAAATTGTGCTGCTTGTAGATCTAAGGATTGTGAAAAAGTGTCTCAGAATCCAACGGCAGGGCTCAGAGAACCCAAACTCAGGTATATCAGGGGCTGCTTATGCTAAAGTATCTAAGAGGGTGCAAGCTCTGGGTTCTAGGGTAGGATTTAATTAGAAGGAAAGGTTCTGCTATTTTTTAAAATGTCTGAACGTCCTTTCATATAATTTTAAAATTCTACCATGAAATCTTTGGTAAAGTAAAAATCTCTTTTGAAATGATAATATGCATCTCTTACTTTATGTGGTTTGTAGGATAATGGGTTTTCATGGCATAAGGAACATATTAAGTCCAAAATAATAATTACAAAGATATGTGTATTTCTTCCTAATGCTGTTCTCCTTGTAGACGAAATAAATTCCAGTAGGTAGTGCTGTTTATAAACAAGTATTTTTAAAAGATAAACTATTAAATAATTTCCTAAAAAATTGAAATGTGGCTATTTTCTTCATATGAGCTAAAGTGTTTCTTAATATATGAAAATCTAGGAAAACGTGGCCAATTCCAACTGAGGCCAACTTTAAGATGATATAGATGTTCAAATTATGAAACAAAAAGCAGTTGTTATAATTATGCTCAATTATGTAAAGAAAAATAATTTCACAAATAACAAAATATGGACAATCTCATCATAGACATAGTATATATTTCAAAACAGACATTTTAAATCTGAAAAATGCATGAAATAACAAATCAAAGAATCAGTGAAATTGAAAATAAATCCATAGAAAGTGTCCAATCTGAAGAAGGATTAAGAAAAGGATTAAAAATAAATGAACAGAGCCTAAGGGACCTGTGGACAATATCAACAGTTTCAATAAATGCATTTCGTCACTCATATGTGAAAGCTAAAAAAAACCTTGATCTTAGGAAATTAAAAAGGAGAATAGAGGCTACTAGATGCTGGGAAGGGCACGGGAAATGGAAAGATAAGGAGAGATTTGTTGAAGGATACAAAATTACAGCTAGGTAGGAAGGATAACTTCTAGTGTTTTACCACACTGTAGGATGATTATAGTTAACAATAATATACATTTTCAAATATCTAGAAGAGATAAAATTGAATGCTCACAACACAAAAAAAGGTAAATATTTGAGATGATGTATATGCTAATTACCTTGATCTGACCATTATACATGGTATGTATTGAAACATCATCATTTACCCCATAAATGTGTGTAATTGTGTGTCTAAAAATAAAAATGAAATTTTAAAAAGTTTTACATGGGACAGGTGCAGTAGCTCACACCTGTAATCCTAGAACTTTGGGAGGCTGAGGAGGGCAGATCACTTGAGGTCAAGAGTTCGAGACCAGCTTGGCCAACATGGTGAAACTCTGTTTCTACTAAAAATACAAAAATTGCTTGACATGGTGGTGAGTGCCTGTAATCGCAGCTACTTAGGAGACTGAGGCAGGAGAATTGCTTGAACTCAGGTGGCAGAGGTTGCAGTGAGCCGAGATCATGCCACTGCACTCCAGCCTGGGTGACAGAGCGAGACTCTGTCTCAAGAGGAAAAAAAAAAGTTTTACATGTAACTGGAATCCCAGAATGACAGAAGAAAGAAAAGGGGACAGAAAAAAAAAAAATGCTCAAAGTAATAACGGTTAAAATTTTCCCAAATTTGGCAAAACATAAAAAATAACAAAATCAATAACTTCAGAAAATGCCAACTAGACTAAATTAGAAGAAAACTGGGCTTTGACACATCATAATCAAACTACTCAAGGCCAAAAAACAAAACAGAAAATCTTGAAAGTGGTAAAAATAAGATGAAAAATCAAAGACAGAGGATCGATGTTTACTGATGTTAGACTACTCATCAGAAAGCAAACAGACCAAAAAACAGTGAAGTAGATTTAAAGTGTTGAAGGAAAAATATTGGCAAGGAAAATTCTATGTCTAACGAGAGTATCTTTCAAGAGTGAAGGTGAGATAAAGACATTTTTAAAATTAAAAATAAACTAAGAAAATTTGTTGGCACCAGACCTACACTATAAGAAATGTTAAGAAAAGTTTCTATAAAATGAAATGAAACAGTATTAAAGGGAAACTTGGAGCTTCAGAAATGAATCATAAGCATTAGAGATGTTTCTTTCATGTAAATTATAACTAAATAAAGTTTACTTTTTTAAATTTCAGGGCAATTTTCCATGAAAAATGCTGAATGTTACCATTTGCCACAATGAAATCAAAGCAGGCAGACAAGAGTGTCCTTCCCCACAGGAGGCCTCTCTAGTCTCAGCTCCCTCAAGCAATGCATCTGGTATTTGGAAATAGGTCAGAACATTCGCATGACTTTTGCTATTGGCCAGGAAATAGCGTTTTCAAAATATCATTTTTCCTCCTACAAATACTATTTTGTATGATCAGAGCTGCTGTAAGAGTAAGGTGCCATCAAAATATATGAAGAGTATCTTGTCATCTTTATGAACAACCCGGCTACTGCACTACAACTTCAGATATCAAAACTTACACAATATTTGAAAGTAAAAGTTTGATTTTTTTAAACCAACAGCATAAAAAAAATGAGGTAGACACATGCCGATCACTTGAAAGTGATATCCCTCTCAGCTCAGTTCAATCCTGACATTCTTCCGAATAAAAGACTCAAAACTCCGTGTATTTGACATAGTAATTAACTGCATTACCTGTGCTAGAAAGGGAACATTATTTGGGTCAACTGACAAAATCGGAACGTGAATGGGAGATTAAAATATGCGACCAATGTTAAATTTACTAAAGTTGACAGCTGAATGATGGTTATGAAGAGAATAACCTTATTCTTGGAAAATGCATAAGTATTTAAGAATCAAGGGCCATGGTGTATATAACTGTCCTTCGAAAACAGATGTACACATACACATAAATGCAGAAAAAAGAGAGAGAGACAGAGACAGAGAATGCAAATAAATGGAAAATCAATGTGGTAAACTGCTACGATATATGTGAATCTGAGTAAATAGCATACGGGTGTTCTTTGCATTATTTTGTATTTTTCTGTATGTTTACAATTATTTCCAATGAATAATTTTTAAAAATAAAATAAACATTTTTAAAAACGTGGAAACAACCAAAACTACTCTGTAAGTAGTGACAATTGGAAAAAAGAAGTTTAATTCCAACAAGAAATTCCTGCTTGCGAAAATCACTTTACTACAACAAACCACTAGAGTTTACAGACATTTAATATGCAATATTCCTTTCAAGCTTAAGCACTGCAGTCAACATGGATTCCTCTTGCTTCATATTGCCTAGCACTTTCTTTTTATACATACAAAAGCATTCATGAATATATAAAAATACAGTTTTCCATATGGTACTTTTTAAATACTCTCTCTCTCCTCCCTTTATCTCTCCTTCCCTTCCTCCCCATTCTGGCTCTATCAACTCTGTCTCTATCTCCCTTTCATTCTGCCTAAGTCAGGAATTTTGAATTTAATTTTTGGTCTTAAAAACACTTACAGAGGCACATTTCTTGATGTCCTCAGTGAAGATTTGAAGGGCAATGTTCTTTGGGTGGTCCTTTTCTTTGGCTAGATTTATGTACCTAATGTAATTTATTATTAGATTTAATAATAGCGCCAAACGGAGTGGCATAAATTAGCTAAGAGCTTATGATCGAATGAATCTTCGTTGCTAATATTTTTAGTACAATTTATGTTATTTTATTAAATGTATGACTAGACTAAGCAAGATCAAATTGTAGGTTGGGAAAATACACAGAATATTTCAGGAAAACAAGACATGTCCCAAAAAATAACAGGTTGCTCTGTAATAAAAGATTTGGGCAGCAGAACCAATCTCATTCTCATTCACTCCTGCCTGGATTGGAAAGCCTACCATCTTTCTGGGTTCAAGCATAGAAAGTAGCAGCTGCTTTGAGAATCAGTCAGTAGAGTAACCTACATTTATGAAAATTTGTTTCTTCCATTATTTTTTAATTTTTATTTTAATGTAGAGATGGGGGTCTCACTATTGGTCAGGCTGGCCTTGAACTGCTGGTCAAAAGCAATCATCCTGCCTCAGCCTCTGGAGTAGCTGGGATTACAGGCACAAACCACCATTCCTGGCTTGGAAATTTAATATATATCTTAAGAATAGGCCGGGCATGGTGGCTCACACCTGTAAACCCAGCACTTTGGGAGGCCGAGGTGGGTGGGTTGCTTGAGCCCAGGAGTTTGACACCAACTTTGGCAAGATGATGTAACTCTTCCTCTACAAAAAGATACAAAAAACTAGCTGGGCATAATGGTGTACACCTGTAATCTGGAGGCTGACATGAGAGGATCACCTGAGCCGAGGGAGGTTGAGGCTGCAGTGAGCCACGATTGCGCCATTGCCCTCCAGTTTGGGCAACAGAGTGAGACCCTCTCTGAAAAATAAATAAAAGAATAATGTTATCTCCCATCTATAGTGGGGAAAGAAGAGAAAGGGAAAGATGAGAGTGGTAATCAATACTTCCTCAAAAATAAAAATTAAAAAAAATATGCAGGTAAATGAGAGAACATTATTTACAAGGCAGCCAGGATAAATTGTTTGAGGATAGTCTAAAAATTTATTTTAAGAAAAGGGGAATGTGAATAGAGATTTGCATTTTAATCGCAAGTTAAATATTTAAAATACATGTACTGACAAAATAAAATGCCTTTCTAGGAAAGAGCACCAGCATTCCTTTAGTTCGGAAGAACAATAATTTTAAAAAATGGGAGAAAAAGTTAAACTACATAAAATATTTATAAGAACATATTAAGACCGTCGTTCTAGATAAAAATGTCAGCAGCTGGTTGTCACAGATGTGGGTACATGTGTAAATTGTACCATCCTCATAACTGGGCCTTGGTGGGCCCTGCTCTTTCACAGGCAGTATTACAGTGATGGCAAGTAGATCTCAGAGTGGAAGACAGGTTGGTTTGGAAGTTAAACGCTTAATTGTAACTATGTGATGCAAGCTATGTCCTCACAGGCAAGCCACTGAACTGCTCTGAGCTCCAGTTTCTACAACTGAAAAGCGGGTTAATTAAACCTCCAAGTGTTCTTATAGCTTGAAGTGCTATTCAAATATAAAGAATACTATTTTTCAAGTCAAATCAGACTTAAGAAATGTGGCATTTGGAAGGAACACTCGTGGCCAAGAAATAATACATTTTTTAGAGAAAAAAAAAACCATCATATTTTATTTCTTTACAAGAAACATAAATTGCACCAGGTTATTTGGTTCCTAGAAAACTTACTCTTCATTGCTACAATTCTCTGATTGAGATCAATTCACCTGTTGCTTACTAATGATTAATATTTTCTCCACTATTACACTGCAGTGTTCAATATTCAAATTGAGAATAATTTAAGGATCATTCATGTAAGGACTTATAAACCTCTAGCTTTAAAAAAAAATAGCAAATTTCATATAGCATACAATTGCCTGTTAGTGACATTTAGTACATTCATAATATTTTGAAACCAGCTACACATTCTAGTTTCAGAATGATTTCATTACCACTAAAGCACACCCTATGCCCGTTAAGCAGTCACTCACCCCTCATTCCCCACTGCCCTCAGCACCTGTACCACATTTTGTTTATCTGTTCATCAGTTGATGAACATTTGTTTGTGTCCACTTCTTGGCAATTATATGTTAATACAATACTGCTATAAACATTTGTGCCAAAGTTTTGTGTAGATGCATTTTTTTTTTAATTTTTCTTAGGTCTATACTTAGGAATAAATTGCCAAGTCAAATGGGAATTCTGTGTTTAACTTCTTATGGAACCATAAACTTTTCCGCAGGGTCTGCCACATTTTATATATCCACTAGCAACAGCTCTCCCACTCCCAATTGCCACTGCCCGCTGCCCCCAATCTGTATACCTACATGGATACAGTGTCTTATTACTCAGGCCGAATTGCAGAAGAGTAATAACAGCAAATAGCAAAAGAACTAGTTTCCAGGCATTGTTGTAATTGCCTTTTACATATCCACATGGCTTTATAGCCAATATGACACTTGTAAACCTGGTTTCCACATTTCTCCATCATTAAAAAAACTTTCTTGGAAACCTTCTAATCAAAGGCTTCTCTTTGATTAAAAGGTATTTAAACTGCTTGCTTTTACTTGCAACATGAAGGCATTAAGCTATAGAAACTGATCACCTTTACGGAAATCTGTCATGGAAAACAAGATATGCAGGGAATGATACAAACATGTATTTGTTTCCAGTAAGCTTTGGAAATGTTTTCCTTAAGTAAATAGGTGAATTATAGAATTTAGTAAATTAAGAACTTGGAAACATTTTAGTTGTTTCAACTTTATGATGATGCATGAGATTTTGGTGGAGTGGACTGAGGAGGAACGAGGAGTGTTAAGTGCATACGTTGAACTCTTGCCATGTAAAACAAGTATGACGTGTGGCTGCTCAGAGCAGGAGATACATGTTGCATGATCCCTGTGAACCCGATATCAACGAAAGGATATCCAGGGTAGGAAGCCACATTACTCATCCTCATACCACACTAAGACTATGTATTGGAAAACTAGCCTATGCTCCATTAATCCAACTGTTCTTTTAGATTGTTACCTCCGTATGGATACCAAATATGATAATCTGCTACATAACAATTCAGGCAACCCGGTATTTGGTGATATCATTTTTTTTGTATGTATATACATTTTTTTTTTTTAAGATGAGGTCTTGCTATGTGGCCCAGACTGGTCTCAAACTCCTCACTTCAAGTGATCCTCCCACCTCACCTCCCAAAATGCTAGGATTATAGGCATAAGACACTGCACCAGGTCTATTTGTATCATTAAATACTGTTTATTTGGGAAATCAATTTAGGAGTATAAAAGCATTTTTTTTCAAATTTAAATGGACTATTGAATAATACTCGGTGAAGAATGGTCTATTCTAGAAGTTTAAAACCACAGATAAGAGTGGGCATAATGGAAGGGGGATGTTGGAGAAGGAGGCCTAGAGTTTTGTTCCCTCCACTCTCCACAGCCCCTGAACGCCCACTCCCCAAGTACTCAAAGAGCACTGTCGAAAAACGACTGATCAAAGTCGAAGAAAATTGTTCCAATAATTCTCAAAATTTAACGTCCATTTACACATATTTGCACATAAAAACCTCTTTGGGGAAAGTACAAAGCATATAAGTGTCATAGAGGAGGTCAAAAGTGAGTTACTGGCTTAATAGACATCATATTATAATGTTTTGCATTTCAAGAAAGTTCAGGGAAAATTTTAATTACATTTTTCTACCTGTCCTAGACACTATGAAGTTGACTGTGTTCTTTCATAGCTAACTCCTTTAACACAGGTCCAAGTTGGGGGTCTTACCGGTAGCTGGGGTCTTACTGGAAGGTAGCCATGAAATTCACCATGGGCCAACCCAAGAAAAGGCACCTCTTGGCATTGATGTGGCCTTTCCTGACTTTGTCCACACAGTCAGCTGTCCACAGTTTGTTCAGAGGTATTTTATTTTTTATCAGAAAAAATTCTATACCTAGAAAGAAAATCAAGCAAGATCTCTGTTTGTTTCTTAAATGTTGTAGGAGCAGTTCTGCTCATGGGAAGACACCAGTTCTCCCTGCTCCAGGGCAAAGCATGCCTCTCATTCATCTCTATTACTGGACACATGACATGGAATAGCCAGATGGGCATTTACAAAGTCTGTCCTGAGAGAAGCCTGGCCACATACTTTATGGAGGGTAGAAAACAGCTATGGACCATACTTTATCTTATAAAGATACTGTTTTTCTACAGAGCCATTAATTCATTTATTATCTATGTCTTGCTTACTTCAAAAAAATTAGGGTCTGAACAAAAATGTAAAGGTACATGATTTTTAAAAGTATTTATAAAAGTTGTACTTAGAGAGACTAAAAAATATAATCTTGGATTAGAGGGATGTAAAACACATTTTAAGTCTGATTTTTATAATACTTTCTAGCCTTTAAAGCACAGGTTATTTTAAATTTCCTTTCTTAAGATTTTTTTCATGCCGCTTTTTAATAGATTCTGATTAAAACTGAAACACTATAGCCTACAAGACTGAATCTAACTTAGAAAACAAAACCAAACAAACCCCGAACAGAGGCCAGCAGGTCTTCTATGTAAGTGATGGACACACTTCTCATTTATCTATGGAGAGTAAGAAGGTGATCGACTTTGTCAGCAGTGAAATTACTTTTTGACCATTTCTACCTAATCCACCTTAGACCTCTAACATAGAAACCACCATATCTCCTGGGTTAATTTACAAATTTTAAAGAGTTATCGCATTTTAAATAGCTATAAGCCTGATGAAGGATTCCCAGGCACCGTGAGCACAGCACTCGGGGACTTCCCACTAGTCAGAAGTCCTTATGGAAACAGTAAAGCTACAACAAGATCAAAGACATCTCATGTGGAAATCTCCCTGTGACTTCATTCATTCTTGGGACACTTAACGTTAAAACTCTTCAATGGAACTTATGAAATGGAAATAACTTTGCTGGAAGCATACATGAAGAATAATCTAGATGCAAAGCTTAGGGCACATTGATTATAAGAATACAAGATAGAAAAGTGCCTTGTGATAAAAGGTGGCATCTTTCTATATTTTTCAACATTTTTTACCCTATGTTTGTGTAGCTAAGGATTTTTATGAAACACAAAAATTATCAGATAAAATTATTTTTCTAGGTAGCAGCTCTAAAGGTATTAATCAACTAAAAATACATGTTCTGTTCAGAATACAGACACACACCTGCTTGTTTTTACAGATTTTTAAATTTTCTAATGTAGGTATCTATCTGTACAAATACCTAAGATTCTGTATGGAAACTTCCATATATATTGACCTGAATAACTTATTTGGGTACTTTTCCCTTTAGTTCAATAAAGTGCTAAGATTACTCACTTCCTTGAAACCAAACCAAAGAGTTATTAAAGTCTAGAACATAGTTTCCATTCCCCTACAATATTTATTAAGCATCTACCACGTGCTAACAGGTCTTCTAAATATTTTATGCACATTATTTTATTTTATTTACTCCTCAAATAGTTATATCAAATAGTAGCCATTTGCCCCATTTTAAAGATGAAGAAACTCATGGAGAGTTTAAGTAAATTGCCCGCATTATAACACAGATGACCTAACTTGCAAGCCTATCCTCAAAATTACTTAGCATCTGTAGGTGTTGACCCACCTCCTAAAGCTCTTGCATGGAAGAACAGTCCTTTCATCATTCTTAACCTCACCCTTCCTTTCCCCAGAGTCATCAGGTTTCCTGATGGAATTTCTCTTTGAGAATGAGGGGATAAATGTCATGGCATTATAACAACAAAGCTAGCTACCTAATGTTTAAAATGTATTACAACATAGCTTTGTGTTCAAATGGATTCTCATAGGGTCCCTCTGTGTTTCTTCAATCACTGACACTGTTAATGCTGTTTCAGTAGAAATGAGAAAGTATGAATCTAACATAAACTGGCTCATAGGAGGAGGAGGAAGATGAGGAAGAGTAGGGGTAGCAGCAGAAGAAGGGAAAGAGGAAGAAGAAGGAAGAGAAGAGGGAGAAAAAGGAGGAGGAGGAAGAGAAGGAGAAGTAGGATGAAAGAGGAGAAAGAAGAAAAAGGAGAAGGAGGAGGATGAGGAGGAGATCTACCTGTCTTTATAATGGAGTGGAAACCCTAGTGAACCATGAAAATTTACAGGATTCTAAGGATATTTCCACAGTTCTAAGATAGAGATGTTCCCTTAGAAGCTTCTGAGTAAGGGTCATGGCATATTCCCTAAGTATCTGTTAGTAATTCCATTGATAATAAGTCAATAGTCATCTTCATTTTTGACCTAAACAAAATTAATTTTCCATTCTCTATTTTTTTAAAAACTAAATAAGATGGCAATGGTGGCTAAAGAGGGTGTGAGCTAAGTACAGCCTCTTTCTTTTTGTAAATTCTTCATGGACCTCCACTAGTATTAATACCTTAATATTTATAAAGCAAATTCTGTCTTAAAAATAAAAGTCATAATTTTATTGGAAAAACAACTTTCTGTTTGCCATTCTAATGAATATAAAGAGTAATCATGAAGGCCTCATCTGACTTTAATATTTGAGAGCAGAATTTTCTAATGTAGTATAAAATAAATGACAATCTCAAAACAATTTTTTTCTATTAACATCGAGCCCAACTAAAACCCATTGTGAAGAAACAAACATTTAAATCCTCTTTATTATTACACACAAACTAAAATTCACTTATTTTGACAAAATACTAATGTGGCAATTGATTAACTGTTTTTTCCACTTGAGTTGATTACTGTAGCATCAACATAAAAAGTGAGAGAGCTTCCAACCAGAGCCCGGAGGTGAGCTGAGGCCCAGTGAAACCTACATGATTCCACTCCCTTTTTATGGATAAGTGGAAAAAGTAGGCACCAAATTCAGATTATTAATTTTAACAGATTAATTGATTCAAGGCATAACATAACCTCCATCTAAGAATAAGATGTGAAAGGGAAAAAGTAAGTTTGTTACTGCAAGGGACTATTTCTTTTTAGCAGTTTTTCTTTCTCAAAAAAATTTGTAATATTAATCACAATCATGAATGTACCCAAATGTTTGCTATAGAAACACTTGAAGCTAATTTCCTAAATACTACGGTAAAAACTTGTACAAGGTGGTAGCATTCAGTGCTGATAGCCACTTTCTCAAAAAATCTGTTTTCTCTATCTCAAAGACCTTGGACTTACAAACCAAATTCAGATGTTTTAGATGACTTACACTTTCTAATAATCCCAATGAATGTAGAATGTATATAAAAATGATCTTTCAGGAACAGCCTATCTTAAACAAGGATATTACTAAATAACCTTATATATATTTCATCACATCATGAAAACATTTGCATGGATACAAAGAACGGTCTCAAGGCAGTATTCAAAAAATAAAAAATGTTGTGCATGTGTGTAATAATGAGCCAAGCAAAATAAAAATTCAGCTCTTAAATATATGAAATTTTCTAGCAGAAAGGGAACATTGTCTTTATAGGAAATGTCTTTAGCAGAACACTACAGGTTCTATAAAATCCATTAAGGGGTTATCAGTGTCTAGGACATAAATGGCTTCTGGTAAGAAAATTAAGTTCTACTCTCCCTAAATACTATCATAATTACAAAAGTTAAGAAAAAAGAAGTAAAGTAAAACATGTGTCCCTTAAAAATCAAACATGAGTGGTTGCCAAGGTCTTAAGAAGCAGAGAATGAGAACTCCGGTTGCTTGTTTATCTCTCAGGCTGAGCATGGTTGGTTACAATAAGGGGTAGCAGGAAGAGCACAGCCTTGGACTCCAGTCCAGGGAACTCCAGTCTCTCCTGCAATTTCCCAGTGTATGATCTTGGGCCACTTACTGTTCTTTTCTCAGCCTCCATTTTCATATCTAAAACCTGGAGATGATAATACTTGTCTTGGAAGGTACTTTGGAAAACTAGATGAACCCTCAGAGATATTCCTAGTATGGTCCTGTGAGTCTCTCCAGTAAATTTTAGTTTCCTATGTTTACTTACCTGGGTTAAATACAGAGAATGGTAACTAATCTAAAAATATTTCTCAATAGTAACTTATTCTCTATCAGTGGCTCTTTCAGGGCACTTCACTTGGACCTCACGCCCAGACCTAGACAATCTTCTGTTCTCTTTATGACCTCACCAGCTTGACAGCTACATATTTAGGCAATGCGCTTATCCAAAATATATTTTATTGTCTTCATTTTTGTCTCTGACTTATTTTCATAGCTGGACTTCTCATTCATTTTTCCACTCACTGTGCAATCTGCTCCATTTTTACTAGATACCAAGCAGATGCGAGTTGGTCTTTTTCTCACTGCAAGGGAAAGGTCGATTTTGCTGGTAAGAGAAAAACCAAATAGTTGTGGAATCTTCTATAAAATCCAAAAAAAAAAAAAAAAAAAAAAAGAAAGAAATGAAGAATAGAGGCAGGAGCACTACATGTTGGGTAAAAGCCTATGCTTTGAAATAAACAGATCGAATTTCAAATGTGAACTCCACTAACTAATAACATGGTGACATGGGGGAAGCCATTAGACCTCTGAGCTTCAAGTCCCTCTGTAAAATATGGAAAATAGCCCCATCTCAATCTTACAAGAGCAGCTGTAAGGATTAGACAAGATTGGACACATAAAGTCCTTAGCATGAAACCTGACACATAATCTGCCCCTGATAAATCATACCTATCATGACTGCCACCCCGGTTAAATATGGCATTTAAAAAATTATCACTTGATCTTGCATGTCTTATCTATGACACAGATTAATTGGAAACCAGGATGAGGGCAGCAGAGAAAAGGTGTTTTTGTTTTTTCTTTCTTTCTTTCTTTCTTTTTTTTCTTTTTTCTTTTTTTCTGCCCTGGTGATTACAAAACTTTGTGATGTGATTTTACGTGTTGAAATATTCTTTGTTTTTCATGATATTTTATAAATATTGAAAACAGAAATGTAGCAGGTAAACAGATGGCCATCCATTCAGTTCTTTCCATCTCCCTGATGTCAGATATTTGTTAAGAAATCATCATTTTTCTAGTATTGCATTTGTGTTGCATGTGGAGAGGAAAGTACATGCAGTTGGTTCTGCCTCCAACATAGATTCTAAATCTGCCTTCTGTACCATTTGTTTCTATTGTTGCTCCCAATATAGAGCCATTGTCATCATTTTTCAGAACTATTGCCTCCCTAACTAGTCTCCCTGCTTCCACTTTTCCTTGCCCTCCAATCCATTATCTACCAACAGCCAGAACAATATACTAAAAATGTTTACCAGATTTGGTCATTCCCCTACTGACCCTTCAGAATAATATTTCAACCCCTTACTATGCCCTATGAAGACCTGTGTGACCACTCTGGTATCTGACATCATGTCTCCAGGCATTTGTATCCAGTCACGTCAGCCTTCCCTGAGCCCCTCCCTCCAAAGGACAAAGCTGCACCCACCATAAGCCTGTTGTCCTCTCAGCCTAGAAGGTTCAGTCACCTGGTCGAGGAATGCTGGTGCTTCTCATCGCAGAGCTCAAGTTTAAATGTCATCACCTCACAGAGGCCCTTTTGGATGACACCTCTCTAACCCTGTGACACCTTCTCCACATGGTACCCTATCTGTCTCCTTCTTAGAATCACTATTCACAACCTGTAATTTCCCCTCTCTTAGTTTTATCATCTGTCACTAAGCCCCAGGCAAGAGGGACCCTGCCTGGCACATTCTTGATTATATTCTCTACAGGGATGCTACACACAACAGGGCCTCCAAGAATACCTGTTGAGTAAATGAAGGATCAAGTCATTTGCAAAAGCAGAAGAAAAAATTATATTTTCATATAGTAAGGATTAGTGAAAATGCAATTTGTTAGTAAAAATGCATTTTACGATAATCAGGAGAGCATGTCGGGTACGTGTACTTGCTACTAGACACAAGCAACAAATTGCTAAACAGAAAGAGGTGCCTCCTCCAGCCTCTTTCGAGTTCTACAGAGCCATGGATTAGCAGGGTACGATTGGCACCCTTCTCACTGTGGGTGTCCATCTCAGAAAAAGAGCTTTTCCTGCAAGACATTGAATACAACAAAACAAAGAGTCAGTAGTCAAACATATGATAGAGTTTTATGCCAGATTTCAGGGTGACACAATGCTAAAAATTATGGTCAATCTATCACTGCTGGTAGGAGCCACATGGAAAGCATGAGAAGAAATACTGCTAGGCCCTAGCAACAAACCCCAGCCCTGGGTGACAGCTCGCAAGGAAAGGGGACTTCAATACACAACCTCAAGTAACTGAATTTACCCCAAAAGTTGAAAGAGCTCATCAGAAACAATTTCTTCTGGAGAGCCTCCAGTAAGAAATGCAGCCCTGACAACACCTTGATCAGTCTTATGGGACCCCAATCAGAGGACCCAGTCAAGCATACATTATCTTCTGATGTATGCAACTGCAACATAATACATTCTTGTTGCTTCAAGCCACTAAATATATGGTAATTGGTTATAATGGCTAAAAAACAAATGCAGATTGTGATGCTTGAAAGTGAAGTGCTACTGTAATAAACACTTAAAATGCAGAAGCAACATTGGAATCAGCAGTAAGTGGATGTTGGAAGAATTTTGAGGAGCATAATGGAAAAAAACTATCTAGATTGTCTTGAACAGACTGCTAGCAAAAAATATGGACATTAAAGACTCTGCCAGTGAGGGTTCAGAAGATACTGAGGAGTATTATAGGGAAAAATCTAACTTGCCTTAGAGAATACTTACCTCACCCCAAACAAACAACTGTTGGTGGAAATATGGATTTTAAAGGCACTGCTGCTGAGGGCTCAGAAGAAATATGCTATTGAAAAGTGGAGAGGGAGATCCTTGTTATAAGCAGGCAAAAAACTTAGTAAAATAGTGCCCTCTAGTTATGTGGAAAATGGACTTTTTAAATGATGAACTTGGATCTTTAGGTGAAGAGATTTTTAAGCAGATAGTTGAAGGAAGTGGCTTTTTGTTTTTTCTTGCTACTTATAGTAATACGTGAGAAGAGAAAGATAAGTCAAAAGAGAAATTGTTCAACAAAAGATAACCCAAACTTGTTCAATGAAAGAGAACCCACATTTGAGGAGTTGGGAGATTCTCACCCTATCCAGATGCCAAAGACGGCAAAATTAAGACGATGCTTCAGAAAATGTGGCATAGAAAAATACAGAGTGTGATTGTACAATCTATTACTAAACCTTCATAAAGATCAAATGATGACAGTACTCAGGCACAGAAAAGGCTCTTTGAAGAGATTAAAGATGTGGGTCATAGATCCCCTCAATATGACCAGAAGGACTCAAAAAGCTTAGGGGCATTGTCTTGCAACCATCTAGGCAGTAGAGGAAAACACAAAGGATTATGTCTGAAAACTTGGTAGACCTAACTTCTAGCTAATGAGGCGATGAGTAGAAATGGTAACTATGGAGACCCATAAAGTTCTTGAGAATTTTATATTAGCAGAAACACCATCAAGTTGGCTCCAAAAAGACAGAAAGAGTGCAGAATAACAGAAGGCTGTCAGACCCACAAATCCTATTAGCAGAAAATAGACAAGATAAAACTATTCTGCTGCAAACATGTGCTAGTTTTCATGAAAATGTAAACATGACACAGAAAGCAGTGCCCAAAGTCCAGAGAGAAAACCAAGGGCCTAGAGGGTGGAGCCAAGAGCCACAGAAGATTATGTTTGAAGTGTCCTTGGAGAGAGTTTTAAAGTTAATAATATAATATACACTATGCCTTGCATATGTAATATATGTCAAAAAAGCATTAAAACAATTTAAATTACCAGGTCTCTGATCTGGCAAAATGTCAATGATAGTAATAAAATAGAACATGTAATCTGGAAAAATAGTATCTTCATAGGGTTATAATGAGACTTAAAATGAAGTAAGCTATGAAAAGCATTCTTAAACTGTAAAGCTCTCCATAAATATTTATTACTAGTTAATTCTGAATAAAAGTCACAGATATATCATCCTTAGAGATAGGGTTTCACTGTATTTTTAAAAATATAATCATGTTTCCCTAATGTTTTAAACCAATTTATACTTTTTAGAAGTATCTTTCTACTGAATCACCTAACATTTACTCTACCTAAGCCACTATGCTGCACTGTACAAAAAAAGACTCAGATGGATCTGATATTTTTTGCATAACAAGCATTTAAATTCTAATAAAAATAAAAACAAGCACACAGACACAAGACATCCCAACATATAGAAAACAAAATTATATAGAGACTTGCAAACAAGTATTTAAAATTTGGTTCCTCATCAGCATGAAAATTTAGGTAACTGAGGATCCTGGAAAATTGACTCCCACCTTATTGAAATAAATATTTAAATTTTGGTAGAAAAACTGCTAAAGAAGACCAAATAATACTGGAAACGTCGAAAAGTTGCTAAACTGAACAAAGTGCTTAAATATTATTTGGTTGAGCTATAATCAAGCTTCAATAATACTCTGTGGTCATAATAGGTAATACCAGCTAGATTGAATACATCAGCAAAAGTCTTTTAAAAATAGTGCAGACATTTTCGTAGACCTACAAAAAATTGTCTCCTATGGAGCCAAGAAAGTATCTTCCCTGAGAATACAAAGACACCTCTCTTGAGCTCAGCAGCACTAAATCTCATGAACATGACTAACTCCACGAAACTCATTCTAAAGTTAAAAATTAGTTCATATGTTTTAGAGGAAACAAGACAGAAAACTTTTTTGATGATCAAAAATTATACATTAAAAGAATATCTTGCGCAGTGAAGCCTTAAATGACCACCTTTTTGATTGATGTGAACATCCTTCATTCTTCCATTCTTGGTGCTGAAAATCAGTCATGTCTGCAGCACCTCGCAGAGCAGCACAGGCAAATCTTTGAAGCCTGAGGATTCCTCAGTAGTCAGGATCACTCACCATTATGATGTCAAGGTTCTAAGGCTCATCCGATAACTGACAAATTGACATATTCCTTTCCCAAATTGTGCTCATCCTTTAACTTTTTAAATCTAAGCTTTTTATTGTTAGATCATTGTGTAATCGATTCACATGTGGTTGTAAGAAATAATACAGAAAGATTCCATTAACCTTACATCCAGTTTCTTTCAATGATAATATCTTCCAAATCTCTAGTACAGTAACAAAACCAGGATATTAACATTGATGCAATCAAGATACTAGACATTTCCATTACCACAAGGATCTTCTATATTTCCCTTTTACAGCCACACCAACTTCCTTCCATCTCCACCATGTTTAATCCCTGGCAACCACTAATCTGTTCTCCATGTCTATAATTTTGTCTTTTCATTAATGTTATATAAAGAATGGCACATTTGTAGATTTTTTTTTCATTCACATAACTGGAGATTCATGCAGATTGTTGCAGATATTTATAGCTCATCTATTTGTCTCACTTAGTAGTATTCCATGGTGCGGTTGTACTTCAGTTTGTTTAACCACTCACCTGTTGATGGGTTTCTGGTTTGTTTCCAGGTTGGGTAAAGCCTCTATAAACATTTGTGTACAGGTTTTCAAATCAACGTAAGCCTTCATTTCTCTGGAATGAATATCCAGGAATGTGATTTCTGGCTGGTAGTCTCATGTTTAATTTTTAAAGAAACGGTCAGTTTTCCAGAGTGTCTGTACCACTTCACATTTCCACCAGCACTATACAAGTGATCCACTTTTCCCATATCCACACCAGTATTTGGTGTCACTGTTCATGCAAGCTGTGCTAACAGGTGTGGAGTGATATCTTATTGTGGACTTAACTTGAATTTAATTATGCTGAACTTCTTTTCATGTGCTGAAAATTATTGACAAAAAACTACAAGGCATACAGAAAACAAGTAGCAAACTGTTAGAAGTAAGCCTTTGTTATTAGTAATTACTTTAAATGTAAACACATTAAACGCGCCAATTAAAGGATTGGCCAAATGGATTAAAAACCATAATCCAAATATATGCTCTGTGCAGGAGGCTCACTTTATTTTTTTTTATTTAAATTTTTTAATGAGAGATGGGATCTCACTATGTTGCCCAGGCTGGACTCGAACTCCTGGACTAAAATGGTCCTCCTGCCTCAGACTCCCAAGTTGCTATCACTACAGGCATATACTACTGTGCCTGGCATTGAGATTCACTTTAGATCCAAAGGCACAAATAGAGGGAATATGAAAGAATGAAAAAAAGATGTTCCATGCTAACAGTAACCAAAAGAGAGAAGAGATGTCTATACAAATATTTTTTAAAAAAGCTTTAAATCAAAAGGACAAAAAGAACAAGGACAAAGAGGAGACAAAGAAGGACATTGCACACTTAGAGGACTCAACCCAGCAAGAAGTTATAACAATTATAAACATGCATGCATCTAAAACTATATAAAATTATATATATTAAAATATATAAAGCAAAAACTGAAAATTGAATGGATAATCAGTTCTACAATAATAGTTGGAGATTTTAATATCCCATTGTCAATAATGAATAGGACAATCAGACAAAAATAGGTAGGAAATAGTGAACTTAAATAACACATGAATCAGCTAGATCGATCAGACAAAATTATGACTACAAAAAGAAGTATGGTGGTTACCAGGGGCTGGAGGGAGGGGAGAATGAGGGATAATTGTGTAATGGTAACAGAATTTCCATTTTACAAGATGAAAAAGGTTATGGAGGTGGATGATGGTGATGGTTGCCCAACATTATGAATGTATTTAATACTACTGATTTTACACTTAAAGTAATATGATGGCAAATTTCATGTTATATAAAAACAATTTTAAAAACTAGAAAAAATCCCATAGACTGGGCTGAACAACAAAAATTTATTTATCACAGAAATAAACAAAAGCTTATTTCTCACAGTGAAAATAAATTTCTCACAGAAAAAATTATTTCTCACAGGAGGCTAGAAGTCCAAGATTAAGGTGTTGGCATTTTCAGTTTCTGGTAGGAGCTCTCTTTCTGGCTTGTAGACAGCCACTTTTTCACTATATTTTTACATGGCAGGGAGAGAGAGAGGTGAGGGCTTCAATATACAAATTTAGGGGGACACAATTCAGTCCATAGCAGTCTCTCATGTATTTCTTTAAACACTGAATTTTCACCCTAAAAATCAAACAGAAGAGACAGTACAAGGTGATGCTATGCCAGTAACACCAACATTTAGGCACATCCCAAAGACAAACTACATTATTTCCTCTTTCTCTCTCTTTCTCTCTTTCTTTTTTCTCCTCTTTCTTTCTTTTCTTTTCTTTCTTTCTTTTCTTTCTTTCTTTCTTTCTTTCTTTCTTTCTTTCTTTCTTTCTTTCTTTCTTTCTTTCTTTCTTTCTCTTTCTTTCTTTCTTTCTTTCTTTCTTTCTTTTCTTTCTTTCTTTTTTTCTTTCTTTCTTTCTTTTTCTTTCTTTCTTTCTCTCTCTCTCTCTTTCTTTCTTTCTTTCTTTCTTTCTTTCTCTTTCTCTCTTTCTTTTCTTTTCTTTCTTTCCTTCCTTTCTCTCCCTCTCTTCTTTCTTTCCTTCTTTTCTCTCTCCTTCCTTCCTTCCTCTCTCCCTCCTTCCCTCCCATTTCCTCTTTCCCTCCTTCCTTTCCCTTCCTCGTCCTTTCTCCCCTTCTCCTCTTTCTTTCTGTTTCTTTCTTTCGTTCGTTCTTTCTTTCGACAGGGTCTCATTATGTTGCCCAGGCTGGTTTCACACTCCTGAGCTCAACTATCCTCTCACCTCGGCCTCCGAAAGTGCAGGGATTACAGGCGTGAGGCACCATGCCCGACAAACAACACTATTTTCTTAATTGTTTTTTCTCTTAAATGTTTCAATCGATTATGAAATGTCTGTATAGAAAAGGAGGTTGTACACTGTTAAGAGCATGAGTTCTGGAATCAAACTACTACCTGGTTTTGAATCCCTGATTATTACTTACTACTTATGTGACACTGGGAAAACCAGTTATACTATTAAAGCCTCAATGTCCTCATCTGCAAGACAGAGATGATGATGTTACCTCATAGGGTTGTTATGAATTTTAAATAGTACCACAGAAAACTTAGTATGGTACCCAACACAGTAATCTCTCAGTAATGTCAATTATGCTTATGGGAAGACTTTACATTTCAAAATAGCAAGCAATGTTACTAATCGTCTTCCATGACCAAAGGGAAGGAACAGAGAAAAGGTAGTAAAGTCAATCGAGCAACTACAGGTGGCCAAGCTCTTTGCCAGGTAGTTCATGCACATCATTTGCATTTCCTCGAAGTAGCCTTATGAGGTAAGAATCAGTATTTTCATTTTTACAGATGGAGAAACTGAGGCTCGGTCAGTTAAGTAACCAAGAGCCACATACCTAACAATTCAGAGAGCCCAGTGTATCTGCTTCCAAAGTCACACAGTGTTTCCACAACGAAACAATGTTTCCTCCCCGATGTGTGTTGGGTCAGGAGGCAGGACTGTATTTTAAAGCACATCGCATTTAGGCAGGCTCCCAAATTATTTAGCTGGCATATACATGCGAATATCGTCATCATCCTTCAGCGTTCGTATTTGGTGCTCATACTCCCCTCAATCTCTCCTCCCCAAAATGGCTGGTTCTGGAACCCCTAAGCACGTGGCAGTATGTTACCGACTCTCAGACAGGAAGTTTGCATTCTCTCCCACGTGGATAGTAGATGCCTGAGACTTTAAGGAGCCACACCGTGGGCTTGAGAGACGCTGGGAGTCGCAGTCGGGACCGCGAAAGAACTCAAGTGATGATTCACCCCCGAGGTCTACTTGCTCACGTCTTTACGGCAGATACCGGGCTGCGAATTGTGGCTCCCTTTTGACTAAACCTTTTCATTCCCTGCTCAGCTTGGTCTCCATCCTGGGTCACTGTCACTATGAGTAGTTTCCCTTCCGATTCTGGCCATCTGGACCTCGACTTCCCAGTCCCTGTTTTTTGCCTGCACAAAGTGAAGGATACCGAGGCCCCGAGAGCAAGCACCGTACTCCACTGCCCTTTGCTGCCCTCTGCTGACCGTAACTGGAAATGATGGTTACTCTTTCAGGCCCTGTCTCAAGGTAGGTACCACAGTGAGAAGAACGAAGTCCGGAACACAAAATTTTGAGGGTGAACCCCCTAACTAACTAAGTCAAATAAATAATATTTTAATGCAATATGTTAAAAAGTCAAAATAACTGTAAAAATACATGATGAACAAAATATCTAAATGTACCCTAAATTTTACTCCTAGCTTCTGTGTACACAAGCCCTGGCATGTCTTTTTATTAAAGGGAGAGTCCTAGTATCACGGTAGAAAACCATGCTACCAGTATTGATCAACTTTTTTCCATCATTCACATAGATTTTTAAAATTCACAAAATTTAGGAGAAATAAACAGCAAAAATGAGAAGGTCCAAGTGGAACAGATATACTAGGTGACTCCTGAAGAAAGTAGGTAATTAAAAGAACAGAAGAAAAATTGATCTTTTAACAAATATTAACATCTTCATAGTCAAGAAGCAAATGAATGGGTGGCTAGAATCAAGTACAATCAAAAATGTTTATGTTTTCTGTTTAATTTCTTGGATATTAAATATATCATTGGCCAAATAATTTAATAAGAAGGCTTGAAGATTGAGTTTATGGACTCCTTTTTGATCTTGACACTTGGAACATTCGATGTTCAGTTTTAACGAACTAGATTACATTTTCTCCCCTTAATAGCTAGACTCATGCTATTTGATCCGTCAACAAGGGGTAATTTAATAATCAGGATAATGAAAATGTTATTTCAATTTGTTGAGTCAACATATCAACACAACTGGAAGACAGTAATAACTATAAAAGAGAATCTAACTAGTATTAAAATTGATAATGGAAAAAACCAAAAGTCTGAATGTTAAGGTAGCAGAGAGATGTGGCCAGCAATGTCAGACACAAATTCTCATATCTCCTATAGCAAAGAATCAACATACTAACATTGATGTAACAAAATTTAGAGTTTGAACATATTCTTTAAAATTATAAAGATAACAACCAGAAGAACAAAAATAATATGACTAGAAAAACTCAGGAGTAGATGGATAAAGAAATATGAACTAAGTTTCTCATCTTTCAATAGATGTGACCTAAAGTTGAAAAACAAACAAAAAAAATAGGAATAGTAACATATGCTTAAAGGCATGGTGATAACCACTAACAGAACAAAACATGTTTTAAAATAAGGAGTTAGATTAGAAGTGGGGAGTGGGGAAATGAGGACAGGTGGATAATTTACACTTCATTTGGTACCATTCTGTACTGTTTCATTTTATTAACTTATGAGTATATTAATTTTACACCATAAAAGTTAAAAAAATGAAAACAAAACTTTCTGCAGCTGCAGCTCTTGGCACTCTTTCTTTCCCCAGCTGCAGTCACTCTCTTCATACTCATGGTCAGGTCCAAGTGAGACAGGAAGAAATAAAACGGCAACAGAAAAAGTACCTGCCCTGAAGTTCAGGGTGTCTGGGGTCTTCTTTCAATTTACTGTGTTTTGTCTTTACAGGGGCCTAATTCTTTGGAATACTAACTTTTGACGATTTCAATCCATCAGATCTAGAATCTCCTTAAAGCTTTGCTAAGCTTTGACATCATTCTCTTATTTCTTGAGAAGAGTAAGCTTGACTCACCGGCTCTTTCTGTGATCCTTGATGTTTTTTAATTTTGACCATGGTTAACTATTGGTCAGCTGGGACCAACCTGACCTGCCTAGGTAGGAATGAAAAGCCTATGCAATAGTGGTGACAATTACTATCATCTGAACAAATAAAATGTGATATATTATTAAGTTAAAATAATGCTAAGGGAGTAGAGTGATGGTCACTACTCAATTCCTCATGTTTCCACAAAGGAGAGACTTCATGCTCCTGGAGAGAATGCACCTGAAGATATTTGGGAGTAGATATTTAGATTAATCACAGTCTTGCATTGAAGTGCTAAAAGCATGAAAGCTAGACATGAAGAAACCAGAATATTTACATTTTCTAAGAAGGAATAATGTCTCAAATGCCATTTACTGAGAAAGTAGGTAATATACATGGGGACTTTGCCAGAAGCATTGCCACCACACATACCACCACCACCACCCCACCACACACACACACACAGACACACACAACATGTGGAAGCACAATTGTTGATGGGCAGTTTCTGCTCAGTGTATATAGATTTACAGCCTGTGAACTCTTGACACTGGCGCAGCTGACTGGCCTTCACTGGAACTGAAACCCAGCTGTTTTCAGGTCCTTCTGTCTACAACACAGGTACCATTAAGTTATCTGCCATGCTCTTTGGGTGGCAACAGCTGTGTCAAAAAAATTACACCATGCACTTAACTTGGAGACCATAATTTTGCTTGTAATAACTTGTGTAGCGGAGCCGCAGTTTCTTTTGCTATTAGTTACCCCTTGGAGAGCTGAACTAGTTAGAAATTTGAATTAATTTTGAAGAGACTGAAGAAGCTGTACCCATTCCTATGAAAGCTGGCCCAGGTTACAGCTGAACTTATAGGAACCCAGGGATCAGTGTAAGACCCTCTGGCTGAGAATGAGCCAATTGTATAGAATTGGGAATGAAGGAATTTGACTTTAATTTCTATGGGCCTTTCATTTGCAAGGGAATTTAGTTTGGAGGGTTAAAAAGTGAGAAGAGTTTCATATTGTTCAACTTTAGAATATTTTTATGTTGTTGATCTGGTCTTTGCATTCATTTCATGAATACATTAATGAATGTATACATGAATATAAAATGAATACATTCATTCATTCTGGACAACATGACTGAGCATAATTAGTAATAGAATGGGGAATACATTTTCTGCTTAGGGTGCTGCATGCAGTTCCGTCTGACTCATGTTGCTAGAGACTTTTGTTGGCAAAAAGCGAAATGCCCATTGGCAGCTCTGGAGGGAATTAGTGTGGAAAGAAGGAGGGTTTAGGAAAGTGAGAAGACAACGGTCCTGTGAGCAAGCAACTTCCCTGCTGAGAGGAACAGCCCACCCTGGCTTACTTCCAAGCTGCTTAAGTCCAGTGGATTATGACATTGTTTCCCAACCTTCCTTCATATGTATGTGGCCTTCATGTCTGCAGATTACCCACACTAATACTGATATAATATTTTTCTTTAAATATTGTATATACTTTTAAAATCTTTTGCTCAATTTTTTACTCATGATAAACAATATGCTAAAATGTCACATATTTTTCTGATTACAACATATATACAATAACTAAAACTTAAAAAAAAAAAGTCTATCATCATGCTACCTAAAATCAACTTACATAATGCCAGTGGAACATGCACTGTAATATACCAAGAGACGAAAAAGCTGGCAAATAGCAGGAGGGATGCTTGTTACTCCACTCTTAGGGTTTCTGTTCCAATCCTGATGACAGAAAACAGCACTGGAATAATATTCTGGGGCCCTCCCTCCACCTTTTCTCTCAGTCCATCCCAAGCAGCAAAGAAGAATTGTTTCTATGGCTTGTAGGAGCTCAAGTACAGCACTTTCTAATTTTGCCCTTGGCAACTCAGCATGCAAGGCTTCCTTCCAGGTTGGAGTTGGCCTGGAGAAGGAAGAATGAAGTTGTCTGGTCCTTCCACCTATGACTCCACAGGCTGCTTGGTTCACTTAAGAAGGAGTAGCAAAGGCTCATTCTCCAACCCAGCTTTACTATAGAGTGCTGTAATTTTGGTAATAATACATATAATAAATTTCAATCTCCTTCTGTTTCCTGCATCTTGTCTCAAGTTGTTTAAAACTCACAAAGTAGAAGGATCAGGATTACATGTTAAACACAAATTCCAACACATCATTGGTTACAAAAACAAGTGAAAGAATTAGAGAAGAAATGTTGCTGGAAAGAAAATGAATACTCCTGCTTTAAAGCAAAATGCCCTGTGTGAACATTTAATG
Organism: Chlorocebus sabaeus; assembly: GCF_047675955.1. Classification (NCBI taxonomy): domain Eukaryota; kingdom Metazoa; phylum Chordata; class Mammalia; order Primates; family Cercopithecidae; genus Chlorocebus; species Chlorocebus sabaeus. The sequence goes on from NC_132910.1 coordinate 71,099,502, forward strand.
GCAGTATTATGAAAAAGTTAATGCAATACTCTAATATTGTGACTACAAGTTCTCACTTCCTCAATTTGGAGATTCACGTGGTATTCTAATCTCTTTGTGACTAAGTCTGGAGCAGGAGAACCCTCCTCTGTCCCCTAGACTCTGAGAGGAAACAAGATATAATAAAAGGATTTGGTTCCTATTGGTTTGGGAATTGGGCCAGCACATGGATTATGGATGTTTGCAGTTGGGCAAATTACTTAACCTTCTTGAATCTTAGTTCTTAAATCTATGAAGTGGCGATAGCAATTCTCACAGGGCTGTTGTGAGGGTTGAGATAATGCATTTAATGAATGAATTTGAAGTCTGATCCCCTCTCTGCCCACAAACCGAGCTAAAGATGCTCTATAAAGGATTTGGACTCCCTAGTGTTTCTTCATGGTTTTGCTTTATGGGTCTCCTCTGGGGCCATCAGCAGCGTTGTAGAACTTCCATTTTGGATCCAGTCCTTCTCTCCCCACCCTCTTCTCCCCGCACAGCCGTAAACTGAGGTTTGAGGGCTGTTCCTTGCTCCAGAGGACTCCTCATTTGGAACTCAGACTTCATTTCCTTTATCTCATGGCTCTCCCCATGTCCCATTATCAGTTTCTAAGACCACAGCTTATGGCCCAAGTCTCCCATTTCCCCACTAACCCCAACCTCCATTCATTTAGGAGACAGCTGAACAGATGTAAAACACTTCAAAGGTGCCTGGCACACAGTAGATGATCAATACCCATGAATTTCCTTTCCTAGACTTGGAGGCTGTAGGCTTTACAGCCTGTTTTACAGAGCTATACTGACTATTATTGAGTATGAACACAGTGATTCAATAACTGCATGTTAGATATGAAATACTTTGCACATCACAGACCCAATCTTTAAAACCACCAGCATCCGTACTTGGTCAGTGAAAATGTAATTTCAGAAAGAAATTCATACCCATGTCTAGGCATCCACTAGATATGTCCATATCTAGAAAGCTTTTTTAAGTGTTTGGAATCTTTCCCTTGCAAGGAAATGGACTATGGGGTGGTCTAGCTTATATTTGGGATGCCTTTTTCAGCACAGATAAAATTCCAAGACAAAAAGACTTTGATCTCATGTAAGTTCCTTTGTGTAAACAAGCTTGCATAGCAAAATGGTGCAGATAAATGTAGATGAAATGGGCTTTGTACAAATAAATGTAACTACATTATGTTTCTCTGGTATAAAAATAGATCATATGGTGGAGGACAAAAATAGGTGACATGGTAACATAAACCGACTTGTGTAATCAGAGGGTCAAGTCTGACATTTTTCTCTCTAGGCCTTTTCTAATAGTCTTGTTGCTAGGGCTACAATGTTTTTGCCAGATTGGAACAGAATTGTCAACTCTAATGAAGATTAAGTAGCTTGCCCAACTAGGTTTTGTTTTTTTTTTAAGCCTTAGTGAATACTGCTGGCTTTAAAAGTCATAATTATGAAGAATGGAAAGATCTCTAAAAGATCTATTTTAAAATAATATATAACTAATAAAATTTAAAATTGAGTAGACAGTTTCCATTTCACAGCTATTCCAACATAAACTTTTATCAGTCACATTGAACAAAATAACTAGAAATATTTCATACATTTAAAAAAAGGAATAAGAAATTATCCAAAAACAATTCACCAAAGACTGAGTAATTAAGGTTACTTAACAAACAATTCTTCTGATTAGTTGGAAAATTATGTTTCACCACTGTTCACAAATTCATACCTGATTTATTCTGTAGACAATATAGATTAGGCATAGGATAAAATCCTCTGTATTTGGTTCCTCCCAGTCATTGCTTAGTCATCTGGCAACAGACTATCTGAGGAAAGTGTAAATACAAAGTCACCCAATAAAACATGAACAAGTTTTGCAAAGCACAGTAAAGGAAAGCCGGTTTGTTCTGAACACTTTATTGCTAAAAGGATGTAAAGGGTAAGAGAAAAAAGGTGATGAAACAATCCTTTTGTTATGCTTGTTGGGGAGTCAGGATGAACTTCCTTGGCCAGGGATAGAAGGAAGAGATCATCTAAACTTCAAAAACCACAACATAATTTGCATACTTCCTTGGCCAGGGATAGAAGAGACCATTAAACTTCAAAAACCACGACACAATTTGTGTGCCCATTGACCCCAAGTAAAACTTGTACTTTTGTGTACAAGTTTTACTTATACACAAAAGCATGAGAATTAAATAAAAATTCACGTAATAAACACTAAGTGTTTATTCCCCTCATGTATTTATATATTTGCAGCCAGAAATTCCAATGTTATGCGTAACATTGCTTTTCCAATAATAACCTTATAGCCTTTAGAACCAAAAGTAAGTCATCTTAATTTGAATATTACAGCATTAGTGACATCTGGTGGAAAATATAAGAGTTACAATGTAGCATTATATAGCTATTCTGATCTTTCATATAAATTTTAAATAAATTTTACATACTAAATGAAAACAAGATGAAGAAATGGTCTATGAAGTTATCTACCTTATTGTGCTAATAATCTTTGAATCTATATGCTAAAATATATAGGTTAATGAACATAAGAAATGTTAGTGCATTATACTAATAAAAGCGTTTTTCAACATGCATGTCCATATAGTGAAAAAATGATAAAAAGGGTCTTTTTATGAGACTCACAATAGGATAAAGAGTCCATGCCTCTATTTAAAGGAGAGCCCATACCTCTCTTTTTATGGCATCACATGCCAAAAAGCCTCCCTTAACAAGTTTTCAGATCAAATTGTGAACTGTGGGGTGTGTTAGGATGTATGTCAAGAAAATAGCTAGTTGTGCTTTGGAGAATATGGAATTTAGGTATATTTGGGAGAGACATTCTGTTTGAGATACTATGGATGGAGGCAACAAATTATGTTTTACAAGTGAGCTTTAAATATTACAATATCAAATGCTCTGAACTAGGGAGGGGTTTGAATATTTGTGACCAAAAGAGCAAACTGTGATCTATTACAGGACTGGCAAACTACAACCCTAGGGTCAAAGCAAACAGCTATGTTTTTTTCTTATTGGAACACACTCATGCTCATTCATTTATGTATTGTCTATGGCTGTTTTCAGCCTCTTGAGTAGGTGCAAGAGACCATATGCCTTCAAAAGCAGAACTATTTACTACCTGGCCATTTACAAAAAGTTTGCCAATCTCTAGTCCATTAGATAACTTCTTGGTGCCCTTTCCACCACCTCCATGGGAGGAATATACTTCCTGGTCCCATCCCATTAAAGTTTGGCTTGGCCTTCACTTGCTTTGGTCAGTATGAAAAAGCTGGCTTTCAGAGTCCTAACCAATGTCCCTGCAACAGAATGAGCTAGGTGCAGCAAAAGTCAACCAATACATGAGACTGTTATACCTCTGCATAAACATTCTCACAGAGGTTTGACTTCTCTGATGACACTGGGAAAAGGATTCTGAAAGCCAGATATATTTCCACTCCTCCTGGGCTCTACTTCAGACCATGATGGGCTTAACCTCAGTTCATCCCTCTACATATGGTAAGCAACACTGAGCCAGAGTCCAGGCCAGGCCTAGAGACCCATCATGCTGTCTTAAGAAGAACCTTCTCTTTAACATGGTGTAGAAACCACTCACAAGTCTTTCAGCTGTTGGTTTAAATGTCTTCCTCCTGAGGTAACCCTCAAGGTCTAAAAAGAGGATGGGACAGTCCACTTGGAGCTACAGGGCAAAGCTTTTCCAGTCTAGCTTCACCTCAATAAAGTTCATAGTTTGGCTCCCACTCAGCTCCAAAATGTGTATTTTATACATTATTAATTATTATTTTTTGAGATAGTCTTGCTCTGTTGCCCAGGCTAGAGTACAGTGGCACGATCTTGGCTCACTGCAACCTCCGCCTCATGGGTTCAAGCGATTCTCCTGCCTCAGCCTCCCAAGTAGCTGGGATTACAGGCGCCCGCCACCATGCTCAGCTAATTTTTGTATGTTTTGTAGAGACGCGGTTTCACCATCTTGGCCAGGCTGGTCTCAAACTCCTGACCTAGTGATCCACCTGCCTCGGCCTCCCGAAGTGCTGGGATTACAGGCGTGAACCACTGCACCCAGCCCAAAATGCGTATTTCTTAATTGATTATATAATCTGTAAGGGTTAAAATGACTCGTCATGACTAGCTCCCCAGAAACCTCAGACTAAACAGTAACATGCAAATGATACAAAAATCTAAGAATTGAATCCTGTTAATAACGGTAGCTGAGTTGAAATGACCAGAGTATATACACAACCTTTAAAAATGTGATTTCAGCAGGGCATGGTGGCTCACGCCTATAATCCCAGTAGTTTGTGATATTAAGGCAGGTGGATCATGAGGCCAGGAGTTCAAGACTAGCCTGGCCAACATGGTGAAACCCCTTCTCTACTAAAAGTACAAAAATTAGCCAGGCGTGGTGGTACGTGCCTGTAATCCCAGCTACTCCGGAGGCTGAGACAGAATTGCTGGAATCCGGGAGGCGGAGGTTGTAGTGAGCTGAGCTGCGTCACTGCACTCTAGCCTGGGCGACAGAGTAAGATTCCATCTTGGGGCAAAAAAAAGTGATTTCACAGAATTTAGTCTGACATCTCAAATAGTTAAAATACAAATGAAGCATTTATTTGCCATTTTCTTGATGTCATATAGCTGGGTAACACCAGTGCTCCATTTATTCCATAAAGATATGAACAGTCTACAAATTTGTCACTGAGAACCCAGAAACTGCCAGTGATCCACAGTATTTGCTCAATATGTAATTTCTGAATGAACAGATTCAGACTATCTACAATTACTTCATACACATAAAGAACTTAGAGTGTCTAATAATAAGCATCAATAAACTGAATTTTTACAAAATGAGGTCAGATTTAGATTAGAGATGAGAGAAGACTTTACAAATCTGCCTTAAACTGACCTTGGAAAAACAGGTGAGAACTGGATAGAAAGCATGTACCAGATAAGGGTATTAATGAAAGCATAGGAATAAGCATAGTATTTAAATACATAAAGAAAAGTAGGCTGATAATAAGGCTAAGAGTATAGTAAAGTACTAAAATCAACATTTGTTCAACTGGAATTGTTGGACTAATTCCAAAGGACATTTATCCTTTCACAATGATGAAGTAATAGCTTTAAGTCTATTGCTATGAGATCAACAGGATGTGATCAAAGTTTATCCATTAGATTGAAGACACCTCAAGACTCACTCAACTTTGTATCTTTTAAGTTCTATAACTTCATAGGAACAAGAATTCAATAGCTATGCTGAATCAATTCTAATTACCATTTAACTATATCAACACCAAACCAGTATCAAAATATTTTAAGACAAATTTAAAACAAACTTAACTTTATTTCTTCACTTTCACTTAAAACTTGATTTTATAAAACACACACAAAAAAAAACATTTTTAAGAGTTCTGTATCACAGAACATTAAAGAGTACAAATATCCATTGCTTCATAGGTTCAAGTTACATAAATTAAAGTCAAATTTGGAAACTGATTCATTAGGGAAAACTATACATGAAATGAAGGTCAAAAGGAGCTAATATAGCAATATTTCATTGTTTATAGATTATTAGTTACTTTCAGGACCTCAACAAAGATTCTGAATATTTAGACTTCCTTTGCTGTATTTTATACTTAAATATCTCCCTACCTATACTGAGTCAAGCTACTTGACCAAAACATCTGATTTAGGAAAGCATTTAGCTTTATAGCACAAGTTTTTCCATCTACAGTTACTATCTTCAAAGGAATATACATCACAACATTGACAAAAAAAATTCCTAGTTCCTTTTGAACAGTGTGCAATAAATTCATGATGTTAACTCCATGGTAAGTCAAATAGGCACCAAAAAATAAAAGGAACAATTACACACAGTTCAGTAAGTATCATTTTGGTTTTCTCCATGTAAAAATTAACCAATGAAATAAAACATATTAACTATAGATGATTTGATTTCAGGAAAACCAAATTTCAAAATTACAATTACATTATTTTCCTCATGTCATCCTCAGTCATTGACAGGAATTTTGTAGGCCACCATGCTATTCACTTTGTGGATTGTAGTAGTAAATGAACGAAGGCGGACTTCCTCAGAATTGGTAATAAACTGTGGTCCCGACTCTTCCCATTTTTCAGGTACAACCAAATCTTTGTCTGTATAAATCAGCAGATCAAATGAACCTAAATTGGGGATAAGATCATTAAAGTACATTACTTTCTAAAAGTAAAACTAATCTTGTTGCCTCTCTTCTATTTTGAACAACTCACTGCTGGAAAAGGTGGTCATTTGGCTTGGCCTCTAATCACTAATTTATTTTGCTCAATGAACATTTATCTTAATAAAGAAAATATTGTAACTAATTTCTGTGCAATTTAGTGATTGTGTTCAAGTAACCCTTATCTTATTTAATAATGGTCCCAAGGCTGGGTGCGGTGGCTCACGCCTGTAATCCCAGCACTTTGGGAGCCCGAGGCGGGCGAATCACGAGGTCAGGAGATCAAGACCATCCTGGTTATCACGGTGAAACCCCGTCTCTACTAAAAATACAAAAAATTAGCTGGGCATGGTGGCGGATACCTGTAGTCCCAGCTATTGGGGATGCTGAGGCGGGAGAATAATGTGAACCCGGGAGGCAGAGCTTGCAGTGAGCCGAGATCACGCTACTGCACTCCAGCCCGGGCGACAGAGTGAGACTCCGTCTCAATAAATAAATAAATAAATAAAAATAATGGTCCCAAAGCACAAGAATAGTGATGCCAGCATATTGTTATAATTGTTCCAGTTTATTAACTCTTACGATGCTTAATTTACATATTAAATTGTATCACAGGTATGTATGCATAAGAAAAACATCATATAGGGTTCATACTATCCATGGTTTCAGGTAGTCACTGTGGGTCTCCTTGTGGAAAGGGAGACTATGATACATTAATTTTGCTTTATAATGTTTTTCCTTCAATTTATATTACATAAATCTGACAAGACAAAATTGAATAAAGGGGTGATTAAGGCAGTAGCTTAGTCTTTTTGCCAATCAATTTAATTCAACAAGAAGTTGTATAATACTTACAGGAAACTTCCAACAGTGGCAGAAATGTCACCGTAGCTGTTATCTGTCTGATCACTGAACGGATTTCATCCTGGATAGCTTTCTGAGACTTTTCTCTGGGTGTACTGTCAAAAACAAAAAATCAACAGTGCACCCAATCAATTAATTCATTTTAGGTTTTAAGTTATTTCAAACATAGTGGTAAGATTATTTATTTGATTAAATGCTCTCAACATCAAATAAGCAGTGCTTTAAAAAGGAGGTTTGTAAAAACTGTGAATGAAAGTATCCTTTGGACCTATAACCTAGTAGGCACAACATACATCCTTATTACTTCATTTATCCTGCCAGGCATCTTTTACAGCTGGTCTTAGTGTCAGGTCATTTAGTATCAGATGACTAGAAAATCTGCCAATCATTTCAAGTTCAGGAAACTTCAGCATCTCTTGAAATAAAATAACAAATGATATCTAAAATATTTAATTGGTATAATCATTTCAGCACTTTTAGTAATGCCTAAATGTCTAATTTCCTATTTTCTCAAATAAAACATTAAATTGTGTATCAAATTATTTTATAAGCTAAAAATTTCCTAAAATAAACCAAAGCCTTCAGAAGCAAACTACATTTCACTATAAGAAATGGTTCCCAGTTTATAGAAAAGTATGCCTAGGACAATGCTAAACATAAGAGTATAAAGACAGACACTTCTCTTCCAGGGAGTCTGGAATTTTCAGAAATTTATGAAGTGCCTTAGGAAGTAGATGGCATTAAAGGAAGTACAGCAGAGCTACATCATAAATTGTGTGAATCTAATATAATTCCTTATAGTTAAACATATCTTAGAACAATTCATTAAATGGTTCATTTAGTATATCATGTATAGTTTTGTATATACCACCATAAATACTGTTTGAAAATTACTGATTTAGACTAAAGGCAATTATATTACAATTATATTATATATACAAATCAATGATATGTTAAACTGACAATTCTTTTCCACAGGTGACTGAGGCTATCTTAGAAAATATAAATTAGAAACAAACTATATTTTATATAAAACTAGTTCAATATAATTAGAACTCAATTGGTAATAAAAACAAGTTTTGAAAAAAATATATCAAAGTAGAAATAATGTAATTCCTACTTACCTGTCATCTTTTGCAGTCTTGTCACACTCAATATCAAACTGCCATCTTTCCAGGACCTCACCACTTTCAATATTTGAGATAACTACAACCAGTTTCTGAACTGAACACTTGTACAACCAATCTGCAACACATAAAAATGAAGGCATCTTTCTTGGTCCACTGCATCATAAAGTAGCTCTCTTCTCAGGTCCCACTCCCTATCCTCAGCAAATTCCTACCACTGCTATCTTGGACCTCCTCCTACGTGCAAGAAAATTTGCACCATCAATACTCTAACTTCTGTTTTCAAATTCTCAGTATCTGTACCAGGTACAGTAATTGGTGCTGAGGACAGAATACTGAACATGTGGTACTTTCATCCTAATCCAAGATAAAAGCATAGGAGATGGGCATTCATCTACTCATCACACCAATAAATGAGAAATTATCATTGTAATGGCTGCTATGAAAGAGAGATATAAGATGCAATGAGAGCAAAAAAGAAGGAAAATTTGAGCCACTTACGGAGGTCAGAAAAGGTCTGAGTTTAGCTCTAGGGATAAACAGCATTAAATATGCAAAAGGATAGGAAAGAAGATACAGGCCTCAAATACTCACAAGGGAAGAGCATATAACTAGAAGACTGGAAGTAGCTCACTACAAGTGCAATCAAGAAACAAACAAACAAACAAACAAACAAAATAAAACAATGCAATCCTTGCAAGATTAATAGAAGCCAGACCATGCAAAGCCTGGTGGATCAAAATAAAAAAATATGCACTTCAAGACCAGCAAAGTCATTACTGTGTGTGAAGCAGGATGTAAAGGAATTAGACCTGTATTTCAAAACTATCATTCTAGCTGTGATATGGAAAGTGGACTGGAGATGTTAAAGAGGGGATCTAGAGACACTAGTTAGTCCATCAGTAATTCAAGCAAGAGTTAATGAAAGCTTGTAGGAGGATAAACTGGTAGAGACGAAGCAGTAGGCAGATGTAAGAGATTTCATGGTTAAAATTTATTGGGTTTAGTCATGGTAGTAAGGAAGAAGCATGATTCAGGGACAGCTTCCAAGTTTCTTTTATTTCTGTTTGGACGGTTTAGCCACTGACAGAGAGAAAATTAAAGAGTATCAGTTTTGGAGATGATCCTAAATTTAATTTTCAGTATGCTTAAGTATACGTTATCTCTGGGATAGCTACATAAAGATACAGCTGCTGAATATGAGTCTGGAGAAAGAGGCTTTGGGATAGATATATAAGTTTGTGAGTTGACTATATAGAGGTTGCTAGTGAAGCTATACACAGGTCAGATATCACCTATAGAGAAATTATAAAGGCAGAACGGGGGCTCACATTGAGCCTTGAAGTAATCTTGGAAATTGAAACAGCATATTCAGAAGTCAGCGAAGTTTTTGTAAAGAAACTTTGTAAAGAAAAATTACAAAAAAGAGTAATTAGTAAATATTTTAAGCTTATAGGCCATCAAGGTCTCTGTTGCTTATTTTTAAACAAACCTGTAAGTGTAAAAATATTCTTAGCTTGTGGGCAGTGCAAAAACAGGCCACCTGTTGGATGTGGCCTGTGGGCCTTGTGATCCCTGGCATTTATCAACAACTTTTTATGAGTTTCGCTCTGAAAAGGAGGAGACTGGGTGGTAATTTGTTCTTCCTTTAAAACTGGAGAGATGAAAACAATGGAGATAATTAAAATCAAAACACAGAAGCAGAAAATATAAGAGAGAACAGGATCAAGACCCTAAAAAAGGCTAGAGGAAATGACATTCAAAACAAAACAACCGGCTGGGTGTGGTGGCTCACGCCTGTAATCCCAGCACTTTGGGAGACCGAGGTGGGTGAATCACGAGGTCAGGAGTTCAAGACTAGCCTGGCAAAAATGGTGAAACTATGTCTCTGATAAAAATACAAAAATTAGCTGGGCATGGTGGCAGGCGCCTATAATCTCAGCTACTCAGGAGGCAGAGGTTGCAGTGAGCGGAGATCATGCCACTGCACTCCAGCCTGGGTGACAGAGTGAGACTCCAAACAAAAAACAAACAGATCAACTTGCCTCTAGGGAAGAGCAATTTTTCCACTTTAACTAAAATAAAAGGGAGAAGTCAAATAGGAAGGTCTAGACACACATAATGTGAAGTGTCATCAATGCAGTCTCAAAGGAGACAACCTAAAAACCATTGGCTTAGGCAATGCTTGCTTCTCTAGCAAATTAAGATGGAAACACACATCCATAGTTGCCTAGAGGTTCCAGGCCAAATGATCTGAGTGCAGCCCTATAAATCACTACAGATGATTTATTCCTGACCCCTAATTTTGGATGCAACTCTGGGAGAGGTGGACACTCCTATCAATGTCCTTCCTGTGTACACTTGAGAACAGAGGTCTATTCCCACATCAAAAGAGGTCTCATCTTGCTATTTTGACAATACCAATCTACTACAGCAGCAGTTCTCAACCAAGGGCAATTTTGTCCCCTTGGGAACATCTGGCAATATAATTTATGGAGACACTTTTGGTTGTCAGAGCAAGGTGGTTTGTTACTGGCATTTGGTTAGTAAAGGCCATAGATGTTGGTAAACATTCTATAACACACAGAAAAGCACCCACACCAAAGAAATATCCAGGCCAAAATGTCAACAGGGCTATCTTCCCCTGCCTGTCAATTTAAGACGTAACATCCACAGGTTGTTGAGGCATTCCACTCCTGTACACATAAAAGGCAAGGCAATGTTAACAGTTTATCTAGAGGATAGTATAGGTTGAAAGAGAGTTATCAAGCTAAAAATGTTCACACGGCCATTATCGGAAGGGCATATTAAAATGGGTTAGTAAAAATGCAATAAAAACGGTAAAACAAAGACACATTTCTGGTCAACAACAAAAGAAATAATTTCTAAATTAAAAAAAAAATAAAGATGGCCACTGTAGTACTTTCGAAAATTTTAGAAGATCAAATGGGAGAAACATTTGAAAAATTAGAAATGAGAATCCTAAGTGGAGGGTAACATGAAAGAGAAACTAACAGGAATTCTAGAAAGGAAAAAGAAATAGATGAAGAACAAGTATTCACCCGACAGGTAATACAGCAATTTCTCGAACTGAAGAAAAACGAACGTTCAGACAGAAAAGGCTTACTGAATCACCGGCAGAATTTTTGAAAACGACAAACAGAAATACGTGAAAAACAAAACAAACAAAAAAAACTGTGAGTGTTCTGTCATTTAGCAGCTAATCTTTTTCTTTTTTTGAAGTTTATCTGGTTGAATCCAATTTCCTTGATATTAATCTAATGATAACATTAGACTACAGAAAACTAGTTACAGAAAATACATTATATTGAGAATATGTAGTGTATATTTTCTCAAGACAGTGAACACCATTATAATTATGTAAAATTCCAACCTGTTCCATTTGGCCACATTAACTGCAAAAGCCACTTCTAAGGGAGTTGATGAAGACTATTTTTCAGCCATATAAGATTTCTTACATCAAAATATTCAGCCCACTCTCAATGTAGTGGGGGAAGGGTGGATTTCTTCCATTTTATATATTATTTGCTTCCTCTCAACTTAAAATATATTTGAGATGTGAGTACACTTCTATTTGCAGAGCGGAAAAATGACCACTTGAGATGCTAGAAAATCTGCAAGACTCAAATTGTTTCCAATGATTAAATACCTTTTAGTTGTTCCACCACATTATTTAGGTATTTTATGAGCTCAAGATCAGTAGTTACAAGCAAGGTGAGTCCGTATTTCTGCACTCGAGTAAAAGTTTCAGATGGATATATGCCACGCTGATATAAAATGCTGTTGATGCCGAATGCTGCAAGCAAAAGAAATGTGACAGAAAATTCATTATCACTGCATAACTCTGGAAAATAAAATATATTTAGATGTGGCTATATTTTCATTAGGCTATACAGCTATAAATGACTGAACACACGTGTATCTTGCTGAAAGCAGAGTAGGTACAAAGTGGCATTAAAAATCCTTAAAAGTCTTGCATCTAAGTAAAAAAGATAATTGTTTTCACGTGCCAAGGAAAAAAAAAAAGCCAGTGTATCAATCTACTATTGCCAAATTTCACCTCATTGTAATCCAAGTCCAAATTCAGATTATGAGGCTAGAGGATGTCAAAACAGGCTGTTGCATTCGAGTTAGCAACTGACTGAATAGTCACTTTGCTCCAGACAAGCCTGTATCTTCCCCTTTCCCTCCCAAATCCTGCCAGGTTCCTTTACAACATGCAGCTGGCCTGTTCGAGAACAAGGGTTCCCAAAGTCTTGTTTACCGCCAGCCTCATGCCTAATAATCACTTAGAGTGGGAGGGTGAGGGTGTTCTCGCAGTTTAAAAAAAACACACATACACACCCACACTGGGACCCACCCCAGTCACGCTGTGTCCTGTATCGGAAAGTAAGGGGTGGGAGGTGGGACGGATCTGCACTTAAAGGAAGAAACGCTCTGGAAGAGGCTACGCCGCGAGGTAGGCCTCAGCAGCACGCAGGCTTGCAGCTCCACGTTATAGCAACGCGTCAGGAGGAACAGCCGGCAGCCGCCGCTCCCAGATTACTTCTCGGGTCTCAGAGGCCGAGCTGTGGGCCTACTGAGCCGCCACGACTCAGTTCCCCCAAATATATTGCCCTGCGCGAGGACTTACAGAAGAACTCGGCCACGATTTCAGCGCTCCCGCGCAGGGTGATTCCCTGCTCCCGGGAGAGCTGCAGCGCCATGGCCAGGGACACAAACAAAGGCACGCACTTGCACTCGGCGGACAGCAACCACAGCGGCTCCCACAGCACTTCCCCGCCAAGCGTTTCAAAAGTAACGACGCAGCACGTCGTCCGGTCCTCTGCGCAGGCGCGACGAGCCTTTAAGCCCCGCCCCACGCGGCGGGGTCCTGCCCTTTTTCTCCGCCTTCCTGCGATCTCGCGGGAGCGGCCGGTTTGCTCAGGCGCAGTTGGTGGACCTGCTCGCGCTTGCCGGGTGTGACGCTCCGGTAGGTGTAGGTTAGGCTGTGTCTTCTGGTCGTGGTTTACTAGTTGGAGCCGAGGGAAGAAGATGTCGATTCCAATTTCAGTAGCCGCTCTCTAGGCTTATGAACTGAAAGACCAAGGAGCACAGTTTCTGAGTTTCAAAGATACTTTCAAACTGAAAGGAACGGTTTGCCAGCTGCGTCCGAACTGGCCCATGTGACCCCTAGTGAAAGGTCTAAACTTCCGCTAGATGCTTTGGGAATTCCTAAAGCGACTACGTGCACGGCAGCCAACCCACAGCTTTAGAGGGTTCGCCTTCTGTGTGGGAGCGCGGCTTTTCCCGAGAAATTGGGTTAGGGATTAAAGAGAACTGCATCCTTTTTTCTGCCCTTTGTCCACGTCTGTCCTGGGCTTAGGGCCACCCCTCCGAGGCCAGCGGGGTAGGCACGTCGGGCGGTAGGGGGCTGCATCCGGAAGTCCAGGCTGCGTTCTGTCCACCCTGCCCACCCTTAGGGGGCAGGACAGGAATAAGGTCACCTCACCAAAGAGGCCCATCGACATTGAAGACTTTTTCAGTGAATCTTGACTCACCAAACTCAATGACTTTTCATTGAAAAGGGTGAGAGTTATTAAGGAGATACTGCACAATTAATGTTCATGTCCATTTTGAAGGAAGTTTATTCTTACAGCAGCTAGGAAAATATTTGTAAAATGACGCCTGAAAAACTCTCATATCTGCCAGACATTATAAGAGAAATACTTGAGTGTTGTTAGTTTTCCGTTTGCTGCATAACGAATTACCACACATCAGTGGCTTCAAAACAACAACACCTATTCGTTTTCTCAGTCCTGTAGGTCAGAAGTCTGGACGTGGCATTGTTAGCTGCTTTGCTCAGTCACACAAGGTTGAAATCGAAGGGTCTGCAAGTGGGATCTCATCTGAGGTTTGGGGTCCTTCTAAGCCCTCCGGCAGAATTTCATTGGGGTTGTTGGACTGAGGTCCATTTTGTCTCGCCAGCTGTTGGCCAGAGGCCAGCTATGTTTGTCAGCTAGCCCTTCCACAAGCCTTCTCACACTTCCCATCTCCGTGACTTCGGGGAGACCTCAGCCCCTTTTAAAGGCTCACCTGATTAAGTCAGACCCAGTCACATCTCCCTTTTGATGGACCTAGTCCCAGAAGTGATATCTGCTCATATTTGTAGTTTTCATACCCAAACTCCGGCGAGGGGATTATGTAGATGTGCTCTCTAGGGGCCAGGAATGTGGGGAACTGTCTTAGAGTTCTGCCTGTACAGTGTTGTATATCATGTTTTGATCAGTTTGAAGAGTAAGGGATGGGTGTGATAGGTTGCAGGCTGACTTGACCCAGTAAATTTTCCTTAAATCCTTTCATCTCTGTGTGTGTATAAATCACAATCCTTGATATGAAGAACAGTGTCAGGGAAAGCGAGGAGTAAGAAGCAAGAGAGTTGGATGTCCTTCACGCCTTCCACTGGGAGCTTCGGTAGAGCTAGAATTTTGGCATCACACTAGTAGAACATGGTGCCCGTGTTTTTCCACATAAAAACTGCCTCTTGTTTCTAAGGAACTTGATGTTAACAATCAGCACTTCCGGAAATATTTTCTTGAGTTTCATGGTATTGTAGTTTTTAAGTTCCCTGAAGCTACAAATAATTTAGTATAACCTGGAAATTCTAGAAATTAAAAGACTGGCATAATTACGATTTTTCTGTGTACAGAGGAAGTACTAAATATCTGTACCCTATGAGGAGACATAAGACATGAGGTTTAGAAGGAATGGTCTGTGTCTTTTGAGGAGTTTGTAGTCTACTTCGGTTTAAATATTTATACTTTTTTTTTTTTTTAATGAAAATTGGAAGTTCATGAGTTTGGCCTTATCTGGTTTCTGCCTGCATGGGAAGCCCGCTATCAGATTACTTTCCTCGTCTGTCTGCTCCTTTCAGTAACTTGGCCCTCCATGTTCTTTTCCACCTTAGTGCTTTCCATAATGTACATTCCTTCTCTACCCAGAAATTTCACTTTATCTGCTCAGATTCCTAATTATATTCACACTCTTTCTTAAATGTTACTTTGCTTAAAGACATTTTCGTTGGCCCTTCAGAACTGTATAAGGACTTCCCTGAAGTATTTTCATAGCATTCATAGTGCTACTTCAGAGCATTTCTTTTATTGTAAAAAATTGTATAATGATTTATGTTATACCTGATCTGTTTTCTTGTACCAAAAATAAAATTAGGATGAATCTAAAAGTTTATTGTCATAGAAAAAGTACAGATCAGAATCTGGGAGACTTCAAACCAAGTGGGAAGGGTGGTGAGAAGCTTGGACTCAGCAATAATGGCACAGCTTATAAGGATAAAGGAGGAAGCATTTGGAGCTTTTCCATTATTGGTTCTTATACATTAAGATTTTTTTGTGGGGGGCAAACAGCTGTTTAAGTTGATTTGTCCATAGTTGATTGGCTTAATTTCACAGAATCATACTAACAAAAATGTAAAGCTTGTGTTTTGTGTTTATGATTAGAGCATTTCAGGGAAATCAGGATGACTTAAACTTTCGGTTATGTGGTTATGGGCAGTTGGCCTTGATGTATATCTAAACTGTGACCTCCATGTTTATTTTATTTATTTATTTTTAACACCTGTAAGATCCATGATGGCATTTAGTGGATTTTCAACAAATGTTTGTTGAATGAATGAATATTTGCTTAGGAAAGCTTTATGGAAGAATCCAAAACATTTTCCAATTGAAGAGTAGGTTGGATGGATGAATGAGGTCACTTTTAGAGAACTGTGAATACCCATCTGTGTTGATTTTATAGGGGGTACCAGGGTTTTCTAGGTTCTTAGGATTGACATAATTAAAGGGACATTGTTAAAAAATGTTAATTCAGTAATGGTTGTAGAATGGATTGTGTACAGGACAGTCTAGGGTAGTGACCTCAAACTTGATCATGTAGAAGAATTACCTGTGTGTTTTGTAAATTCCTGGCTTTTATTCCACCTTCTCCAGAACTGGTTCAGGCCATACTGAAGCACCTGAAGTATGCTGATCCAAATTGATACATGCTGCAAGTGTAAAATACCAAATTTCAAAGACATCTAAACTAATGGATATAAAGTATTATGTTAATATGTTTTCTCATTGATTACATCTTGAAAGAATATTTTACATGCATTGGATTACATAAAATATATTATTAAAATGATTTCACTGGCTTCTTTTTAGTTTATTTTCAGAGTGATTACCATGATATTTAAAATTATGTATGTGACTCGTATATTTTTATTGGACAGTATATGTCTACAGTATGGGGTCTAGAGAATGACATGTTTTAACAAGCATTGCAAGTGATTCTGATGCAAGCTCTTAGACCAGTCTCTAAAAAACAAGATACTGTGATGGATATTTTAGCATGCAGGGCTAGGAAGTTGAGTGTCTGAAATAAATGGATGCCAGAGAGGTTGAATAAGAAGAGATACTTTAGGAAAAGATATTTTGAAACAAGGACTGAGTTGATGATTGATAATGGAAGAATGAAGCAGTAGTTCAGATAAATCTGAGGTGCCACGTCTGCAGTACAGGGTAGTATTTGATCCACATTATGGTAGGAATAGCTGCCCAAACTCTGAACTTGTGCTAGTTCTTATTTATCAGAGTAGCACCCAAGATTCTAAAAGCTTTGGAGGGACTTCTTCCACATTAACTTTTGGGAACTTTATTTGCCATTGACCGCATCTTATCAAATACATGCACACTTATCTTTACAGAATGTTTCAAAACTTGTTTTCAGTTACTTTAACTTACTTTTCTTTATAATTCAATGAAATCTTTTTAATGTGTATTGTTTAGGGGAAGGCTATTTGGACAGGGAGAAGGATAAATTAAGACTTTTTTCTGAAGAAAATTCAAGCAGAATGCATAACCAAACAAACTCATATTAATAAAAGAGATAAAGTGTGTCATAAATAGGCCTATATTTTATATTAAGGTGCTAAAAACAGAAACATAATTTTCTAAAGCTAAAATCAAATAAAATTTTAGGATGAAAGTGACTTAATTAATGATTAGTTGAACAACCTTAAAGATATGGAAACTGAGGTCCAGAATGGCTATACAGTTAGTCTAAGATTCAGTATCTTGATAGTGGTATAGTTAGCAGACAATCTAGGGTTTCTGACTTAGTCTCCTTTTAAATTATATCCATTTGAAGACATTCTGAAAAATGTTCTTTTTCAAAGGTTATTTTGAAAAAAAAAAAAAACTGATTTTACGCTAATGATTTTTACTCAATAACCTATATACATAACTTGTCCAAAAAAATGGCAGTTATTTAATACGAACCATAGTTTTTTTTATTATTACTATACTTTAAGTTCTAGGGTACGTGTGCATAATGTACAGGTTTGTTACATATGTATACTTGTGCCGTGTTGGTGTGCTGCCCCCATCAACTCGTCAGCACCCATCAACTCGTCATTTACATCAGGTAAAACTCAGAATGCAATCCCTCCCCCCTCCCCCCCTCCCCATGATAGGCCCCAGTGTGTGATGTTCCCCTTCCCGAATCCAAGTGATCTCATTGTTCAGTTCCCACCTGTGAGTGAGAACATGCGGTGTTTGGTTTTCTGTACCAACCATAATTTTATGTAGATACACAAAGACTTGCAACTGCCACAAGGTGGCACTGTATGCATGTGAAATACTACCTTTTAAAACCAGTAGTACATGCTTTAGTTCAAGGAAAAATGAATTTATTATTTCCTAAGATATTAATATGTGTGGAATACTTCAGAATGACATGTGGAATCATAATATATTACAAAACTGGTATTCTTTTTTGTTTGTTTCTTTTTTGAGACAGAGTTTTGTTCTGTTGCCGAGGCTGGAGTGCAGTGGCATGATCTCGACCTGCTGCAACCTCTGCCTCCCAGCTTCAAGCGATTCTCCTGCCTCAACCTCCCAAGTAGCTGGGACTACAGGCACTTGCCACCTTGCCCGGCCAATTTTTGTATTTTTAGTAGAGACGGGGTTTCACTGTGTTGGCCAGGCTGGTCTCAAACTCCTGACCTCGTGATCTGCCCAACTTGGCTTCCCAAAGTGCTGGGATTATAGGTGTGAGCCACCGCGCCTGGCCCAGAACTGATGTCCTTTTAAACATTTAATATCCTCTTAAGCGTTTAGTATACACGCATACACACATGCACACATACTGAAAACATACATACACAGGTTGAGCATCTTATCTTAGATGATAAGATAGGTTCTTTTAGTTTTTGGAACTTTACATTAAGATTCATTGATTTTGAGCTATTATTTTAAGAATAATAAGATTCTTATTGAGTTAGTCTACATTGAAATAATAAGAAATTACAAATAATAAGATAAAGGGTACTTATGCTGTGTGAGGATTCATGTATGTGTGTGTGGTGTGTGTGTGCGCGTGTGCACATACACCATTTAATTTGCTTATTCGTACTTAGAAAACATTTTTTAAAGTATATTATTATTCTCATAAACTTAGAGTTTTTTTTTTTTTAATCAAATGGAAGTTATTTTATTCCTGAGGCCAACATCTTGAAACAGAGCAATTTCTTTTACATTTTATAAAACGGTAAGGGATACTTATTTTTATGATAATTTTAATAAGAACAAATTTTGAAAAAGTATTTTTGCACATGTGTATTTGATTATGTCAGTTTGAGAATTTACTTTTTTAACAAATCTGTCATAAAACTTAGGGTTATTCTGTTGTATCATAGAGATTATTTTTCATTTTATGTGAGGGCAATAATTCAGTAATTTTCTGCTTTGATTACTTAGGGTTTATTTTGTAGATTTTTTTCATGGGCCTAAGAATTAAAGTACATAATCTACATCTCCTAAAGTCCCATCATGTCCCATGCTTTTCTCCTAAGGCTTCTTCAATTTGGGTTTGCATACTCAAAAAAATAGCACAACAAATTTGATTAATAACATTTTATCAATAAGACATGGCTTAATAAAGTCAACAGGTATATATCCATACTGGCAGAATTAATAATTTTTAATGATTCAGTTGCATATGTAGGCTATTAAGATTTTAGCTGTAGTTAAATACTAAATATTATGAAAAAATAATTCCATAATGTATTGTTATGAAAATTACAGGTAGTTTTTTTTCCCAGAAAGTGGTATTATGTTATAGTATGATTTTATTTTGATATTATAATTTTATTTTGTCAGTGATATGTAGTCACTTAGTCTTCTCATATCTCAATCACAGTTAGGTACAGAAAGTTAGAATTTGAAAGGTAGATGATAATTTATTAAGATTTGATCTTCAGAGACTGAATATAGATGTGGGCCATATATATGTTGAATATGGAATATATATTATATAGACTATATATGTGTATGTGTATATGTATAAATATATATGAATCCTAGGTACAATCAACTGGATTTAACAGCACAAAATACTTTAAAATATAGTTGAAATTCAGAACAGCTCAGAATAGTTGCAGATATGGAAACTGGCAACACAAAGCATTTGTGAAGCAGTAATAAATCACAGTCCTATTAAAATGAATACAAATAAATTTAATAAGTTAAATGATTTTATAATTACTTATGAAATTTGGTCATTTTATGCCTGTAGTAAATTTTAGCTGGTTACTTCTAAATACATTGTATGTGGCATTATTTTTATTACTGTTCAATATGTAAATATTGGTGAATTAATTCTGCTAAATTTATCAACTCAATAAAACTAAGGTGTTGTTTGAGTAAGTAGGAAAATATTTCTTAAAGAGTTCCATACATAAAATAAATAGACTACAAATTTGGGTCTTTCTTGAATATTTGTCAGTACCATTTTATAAGACATTTGTAGGTTGAAAAAACTTTCTGAAAGCATGAAACATCATTTATATTTATTTGTATTTTTCTATTTAGATAAACTCAGCTTTTTGACTGGAACAGTTTTCTCATAACTTGCCTTGTGTTTATAGCTCATTCAAACAATAAGGTAGTCAAGCCGTATTTATCAGGTTTCAGATCAGTCATGCATATTAATTCCATTATTTGTGCCGAACTTTTCAATTTATAAATTGAATATGGCATTTTTTTTATTCTTGAATAATGTACACTTTTAACATCAGCCAACAACAACTAAAAGGCTTACTGAACTTCAGAGCTTTTGGTTTAAACTTGGAGATCAAGTGGATTAAAAATAAATGGTATCTTTCATGATTGCTTAATCCTAATATGGTTGTAAATACGGATTCTAACTTTTTGCACTCAAATAGATGGCAATTCTCTGTTTTAAGATAATCTTTCAGATGATCCATAATATATCTTTCTTAATCTGTGTTACATCAACAGAATAAAAGAAAATTTGAAGTTTTATTTAAGAATATTTCCAAGGATATTCTTGTAGACTGTAGTATGAGGAACAATAGATCATAGCATTTAGTTATTTTTAAATGTATTCACAGAATTTTGAGGTTTAAATGTAAGATGTGGTTATTAATTGTATAGTTAGATGATAAGATAGGTTCTTTTAGTTTTTGGAATTTTACATTAAGATTCATTGATTTTGAGCTATTATTTTAAGAATAATAAGATTCTTATTGAGTTAGTCTACATTGAAATAATAAGAAATTACAATACTTAACTCCCAAGAGCAGCCAGAAGTACTCATAACATAGAAGATGAACATCTTCAGGACATTATAGGTATAGCATTGCACACTTACAATGCTTGCCTGCCTGCTGTAGGAAAAAGATCAGGAGTGTGGAAAAGGGAGGTCATAGTTCAACTGAAGCCCCAAGTACACTTGTCTGTACCTGTTGGGAGACTGAAACTTGTAGGGAGATTATTTGAAGCACTCTGGAAATGTGAATGCACCTTTATCTTCTCTTTCTCAAAGGTCTTGTTGTCCAAAATAGTGTGTACTATCAGTAACAGAAAAAGTAATGAATATACCTATGTAAATGTAGGTTATTTATCTCTAAATTATAAACATTTTCCACAGTGTTAGGTATAGTATATGTGTTTAAATCATACCAGTTGTTAGAAGTTAATAAAGATGAGAAATACTTTAAAAATAATTATTTTTATATTATTAGAACATATATTTTACTTTCACTAAAATATTAATAACCATGTTAAGATTTTTGCAGTGAATATGCTTCATTACTTTTAAAAATCATGGTTTAATTATTTTTGAAAGAGTAGTTTACAAGTCTAATAATTAAGCTTATTTTAATAGTTTTTTTGTTTGTTTTGGGGAGTTTGTGATTTTTGGCCAGCAGAGCTAAAAAAGATACATCACAAAGATACGAAGGTTGAAATGGAAGAAAGTACATTGTTGACTTCTTATTCTTTTTATTTACCTGTATTAGCAATTATGCAAAGTTTTTGTTGAAAAGGGATTATTAAATTTCAATTTAATGGTACCAATTAGGTGTTCTTACACGCTGATTAAAAAGTGACGTATGATATTTTAATAATTTTAATGAATGTGTTCAAAAACAATTGTTTAAGCAGTTTTTAAGCCATTTTTTTAAAATATCAAAACACAATAACTTCATATTAGTTTGGGAACTAATTAAATGCATTGTTTTACCTTTTAGTTAGTTTTAGAACTAATTTGTAATTTAGAAAAATTATAGTTTAGAGAACTCTGTTTCCAAACTTTTCAAATGTTCAGATGAGAAGATTTCTTTAAAACATAGTTTAACCAGGCCAGGCATGGTTGCCCATGCCTGTAATCCCAGCACTTTGGGAGGCTGAGGCAGGCAGATGACGAGGTCAGGAGATCAAGACCATCCTGGCTAAAACAGTGAAACCCCATAAAAAAAAAAAAAATACAAAAAATTAGCCAGGCGTGGTGGTGGATGCCTGTAGTCCCAGCTACTCAGGAGGCTGAGGCAGAAGAATGGCGTGAACTTGGGAGCTGGAGCTTGCAGTGAGCTGAGATGGTGCCACTGCACTCTAGCCTGGGCGACGGAGCGAGACTCTGTCTCAAAAAAAAAAAAAAGTTGATTCAAACATGCTGCTTCCATAGTATAAGTGCCTTTTTAAAAACGGAATGAAAAAATGTTAATTTTTTCTGAAGTTCTTGTTAGCACAGTACTGCAAAGAGAAAGAGCCAGTAAATCTGGAACAGTTAATTTGCATTTCCTCAGGGTACCAATCATGGCCTATGCCTACCTTTTTTTCTAAATTTTTTAAATTGGCAAATAATAATTGTACATATTTATAGGGTGCATAGTGATGTTGTGGTCTGTACGATGTATAGTGATCAGATCAGGGTAATCACCATATCTATCATCTTAAACATTTATAATTTTTTTGTGTTTCTAACATTCAATATCACCATTCAGGCTATTTTAAACTATTATTATAAGTCATCCTACAGGTGCTATAGAACACTAGAACTTACTCCTATCTAACTGTAATTTTGTTGTCTTTAACAAATCTCTCTGTCCTTTCTTTCCCCCTACCCATCTCAGCCTCTAGTATTCTCTGTTGTACTTTTTACTTCTGTGGGATCAACTTTTTTAACTTCTAAATATGAATAAGAACATGACTTTCCGACATGGAGACTGTGTGTGTGTGCAATGTCAGTCCATTTTTTGAAATCTATTTTTTTATTAAAGCTTATTTTCCGAGGTTAAAAGATAAATAGAAGTTGTAACATTCTTTCCTGTACCCCCAAAATGATTATTTTTTGCATATATTCCACTTTGGAAGTCACTGATTTTGAGGATGTTTGCAGAAACCTTATTGATTGAGTGATGAGGCACCTGAGTTGGGAATAGCAGTGTTTCGTGCTTGTCCTCTCTTCTAGGTAAATATGGAACAGACCTCATTAGGATGGCTGACCTGCATGCCTGTGTGGAAATTTGAGGTATCATCCTTCCCTTCCCTCCCCTCCCCTCCCCTCCCCTCCCCTCCCCTCCCCTCCCCTTCCTAGACAGAGTCTCGCTCTTTCACCCAGACTGGAGTGCAGTGGCACCATCTCGGCTCACTGCAACCATCACCTCTTGGGTTCACGTGATCCTTCTTCTTCAGCCTCCTGAGTAGCTGGGGTTACAGGCATGCACCATCACACCCAGCTAATTTTTGTATTTTTTAGTAGAGGCAAGGTTTCGTTGGTCTTGCACTCCTGGCCTCAAGTGATTCACCCACGTTGGCCTCCCAAAGTGCTGGGATTAGAAGTGTAAGCCGCCATGCCTGGCCTGAGCTATCATTCTTTATAATGGACTTTACCAGAAAAATCCTGTAAGGGAAATACATTCTTATTGGGAAGGAGTGCTCCAGACTCTTGAACCCCATCTATTTAACACTGCCCAAGGCACAGAATAAAAGCCATCTTAAGAGTTTCAACAAATTCTGTCATAAAAGTACACTTAGATCACATTTAAAAAAAAAAAACTTTATTACAGTTGCATAATGAGAGAGTGTCATGGTCTTGTCTAAAAGAAGCAGGAATCTCCAAGAAATCTACCAACAGCAGACATCACATGCAGATATGCCAAAAAAAAAGATGTCAGCCTAGCATGTTCCAGAGAAACTTTTTAGAAGCAGACTATCTGGACAATTTAAGAAGAATTATATGGGAGTTATTTTCCTTATCTGTAAAATGGATGTAACAGTAGTACTTGTCACATATAATTTTTCTCAGTATTACATGAGATAATTTAAATGAAGCTTCGGCTTAATGCTAATATGTTATTGTTGTATTATTATTATTGTTACTGTTGTTGTTAATAAGACAGCTTTTCACCCACTTTTCCATGCACCGTTCCTGCGTTGGTACATGTTTAGTTTAGCATAACTAAAGGATTCTTTAGATAATACAACTTAAGGCACAGATGAACTCTTATAACATATAAGATACAATAATGATAGCCAGCATTATTAACCACATACTATCTGCCAGGCACATTTCTATGTGCTTTACAAGAATCATTTTATTTAATCCCTCATTAGCTCAAGAGTTAGATACTACTATTACCTGAATTTTATAGCTAAGGAAATTAAGTTACAGAAGGAAGCTGAATGATTTAGCCAAGGTCACCCAGCTAGGAGAACTGGAGTCAAATCCAAGCAATCTAGACGATACCAGAATATGAATCCTGGAAGCATAGAAGATCTGACTATATTTTAGATACTCTAATTTGGACCCGCAAACTATAGTGGGTCCTTATCGTTCCTCCATCCTTGCTGTGTAACTCCTGAGACCCATTCAGCAATGGAAACCAAAGGAGATGAATGGCTAGAAAGTCACAGAATTGGAACAAGGAAAAGAATCCAAAAGTTGAGGAAAAGAGTCCAAAACTGGAGGAAAAGAAACAAGAGGGATCCAGGGTACAATACTAGCTCATCGGGCTAAGAGTGGATGGCCAAAAGGGGTACCCTGATTAGGGCTGCAAAGACAGGAATTTTTTAAAAATTTTGTGCTTAAAAGATCTTGTCAATTTTGTACTTAAAAGATCTTCAGTGAACTAAGAGGAGGCATTAAACAAATGCTTTGGCCAAGGGATAGAATGGCAGTCGAAATAGCCTACTGTTTGTTTTGCCAACATTGATAGCTCAGGCAAAAGGAAATGAGAATATGCAATACAGCAGGAATGTAAAAAGATGACAAATTTGAGAGGCATTTAAAAAATGTGTTGAGATGTGTTTGGTTGTACTCCAAAGAACAGCCTGGGTTTTGGGGGATCATGGTGGAACTGTTATATGTGGAGATGATATAGATAAGTTTGTGGCATTGGATTAGTTTTCCTTCAAGTGGTTTTAGGCCAGGCAAAAAAAAAAAAAAATTTTTTTTTGAGGTAATAGCTAATAAAATGACACATTGAGGAAGAAGAGGCAGTGAAGGAAACTCAGAAGAAATGGAGAAGTAGGAGGCAAATTGTGAGAGGAATTTCAGAACCTATTTAGTGAATTTGGGTTACGTAGAAAGGTACTATTTTAGTAGTTTAGTAAATAATTCAGCACAAATAAGAGTGACTGAGGAAGAGTCACAGATTTTGTACTTGAAAGATTTTTTGGTGAACTAAGAAGAGACAATTTGGTTCACATGGTAGGGTATAAAAGTCGTTTACAAGGAGTTTGGAAGTAAGGCTAAGAAGATAGAAGTCAAAGGTTTGCAAGAGAAATGGAAAGTGGAGAAACCACAGAAGCAATTGCTGGATCTTGGGAATTTTTTATTTAGGATATTTAGAGTAAAGAGAGCCAGAAGAAATATAAATACTGAAGTTGAAAATTGGAAAGGCCTAACTAACAGAGCCAGGCATCTGAGGCCACAGAAAGCAATGGCATCAAGGACCCAAGTAGAGAATAAACCTTAGAAGAGACAATTCCCTCTTAGAAATAGAAAACAAGGAAGAAGGGAGAGGTGAGGATGCAGATAAATTCTCATTTTTCTTGAAATGCATGTAAAGGATAATCTTTAGCTTCTCAGAGGAAGAGGAGGTGAGATAGGGAAGTGGAGGAGGGGAAAGATAATGTCACATAAGTGAAAAGAGTTGGAATTGTTTTTTTTTTTTTTTTTTTGAGAC
The DNA here is from genome assembly GCF_047675955.1 of Chlorocebus sabaeus. Lineage (NCBI taxonomy): Eukaryota > Metazoa > Chordata > Mammalia > Primates > Cercopithecidae > Chlorocebus > Chlorocebus sabaeus. Next base: position 71,125,301 of record NC_132910.1, read on the forward strand.
AGAGTCTTGCTCTGTTGCCCAGACTGGAGTGTAGTGGCGAGATCTCGGTTCACTGCAAGTTCCGCCTCCCGGATTCATGCCATTCTCCTGCCTCAGCCTCCTGAGTAGCTGGGACTACAGGCACCTGCCACCACGCCTGGCTAATTTTTTGTAATTTTTAGTAGAGACGGGGTTTCACTGTGTTAGCCAAGTTGGTCTTGATCTCCTGACCTCGTGATCTGCCTGCCTTGGCCTCCCAAAGTGCTGGGTGAGCCACTGCGCCCGGCCAAGAGTTGGAAAGATTTTTAAAGCAGCCACTTTGAGGAGTGTGATGAGAAGTCAATGAAGGAGAAATAAATGGATATTTATTTTCCTAAATAGATACTTATTGACTACTATTTATCTTACAGTGTGGTGCTGTATGGATGCAAGAGGAAAAATCTAGTTGGGAATCTAGTTGGGGAATCAATACACAAAAATAGCTGCACATGAGAAGGTACAGGAGAAACAAGTGAAGGTATGCAGTAATTGCCAAACGATTTCAAACATAGCAAAAGAAGTGTTTCTTGGAGAACGTAAAACTTGAAGAGTTATAAACATTTTCCACAGTGTTAGGTATAGTATATGTTATAAACATTTTGAAGAGTACTTAGAACTTGAAGAGTACTTAGAACTTAGGCAGGCAAAGATGGGTGGCAATTAGAGAAGGTTTAATGGAGATGATTAAAGTCCAGTCTGGACAATAAAGTAAAGGTGGGGATAAATACCTTTATAGGTATAGATGTGTAGAGAGAGGATGTCACAGGCACAGAACTTAAAATCTATGGGACAAAATGTGGAAGCATCAAATTAGCACACTTTTCCCCGGGACAGAGTCTTCACGTAATCAGATTGTATCTGGGTTCTTTTTCTAGAGAGCCTTGTGTGACAGGCTAAAAGTTTGGACTTTTCTCAGGAGACATTAGAGAGATGCTAAACGTTTTTATGGAATTACCCTGGGGACAATATAAAGTTGTGTTTTAGTAACATTACTGTAGCAGAGGTGAAGTACAGATTGGAAAGCTATAGTGACAGTCCAGGTGGAGGCACTTAAGACTTCACTATTTTAATTATCTTCACTATTTAAACTCCAGAAAGTGCTATAATTGCCAGGAAAATCTCTGGTTTTGCCTCATTATCATAGATTCGTTAGTTTCACCGTTTTATGTATCTTCCGTGTCTGATGATTTTTAGTCCTTTAATTCTGCCAAATTTTCAGTCTTCTCTTTAGCTCCAGTCCTTTCTTGACCTCCTCTGTTTTTCTGTGCTCTTTTTTTGTGTGAACTTTCCTGCTTTCTGTTCTGAATTTATTCAGAGTAGACCTGCACACTTCAGCTTCACAATAGAGAATTCCAATAAACTGATGATGCTGTGTGTCATTCATTTCCTAATGTTACTGATATATTCCATAATATTTGCTAAGCTTTAGTCGTATTAATGTTTTATGCTATCCTATTAATAAGCTCAAGATATTTCTGATTTTTTTTGGTATTATGACTAACAGGTGAGCATATTAAATTCAGTGTGGTTGTACTTGTGAGTGGAAGATAAGGATAGTAGCATTTGTAACCCTGTAAGTTTCTTACCATTTTACTAAGTTTTCACTCAATTTTAATTAAATTTGAAAGTCTTTAAAATTAAGGTCAGAAATTTATATGTTAGTTTGATCTTGGTGCTTTTCTTAAAATATCAAAATATTAGTGCTGTTTCTATCTGGATAAATTGTTTTTCTGTTTAATTATCTGTTTCTGCCATCTCTTGTAGTGACTTAGTTTCCAAAAATGGTGAATATTAAAATATATAAGTGAAAATATATAAAAGATGAAGAATGAATAGAAGGAAATCTTGATTCTGGAATATGGCTATATTTATACAAACATAGTATGTTCCTGAAGCCATTTAATCTATAATAAGCTTCCTTTGAAAGCATTATTATAGTAGTTTCTTGAAAGTATCTTGAAATTATTTTTACGTTACTTAAAAAAGTTGCTTAAGGCTTTAGAAAGTAGAAATTCTGAGTAATTGATGCTTAATGCAAATTTTACTGAAGGCAATAATAAGCATCAAGTAAAATTGACTTTTTCATTATCAATGAAATATTTTATTAATGATTAAATCCTGCACTTCTGCTTGAACACTTCTATTTGAAAGTTTTTTCTTCCTTTTTTCCTCAGTGAAAGAGGGCAATCAAACTTGGTTTTAACTCAAGAGTTCAAGAAAGGGTGAAAAAAGTGAATAGAAGGAAGTCTTCATTCTGAAAAGGGACTCATTTTGAAGTTCAACTGAAGCAGGCTGTTTTACAATTTTGTATAGAAAATTATATCTTCATAATCAACTTGATTATTTGATTTATAATGTAAAAAAGCATAATGTTTCTTACAGTCTATAAATAACCACTTTTTTCAAGCATGACAGATTAAGTGAAAACAAAGGGAGTGAACAAAAATGGGAGGGGGTCATGAATCTGTATCTGCCCTGAGGAAGAGGGCAGTACTTTTGGGGAGTGCAATTTACATGAGCATCTGGGTCTTTTGTCATGTTTTGGATGGATGACCTGAGTCTGATATATTGGTGAATAGCATTAACAAAGGTCTGGTTGTCAAAGGCTAGGAAGAAAAATGCAATTAGCCACAGCAATGAGGTGATGTCTATGTTTAGGGAAAAAGAACCAATACCTAAATGGCAACAGAAAACACTGGAATGATGCCATTAGCAAAAGACCAGATTTGTGTCTCTCTCTCTCTCTCTCTCTCTCTCTCTCTCTCTCTCTCTCTGTGTGTGTGTGTGTGTGTGTGTGTGTATACCTATTATGTAGTCATCTTCACTCAGTGGGATATGACTAAAAAAAGTCATTTCTTTGGCAATGTTTGACTTATGTAATGAGAACAAATATGTATCTGTTACTAAAGAAATGACCTGGTGAGCTCAATGAATTTGTAACTCAAAACACACTAATTTCACCAACCTAACATTTGTAATTCTGTTTGTTTCTATTTAAAGAAAATTAGAATTAAATAAAGGGCATTGGAGGCTGAAAGAAGTTTGCTCTTTTTTCAGTCTCATTTTTTTTTTTCTGTAAGCCATGCCATCCAGCGTAGAGAACCATATCTAATCTCCCAATTAGGTCAGGCCCCAGGATAATCAATCTCCTTAACAGCAGATGCCTTGTTTTAGCAAATGAATGCTTGGTTTCAAAAGAAGTTTTGTGTTGAGAGAAGACTGCAGTTGGCATGGGTGATTAGAACTCTTTTAAACCCTATAAAAAGCTTCTGTAGATTGTTTCATGCCCACACTTTGTGAACTGAAGTAAATGCTGTATATATTTATCTTCAAATGAACATGGTGGGGACTTCATATAGCCTGTGAGAACATCTATATGCATATAAATGGGAACTATTTGCAGTCTAAAATATTTATGTCCATTTGAATTAACTATGCTTTTGATAAAATGTAAAATGAATTTATATATTTTGAGTAGGTGCTTTCATATATATTCAGTATGCTCCTTAATAACAATAACTTAATTATTACAGTAGCATTGTTTGAACTGAAAATATGACAAGTTAATATGATTCTCATATTTGTTATTTGGATTACCTTTACATTAGTTTATAAGTGCCTTCCTTCCTATCTGATGCCTGTTCAGTTCATACTTGTAATTTGTGTTAATGGGCAGTGTGTGAGATAACTCTGAAACCAGGAAAAAATATATAAAATTAAATTTTATAAACAATGTATATTAAGTCAAAATAATAGATTGACTATTTTGCTCAAAACTCATTTGATCTAAGATAAATTGAAATATAATGAAATAATTTTCAATATAGTATAACTTAAAACAAAAACCCTAAGCCTCAATAAATTATTTTAGATAATCGTCGTTCAAAATTTGATTGCTGGAACTTGTCAGTGATACCTGAATGCATAAAACACTTCAGGAAGCTACATAAATACCTATTTCCTTTTTTAGGAGAGCAGATTACATAATCAAAAGCACCAAGTTGAAACATTTGCAAGGTAGGTGAGAAAAAAAGCATTCACCACATATTTTGGATTTTATCATTTTGACTTTATTGTCTGTGGTCAGTTCTGTCAGTTTTTGTCTCCTTCTAAAAATTGTTTCAATCTGCTGAATCTATGGTAATTTAATATTTTCCATAGTGAAGGGTGACAAAACATCTGAGGAAGAATTAAAAACAGATGATCTCTAAGAAACATTTGATGCTAATTACTTCTTACCTTTTCACACAACTTAAATATTGGTAAGTGTATAGGATTACATTACTTTTTAAGTGAGATTTTAAAGCTAAATAGATAAAGTAGATATTCAGTGAGATAATTAGATGTTCATACAAGATTTGAAAAATACAGACATTCTTAGTCATGCAAAAATACCAAAAAGCACTGTGACAATTCACTTTTCCTTATTCTAATTTGTAACAGCATTTTAATATGGTCAGTAGAATGGCTTCAGCATATTTACAGTCTTAAAGTTTTTAACTAGAAAACAGTTTGATGTCTAGATCTGTTACTCAGCTACATTTTAGATTTAAAACTTAATTTAATTTTATAGCAAATTTAATTGTATAGCATGTAAGGCAGTTTACATTTGATTTAATAACATTAACACTTAGGCTCTTATGATAGCTTTCTAACTCAGATATCAGTGATTTTCAGAATGCCGAGATTTTCAAACTGAAATTTGTTTTATCATGATGGTCTTGTGGCTAAGTTTATACTTGGGTTATTTCTTCTTTACAGACACAAACACACCACCCCCCCATAATATGAAAAAGTAAAGTCTGAAAGAAAACATACCAATACATTACTGTGTTTTGGACAGTGTATAGACTTGAGTGATCTGTAGAACCTTCTTTATTGTGTTATACAGGCTTAAATTTTTAATGATTATAATTCGGTAGAGTATAGCTATTTTCATTTTCAAAAACATATATATGACAATCCCAGTATAGGTGATATATTGTTTTCACAAAAATTTTATAATAAATGTTGACAATAATTTTTTCCTGTCCTCTTGAATCTGTAAAAACCTGCCAGAGGAAATATCCTGTTCTTTCCTTGGCATTACTAATTTGTTCATGGTGTTGATATAAACCCCTCTGGAAGTTACAGTGTAATAATTGTAAACTGCAAGGGGTATGTTATGCTTAAAGGATCCCAGGAATGATCCAAGACAAACTGCAAACATGGTAAATAGAAATTATACCTCTGCAGGATCTTAGGACCCTTCTACACCATTAATAATTATTGAAGACCTTTGCAAAGAACTTTGTTTATGCAGGTTATGTTGGTATTTATCATATTAGCAATTGAAACAGAAACATTTTTTAAATATTTACTAAATCATTTAAAAACCATGAAAACATATTACATGTTAACATATGTAATATAGTTTTCTGAAACAAAACAAAAGAAATATATATATGTGTGTGTGTGTATATATATATACACACACATATATACACACACACACACATATATATACACATATATACACACACACATATATATGTATATATACACACACACACACACACACATATAGTGAGAAGAGTGGCACTGTTTTACATTTTTGTAAATGCCTTTAATACAAGGCTTAATAGAAGACAGCTGGATTCTCTTACCTGCTTCTGCATTCAATTGGATGCAATATGGTATTTTGTTTAAAGTAAAATCTGGCTTTACACAAATATGTAATTATAGAAGTAAGGAGTATTTTAATAACTTTTTCAGTTGATTGTGGATATTCTTTAATATTACAGTGAATCTCAACCAGTGATGGTCTGTTACAGATTAGTTGCATTGTGAAATCTGAAACTATATAAATCAACTTTTCAGACTTTTGAACCTAGCCTATTTCTTAAGGAAGATTTCTGAAAGGTGCCTAACTTTTGCTTAAAAAAAAATAAATTGTAATATTTCAATCATAATAAGATAATTTCAAGCACATTCTGAAGGATATTTTAACAGTTTACTTTTCATCGAAGTTACTTTATAAAATATTCAAGCACTGCTTAAGTCTCTGATCCTGATTTCTTAAGTTTTAGATTAATTGAATTTAAAGTTTATTATTTATTAGATGGGCTAGCTCTTAAAACCTTTGCTTTGTGACTTTCTGGAGGTAAGTTTTTGTATATTAATTACGCAGATGTAAACAGCATAGGAAAAAAATAAAGGTTTGATTAGTGATTTATTTTGGCATGGTGCTCCACTATTCTAGATTTCTGTCCTCCTGTTAAGTACAAAAGAAACGAATTTCCAAACAAAACCTTTGCTTGAGCTTGAGAACCAAAATACTGATTTCAATTTAAAAAAAAAAAAAAAAAAAAAAAAAAAAGGTTTGTTTCAGTGGTAACAGTATATTACCAGAAACTAAAGCCAAAATACACATTTTCTTTTATGACACTCATATAATATGTCAGACATTGTTAAAAATAATTTAGAATGTTCTCACGTATTGCCTTTGATGATGTTTCCTTTCTTTAGTAAACATTTGTATAAAGTGTTGCAACAGTTAACTGATTATAAGAACTTTGTAAAAATCCCTTTTCTTTTAGAATTGAGGTCTGGTTATTTCCTCTACTAGACCTCTTTTTTGAATGACAAAAACAATGATGTCATTCTTTACTCACAGGTCAAATAGCAGTACTAGAGGCTGTGGCTATCTAGTACATTCAACGTCTCAAGGAAACCATCCTTCGCCTTCTGCTACTGTCCGAGAAGAGATCAGGTTCCCCTATTGTGCATTCTCATCTCTGCCACATTGGATTTCCCCTTGTTGCACTCAGTTTGGTTTATAATTATTTATTTGCACCATCAACTGACTAATGTCTGCCTCCCTCATTACGCTGTAAACTCTAAGAAGGAAGGGTTTGAGCCTGCTCTTTTCACCATCGTATATCCGGGACCTAGGACAGTGTTTCACACATAATAGGAACTCTGTAATAGTTGTTGAATATCTGAATATAAATGAATACCACTGAGCATTTGATGGACTTTAGATTCTCCAGAATATTTCCCGGCACCTTTTATGAGTTTCTTCATCCTTCTTGAAATTGGCTACTCTGATAAATCTCAGTGCTTGTTGTATTTTTTCTCACCTCCTTGACTACTTCATTCTTGCCTTCTTTCACTTTTTTTCTTTTTTGCTTTAATTTCAAGGTCTTTAAGGAAAGCACAAAGTTCTGTCTTGCCCTTTACATTTTTTTTTTTTTATGAACTTTCAATTAGTCATAACCTTTGTGATTCTCAAGTTGAAATCTTGAATGTCAGTCTTTCCCTCAAACTGTGGTTCTGCATCTTTGAGGTATTACCTATATACTTCCACCAGACGTCCATCCTATTAAACTTAATAGGTCCGTGACTAAATTTGTCATTTCCCATACTAAACCAATAATTCCTTGTGCTTGCCTGTGTGTCCCAGCAGAATTTCTGCTCTTCCTACTTTTGTGTTCCTTCATATTTGCTTTCCCTGCCTGTCATGTCTCTCAGGGTCCATGTCTTCATCCCAGTTACATTAGCTCACACCATGGCTGTCTCATTTCATTTCTCTCCTGTTGTTGTGGCCTTTATACTGCCCCTTCTGTATTTTGGCCCTCTTGACTTTAATCCATCCTATGCACGATGGGAGAGTAACCTTTCTCAATCATTTTTTTAATCACACAATTCTCTTTAAAACTTTGTCAATGGATAATTTGAATATTGCTTGGATATTTGATGGTATTAAGGAATTATTGCTAATGTTTTTAGGTTTGAAAGTGGTATGGGGCTGGGTGTGGTGACTCATGCCTGTAATCCTAGCACTTTGGGAGGCCAATGCAGCGGATCGCTTGAGGTCGGGAGTTTGAGATCAGCCTGGCTAACATGGTGAAAACCTGTTTCTACTAAATATACAAAATTATGGGCATGGTGGTGCATGCCTGTAATCCCAGCTACTTGGAAGGCTGAGGCAGGAGAATTGCTTGAACCCAGGAGGCAGAGGTTGCAGTGAGCCGGAATCTTGCTGCTGCACTCCAGCCTGGGCAACAGAGTAAGTGAGACTCCATCTCAAAACAAACAAACAAACAAAACAACAACAAAAACCCAAAAAAGAAAGTGGTATTGTATTTAAAAATAGGTCCTTATTTTTATATATACATACTGAAATATTTATGAATAATTGATGTAAGTCTGAATTTGATTCAAGTAATATGGAATGGGAGAATACGGATAGGAGTATAGATAAGGTAAGATAGGCCAGAATTGTTGTTTATTGGGACTAGATGATGGGTACATGGAAGTTCAGTATACTTTTCTTCACAATCTCATATGTTTACATTTGAAATTCTGCATAATAAAAAATTAAGTCAATCATTTATTTCTTTCAGTGCTTATAAAATAGAATCCAGGCTCTTTAGGAATTCAGAGACACAAAACAATCCCGGTCTGTTTCCAGTGTCATTGGCCAATGTCCCCTACATATATCCTCTGCTGATGTGACAGACCAGCAGAGTCTGTTGGTATGTGTGACCATCTTTCTCCAGTAGTCTGCATTCCTATACACTTCTTACCACATGTACATTGACTGCAGGATTTCTGTAAGTGTCGTAAATACCACTGGTAATAGCTCTCATCCAATGACAAATTGCTCAACTGTTTTCTCCTTTGAATGGGTACCCCAGGAGTCTCTAGTGGACTTGAATCCCAGTTACACACACTGATAAAAAAATCTTTACCACAGCCTGTGTTGCCTTTCCTTCTTTCCTTGTCTCCTCTTTTCTACTGCTCGTTCCAGGATCCACTTGCATCAAGTCTTAATATTAAAGTCTGCTTTTTGGGCAATTCTAATCTCACTCAGTTGCAGAATGGTTCCATTTCTGCCTCTTTGTTCAAGTCAGTTTCTTGGCAGTTATATTAGTCTGTTTTCTTGCTGCTGATAAAGACATACCTGATACTGGGAAGAAAAAGGTTTTAATGGACTCACAGTTCCACGTGGCTGGGAGCCCTTACAATAATGGCAGAAGTCAAGGAGGAGCAAGTCATGTGTTACATGGATAGCAGCAGGCAAAAAGAGAGCTCGTGCAGGGAAACTCCCCCTTATAGAACCATCAGATCCCCTGAGACTTATTCACTGTCATGAGAACAGTATGGGAAAGACCTGCCCCCATGTTTCAATTACCTTCCACTGGTATCTCCCACAACACGTGGGAATTCAAGATGAGATTTGGGTGGGGACACAGCCAAACCATAGCACTGTATACTTTCTGTGTCTCTTTCTTCTCTGCCTTCTCTTAAATTTTAAAACAATGCCAATTTTAGAAAATTATAGAGAAAACAAAAACCTTCTGTGGTCATAATACTCTAGAGATAAACTTTTTCTTTAGTCTTTGCGTGTGTGTGTGTGTCTGTGTGTGAGTGACTACAGTCATCTGACTGATAGGGGCCAGGGGTTTCACTTCCAAGATGGCTCACTGACATGGTTGTTAGTGGGACCTGTTGGATCCTCACTGGCTTTGACAGGTTTCAGTTCCTTGCCACATTAGACTTTTTTCGGGACACCTTGGTTGTTCACACAAGATGGCAACTGGCTTCCGTCCAGGGAAGTGATTCAAGAGAAAGCAAAGAGAAGATCACAGCGCCTTTTCTGACCTAGCCTTCAAAGTGACATATCATTACTTTTGCTATCTTCTGTTGGTCACACCAACCAACTCATATGCATTGTGGAAGGGGACTATACAAAGATGCGAATATCACAAAACAGGGATCGATGGGGTGTGTTTGAGGCTGACTACCACAGCTGATTCATAGTGCAGAGCTACTCTAGGGGTTTTTGAAGACATTCCCTTAGGGCATATTAAAATCATTATCTCTGACTCAACACACTACTTTTTAAATGTGCCAGGACTTGAATCATAGACTATACCACCAATGTTTGACTTTCTATTTTCCTATAATCCTTTTAGGAAGGTCAGTTGAATTTTTAATGAAGTAACTTGTTTATTTTGTTTCTTTTTTTATCTCATGCAGAGATAGTGCTGTTTGCTGAATCTGAGTTTTTGTCTTTGGGGCCCAGACATGTGTTTTTCTAACATTCTTTTCTAGATTCTGTTCTGTCAGCCTTCTCATAATAAAAGATATAAAATAGTTCTACGTTGACCAAAGGTATCATACAAATCCTATTCTACTTCATCATCCAGACAGAACCAGACTAAGTCTATCATTTTTTTTTCATGTCACCATTTTATAGCAGCAGCAATAGAAGTAATAGTAACTGTAATGTAGTAGTAGTCATAGCAATATAATAGCTAATATTTATATGGTTTTAGAATGTCTTACCTTCCCTGTACTTTCTTAGAATTCTAATTTCATAAATATTGTGTATCTCTTCCTCAGGACACAGATAATAACTGAATCCCACTTACAGTAACTATGTTACCATGTAACTCACCGAACAGTACTTGAAATCGTCTTACAGTGGTCTTTCTTATAGTACCCCAGTACCTATTTCCAGTCTTTCTGAATACAATCTATAGAGCACTGATAGGTATACTAAGAGCACATTTCTCCATTGTTTTTTGCATCTTGATTCCTTAGGTAGTTATTTCAGTCTGCTCTTAAATATATTGCCACTCTTTATTAGACGTCTTTGGGCATAAATCTGTCTGATCTGATAATACTGATAAACTATCGCTGCTTTTATTTAATAAACTCATTAAGAGTAGTAGCTGTTATACTTGGGTGCATCTCTTTTTTGCCTTTTATATCTATCTAGCCTGGCCTCTGATCATTTAATTTCCCTTTTCACCTACGTCTCATCTGTTTTTTTAAGATCTCAACCTTTCTTCTAGTACTCTCTGTTTTATGATACTGTCCTCCTTTCTTTGTTATTATTTTCAAACTGCTTCTGTTCTGCTAATAATACTCTAGCATAATTTCAAATCTCTCCCATTCCTTCTTAATTTCTAGAGTATCCCTGATGTCTAGAGTCAGAATGGTCTAGAAACAATGCTGTTAGATTGCTTTCTTACACATTAGGTTGCCTTATTTTCAAAGTTGTTTCTCTACCTTAAAAAAAGTGATATATTCTCTTTATAATAAGAGCCTTCTCCATTTTTATTTTCTCATTGTTAAAATACATCACCATTCTCTTGGTGAAATAAAAGTTTAGGTCTTTAATATCAAAAACTATTATGAGAATTTGTGTATCAAAGACAACTTGTGATATGGTGATGAAGGGGTAGCTCTTGAAGCCATAGACAAAGCTACATGATTCCAGAAGTGAGCCCTTTCACACATTCTTCTTTGGCTGTGAATATGGTTTAAAACAGAATAAGAAGAAAAATGATTTGGAATAGCTGATCTACCGCTGCTTATCAAGGGCCTGCGTTAAGAATGTAAAGCTAGCACTCTACATGTTAGTACTCTTACCTTTGGATTTTTTTTTTTTCAAGCTCTGAAAATATTTTTTATTAATTTGTCCAGATATTTTATTTTCATTAAATCAAATTATTTTAGAGCTAATGTAAGCTTAGCTTACCTTCTAATTAAGGTTATAACATTACTTTTAATGTCAACATTGAAAATTAAACATTAAAATAACATTAATACAGAAATTAAAATAAAAAGTATGACAATATGTAAAAGAGGATTAGCAGGAAAACCTTGGTAAAGAATTAATTCAAATACTGTACTTTCTTTTTCAATACCCATTAGTAAAAAATGGCAGTAAAAATATTCTGATTCATAATTGAACATAATGAGGAGTTCCTAATGGGGAATGCGCCTTTTTCTAAATGTCCCATTGTGATAACTTTAGACCCTCAACATTCTTCTTCAGGTTCAGCAGTTCATTTTCCTGCCTTCTTTTCTCTAGTTTGAAGGTTCATTTGTTAGCTTTCTTCTCCATTCTCTTCTGCTCTTTTACAACTTGCTTTCTTGCTCTTTTATTTTCTTTGCTTTCATTTTTAGAATGTGAGTTTAATACCTATGCAGATCCCTGCCATTAATCACCTCCACATATTCAATTTGATTTGCATTGAATTCTTCCTTTGGCAAACCATTGAGAGATATTCCTGTTTCAGATTTTTGGATTTGTTAGGCTTTGGTTGATGCTGAATAAACTAGAGATGGTTATATAAATGTGAGCATGCACTGCAAATGGATTCTTAATCAATTTGCTTTTGCTTCTTTTAGAACTATGGGAATTATCTCTACCTCCTCCAACTCATCAATCTCATTTAATGGCGGACAATTTTATCCTGAGAAGCTTAAAGAGTATTCAGCGTTACACAATTTGCTGCCTTTTCTTTGTATCAGTCATTCAAAACTTTGTGTAACTGATTGCTCAAGTAACTCGAGTTCACTCTGTCTATGTGAATGAAACCCTCCAATTTGTCATCATCCAGAGCTACAATCTTAAAATCATCATATTTTTCATAAAAGTTCTCAGACTTCTCTTTTTATAGGGCCAGCTACTCATTTATTTTTAGGACTGAGGAAGTTATACTCTATGAAATGACAACACATTTCCTCTTCCTTAAAAAAGTGGCTTTCTATGACTTTGTGAAATTTTCCCAGGCAGATAAATAATTTTCATCTGAAAATAGGCTTTGAAAATCAGTCATTATTCCTTGCTTTCACTTTTTTTTTTTCTCATCCATAATCCATTAACTATCTAATGTCTTCCTCAAACTCTGATGTAAACATTGATTAAGGCAAATTAATTTCAGGGCCTGGAATTACAAAATTTCTTCTTTCTCATCTCTTTTCCTGCATGTACTGATGTGTTTTTGGGAATGAGAGGAATAAGCACTGAGGGCCCAGATGGTTCTTTCAGATGCTTTAGGTTGTCACAGCCATCATCAAAACACTTCATAATTTCCTCTGTTTTACTCACCTTGTTTATCGTTTTTTTAAAATGTGTAGACAACATAACTCCTCTGGGATACATTGGTATCTGCTACTGAAAATCTCTTTGATTTGAGTGGACCATGTGAAAAGACACATATTTCTCCTCTATAAATGTCCCCCTCCCAAACTCATTCTGCAACTGTGTAGGGCTTCCCCACAAAACAGCAACTATACACCTGAGTGTCCCACACAGAGCAGGTGACATTACATCCCAGGAGTGGACAAGGCCCAGTTAGTAGCCACATCTTAATGCCTTGCCACAGTTCTGCCTTTGGATTTTGTGGTAAAAACCTGAAGTCTTGGCTCAGAGACACAATGAAAGCTGCAAATATTCCACCCAGTAATGCCTGGAAACACTCACTCTCTGTCTCAGCCACACCGCAAGGTCAACCAAAGCAGCCCAAAGTCTTAAATTATCTGCCCGATTCCATGCCTCACTCAGGGTTGAAAGCCCACATAGGTTATCACACTGAAGCCCTCAGCCCTGGATCAAAATACTATAATTTCCCATGTGATTTTGCCCCCTAAAACCTACCCACCTGGTCAATTTCTTATTTATTTCTCAAGATTCCTTGCATATCTACCAAGATGTTGGAGTTTAGTGGGGATCTATCCCTTACTTCCCCGTCTTAAACCTTGAACCAATCCAGAGACAGATGCAGGATTTCAATAGAAGAAAATAATATTTTGGATGGCTGAATAGGAACAACTCCAGTCTCCAGCTCCCAGCGCCAGCGACACAGAAGACGGGTGATTTCTGCATTTTAACTGAGGTACCGGGTTCATCTCACTAGGGAGTGCCAGACAACTGGTGCTGGTCAGCTGCTGCAGCCCGACCAGCGAGAGCTGAAGCAGGGCGAGGCATCACCTCACCTGGGAAGTGCAAGGGGGAAGGGGATCCCTTTTCCTAGCCAGGGAAACTGAGACACACAACACCTGGAAAATTGGGTAACTCCCACCCCAATACTGTGCTTTACCAAGGGTCTTAGCAAACGGAACACCAGGAGATTATATCCCACACCTGGCCTGGAGGGTCCCACGCCCGCAGAGCCTCCCTCATTGCTGGCACAGCAGTCTACAATCTAACAGCAAGGCAGCAGCAAGGCTGAGGGAGGGGCACCCGCCATTGATGAGGCTTAAGTAGGTAAACAAAGCCACTGGGAAGCTTGAACTGGGTGGAGCCCACAGCAGCTGAAGGAGGCCTGCCTGTCTCTGTAGACTCCACCTCTGGGGACAGGGCAGAGCTAAACAAACAAACAAAAAAAAGCAGCAGAAACCTCTGCAGATGCTAACGACCCTGTCTGACAGCTTTGAAGAGAGCAGTGGATCTCCCAACACGGAGGTTGAGATCTGAGAACGGACAGACTGCCTGCTCAAGTGGGTCCCTGACCCCTGAGTACCCTAACTTGGAGACATCCCCCACTAGGGGCAGACTGACACCCCACACCTCACACGGTGGAGTACACCCCTGAGAGGAAGCTTCCAAAGCAAGAATCAGACAGGTACACTCGCTGTTCAGCAGTATTCTATCTTCTGCAGCCTCTGCTGCTGATACCCAGGCAAACAGGGTCTGAAGTGGACCTCAAGCAATCTCTAACAGACCTACAGCTGAGGGTCCTGACTGTTAGAAGGAAAACTAACAAACAAGAAGGACACCTACACCAAAACCCCATCAGTACATCACCATAATCAAAGACCAAAGGCAGATAAAACCACAAAGATGGGGAAAAAGCTGGGCAGAAAAGCTGGAAATTCAAAAAATAAGAGCACGTCTCCCCCTCCAAAGGAACACAGCTCATTGCCAGCAATGGATCAAAGCTGGAAGGAGAATGACTTTGACGAGTTGAGAGAAGAAGGCTTCAGTCCATCAAAATTCTCAAGGCTAAAGGAGGAATTATGTACCCAGCACAAAGAAACTAAAAATCTTGAAAAAAGAATGGAAGAATGGATATCTAGAATAATAAATGCAGAGAAGGCCATAAACAAACTGACAGAGATAAAAACCATAACACGAGAAATACGTGACAAATGCACAAGCTTCAGTAACTGACTCGATTAACTGGAAGAAACAGTATCGGCGATTGAAGACCAAATGAATGAAATGAAGTGAGAAGAGAAGTCTAAAGAAAAAAGAGAAAAAAGAAATGAACAAAGCCTTCAAGAAGTATGGGATTATGTGAAAAGGCCAAATCTACGTCTGATTGGGTGCCTGAAAGTGATGGGGAAAATGAAACCAAGTTGGAAAACACTCTTCAGGATATCATCCAGGAGAACTTCCCCAACCTAGTAAGGCAGGCCAACATTCAAATTCAGGAAATACAGAGAATGCCACAAAGATACTCCACGAGAAGAGCAACTCCAAGACACGTAATTGTCAGATTTACCAAAGTTGAAATGAAGGAAAAACTGTTAAGGGCAGCCAGAGAGAAAGGTCGGGTTACTCACAAAGGGAAGCCCATCAGACTAACAGCAGATCTCTCGACAGAAATTTTACAAGCTAGAAGAGAGTGAGGGCCAATATTCAACATTCTTAAAGAAAAGAATTTTCAACCCAGAATTTCATATCCAGCCAAACTAAGTTTCGTAAGTGAAGGAAAAATAAAATCCTTTACAGATGAGCAAATGCTTGGAGATTATGTCACCACCAGGCCTGCCTTACAAGAGACCCTGAAGGAAGCACTAAACATGGAAAGGAACAACCAGTACCAGCCATTGCAAAAACGTGCCAAAATGTAAAGACCATCAATGCTAGGAAGAAACTGCATCAACTAACAAGCAAAATAACTAGTTAATATCATAATGACAAGATCAAGTTCACACCTAACAATATTAACCTTAAATGTAAATGGACTAAACAGTCTAATTAAAAGACAGAGTGGCAAACTGGATAAAGAGTGAAGACCCATCAGTTTGCTGCATTCAGGAGACCCATCTCACATGTAAGACACACATAGGCTCAAAATAAAGGGATGGAGGAAGATCTACCAAGCAAATGGAGAACAAAAAAAAGCAGGGGTTGCAATCCTAGTCTCTGATAAAACAGACTTTAAACCATCAAAGATCAAAAGAGACACAGAAGGCCAGTACATAATGGTAAAGAGATCAATTCAACAGGAAGAGCTAACTATCCTGAATATATATGCACCCAATACAGGAGCACCCAGATTCATAAAGCAAGTCCTTAGAGACTTACAAAGAGACTTAGACTCCCATACAATAATAATGGGAGCCTTTAACACCCCACTGTCAACATTAGACAGATCAATGAGACAGAAAGTTAACAAGCGTATCCAGGAATTGAACTCAACTCTGCACCAAGTGAACCTAATAGACATCTACAGAACTCTCCACCCCAAATCAACAGAATATACATTCTTCTCAGCACCACATAGCACTTATTCCAAAATTGACCACATAGTTGGAAGTAAAACCCTCTTCAGCACATGTAAAAGAACAGAAATTATAACAAACTGTCTCTCAGACCACAGTGCAATCAAACTAGAACTCAGGACTAAGAAACTCAATCAAAACTGCTCAACTACATGGAAACTGAACAACTTGCTCCTGAATGACTACTGGGTACAGAACGAAATGAAGGCAGAAATAAAGATGTTCTTTGAAACCAATGAGAACAAAAATACAACATACCGGAATCTCTGGGACACATTTAAAGCAGTGTGCAGAGGGAAATTTATAGCACTAAATGCTCACAAGAGAAAGCAGGAAAGTTCTAAAATTGACACCCTAACATCACAATGAAAAGAACTGGAGAAGCAAGAGCAAACACATTCAAAAGCTAGCAGAAGGCAAGAAATAACTAAGATCAGAGCAGAACTGAAGGAGATAGAGACAAAAAATACCCTCCAAAAAAATCAATGAATCCAGGAGCTGGTTTTTTGAAAAGATCCACAAAATCGATAGACCGATAGCAAGACTAATAAAGAAGAAAAGAGAGAAGAATCAAATAGACACAATAAAAAATGATAAAGGGGATATCACTACCGGCCCCACAGAAATACAAACTACCATCAGAGAATACTATAAACACCTCTATGCAAATAAACTAAAAAATCTAGAAGAAATGGATAATTTCCTGGACACTTACACTCTCCCAAGACTAAACCAGGAAGAAGTTGAATCCCTGAATAGACCAATAGCAGGCTCTGAAATTGAGGCAATAATTAATAGCCTACCAACCAAAAAAAGTCCAGGACCAGATGGATTCACAGCTGAATTCTACCAGAGGTACAAGGAGGAGAAGGTACCATTCCTTCTGAAACTATTCCAATCAAAAGAAAAAGAGGGAATCCTCCCTAACTCATTTTATGAGGCCAACATCATCCTGATAACCAAAGCCTGGCAGAGACACAACAAAGAAAGAGAATTTTAGACCAATATCCCTGATGAACATCGATGCAAAAATCCTCAATAAAATACTGGTAAACTGAATCCAGCAGCACATCAAAAAGCTTATCCACCATGATCAAGTGGGCTTCATCCCTGGGATGCAAGGCTGGTTCAACATATGCAAATCAATAAACATAATCCAGCATATAAACAGAACCAAAGACAAAAACCAAATGCTTATCTCAATAGATGCAGAAAAGGCCTTTGACAAAATTCAACAGCTCTTCATGCTAAAAACTCTCAATAAATTTGGTAGTGATGGAACGTATCTCAAAATCATAAGAGCTATTTATGACAAACCCACAGCCAATATCATACTGAATTTGCAAAAACTCGAAGCATTCCCTTTGAAAACTGGCACAAGACAAGGATGCCCTCTCTCACCACTCCTATTCAACACAGTGTTGGAATTTCTGGCTAGGGCAATCAGGCAAGAGAAAGAAATCAAAGGTATTCAGTTAGGAAAAGAAGAAGTCAAATTGTCCCTGTTTGCAGATGACATGATTGTATATTTAGAAAACCCCATTGCCTCAGCCCAAAATCTCCCTGAGCTGATAAGCAGCTTCAGCAAAGTCTCAGGATACAAAATTAATGTGCAAAAATCACAAGCATTCTTATACACCCGTAACAGACAAACAGAGAGCCAAATCATGAATGAACTTCCATTCACAATAGCTTCAAAGAGAATAAAATACCTAGGAATCCAACTTACAAGGGATGTTAAGGACCTCTTCAAAGAGAACTACAAACCACTGCTCAGTGAAATAAAAGAGGACACAAACAAATGGAAGAACATACCATGCTCATGGATAGGAAGAATCAATATTGTGAAAATGGCCATACTTCCCAAGGTAATTTATAGATTCAATGCTATCCCCATCAAGCTACCAATGAGTTTCTTCACAGAATTGGGAAAAACTGCTTTAAAGTTCATATGAAACCAAAAAAGACCCCGCCTTGCCAAGACGATCCTAAGTCAAAAGAACAAAGCTGGAGGCATCATGCTACCTGACTTCAAACTATACTACAAGGCTACAGTAACCAAAACAGCATTACTGGTACCAAAACAGAGAGATAGACCAATGGAACAGAACAGAGCCCTCAGAAATAATACCACACATCTACAGCCATCTGATCTTCGACAAACCTGAGAAAAACAAGAAATGGAGAAAGGATTCCCTATTTAATAAATGGTGCCTGGAAAATAGGCTAGCCATAAGTAGAAAGCTGAAACTGGATCCTTTCCTTACTCCTTATATGAAAATTAATTCAAGATGGATTAGAGACTTAAATGTTAGATCTAATACCATAGAAACCCTAGAAGAAAACCTAGGTAATACCATTCAGGACATAGGCATGTGCAAGGACTTCATGTCTAAAACACCAAAAGCAATGGCAACAAAAGCCAAAATTGACAAATGGGATCTAATTAAACTAAAGAGCTTCTGCACAGCAAAAGAAACTACCATCAGAGTGAACAGGCAACCTACAGAATGGGAGAAAATTTTTGCAATCTACTCATCTGACAAAGGGCTAATATCCAGAACCTACAAAGAACTCAAACCCTCTTGGGAGGGTTCTCTTACTCCAGGATAGAGAGCTGACCCCAGTGCAAGCCTCCCAAGGTCAGGGTGCCACTGAAAGAGAAATGACCTATATTGTAGAGGCAGGTTAATTTTCTCAGACTTTCCAGTCAGGTAAGTCACTCCCTTTTGGTTGGGACTAAAGCCAGGGAGGTTACCCAAGTGGATGTGCTTCCTCATGAAAACCTGATGCAAGTAAACAGAGGTCCCCTCCCAGTGGACATATATCTCTAATATAATATATCTGTTAATAAGTGAAAGGCAAATTTAGCCCCCAAATCTCAAGTATGATGTATGTAGCATGGAGGCACTTCACTAAGAGAATGGAACAATCCTCAGGGGAAAGTTCCAGAAGAACATCTAGGGTTGTCCCTGAACTAAAAATGGTAACTAATATGGGTACATAGATAACCTACTAGTCAGTGAAAAAGTTCAAATAGCAGAAGGCTTGGTTAGAAAGATCAAATGGAATTTCCTGCAATTTGATTTTTGTTTCTTCTCCCAGTTTGAATTACACAAAAGGAAATAGGAGCAGTCAGTTGTTAGCATCCTTCATGCCACTAAAGAATGTTTCTGCCAAATTACATGGCATCTACATGTAGTTTTGAGGATATATTTCATTTCTTTTTTGATTCATTGACATATTGCCCTTATATTTTAAAATATTTTATAGAGATTATAATTTGAGGATTAGAGCACATAACAGAAATAATCTGTGATTAGGTTTGCAAGCAAATATTGTATTTTAAAATATAATTTAGATCATAAAAAATGTTTATTTACATTTTTCAATACTTGACTATAATATTCAAAGTGATTATTACATAGCAAGTAGAGGGAAATTATATTACCGTAAATACAGTCAGTACATTAAGAAGAAAAAACTAGGCCGGGTGCGGTGGCTCATGCCTGTAATTCCAGGACTTTGGGAGGCCGAGGTGGGCGGATCACGAGGTCAGTAGATTGAGACCATCCTGGCTAACACGATGAAACCGTGTCTCTACTAAAAATACAAAAATTAGCCGGGCGTGGTGGCAGACGCCTGTAGTACCAGCTCCTCGGGAGGCTGAGGCAGGAGAATGGCATGAACCCGGGAGACGGAGCTTCCAGTGAGCCGAGATCACACCATTTGCACTCTGGCCTGGGGGACAGAGCGAGACTCTTGTTTCAAAAAAAAAAAAAAAAAAAAAGAAAAGAACAAAAAACTAATATTTAGAATTCCAGTATTAATTTGGGTTATACAAGATATAAACATATTTCTTAGTGGAATAAATAGATTACACATTATCACATTAATATGTGATTTTATTGCCAGAAGATAATTCAAAAAGAAAAATCGTTATTTTTAATAATTAAGAATCTAAAAAACTTACGTGGCTTGTACTTTTTACTCCCCTCTTTAAATGCTTATTGATTTTATATTGTCTCCAGAATTTAATAAAAATTCCACAGTAAAAAATTATTGTGCTGGCCAGGTGTGGTGGCTCACAATGTAATCCCAGCAGTTTGGGAGGCCGAGGCAGGCAGATCACGAGGTCAAGAGATCGAGATGATCCTGGCTAACACAGTGAAACACTCTCTACTAAAAATACCACAAATAGCTGGGTATGGTAGTGCATGCATGTAGTCCTAGCTACTTGGGAGGCTGAGCCAGGACAATGGCTTGAACCCGGGAGGCAGATGTTGCTGTGAGCCGACATTGCGCCACTGCACTCCAGCCTGGCGACAGAGCGAGACTCCATCTAAAAAAAAAAAAAAAAAATTATTGTTCTGTTTGTTTCCTTTTTGTACCATATTTGTTCCTGGTTTCTTCCCTCTCATTTTTTACCTTCTTATGGTTTAATTATATACTTAAAAAGATTCAACTTTTCTCCTTAGTTGGCTTATTAGTTGTAATTATTTGCTGTTTTTAGTGGTTATTTTAGAGTTCACAGTATACAGCTTTAACTTATTACAGTCTACCCCCAAGTGATAGTTTAGAGCTTTGCATATGCACTGATCTTTCTCTGTTTGATGTGTTGTCTATTATTAATTTCATTCTATGTATTTGCCCTCTTTGATGTTGTAATTTTAACCTCTGGAAGTTTCATTTGGGTCATTTTAAATTTTGTCTATATCTTTATTTATTTATTTATTTTTTTGAGACGGAGTCTTGTGCTGTCATCCGGGCTGGAGTGCAATGGCACAATCTTGGCTCACTGCAACCTCCGCCTCCCAGGTTCACGGGATTCTTCTGTCTCAGCCTCCCGAGTAGCTGGTATTATAGGCACCCGCCACCACACTCAGCTAATTTTTTTATTTTTTATTTTTTGTATTTTTAGTAGAGATGGGGTTTCACTATGTTGGCCAGGCTGGTCTTGAACTTTTGACCTCATGATCCACCCGCCTCGACCCCCAGAAGTGCTGGGATTATAGGCGTGAGCCACCAGGCCCGGCCTCTATATCTTTACTTAACGTGTTCAATCTTTTCTTAACTGCTTCAACAAATGGAATACAATTATAAGAACCATATTATGTTTTATGTATTTTAGGTTTAATATATTTGACTACCCATTCTATTATCTGTGTCATTTCTGTGTCAATTTTGATTTATTTATTTTTTCCTCATTACAGATTATATTTCCCTGCTTCTTTGTATTCCTGATCATATTTTAACATGAGACATTGTGAATTTTACCTTGGGTGCTTTATGTTTTTGTAGTCTAAAATATTTTTAAGCTTTGTTTTTGGACAGAGTGAATTGGGAACTATTTGATTCTTTGTGGGTCTTGCTTTTAAGTTTTGTTAGCAGCACTAGAGCTGCATTTAATCTAGAGTTAAGTTTCCCCCAATACTGAAGTAATCGTTAGTTCTTTGACTGTGACCTTGATTATGAGGTCTTACCCTCTGGCTGTTGAGATAGGCATTATTTCTGACTCTGTTTGACCCCTGGATACTGTTTTCTCTAATAATTTCAAGTGATTCTTTACCTGACCTCGGATAGTTTCCTCATTTGTATGCATTGATTAGTACTTGACTGAATACTCACTGAGCCTTCTGCATATTTCAACATTTTTCTCTTTGTAAAACTTTGTCCCAGTACTCTCTGATGTGAAGTCTAGCCACTTCTACTTCTGTGAACTGTCAGCTCTGCCTCCTCAACTCAGGGAGATGTCTGGGCTCTATCTGGGTTTTCCTTCCTTGTGCCATACCCTAGAAACTTTCTTCAGACAGTAAGATGGGTAATCAAAAGACTCGCCTCTAGTTTTTTCCATCTTTTGGGGAATCACTGTCCTTCACTGCCTGATAGTTATTGTTTTGAGTGTTACTGTTTCATGTATTTTGTCTGTTTTTTCATTTTTTTTCAAGATGGAATGTAAATGTAGCCCCTATTATTCAGTCTTGAATGGTAGTGGAAGTCCCACTGATCAATTTTCCAGTGTTGCACAAAGCTTATATTCCAGTAGAAACCCCACTTGGTCATGATATGTTGCCCTTTTTATATATTGCTGGACTGGTTTTGTTAAGAGTTTGTTGAAAATTTTTGCATCTGTGTTCATATAGGATATTGGCCTGTTCCTTTCTCATAGTGCCTTATCTGGTTTTGGTGTCGGGGTAATACTAGCTTCATAAAAAGAATTGAGAAGTGTTTTCTCCTCTTCTAGTTTCTGAAACAAGCTGTATAGAATTTATATATATTTTTATTAATGCTTGGGTAAATGTTAACCGTGAAAAACTCTGGAACTAGAGTTAACTTTATTTTTTTAATGACAAATTCAATTTCTTTAATAGATATAAGACTATTCAGGTCATCTTTTTCCTTTTTAGATTTGATATTTTGCATCTTCTAAAGAATTAGTCAATTTTGTCTAAATTGCCAAGATTGTTTCTATGGAGTGCTGAAGGCAAAAGCCAGACCAAAGGAATTTAAGAGGTTTTCTGAAGAGTTTTGGTACAAAGGGTAGCACATAATGTGGTAATATCTGGAAAGAAGTGAGTTTCAGAGAAGAATTTAGATTTTTTAAATATATGGGAAATAAGAGAATATATAGTGATGAGATCATCCCAGTAGAAAATTGTGGTTGCTCCATGCTTAATTTTTAGGGTCAGTGTGCAATCAAATTAGATAAAAGGTATACAAACAGGCTTCAAATCACAGGGTGGTATGCAAAAGAGAGTTTGAATTTTAATTTAGTGCACATTTTTCTTGATCTTTCATCCTTGCATCCTAGACCAATACAGATTACTGAGTTTTACCCAGGCAAGAACTCTTCTACCAGCTTACAAAAACAATCTTCAGGTTTAATCCAAAATGAGCATTATCATAGTTAACAGGGGAGTTTTAATATTCATTATCATTGTCCCACTTTTCCCTACTTACTCTCCCATTTTGTCTCAAAAAATGGGAAATGAAAAATTATGCTGATAATTTTTACTCAACTGTGAAAATAGCCACTGAATAGAACTAACAGGATACTCTAATGCCCTTAAAAGAGGAGGAAAGATGTTATCAGCTAATATGTAAACAGTTATGCAGTGGAGACAGGATGAGAGAGGAGCCCTACTGGCTCAGATCAGTAAGTTATCTTGGTTTGGGAACCAGCCATCATATATAGAGCTAGGACAAGAGCGATCTAGGTGAAGCTTACTACAAATCCAAAATCCTGAGAGGGAAAAGAGCTTAATGTCATTCAGTGTAGTGTGACAGAATACAGTGATGGGGCCATGTGTTACAAGATGAGCTCTCAGATGTGGTCGGGTCCAAATTATTAGGGACTTGTGGGCTGTGGTTAAAAATTAGATTTTGTTCTGTGTGATGCTAAATAGATGAATTTCTGTTTTAAAAAGATGACTTAGGCTGCTGCATAAAAGATGGATTGTAGTAAGCAAGAGTGGATGCTGACAGTAGGCTATTGTGGTGATTCTGAAGATGATGGTATTGTGAACTTGGGTGGAAACGAAGTGAAATAAATAGATTGGAGTGTATTTTGGAAGTAGAACTCAAATTTTGAAATCAGATTTGGGCTAGCATTTATCTGCAAACTACTTATATGACTTTGAACATTTTTTAAAACCTTTCCTACTTTGTTTCTCATTTGCAGAATGGGGATTATGGGAAGATTAAAATAACACATAAAATATAAGGTTTGTCCCATAATGTCTGGCATGCATTAAGCACTCAGTAAATGGTAGCCATCATTCTTAACATGTTATTGTAGGCCCAAACTGATCTCTGTATGGTCCATTTCTGTCTCTACACCATAAAATATTGCTGCATTGCCACCAGAACTATCTTTATAAGTCACAGATTACATCACTTCTTTGCTTAAGAAACCACTTTATTTCTTCTGATCAATATAAACTTCATGGCATATAGCAAAGATATTCATCCATCTGTCTTTGCATCTTCACTTCCCACATCATTCTTCTCCCATCTACTGTATGCACTGGAGTAGTGCTTCTCAAACGTTAATGTGCCTGCAGCTCACCAGGGCATGTTGTTAAAATGCAGACTCTGATTCAAAAGATCTGGATGAGGCCTGAGGTTCTTCATTTCTCACAAGCTCCTACAGATGTTTCTGCTCTCTGGACCACACTTAGAGAAGCATAGCACTAAGTACTTAAAGTTCTTGCAAGGTTGTTTGTGTCCCTGTAACTTTTACTCTTCTAATTAATCTGATCTCACTGTCTGAAATGACCTTTCCTCATTTCTCTGCTTAATGAAATCATTCTCATTTTCGAGACTTATCTAACTCAAAAGTCATCTTCTCTATGAAATTTTCTCCAAACACATTTAATTCACCACTAAAGCTTCCCAAATGTTTGCTTTCTCCCTTCCTCGTAGTATTTGGTAAATAGCTTGTATTACAGTGTGTCATTTTGTACCGCTGCTAATTTTTAGATTGTTGGTCTTCCTTAGAGGACAGTGCTCCTTGAGGTCAAGTTTTGTGTCTTTGTTTCTTTCAGCAAGTTGCACAGCTCCTTACACAAATAAATAAATGAATAAATAAAGCTGTGTTGTGTATTTCTGAAAATGGCAAATCACTCTGTACAGCAAATGTTATTTCAGCAAATAGAAAATTGTGGGGTTTTTCAGCTTAAATTATTGATTTGGCATTTTTTTAAATGTAAAGCACTCCTTAAATTCTCTTCAGTCATTGTAGCTGGTCATCTAAACCAATTTTACATTCATTAGCAAGTCAGTGTATTACATTCATTAGCAAGTCAATCATATTTCCTTTCCGGGTCAGAAAGCCTCAGGCTTTTCTTAGCTAATACAAAGCTAAAATTGATAAACATTATACACACTGTGAGTAATCATTTCTTTTAACAGTGCTCCTGGAGAGTAACATGGTTAAAGAATGTTTGCCTGAAGCTGTTAAGAAATGAGGGATAAAATGGAAATCGAATTTTTTTTTTAACATTTAAAGAATGTAAAAAGAAGAATAGTTATGCGACTTAATTTATATTTTAATATTTATAGCCACATTTTTAAAAGTTCATTTCATGCTTTTTAAATATTATATTTATCTTACAGAGTAATTTATGAGTCACATTGGACCAAAAGTTTCTTCAGGGGATCCATGTGCAGTTAACTTCTATTTCATAAGAATCCTTTAGCTTTTATTAAATTTTCTCAGGGAGAGAAATGATGTTTGTTTCCTCTTTCTCAACCCTCCCAGTTCCCAACCAGGGAAATTCTCCTTGAAGCCAATTAGAACTCCTTGCTTACATTGTAACATAAAGTGAGTAGTGCTTTCCCTAAAATGGCGAAGCTAGAGATATGACTGTCTATCAGCAGGCGGGATGGCTTCGTTCTTAGGCTGATGAATTGTGCTTTTCCATACGCAGAACTCTTGGTGTTGCTGATTTCAGTTAAGTAGACTTTCACATTTTAATTTACATAGCATTAACACGTTTCCCTGAGAAGTGACAGTTTTATGGAGACATTTCCTTGTCTCCTCTCATGAAACTGGGAAAAAAAAAAAAAAAATCCACAGAGCATTCATTTACACTTCTAAAAGTGATAGGCTTTGTTTTGCTGCCATTTTCATTGCACTGCTTCTGATCTTGCTATTTCTAATTAAAAAGATAATTTAGGTAATATAAACAATAATCTGGCTATACTAGAAGCTTTTTTTTTGGTCTGATAATGAAGGAGAACAGTCTATTGGACAAAGGCTAAGGATATGCTCTCTATGTCTTGGCTTTCAAGAGGCCTTAGAGTCTGCTGTGAGTACCTTCCTTTGTGGAACTTCTTCAAGTTTAGCTTTTATTACCCATCATTCAGTCCTACTTCAGCCCAGAGAGGGTACCCTAAAATCAATCACTTTGGAGGGAAGAGGGAATTTAAATTGGGTCTCGTAATGGGAATATTATTTTAGTATGAGGAGGGGAGTTAGTTGCTTATGCTTAGTTAAGAAATAATTGCCAGTGGAAGCCCAAGAATAGAGAGAATGTTAGGAATATTCTGGGGACAGCTCAGTCATCAGTTTTGTTGGATAGTAATAGATAATTGAAAAGGAAGCTTGTGACCAGATTGTTGAGAAACCTAAATTTGGATCAAGTCATTTGGACTTTACTTACTCAGTATATATTTTAAGTTACTGAATGACTTTTTAAAATGGTATGGATGATAGCCTTGTTAAATTTGGATGGGCAGAGGTATGTGACATCCTGGGACAATAGTGATAGCAAGTGAGGAAAGGGAGAAGAAAATTCTACAGATAAAACTGAGCCTTGGAATTCTGGCCCACATGTATAGTCTGGTCCATGAGAAGCTCACAAGCTCAGGTAGTAAATAGGCAATTATAGTAGCAGGAATCATTCTTTCTCCTGGAGAACAGCAATAAAAATATATAGCAATCATGGAAGTCAGAGGGCGGGGTCACAGTGCATGTCACGAAGTCTTCCCATTTAGCAGGTCCCTTGCCATTGGGGGACAAGTTGAGTGTACAATAATCAGTTAAAGAAAAGGGCTTATGATAGAGAAAGAGGACTAGGAACTCCTAGTTACTTATGGAGGTTCAGGGTGGATCTCAGTTCTATAGTCTGTATATGGGATAGAGTAGGATAAACTGAATGTGGAGGCTGGGATTTTAGGCCAAGTAACATGGCAGAAAGTAAAGAGGGAGACTAGAGCCAGGAGCCAGAAGCTCAGTCTAATAGTTTAGAACAACAAGGTATGGCTGTATGATCACCCCAAGCTTATACCTAGTTCACTGGACCCTAGGTATGTTGGTGATGAAAGAGGCTGTAGGCTTGAGGTAATGGTAGTCCATCTGTCAGTGCTGGATCATCAGACCTGGAGAGGCCAATCTGATAGTGGCAGTGAAGATGTAAACTACTATGGGGCAGAACCTGCAGTAGTTAATTCAGCTCAGGGGAAGAAGCATGGAAAATGAAGCAGGGTATAGCAGATGTTTCATAAGTGTCTGTCTCCTCTTGAAAGCTCTCCAGTGTTCTTTATGATAAAGTTCTAATACAGTGGCCTGTGATGCAAGTCCCTGCACAATATTAATCAAATGGCTCTGTAATGTGTTATCTTTTTTTTTAATTTATTACACTTTAAGTTCTAGGGTACATGTGCACAACGTGCAGTTTTGTTACATATGTATACATGTGCCATGTTGGTGTGCTGCACCCATTAACTCGTTATTTACATTAGGTATATCTCCTAATGCTATCCCTCCCCTCTCCCCCCTCCCCACAATAGGACCCGGTGTGTGATGATCCCCTTCCTGTGTCCAATGATCTCATTGTTCAATTCCCACCTATGAGTGAGAACATGCGGTATTTGGTTTTCTGTTCTTGCGAAAGTTTGCTGAGAATGATGGTTTCCAGCTGCATCCATGTCGCTACAAAGGACACGAACTCATCCTTTTTTATGGCTGCGTAATTCCATGGTGTATATGTGCCACATTTTCTTAATCCAGTCTGTCACTGATGGACATTGGGGTTGATTCCAAGTCTTTCCTATTGTGAATAGTGCCGCAATAAATATACGTGTGCATGTGTCTTTATAGCAGCATGACTTATAATCCTTTGGGTATATCCCCAGTAATGGGTTGGCTGGCTCAAATGGTATTTCTAGTTCTAGATCCTTGAGGAATTGCCACACTGTTTTCCACAATGGAGGAACTAGTTTACAGTCCCACCAACAGTGTAAAAGCATTCCTATTTCTCCACATCCTCTCCAGCACCTGTTGTTTCCTGATTTTTTAATGACTGCCATTCTAAATGGTGTGAGATGGTATCTCATTATGGTTTTGATTTGCGTTTCTCTGATGACAAGTGATGATGAGCATTTTTTCATGTGTCTGTTGGCTGTATGCATGTCTTCTTTTGAGAAGTGTCTGTTCATATCCTTTGCCGACTTTTTGATGGGGTTGTTTGTTTTTTTCTTGTAAATTTGATTGAGTTCTTTATAGGTTCTGGATATTAGCCCTTTGTCAGATGAGTAGATTGCAAAAGTTTTCTCCCATTCTGTAGGTTGCCTGTTCACTCTGATGGTAGTTTCTTTTGCTGTGCAGAAGCTCTTTAGTTTAATTAGATCCCATTTGTCAATTTTGGCTTTTGTTGCCATTGCTTTTGGTGTTTTAGACATGAAGTCCTTGCCCTTGCCTATGTCCTGAATGGTGTTACCTAGGTTTTCTTCTAGGGTTTTTATGATTTTAGGTCTAACATTTAAGTCTCTAATCCATCTTGAATTAATTTTCATATAAGGAGTAAGGAAAGGATCCAGTTTCAGCTTTCTATTTATGGCTAGCCAGTTTTCCTAGCACCATTTATTAAATAGGGAATCCTTTCCCTATTTCTTGCTTTTCTCAGGTTTGTCGAAGATCAGATGGCTGTAGATATGTGGTATTATTTCTGAGGGCTCTGTTCTGTTCCATTGGTCTATATCTCTGTTTTGGTACCAGTACCATGCTGTTTTGGTTACTGTAGCCTTTTAGTATAGTTTGAAGTCAGGTAGCATGATACCTCCAGCTTTGTTCTTTTGGCTTAGGATCGTCTTGGCAATGCGGGGTCTTTTTTGGTTCCATATGAACTTTAAAGCAGTTTTTTCCAATTCTGTGAAGAAAGTCATTGGTAGCTTAATGGGGATGACATTGCATCTATAAATTACCTGGGGCAGTTTGGACATTTTCACAATATTGATTCTTCCAATTCATGAGCATGGTATGTTCTTCCATTTATTTGTGTCCTCTTTTATTTCACTGAGCAGTGGTTTGTAGTTCTCCTTGAAGAGGTCCTTAACATCCCTTGTAAGTTGGATTCCTAGGTATTTTATTCTCTTTGAAGCTATTGTGAATGGGAATTCACTCATGATTTGGCTCTCTGTTTGTCTGTTATTGGTGTATAAGAATGCTAGTGACTTTTGCACATTGATTTTGTATCCTGAGACTTTGCTGAAGTTGCTTATTAGCTTAAGGAGATTTTGGGCTGAGGCAATGGGGTTTTCTAAATATACAATCATGTCATCTGTAAACAGGGACAATTTGACTTCTTCTTTTCCTACCTGGATACCCTTTATTTCTTTCTCTTGCCTGATTGCCCTAGCCAGAACTTCCAACACTGTGTTGAATAGGAGTGGTGAGAGAGGGCATCCCTGTCTTGTGCCAGTTTTCAAAGGGAATGCTTCCAGTTTTTGCCCATTCAGTATGATATTGGCTGTGAGTTTGTCATAAATAGCTCTTATGATTTTGAGATACGTTCCATCAATACTGAATTTATTGAGCATTTTTAGCATGAAGGACTGTTGAATTTTGTCAAAGGCCTTTTCGGCATCTATTGAGATAATCATGTGGTTTTTGTCTTTGGTTCTGTTTATATGCTGGATTATATTAATTGATTTGCATATGTTGAACCAGCCTTGCATCCCAGGGATGAAACCCACTTGATCATGGTGGATAAGCTTTTTGATGTGCTGCTGGGTCCGGTTTGCGAGTATTTTATTGAGGATTTTTGCATCGATGTTCATCAGGGATATTGGTCTAAAATTCTCTTTTTTTGTTGTGTCTCTGCCAGGCTTTGGTATCAGGATGATGTTGGCCTCATAAAATGAGTTAGGGCTGATTCCCTCTTTTTCTATTGATTGGAATAGTTTCAGAAGGAATGATACCAGCTCCTCCTTGTACCTCTGGCAGAATTCAGCTGTGAATCCATCTGGTCCTGGACTTTTTTTGGTTGGTAGGCTATTAATTATTGCCTCAAATTCAGAACCTGCTATTGGTCTATTCAGTGATTCAACTTCTTCCTGGTTTAGTGTTGGAAGAGTGTAAGTGTCCAAAAAATTATCCATTTCTTCTAGGTTTTCTAGTTTATTTGCATAGAGGTATTTATAATATCCTCTGATGGTAGTTTGTATTTCTGTGGGGTCGGTGGTGATATCCCCTTTATCATTTTTTATTGCATCTATTTGATTCTTCTCTCTTTTCTTCTTTATTAGTCTTGCTAGTAGTCTATCGATTTTGTTAATCTTTTCAAAAAACCAACTCCTGGATTCATTGATTTTTTGGAGAGTTTTTTGTGTCTCTATCTCCTTCAGTTCTGCTCTGATCTTTGTTATTTCTTGCCTTCTGCTAGCTTTTGAATGCGTTTGCTCTTGCTTCTCTAGTTCTTTTAATTGTGATGTTAGAGTGTTAATTTTAGATCTTTTCTGCTTTCTCTTGTGGACATTTAGTGCTATAAATTTCCCTCTACACACTGCTTTAAATGTGTCCCAGAGATTCTGGTATGTTGTATCTTCGTTCTCATAATTTCAAAGAACATCTTTATTTCTGCCTTCATTTCGTTCTGTACCCAGTAGTCATTCAGGAGCTGGTTGTTCAGTTTCCATGTAGTTGAGCGGTTTTGATTGAGTTTCCTAGTCCTGAGTTCTAGTTTGAACTCACTGTGATCTAGTTTGAATTGCACTGTGATCTGAGAAACAGTTTGTCATAATTTCTGTTCTTTTACATTTGCTGTGGAGTGCTTTACTTCCCACTATCTGGTCAATTTTGGAATAAGTGCTATGTGGTGCTGAGAAGAACGTATATTCTGTTGATTTGGGGTGGAGAGTTCTGTAGATGTCTATTAGGTTCGCTTGGTTCAGAGTTGAGTTCAATACCTGGATATGCTTGTTAACTTTCTGTCTCATTGATCTGTCTAATGTTGACAGTGGGCTGTTAAAGGCTCCCATTATTATTGTATGGGAGTCTAAGTCTCTTTGTAAGTCTCTAAGGACTTGCTTTATGAATCTGGATGCTCCTGTATTGGATACATATATATTCAGTATAGTTAGCTATTCCTGATGAACTGATTCCTTTACCATTGCGTGATGGCCTTCTTTGTCTCTTTTGATCTTTGATGGTCTAAAGTCTGTTTTATTAGAGACTAGGATTGCAACCCCTGCTTTTTTTTATTCTCCATTTGCTTGGTAGATCTTCCTCCATCCCTTTATTTTGAGCCTATGTGTGTCTCGCATGTGAGATAGGTCTCCTGAATACAGCAAACTGATCGATCTTGACTCTTTATCCAATTTGCCAGTCTGTGTCTTTTAATTGGACCGTTTAGTCCATTTACATTTAAGGTTAATATTGTTATGTGTGTACTTGATCCAGTCATTATGATATTAGCTGCTTATTTTGCTCACTAGTTGATGCAGTTTCTTCCTAGCATCAATGGACTTTACATTTTGACATGTTTTTGCAATAGCTGGTACCTGTTGTTCCTTTCCATTTTTAGTGCTTCATTCAGGATCTCTTGCAGGGCAGGCCTGGTGGTGACAAAATCTCTAAGCATTTGCTTGTCTGTAAAGGATTTTATTTCCCCTTCACTTACGAAACTTAGTTTGGCTGGATATGAAATTCTGGGTTTAAAGTTCTTTTCTTTAAGAATGTTGAATATTGGCCCTCACTCTCTTCTGGCTTGTAGAGTTTCTGCCGAGAGATCTGCTGTTAGTCTGATGGGCTTCCCTTTGTGAGTAACCCGACCTTTCTCTCTGGCTGCCCTTAACAGTTTTTCCTTCTTCAACTTTGGTGAATCTGACAATTACGTGTCTTGGAGTTGCTCTTCTCGTGGAGTATCTTTGTGGCGTTCTCTGTATTTCCTGAATTTGAATGTTGGCCTGCCTTACTAGGTTGGGGAAGTTCTCCTGGATGATATCCTGCAGCGTGTTTTCCAACTTGGTTCCATTTTCCCCGTCACTTTCAGGCACACCAATCAGATGTAGATTTGCTCTTTTCACATAATCCCATATTTCTTGGAGGCTTTGTTCATTTCTTTTTACTCTTTTTTTTCTCTACACTTCTCTTCCTGCTTCATTTCATTCATTTGGTCTTCAATCGCTGATACTCTTTCTTCCAGTTGATCAAGTTGGTTACTGAAGCTTGTGCATGTGTCATGTAGTTCTCGTGTCATGGTTTTCATCTCTGTTAGTTCTTTTAAGGTCTTCTCTGTGTTGATTTTCTATTTATCCATTAATCCATTATTTTTTCAAGGTTTTCAGTTTCTTTGCCCTGGTTACATAGTTCCTCCTTTAGCTCTTAGAAGTTTGATCGACTCACGCCTTCTTCTCTCAACTCGTCAAAGTCATTCTCCGTCCAGCTTTGTTCTGTTACTGGCAATGAGCTACGTTCCTTCGAAGGGGGAGATGCACTCTGATATTTTGAATTTCCAGGTTTTCTGCCCAGCTTTTTCCCCATCTTTGTGGTTTTATCTACCTTTGGTCTTTGATGATGGTGACGTACTGATGGGGTTTTGGTGTGGGTGTCCTTTCTGTTAGTTTTCCTTCCAACAATCAGTACCCTCAGCTGTAGGTCTGTTGGAGTTTGCTTGAGGTCCACTCCAGACCCTGTTTGCCTGGGTATCAGCAGCAGAGGCTGCAGAAGATAGAATATTGCTGAACAGCGAGTGTACCTGTCTGATTCTTGCTTTGGAAGCTTCCTCTCAGGGGTGTACTCCACCGTGTGAGGTGTGGGGTGTCAGTCTGCCCCTAGTGGGGGATGTCTCCCAGTTAGGCTACTCAGGGGTCAAGGATCCCCTTGATCAGGCAGTCTGTCCATTCTCAGATCTCAACCTCTGTGCTGGGAGATGCACTGCTCTTTTCAAAGCTGTCAGATAGGGGCATTTACCTCTGTCAAGGTTTCTGCTGCTTTTTGTTTAGCTATGCCCTGTCCCCAGAGGAGGAGTCTACAGAGGCAGGCCGGCCTCCTTGAGCTGTGGTGGGCTCCACCCAATTTGAGCTTCCCAGGGGCTTTGTTTACCTACTTAAGCCTCAGCAATGGCAGGCGACCCTCCCCCAGTCTCACTGCCTCCTTGCAGTTAGACCTCAGACTGCTGTGCTAGCAATGAGGGAGGCTCCATGGGCGTGGGACCCTCTGGGCCAGGTGTGGGATATAATCTCCTGGTGTGCCATTTGCTAAGACCCTTGGTAAAGCACAGTGTTAGGGTGCGAGTTACCCAATTTTCTGGGTGTTGTGTGTTCCAATTTCCTTTGGCTAGGAAAAGGAATTCCCTTCCCCCTTGCGCTTCCCAGGTGAGGCGATGCCTCGCCTTGCCTTAGCTCTCGCTCGTCAGGCTGCACCCGCGGACCAGTGCCAACTGTCTGACACGCCCCAGTGAGATGAACCCAATACCTCAGTTGAAAATGCAGAAATCACCCTTCTTCTGTGTTGCTCATGCTGGGAGCTGTAGGCTGGAGCTGTTCCTATTCGGCCATCTTGGGCGCGCCCTCAATGTATTATCTTTTACAGTTCTCTACATGGACTTACTCTTGTAAGCAACTTGTTTATACACTATTCTTGTGCACCTTATGCTCTCCATTTTCCATTCTTTTTCTAAAAATTTGTCTTTTCCTGGATTACTCTTTCTTAATTCTTTCTACTTATGAAAATTCTATGAGATCCAGGGCAGCCATGCACATCTCCCTTGTTGATTTCAGCACAAAGTAACCTTTTTCTAACACTAGACCTCTTCTTATCCATTTAATATTTGCTTACCCTACCTTCCTGTGGAATTTTTCATGTACATTTTTCAATGTAACAGGTTTATTTAGAATCTACTCAGGCACTTTGAAAGGTACTAGGGAAGAGTATTTTTTTTTTTTTTTGTAATAAGCTCCAACCTCTGAATTTTGTAAGTTACAAAAAATACTATACATTTTACTGAGTGAATTAGACTGCTCATGCTGCCAACAAAATACCATATACTGGGAGGCTTAAGCAATACAAACGTTATTTCTTACAGTTCTGGAGGCTTGGTCATCCAAGATCAAGGTGACAGATAATTCAGTTCCTGGCGAAGGCCCTCTTTCTGCCTGAAGATGTGCCATCTCCTTGCTGTGTTTTCCCATGGCAAAGAAAACTCTCTGGTGTCTCTTCCTCTTCTTAGAAGGATATTCATCCCACTTTGGGGGCTCTACTCTTGTGACCTCATTTAAACTTAATTACCTCCCAAAGACCTCACCTCCTAATACAATCACATTGGGGATTAGGGTTTTAATGTATCAACTTGAAGGGCGAACTCAAGTATGTATCCATAACATTCCACCCTGGCCCCTCAAAATGTATGTCCTTTTCGCATGCAAAATATAATCATTGCATCCCCTAATAAGATGATGCTTAATTCATTCCAGCATCAACTCTAATGTCCAAAGTCTCATCTAAATATTATCTAAATCATATATGAGTGAAACTCTAAGTATGATTCATTCTGATGCAGAATTTTTCTCCAGCTATGAACCTGTGAAATCAGACAAATTATGCATTTCTAAAATACAATGGTGAACTATGCACAGGACAGACATTTCCATTCCAAAGGGGAGAAATAGGAAGAAGCAAGGGGTAATAGGTCCCAAGCAAGTCCAAAATCTAGGAAGGCAAATTTCACTAAACATTAATAGTAAGGTGTGACTATTAATAATCCTCTTTGGTTTGATGCTCTGTCCTGTGGGCCCACTGGGGTGGCAGCATCACCCCATGGCTGGGTAGTATGGCCATGCCTTTTTTGGTAGGTGGAGCTACAGCTCTCTGCAGGGGCCCACCCACACTGCAGCTCTCTGCAGGACTGCAGTTTTCCCTTTGAAACTAACATGGAGGTACTCTTGCTCCCTGGGCCTGTACACTCTGACCTGTGGTCATAGTGGCATTCCTGATGATATCTAAATAGCGTTTATTGTCCTTCTTCCTTTTCTTGAAGGATGGTACATGTTCATGGCTGAATAGCTCTGTGGTCCCATTTGTAGAATCAGAAAAACCCAGCAGACTTCTTTTATTCCCTCCCACTTTTTGTGTCCCCTTTCATTCAAACGGGCAATGTCTTTACTGGTATAATTCCATCTGTATTCCTGGCCTCTGCTGAAATGGCTGAATAAATTTATGAGCCACATTCATGATCTTTTTATCAAGGTTGCTCAGCCATACCCTTAATGGTCTCTTCTGAACAAATCCTCTCATGTTTTATAATAGAAATAGGCTGAGAGTTTTCCAGGTCTTCAAGTTCTGGTTCCTTTTTTCTTTATTTTATTTTATTTTTTTTTTTTGAGACGGAGTCTCGCTGTGTCGCCCAAGCTGGAGTGCAGTGGCGCAATCTCGGCTCACTGCAATCTCCGCCTCCCGGGTTCACGCCATTCTCCTACCTCAGCCTCCCGAGTAGCTGGGACTACAGGCGCCCGCCACTGCGCCCGGCTAATTTTTTTCTATTTTTTAGTAGAGACGGGGTTTCACCATGGTCTCGATCTCCTGACCTTGTGATCCGCCCGCCTCGGCCTCCCAAAGTGCTGGGATTACAGGCGTGAGCCACCGCGCCCGGCCTATGGTTCCTTTTTTCTTAACAACTACATCTTCAATTTATTTCTCTCCTATCACATTTTATTATAAACAGCCAGGAGGAACAAAGCCGTTGCTTAAAAACTTCACCTAGAAATATTCTTGGCTAAATATTCAATTTTATTGCTTCCGAGTTCTACCTTTTGCAAAAAACTGGGACATGAACACAATTCAACCAATTTCCTTGCCATTTTATAACAAGGATGACCTTTCCTCCAGTTTCTAATAATATAGTCCTCATTTCTATCTGAAACATCACCAGAATGGCCTTTATAATCCATATTTTTGCCAACATTCTGTTCATGATTATTTATGTATCATCTAAGAAGATGGACACTTTCTCTATAGCTCTTCTTTTTTCTTTCTGGCCCCTCATCAGAATCGCTTTTCATGTCCATATTTCTAGCATGCACCTCAAAACTCCTTTAGCCTTTACCCACTACCCAGTTTTAAAGCCACTTCCACATTTTTAGGTATTTTTTGCAGCATCACCCCACTTCTTGGTACTACCGGGACAAAACAATTCTAAATGTCGATGTGCCCAATAACAGAACTTCCAAATGCATGAAACGGAACTGATAGAACTGTAAGGAGAACCATATATGTCCACAATTATAAAGATTTCAATACCTGTTCTCAATAATTAATAGAAAGACAGAATATAAGAAAGTTTATAGATTTAATAATCATCAACCAACTTAACCTAATTGACATTTATAGCACACTGCATCTAACAACCACAGAATTCATAGTCTTCTCTAGAGCACAAGGAGTCTTTAAGAGACATTATATGCTGAACAGTAAAATGTATAGCAATTAAAATTAAGTATGTTCTCTGACCACAAAGGAGTTAAATTAGAAATCAATAATAGAAAGGTATTGAGATAAATTTCTTAATATTTGGAATCTAAAGAACATACTTTAACTAAACCATGGGTCACAGAAATCAAAAGGGTGATTAATATTTTGGACTGAATGAAATTAAAACACAGCAGTTAAAATTTATAGGATGTAACCAGAGTGTGTAGAGAGAAATTTATAGCACTAAACACACACACACACGCACACACACACACACACGTGTGTCTGTCACCCGGGATGGAATACACACACATGTGTGTGTATGTACCCGGGGTGCAATCATGGCTCACTGCAGCCTTGATCTCCTGGATTCAAGCCATCCTTGCACCTCAGCCTCCCAAGTAGCTGGGACTACAGGTGCATGCCACCATGCCTGGCTAATTTTTGTAATTTTTGTAGAGACAGGATTTTGTCATGTTGT
The DNA here is from genome assembly GCF_047675955.1 of Chlorocebus sabaeus. Classification (NCBI taxonomy): domain Eukaryota; kingdom Metazoa; phylum Chordata; class Mammalia; order Primates; family Cercopithecidae; genus Chlorocebus; species Chlorocebus sabaeus. Next base: position 71,162,290 of record NC_132910.1, read on the forward strand.
CCAGACAGGTCTTGAACTCCTGTGCTCAAGTGATCTGCCTGGCTGTCCCTCCCAAAGTGCTAGGACTACAGGTGTGAGCCACTGCACTCAGCCACTAACCACATATTTTAAGAAAGAAGAAATGTCATCAATGACTTAAGCTTTAACCTTAACAAACTATTAAAAAAAAACTATTAAAGTAGCAAATTAAAGCTAAAGTTAGTAGAAGAAAGAACATAATGGAAATAAGGAAATAATAGCACAAATCAATGAATTAAAAAAAAGCAGAAAATTAATAAAAACCCAAATTGATTCATTGAGAATATCAATGAAATTGATAGCACTCTAATAAGACTAATCAGACATTAAAAAGAGAAGATACATATGCCAATATCAGGAATGAGAGAGGCAATATCAATACAGATTGTACAGATATTATACAGATAATAATGTTATGTATAATTTTGTGCTAATAATTACAATAACTTAATTAATATGCGCAAATTCCTTGAAAGATACAAATTGTCAAAATTCCTTCAAAAATAAATATATAACCAGAATAGTTCTGTATTTATTAAATTTATTAAAGGAATTGAATCTATAGTTAAAAACTTTCCCACAAAGAAAACATCATTTCCAGAGGCTTCTCTGGTGAATTCTACCAAGCATTTGAGGAAGAAATCATACCAATATTGTATAAATTCTTCCAAAATTTGAAGAGAAGGAATGCTTCCCAACCTGTTCTGTGAAGCCAGCATTACTTGATACCCAATCAAAGACGTTACATAAAAAAGAAAACTACAGACCAATATCTATAATAAACATAGATGCACAAATTCTTAACAAAATTTTAGAGTGTCAGTAATACAACACTATATAGAAATGATAACACATCATGACCAGGATTAACCCAGCAATGCAAAGTTAAACATTTGAAAATCTACCAATTTAATACATCACGATTAGCTTTATATGTGAGAAAAAGCATTTGACAAATTCCAATATCCATTCCTGACTGAAACCTTTTAGAAAACTAGGAATAAAAGGAAAATTCCTTAATCTAATAAAGAGTTATGTAAAATCTACAATTAAAATTATACTCCATGAAATACTGAATGTTTTTCTCCTTAAGATCATTGAAAGTTGTCTGCTCTTACCAGTTCTAGTCAATATTGTAGGTTCTGGCCAGTGCAATAAGGGGAGAAAAAAAAGAGCAATGTTGGAGATTGGAAAGGAAGAAGTAAAACTGTCTATTCATAGGTGGCAAGATTGTCTTCAGTAGAATGTACAAAACCTACCATGGCTAATCTAGATTTGTAAATTTGCAATACACAAAATCAATATGCAAAAAGTGTGTTTTAATTCTATATACTAACAAGAAACCATTGGAAATTGAATTTTTGAAAATACCATTTTCAGTAGAATAAAAATGTAGCATATTTGGGAATACATTTCACAAGAGATATAGAAGACCTGTATGCTGGAAACTACAAAACATTATTGAGAGAAATTAAAGAAAACCTAAATAGAATGCATCATTGCAGTGGAATACATGTTTCTGTCTCCCCAAAATTCATATATTGAAATCCTAACCTAACATGACAGTATTAGAAGGTGAGATCTTTGGGAGGAGATACAAAGGCAGAGCCCTCATGAATGGGATTGGTACCCTTATTGTAGAGGCTCCCTGGAAAAATCCCTCACCCTTTGGCCATGTGAGGTTGAAGTGAGAAGAGGGCCAACAGTGAGGAAATGAGTCTTCACTTGACACAGAATCTGCTAGTGTCTCTCAGTCCCCCAACTTTCAAAATGGTGAAAAATAAATTTCTGTTGTTTATAAGTCTGTGGTATTTTGTTATAGTGGCCCAAACAAACTAGGACGGTCTTCATAGATTGGAAAACTCAATATTTTTAAGACGGCAGTTTTTCTGAAATTGAACTACAGATTCAACACAATCACAATTAGTATCCCAAACAATTTGGTAGAAATTGACAGGTGCTTCTAAAATTTACAGAAATGGAAAAGCCTTAGGATACCTAAAATAACTTTGAAAATTAAGAGAAGATTAGAAGATTTACACTGTCTGATTTCAAGGCATATTATGCAACAATGGTCATCAAGATGATGGGGCACTGGCTTAAGGATAGAGAGGTCAGTGAAACAGATTGGATAGTCCAGCAAATATCTCACACATACATGGCCTGTTTATGTTTTAGACAGGTGCCATGCCACTTCAATGAGGAAGGGATAACTGGTTTCAACAAATGATGCTAAAAAATTAGAATCTATGCACAAAAAATTAAGTTTGACTCTTACCTCACAGCCAAAAATTAACTTGAAACGGATCACAGACCACATTTTCAAAATATGTATATGACAAGAAGATGTAGCTAAAATATATAAAGAATTATCAAACTCATTAAGAAGACACACAACTCACTTTTAAAAAGGACAAACAAATTTGAGCAGACAGTTCACCAAGGAAGATATGTGGGTCACAAAAAACCACACGCAATGATTTTAACATCATTAGTCATTAGGGAAATTGCACATCAACACTACAGTAAGATAACATTGCATACTCATAGAATCGCTAAAATTTAAATGACTAACAGTATGAACTGTTGGCAAGGGTGTGGAAAAATTGGAACTTTCATACACAGTGGGAATGTAAAATGCTATAACAATTTTGAAAAACAGTCTGATAGTTTTTTAAAAAGTTAGATCTAAACCTACTATATGTCCCAGCCATATCACTCCCAAGTATATGCCCAAGAGAAATGGAAGCACATATCTACACAAAGACGTATACATGAATGTTCATAGCAACTTTACTTATAATAGCCAAAAACTAGAAACAGCGCAAATGTCCATAAACAGGTGAATGGATAAACAAATTACCATGTATCCCTACAATGAAATACTACTGAACAATATAAAGGAATTATAATACCCAAGAATGGATCTCAGAATAATTATGCTGACTGAAAAAATGCAGACAAAACATATATTCTGTCTAATTCCATTTATACAACCTTTTAGAAATTGCAAACTAAACTATTGTTACAGAAAGCTAATGAGTGGTTGTTTGGGATAGTCTTGGGGAATGGTGCATGTGGAGGTTTAGGAGGGATTGCCAAGGGGCAGGAGAAAACATTCAAGGGTGATGAGTATGTTCACTAGCTTGATTATGGTGGTTTCATGTGCTCATTGAAATGTAAGCATTTGCCAAATAGTACACTTGAATTATTTGCAGCTTATTATATCTCATGCCTCAGTAAATCTGTTTAAAATCTATCATTCAATCGTATTTATTTGTCTGCTTCTTTGGTCTGGATTATAAAACCGTAGAGTAAAGGGTCTCTATTTTGTTCAGACTGTGTGCTTTAAACAATAGAAAGATTAAAGAACGGCTAGAAACATAGCAGGGATTAATAAATATTTAACTTAAGAATAAATAAATGATCATAAGAATAAATTGTTTGAATAATAAAATTACTGCCTCAATGATAGTCTTGTTTATTTGTTAATTTTTCATGTTTGCATGATTTTACAATCTCAATTAGATTAAAATTGCTAAATTAGATTAAAAGTATCTCTGTTAACTGACCCAGAAAGCATTGATATAGCATAAATACTCAATAAAAGCTTGATCTTTATTGTGGGATATGAGTGACTACAACCTTACCTTAAGGCCGCTTTATGCTTATAATAAATGTGGTCTTTACCAGTTGTTAACTATTTCATTATGATTCAGTAAAGTTTCACTTAATTGGAGTTTTATTAAATGTTATGCAATTATTCTAAAAGAGTTACTAAGACCCTATGTAATTATTTATAGTTTGTTTTGGTAATTATTTATAGTAGTTTTCTTCAATAAAACAGTATTCTACTTTATTACCTTCAAAAGTATTTAAATATAGATTGTATAAACTTGACTATTCATTAATTTTGAAATGATTTCATTATTATCTAATATTTATTACACTACATAGTACGGCAGATTTCAGATATCACTTGCAAAATCCTCAAACTATTGATGATGCATTTGGTATGACTAGTATAAATTAAAATAGCTCTTATTTTAATATTTGTTGATGGATGTATCTTCTGTAATCCTCATATTCTTCATCTTAAGTTCTTAAACTGTGAAGATTTGTAGAAACGTTATTATTTTTATTATTTTCTAGAAGTTTGCTGGTAAGTTTCTGGGATAATTGTGAGAAGATGTCAATGTATGTATGAAGTCTGTATATTAATCAACTGCTTTTTATGTTAGGTGGAAGTGTGATTTAAAGTACCTTTTATTCATAAATTCATGACTGATGTACATATGTAAACTCTCACAAGATACTGCCAGAAAGAGATGAAAGGGGAAGTCAGGCCAAGCAGAGTTTGAATATGAAATATGAAGTGTCAGCTTGAAGGTCAAATGGAAAATTAGTGCTTGTCTATCAATCCTTTTGTACCACTGTCTTGCTGATTCCATCATGTTGTAGTTTCTACTCTTGCATCTCTTACTTTTTGTTATTTTCTTACTTCTAGTTTCCATTTTCTTCATCCTCTTTGTTTCCCATTTACTATTGCTGCATCCAGTCTGCTCAGTGTCACTTAGAGATTGTCTTCAACTCAATGTGTCAAGTTAAAAGTCCACACATGAGATGTAGTCTGTTTTTTTAGTAGTCATTCTTTGTAACATAGACACAAGCTTTTTAAATTGGTTTTGTTTTACACTAAATTCTATCTTGTGAACCTTACTTTTTCAGAGTACATATAACTGTACTTATTTGTCATTAAATAATCAATTTTTATAGATACTAATTCCCAATTTCCTCAGTAATCAAGGCCTTATGTAGTCATTGTATAGGAAATTTTCTAAAATTCCATTTGTAATGGTTTCTCCCTGAGACAGTGGAAAGGGACAATGAATATCAAGTCTACCTATGAACTACAGTTACTGTGGTACAATAGAAAAATTAACAGCCTTATATTAGTCAATGGGATCTGAGAGTAAGATTGTTTTACTCTCCAGTGTCTTTTGCCTTTTTAGCAAGATAATCAAGATGGGTCAAGAATGATTAGGCCTAATGTGTGGGTTGTAGGAGCACATATCCTCCTTTTCAAAATGCTTTCTCATTTTCATGGTGTTTCCATCGCCCTCATATTCCCAATTCTAGAATAACTACACAGATCTTTCTGTAGGGAGGTAGGAAATGCAAGGCTATTAATGACCTTAAGCCTCCAAATTATTTTGAGGTTTCTGTCTTCTTAATAGCCTCCTGAAGACCTCTGCTGCACTACAAGGTGGAACTCCAGTCATTAGGTACTGGAAAGATTCCATTGGCATCTGTGTTTCTAATGTGTTGGTGTCTGGGATGCTGCCTGAGATAAATAAAATAGATCACACTTACTGGGCACTGACTGTATGTCCAGCATCGTTCTACATGTTTTATGCCTGTTACCTCCTCCAATGCTCAAAACAACCCTATGTGATAGATTATGCCCTTTTTACAGATGATGAAACTGATCACAAAAAGGGTAAGTAGCTTACATAAGATGAAGTAGCTGGTAAAGAAGAGATCTTTGAACCTTTAATTTTTGATTTTGGAGCTCCCACTGTGTTAACCACGATGTTATTGAGGCCTCTGACCATACCGCAATTACTATCTTTAGATACTGTTGTGTCACTTTTTCAAAGATCCTGCCTATCAAAGATGGGGAAAGCAAATAACTTCATTTTTTGCTATCTAACCAATAGAAACAGTCTCCAAATAGCAATAACCAAATAATCTGACAAAAGGATATCACCAGGTAGTATTCACTCTAGATAAAGAAATGCAAATTGTTACAGAGCTTTTTTCACTGTCATAAACACGAAAACTATAGGGAAGGGAAGGTAGACCATACCAATGACTTGAGTTTGCTACATGTACTTGTGCTTCTTTTCCCTTCAAATTAGATGTCAAGATTAGTTCACTGATTCTGATTCATTGTCATCCTATCTAACTCTACCCAACCAATTTATGTTTGTCATAATACTTTTGTGTATATGTAAATTAGAAAAAATGGCCTCTATTAGTGGAATTTTTGTTAAACTAGGTTTAGGATCAACAAAAGGGGAGAAACATCCCTTTGAATGTCAAGTATCTCCCAGTGAGAATGCATCACTTTTTTATGAATGTCAGATTGGTAATGGCAACACAAAGACTGAAATCTACTTTGTTTTCTTTATTGAGAGTCTTTATAGCCTGTCTTCTGAAATAGCAATGATTGGAATTATTCTTAGGATTCTGCCACTTTTCAACTTTGTTCCATTTTATATCTGTTCTTTATTTGTTTCATCTAATTCTTGCATTCCAGACTGTTTTATCCACAAATGTATTACTTTGCAAAAATCAAGGATTGTTATTCATTGTGGAGATTCATAATGTTCTTCAACCTTTTGTTTTGTTTGACTTGCTTACTTCACTCACATATTCTAACCAGCAATATCCTAGGAATTTTTATGTCAAGTATTTAGACATAGAATAGAATTCCAAGAAGTAAATAAAAATTTTATCTGCATCCCATAATTCCTACCACTAGAACAGTTCCCAGGGTCTGATTTGACACAGGTGGGCCTTAAAGAGGGTTGGCCTATTTCCAAGCCATCTCCTATATTCATAAAAAAACCATTCATGAATCAATTATTTCAGTGTCAATTATGGTCCATATGGGCGATTATGCTTAACTGACTTCAAGAATGTTCCTTTTCTGTATTTTCATCCAAATGGTTCATAAATACATGGCAGCCTATCCATGTATTTGAGTGAGAATAATGCTGATTTGACTGTATCTTTTAGGATAAGTGATAAGGTTTTTTGTTTGTTTTATTTGATGGAAATATTTAATATTTTTAAATGATGAAATATGGTAGAAAACAGTGAATCAAAGATATGAGCAATTTAAAATACACCTGTATCAAACTATACCATATACTCCATAAATACATATACCTACCATGTACCCACAAAAATTAAAAGATGTAAAATCCTTAGAAAATCTACATTTCTAAAGAAAAATAAGGAAAGCAACATATGTACTAGCTGGGCATAAATTTGTACCTGTTTTCCAGTGGCTTTTCAGATTCTTTGACACTAAAAAATAAAACACTAATGACAAGCATTATTATATAGTAAAGTGTTATATCATAAAGATGTCCCAAGTACTTTTGCTTTCTGGCGTTACTTTTTATCTTTTGGGGGGACATATATCCAGATGTATTAAACTAAACCCTATCTCAAGCATTGTGAGAGGCTTATGACTCTGTCCATTATTTCTATTGATTCTTGGTTTGGAGTGGCATAATTTTTAGTCTGTTCTAAACTCCTGTTCCTACAGATGTCTCAATCCTCAATTGTTATTTTCTTTAGGTTCTGACCTTGTGCTCTGCTTCTTTCTTAAGTATATGACCCAGATGTCGTTTTCCAGTTCCCCAAAGTTATAATGCAACAAGTTTACCTATGTAACTGTCTTGGGTTTGATGGATAACATAGGGAGTTTAAACACAGAAAGAACAAAAACTCAACTTAGAACAGTAGTTTTTAAAAGTCCTCTGGCCATGCTGACTAGTAGGAATTTCTCACTGGCCATCTCTTTCCTTGGTTGTCATTTTTCTGAATGTATTATTCTCCCTCTATCAGATACTTCTCTCATTTCTAGGATTCAACTAATTGGCTGCTATATCTCAGTCACCCCTTGACCCACCAATGGAAAAAGTAGACATTTTTTTCTAAACAAAAAAAAAAAAAAACAGGTTTTTCACATTAACTGATTAGTCCAAGGAAATACAAAAATATTCTAGTAAGTAAACAAAGAAATAATAAGTGAAATATTTCATTAATGTATTTTACATATTAGGATGCTGAGCAATTTTTGTGGAGTGCATCATGCTGACAGTGGAGTTGGTATCCCGTTGATAGCCAAGAGGCTGTTGGCTGCTGACAGCAGTGCCCATCCTGACTGATTGGTACCCACACCCAGCAGTTATTACATACTTTGAATATCATCTCTGGCTATATCTATTTCTTATTTAAAATAAAGGCATGCATTAATGTATGATGAGTTTTAGTTTTTTTGGTAGGTACTTCATTTTTTACTTACAGTTGACCCACCTCGGGTTGCTTTGCTTGCTGTCAATCAAAGATTGATAGTAATGATATGTCTTAAAGAAACAATAAATATATGTAAGAAAACTGTCTAGTGAAATACATCACTTGCTCTTTTCTTTTTTCCCAATCTTCCTATCTGAAGATCAAGTTGCAGATTTACATGATTTTGTCAGTGGCACATGGATCAGAATTTAGCATTTAAAAACATTTACATATAAGTTTTAGAAAACATTTAGCTATTTCTGTGTTTTCTATCCTGTGAGATTTTTGATAAGTTAAAAAATCTCAAAGCTGGTCTGAGTTACTACTGCTATGAAAACTGAAAAAACTAAAATTTCACTGTGGATAACATATTGAAGCATATTTGTTTAGATTCTTCTTTTAGCTGATTTTCTCTGGTTTAAGTATAAACTTCTAAAAGCAGGCATAGCAATATCTCAATCAGATATATCATACTAGGAGTCTAACTCCTAGAATGTTTACTTTAAGTTTATATGTTTGACTCAATGTTTATAACCCCAGAATGTTTGAACCTTATTTCCAGAAATCAGTCTATAAACTTAAGGAGATGAAAATATTTTTGTTTAAAAAAAAAATGGCATCTCTCCCAGGTATATAGTAATTATAATCTCTTAGAAGCAAGGTCTCTCCCCCTTTTTTTTAATTTGGAAAATGTGGGAATAGGATGAATGCAATTCTATGGCAAATTAATAGCCCTGAAAAAGTAACTACAAACACATTTCTGGTTTTCTGCTGCTGGTAAAGATGTCTGCTGCTGGTTCCATTTTGATGAAGGTGCTGACATTATCACTGTGGAAAAGGAGCAGTACAAAGGCTGCCATCTTCTCTTTTAAAGCTCTGTGTTACTCTTTAAAGTTAACACTTTTTCAAATTCCAGGTGTAAAGGCTCAGATGAACAGTGAAGAAATTCCAAGATACCTATAGAAAACAAAATTGTAGCCCATGTGTCTTTATAATATCTCAAAGCTCTCAAGATATATAACATGAATATTCTTTTTTGCACATTTTAACATCTCTGGAACAAGGTTGTGTGTTGTGGGGGCCCTGATTTCATCACTGCCTGTCCATGTGCATCAAAAACTTGCAGAATGAATGTCAGCAGCTTGGAGAGAAATTCCAGGAACAGCACTGCATCAACAGCACTCTTACTGCCTAGAGAACAGTATTGTGTGGTAAACAAATTTGAATTAAAAATGCTTCGGAAGACTAAACCCAAAATGTGGGTAAACTTCAGGAAGACCTTAACCAATTTGTTGTGCTTATATTTTAATTTTTACAAAGGCCTAGGAATGATATAAGATAACCTAAAGTTCAATAAGTACTAAAAAGAAAAAGAACCTTATCAATAAGTATGAAGTGAAAATTCTGGGTTATAGAAAACATTGTACTATAACTTCTTTAGCAGTATTTTCCCCCCATGGTACATAAAATAATAGCATCCTCACAATCAGTACCATACCGTGATTCTGATACACACACAGATTGTGGGAATACAGAATTCTTAAATTGCTAATTTTAGCAAAATGTTTGTCGTTATGTTTTTTAAAGGGGTGATATGAGTCATACCATATCAAAGGAGACATTAAAGCATGTTTAGGAGAGACTGGAAAATAAATTTTAAAAGGATTTAAAATATCCTTTCATTCCATAAATAACATTCTTTTTGAGGACTACTTCCAAATATGTTCTTTAAAAGTGAACTTCAAAGTCTGACTTTGGGCCATAAGTAAACACTTTGTCTGTTTATTATAGACAATCATTTTGGAGGGTTTTGAAGTTTATTTTGGAAGAGGATTTAGCATTCTGCAAGTTTATATTTAAGATTGAAATATTGACTGATAGTTTTTCCTAAGGTGTAATAGACATAATAAGTGCCTAGCAACGTTCAATATTTTCAGAGTGTTTGCCATTACTGTATTTGATGATTATTATCTTTAGAAAATCCCTCTGATCCCTCTTTCAAAAGAGGAACCCAAAATTACCTCTAAATCACTTCACTGTCTATATGTAATCTATAATTTAATATTGCTAAGTGAATACAGTAACACCTCATTTTCCCAGCATTGCCGAAAATTTGTTGTGTATCAGTATATCTCTTGGATAACTGAAGGATAGAAATGTAAATTCCAAACCTTAAACTTTTTTTCTTTACATTTCTGATAGAAATATTTCTGTAACACACCTTGCTGTTATTCTTAGATGTAGCATACTGAAAATTGAAACTAAAATTTCGTCATATGTGGCAGTTTCAAGAGAGAAACAGCTTCATTTGTTGATGCATCTTTGGTACAGAATGGGTAGTAAGATAAGTGGAAGCAGTCAGTGGAAATGCACTGCACTCAAAATAAATGAACTTTTGCCTTCTCTTGAAGACATGGATGCATTCTAAGTATCAGTTATAGCAAACACTGGGGGTTTTCTGCTTCTGGATTCCATTACCACCTCAGGCACAGGACTCTCAAATGTGCATCAGTTCTGTAATCTTGCTGCACGATTTGACAGAAAGTTCAAATGTATTCTGACCGATGCTTGGATTAAGCATTGCCTCATGTTGCTTCTCCTCCTCACTTTCTTCTTTATACTCATGGCACAGATTCTGTTTTAACTGTCCAAATTTGAAATCTTGGCAGAATCTGTGATTTTCTCCATGTTCAACCTTCCAGCTAGGTCTGTCAGTTGTACCTCTGCTTACCTGTTTATATCTCTACTATCTCTACTCTGTTAAAAAGAAAAGACTTACCATTGCCATTGCCTGGAACATTTTCATTTGCCTTATGAATGTTGACTAGGTCTCCAGTCTCTTCAGTTTCTTTCGGTGTGTTCAGCACAACTGACAGATTACCCTGCTCATGGCACAGCTGCGATTGCCACTTTCTTGTTCAAATATCTTAGAAATTCCCTGTTTTTTTTTTTTTTCTTTTAAAATTATCTTTTACCAAATAATAAAATGCAATTACCAGCAGAGGCCCAACACCAACTTCCATTGGGTCACATATGGATGAAAGGATATGGAAGTATTCTGGCATTGAGCACCACAGTCCTTTCCTACAAATCATCTGATTAGCAACCTGCTGTAAAATATCCTTGGGAATCAGGATCAAATGTAGCACTCTTCCATTTCCAGGATAAATCATTACTTGGGAAATCTGCTTTATATACTCTTTAGAAACCACTTGAGATCCATTGACCTTTCATAGTTTATCTACACATACTATGAATACTTACCTACAAATACTATACATTTCTTCAGCAACTTGAGACGTTACTGAATCCTTTCAAGGCCCTCAATTCTTCTGATTGTGTATTCATTTCTATATTCATGTGTTTTTCACAATTTTAATTGAAATACTATTATGCATAGGTGTGCCAGGTGTTATAGACACAGAAACAGATGATTTTGCCCTTACAGAGCTTATAGACTAGCCCTTCTCATTACTTTGGGTTGAAATTCATACACTTGTATTGTATATTCTATTTTTAGAATTTGAAGATCTTTTTGCTTATAAAAGAAAAATAGATTCTATTGTTTGTTAGCAAATTACCCCTTTCCCCAAGTTAGTAAGCTTCTTCCTTTCCTGTCTTTTCTTATTGCTTCAAATATGATGGAAAATACTTTTTATTATTCTAATTGTCTTTCACAAGTCTCAGCTCATCTCAAATGTAGCACTTTTAACACTGATTTAAAACATACTCCTCTGTGTGTGTGTGTGTTTGTGTATATGTATATATACATATATATATATCTGTGTATGTTTTTTAACTTTATAGTGTATCATGTATTTTTTATTTAATTAAATATATTCTGAAAACATGATATTTAATGTCTGTTTAATAGTCTATCTTATTTAAGTATATCCTATGTGGGGTTATTTGGGTTCAGTCCAAATTTTTTTTTTTTGCTTGTTCAGCAATTTTAAATACTGCTTCTGTGAACATCTTGGTACATAATTCTTTGCCTGCATTTCTGATTATTTCCTTACACAATACTCTAATGTCCAAATAGTGTCCAGTTCTTGTGCTTAGGGACTAAATAGACTGGATGTTTTTCAAATTGATGTCCAGTGAATATTTTTCACTCCATGATCTCTAGAACTTTTTGGGTGACTGACTAGCTAGAGTGTTGCCCATCTGTGCCTCAAGATCTTCCATGTTCCCCTCCAATTTACAGCTTTGCTGCCTAGGTATCTGTAAGGACACGGGAAGCAAGGTAAGGACCTACACATTGCTGGGTAATGATGGTAGAGGGTAAACTGGAGTATGCATGCCTACGTGTGTGCATGTGTGGAAGGTAAAGGGGCTATTGATGCTGAAGGCAACCAGTTTATGATTTCCTGTGAGTTTAGAAAATGGTAATATACAGACTTTTTAGACTGATGCTGAATATTAGCTTAAAAAACCCTGAAACCCTAAGCTCAAAAGCTTGGCCAACTATAGTAAAATATTTTGTCTCATTTTTATTAGTATTTCTTTAGTCTTGCTACTTTTTTCTTATTTCTTCCCTCTTTTCTTTATGTAGCATTTGAGATAATGAGTAAATTATGTAAACTATGTATGTTATTTCAGTTTCAATCTTACATTATTGCTTTTAGCCTGTAGCTCAAATCAGGATCAATTGAAGGTTCTTATTTCAAAGAGGGTCCTTAAAGGCATACATTCAGTCATTTATATGGGAACTCCTTCCAATTTTAACTGATTAAAAAAATTGAGTGCTATAATATACCTTTAAGCTCCTCTATTTGGTTTACTCTTCCTGTTATGATGACTGACTTTTCATTTGTATGAAATTTCTAGAATTTAATATTTCAGCTTTGTTTTCTTTGGGATAAAGGAGCAGGATGTTATTCTACTCATATCTCAGTGGATTATATAGAGGGATTATTGTATAGAACTATGTTTCTGACATCTTGTGGAGGGGGCTTTCTTTGTCCATGTTGACCTCTTTGTCTCATGAGGCATACTGTTGTAACTGAATTTTTGGGTCTAATTCATACCAGGAAATACATGTCTTATGTGGCCACTGTGTGTTGCTGCAATGTGTGAGCTGAGAAAGCTATTGGGCTGTAAGTTTTCCTTTAGAATGTTTGCAGAACCCTCAGGTGCTATTGAAAGTGAAGGATAAGACTGATCTCAGGAAAACAAAGGTTTTATTACACTTTCTCAAGTAATGAGGCTATCTAGAGAAAATAAAAAACAAAGCAGTAAAAGTCGTACATGTGGTGCCATGTGCCAACAAGATAAATGGCTGACCAAATATAAAAAAGTCCCCAGTGGGTCGCTGCTAGCCTAAGGTTATCTACTCATGCTGCTGTGGATCTTCCAGAGGAAAAATCAAACACCTGCATCACATCAAACAAATATATGCACCTGAGGTTTGTGCATTTTCCCCCATTAACCCGGCCTCTATTTTCAAATAAATACAGTAGGCTATAAAGGTTGAAAATTAAACATTGGTTTGCAGCAGATGAAGTGTCAGATGCTTGACTAAGCTACCACATTGTCATCATTATCCTCATCTTATTTTGGACCTACAAATTAAAGGCAACAGTGGTTAAGTTTCACTAGAGATATTGCAATGTTATACTCATATAATAGCAATTTTGTGAATAAAAATTTTTATTTTTCACCTGACTCTATGTATATCTAAGGTTTGTTACTAAAGCAGCGCTCTCAAGTTCTTGAGTGTTCTTATTGGGTTAAAATGTCTGGATAGACCTAAGATAAAGTATCACGCCACTATGACAGTCTACTGCATCTATGTTCTTGTGAAGCAGCAAACTGGCGAAATTGTCAAGGATGGACCTGAAGAAGGTCAGTAGAGTGACCACAGTTGACAACATTGAATCTAAAATAATACATTTCCAGCTTCATTTTCTTTATATTTCTACCCTGGGATCACAGCAACTGTGCTATAGCACTGGCAACATTCAGAGTACTGTCCCTTTTTGTTGAACTCACAAGAAATATATTGGACCTGAGCCTTTTGGATTCAGGAGGGAAACTTGAGTCCATACATAAGGTGTAAACAACTGTTAGACTCCATTTCCAGAAATTTTATAGGAATTATTTTATAGTAGCAGGATACTCTGAGAATAATCCCAATATTTATAAAAATTTAATGGCTAAAACATAGACTCAAACTACCATTTTAAAGGTTTAAAATTTTTTCCTAAAACTTAAGAGTAGAAAATGAAATTTGATCTTATCTTTGGAGAACTCTTTCACCACATAAAATATTCTTTTAAAACTCCCTGTAAGGGGCCTTCATCACCTGCAAAAAAAAAAAAAAAAAAAAGTAATTCTAAAATCATTTTTCAGGCTGAGAAATTAAATGTTCTGTTTAATAAAATAAGTTGAGTGTCATTTCAATAACATTGCTCCTATACAGTTATTTTTTATTTTTTATTTCTAAGTCTGAATTGAATTTGCTTGAAGACTTCCGAAATCAAAATTTAAGGCACTGCAGATTAAAAAGGACTAATTTTTTGGGAACATGTGCATTATTTCACTATAAGTTTTTGCACTCATAGAACTGTAAGACTAGACCAAACTAGGAGGGAAATAAATATGTGAATTTCTCTTTATTTTAAACTAGAAATGAGACTGAAAAGGGAATGGATTTGATTAGGCTTGGCACAGTGAAATCTGGGCTGAACTGCTGGTATTCTACTGCTAAGGTTATGATAGATTAGATAAACCAGATTTAGGGAATTAATTTAAGTTGCTTAAACACACTTAGCATTTGGTCAACCATCCTATCACTGGGCAGTGAATAAGATGTGAAATGTGAGAAACAGGATAATTTCCTTTCTGGAGTCCTAAAGAGTTAGTGGGAGCCCAGACTGTAGGCAGAATTAAATGGACAAACAGGATTGCCTTCTGTAGAAGATGAGATGCTCTTGATACATGGAGGCAAACTCAGAACTTAGTGGGTGTTCAGCTAGTAGGGAAGCTCCTGTGAGATGTCCCAAGTGACAACAGAGGAATGTCTGGAACCAGAGGTGAGAAGCTATAGCCAAGACTTGTAAGACAATGTAATCCTTCCCTGGGAATTCTTAAAAACAAAGGTTAAAAAATCTTAGTAGATGTGGACTTCCTGTAATGCACAGAATGGGATGTCACTCTAAGATAATTGGATTTTTGTTAAAAAACTAATAATAATTAAAATAAATGTTAGCCACAGTAATTTAGAAAAGAAAGAGGTTTATTGGACTTACAGCAACACATATGGACTTAAATCACACATATGGCTTGCAAAACAAAAAATTACTTAAGAGGCATGGAATAAAATTTCAAAAATTCATTATATCACCTTATTGCTCAAAATGCAAGAATTTTCTTATCTGCTTTACTGGCATAAATTTGACAAGAATAATTTTTCATAACCATATAATGAATGTCATGTGTGAGATTATAGATTACAAACTAAAAATTATTAGGCTTTCATATCATTATTTTCTCAAAACTTCCATAGTTTTATGTACATAATTGAACAATAAAGTAGTAGCAAAAATAGACTGCCTCAGAATTATGTATGTAACATATTTGTAAATAAAAACGTTGTCTCACTGTTAGCTCACTTTTAAAATGGAAAAGTCCATTTAAAACCTATTTCAAATACTACCCTTAAAATTTGACACTTTTACTAGGCTCCTGTAAAGCACAACTACAGCTATAAATTAGAAGAAATGATATAACTATAATAATAAATACTTCCATTAAGTTAACTGAACCAGCAATAGTTTCATTTTCTAGATATTCTTTTTGCTATATAGACCTAACACCACAAAGAAATCTGTTAAAATCTTAAAGGTAGCCAGGCACAATGGCTCATGCCTGTAATTCCAGCACTTTGGGAGGTTGAGGTGGGTGGATCACTTGAGCTCAGGAGTTCGCAACCAGCCTGGGCAACATGGTGAAACTCCGTCTCTATAAAAATACAAAAACTAGCCTGGTGTGGTGGTACATGCTTGTAGTCCCAGCTACATAGGAGGCTGAGGTGGGAGGCCTTGAGCCCAGGAGGTCGAGGCTGCAGTGAGCTGTGATAGTGCCACTGCATTCCAGCTTGAGTGACACAATGAGACCCTGTCTCAGAAAATAAAATTCTTTCATATCTGTTTAAATACTATATCAGAAGAGTCATGGAAGATATATAGAGTGATATAATTAGGGATAACAACAACAAAAAAAGCTCTGCTAAGGAGATCCATCTAGGTTCAAAATCCTGGAGGATGTCTTTAGCCTGTTTGGTAAAACTCAGCCTGAAGAGCCTGGGTTTATATATTTTCCAGAAGCAGCAGGATTTCTTAAGACACAAAGTTTAACACTTCTTATATATAGTACTTTAAATGCCTGAGAATTTTTTTTTTTTTTTAAACAGACTTTTGCTTGGTCACCCAGTCTGAAGTGCAATGGCATGATCTCAGCTCACTGCAACCTCTACCTCCCAGGTTCAGTTCAAGCAATTCTCCTGCCTCAACCTCCCGAGTAGCTGGGAATACAGGTGCCTGCCCCCATACCTAGCTAATTTTTGTATTTTTAGTAGAGGTGAGTTTTCACCATGTTGGCCAGGCTGGTCTCGAACTCCTGACCTCAAATGATCCACCCACCTTGGCCTCCCAAAATGATGGGATTACAGTCATGAGCCACCGTGCCCAGCCTTGCCTGAGAAAATTAAGAGCACATTCAGGATTCTGGCAGACGGCCACAATTAAGTCAGCTCCATAAATGACCTTAAAGTTTTCCTTTTATTAGTCTCTGCTCACTCCTGCACATGGATGAAGACTGTTTGTTTTGTTCAGTTCTGATTTTTTTGTTCAGTACAAATAAGGTTCAGTACAAATAAGATTCTTCAGCAGAAATCTGATGGGCAATGTGTGTACTTGTATGTTCTATCACTCCATTTTCACACTGCTGATAACGACATACCCAAGACTGGGTAATTTAGAAAAGAAAGAGACTTGTTGGACTTACAGTTCCACATGGCTGGGGAGGCCTCACGATCATGGAAGAAGGAGGAGCAAGACACATCTTACATGGGTGTCAGCAGACAAAAAAGAGAGCTTGTGCAGGGAAATTTCCATTTTAAAAACCATCAGATCTCGTGAGACCCATTCACTATCGTGAGAACAGCATGAGAAAGGCCCGCCCCCATGATTCAATCATCTCCCACTGGGCCCCTCCCACAACACATGGGAGGAATTATGGGAACTACAAGATGAGATGTGGGTGGGGACCCAGAGCCAAGCAATATCATTACACCTTTGGCCCCTCCCAAATCTCATATCTTCACGTTTCAAAACCAGTCATGCCTTCCCAACGGTCTGCCAAAGTCTCAACTCATTTAGGCATTAACTCAAAAGTCCATAGTCCAAAGTCACATCCAAGACAAGGGAAGCCCCTTCCACCTATGAGCCTGTAAAATCAAAAACAAGCTAGTTACTTCCTAGATACAATGGGGGTACAGACATTGGGTAAATACAACCAATCCAAATGGGAGACATTGGCCAAAACAAAGGGCCACAAGGCTCATGCAAGTCCAAAATCCAGTGGGGCAATGAAATCTTAAAGCTCCAAAATGATCTCCTTTGACTGTATGTCTCCTATCCAGGTCACTCTAATGCAAGAGGTGGGTTCCCATGGTCTTGGGCAGTTCTGCCCCTGTGGCTTTGCAGGGAACAGACTTCCTCTCGGCTGTGTTCACAGGCTGGTATTGAGTATCTGTGCCTCTTCCAGGTGCACAGTGCAAGCTGTCAGTGGATCTAACATTCTGGGATCTGGACGATGGTGGCCTTCTTCTCACAGTTCCATTGGGCGGTGCCACAGTAGGGACTCCATGTGGGTGCATCAACCCCACATATGCCTTCCGCACTGCTCCAGCAGAGGTTCTCCATGAGAACCCCGCCCCTACAGCAAACTTCTGCCTGGGCATCCTCACATTTCCATACATCTTCTGAAATCTAGCCAGAGGTTCCCAAACCCCAATTTTTGACTTTTGTGCACTTGCAGGCTCAACACCACATGGAAGCTGCCAAGGCTGGGGGCTTACACCCTCTGAAGTTACAGCCTGAACTCTATGTTGGCCCCTTTCAGCCATGGCTGTAGTGGCTGGGATGCAGGGCACCAAGTCCCTAGGCTGCACACAGCATGGAGATCCTGGGCCCAGCCCACAAAACCAGTTTTTCCTCCTGGGCCTCTGGACCTGTGATGGGAGGGGCTGCCATGAAGACCTCTGACATGCCCCAGAGACATTTGCCCCATTGTCTTGGGGATTAACATTGGGCTCCTGGTTACTTATGCAATTTCTGCAACTGGCTTGAATTTCTCCTCAGAAAATGGGATTTTTTTCATTTCTATCTTGTCAGGCTACAATTTTTTCAAACTTTTAGACTCTGTTCCCTTTTAAAACTGAATGCCTTTAACAGCACCCAACTCACCTCTTGCATGCTTTGCCGCTTAGAAATTTCTTCCACCAGATACCTTAAGTCATCTCTCTCAAGTTAAAAGTTCCACAAATCTTTAAGACGGGCAAAATGCTGCCAGTCTCTTTGCTAAAACATAGCAGGAGTTACCTTTGCTCCAATTCCCAACAAGTTCCTCTTCTCCATCTGAGACCACCTCAGCCTGGATTTCATTGTGCATATCATTATCAGCATTTTAGTCAAAGCCATTCATCAAGTCTTTAGGGAGTTCCAAACTTTCCCACATTATCCTGTCTTTTTCTGAGCATTCCAAACCATTCCAACCTTTGCCTGTTACCCAGTTCCAAAGTTGCTTCCACATTTTCGGGTATCTTTTCAGCAATGCCCCACTCTACTGGTACCAATTTACGTTCTCACACTGCTGATGAAGACATACTCGAGACTGGGCAATTTAGAAAAGGAAGAGGTTTAATGGACTTACAGTTCCACGTTGCTGGGGAGGTCTCACAATCATGGCGGAAGGCAAAGAGGAGTAAGTCACATTTTATATGGATGGCAGCAGGCAACAGAGCTTATGCAGGGAAACTCCCATTTTTAAAACCATCAGATCTCATGAGACCCATTCACTATCATGAGAACAGCATGGGAAAGACCTGCCCCCAAGAGCCAGTCATCTCCCACTGGGTCCCTCCCACAACATATGGGAACTATGGGAGCTACAAGATGAGACTTGGGTGGGGACACAGAGCCAAACCGTATCATATGTGTACCAACTGGGTTCAGTAGTCATCACAGTGGAATCAATGTGGATGAGATAAAGTTCAAATCTAATTTAACTCATGACTCACTACATCAAAATTATCAGTGTTAACAAAGCAACTTACGATTGCAATAAAGAAACACAACTTGTTCTCCTGGACACTTAATCACTTTCTTCCCAACAGCCCTAAGTCTTAAAAAACATAACAGAAGATGGATTCCCTCTAGATCCTTACACTGTAGCTTAGATAGCAGTTTGTGGTATAGACATTTCTATGGTTAACTAAAGGGAGCTCTCGAATTAGAGCATGGTATAGATGTTCTCAGTAAAGCCTTGACTTATGGACATCATTTATTTTTATGTCCTGTTCTGGTAAGCAGTCCAGCCTATGAGTTCTACATTTTATCAATTGTTTTTAGAAAAGTGCTGTTCTTTCCCCATATCCATTGTAAATCCTAGTTGTTGTTTCTATGTGCAAACTCTGGAGTCATGCATGCCCTGTGGTTTCTTTGAAGCCTATGGGTTTCTGTCAGGATTTATGTATATGTGAGCCATAGTGCTGATGCAGGTATTTAAATTTCCTTTCGGTGTGGGTCACTCTATATTTGAAGTCTAACCTGAAATGTCTTCATTGGCCACAGCATCATGACACTTTCTGAGTAATGGCAATCAAGTACCAGAAAACTACAATGGTGGGCAATATTATTTCAATGCCTTCTGACCATACCATATGAGGTACATTTGTGTTCCTACTGGCATTATGAAGAAGACACTGGGATGTGCATAGTGTCTAGGTGCCCTTGCCCTAGAAATAGAAAAACTAGGGAAAATAACTGAAGAAATGATTTCAGAAATGTAGTCTGGACCCATGTGTAGACAGAAGGAACATGTAATGAGGCTTACATTTCAGGGTTCAGGAGACAGTTTGTGATGCTCTATAAGAGCAGCAAGAGGCATTCAAGTATAGAAGTAACATTCTAGAGTCTCTGTTCCAGGATCAATGCTAAGTTACCAGATAGAGTAGCTAGATGTCTAAGTCAGCCTGGGTTGCCGTAACAAAATACTATATACTGGGTGGCTTAAACAACAGTAATTTATTTTCTCATCGTTCTAGAGGCTAGAAGTCTCAGGTCAAGGTAACAAAATACTACAGACTGTGGCATAAACAACAGTAATTTATTTTCTCACAGTTCTAGAGGATAGAAGTCACAGGTCAAGGTCAGGGCCAGTTTCTGATGAAAGGCTCTCTTCCTGACTTGTAGATGCCACTTTTTCACTGTGTCCTCAAAATAAGAGAGAGAGTGAGGGCAGGGGGGTTCTGTATCTCTTTGTCTTTTTTTTTTTTTGGAAATGGAGTTTCGCTGTTGTTGCCCAGGCTGGAGTGTAGTGGCGCCATCTTGGGTCCCTGCAACCTCTGCTTCCCATGTTCAATGGATTCTCTGCCTCAGCCTCCCAAGTAGCTGGAATTACAGGCGTGCACCACCAGGCCAGCTAATTTTTTTGTATTTTTAGTAGAGATGGGGTCTCACCATGTTGGCCAGGATGGTCTTGAACTCCTGACCTCAAGTGATCTGCCTGCCCTCAGCCTCCCAAAGTGCTAGGATTACAGGTGTGGCCCACCGTGCTCTACCGTCTCTTATAAGAAAGTCAGTTATATCTGATCAGGGCTCCACCCTTGGGACCTTATTTAACCATGGTGACCTTCTTAAAGGCCTTATTTCCAATAGAGTGTTTTGGGAGTCAGGACTTCAACACAGAAATTTGGGGGAGGAATGCAATTCAGTTCATAGCACTAGATATCACACAAGAGCAAATCCCAAAGACAGAAGTGGAACTCATATCGGGAAACAGGGTGGGCATCATGTGTACAACCAGCAGGCTAAGAGTAGGCAAGGATGGCTTTGAGCCATTTGTCAAAGGGTGTGCTATTTTCCCATTTTTTTTTTAATAGGGTATTCCCTAATAATTTATTTAGAAAAATTTTAAACCGACCATTGGAAAAAAAATAGTTCAAGGAATACCCGTATTCTCTTCACATGAATTCACCAATCATTAACAATTTTGGAGGCCCTGTTTCTTTCTTTCTCTTTGTTGAAAAAATATTTTCTTCTGGCCAGGTGCAGTGGCTCACACCTGTAATCTCAGCACTTTGGGAGGCCGAGGAGGGCAGATCACCTGAGCTTGGGAGTTTGAGACCAGCTTGACAACATGGAGAAACCCTGTCTCTACTAAAAATACAAAATTAGCCTGGCGTGGTGGCACATGCCTGTAATCCCAGCTACTCAGGAGGCTGAGGCAGGAGAATCACTTGAACTTGGGAGGTGGAGGTTGCCGGGAGCCAAGATCCGCCATTGCACTCCAGCCTGGGCAACAAGAGAAAAACTCCATCTCAAAAAAACAAAAGCTAAACAACAACAACAACAACAACAACAAATATATATATATATTTTTATGTGTATATATATGTTCTTCTATATAACCACATTATAATGATCACATTTAAGACATTTAACAAAGATGTCATAGTTGTGTCTAATTTATAACCCATGCTTAAATTTCCATTACTGTTCCTACAATGTATTTTATGGCTATATTTTTTCAGTATTCAGTCAGTGGTCAGGAATTACATTTAGTTTATATCTTTTCAATCTTCTTTAATTTGGAAGTTTCCCTTCTCTGTTGGTCTTTTATGACATTGACCTTTTGAAGAGTCTAGACACTTACTTTGAAAAATGCCTGATGATTTGGATTTGTCGGAATGCTTCTTCATGATGAGATTAAGGTTAGCATTTTTGGTGGGTATAATATGTAGGTGGGGCTGCATCCTACTCAGAGTGCCATGGCTGAATCATGTAACGTCAGTGTGTCCTATTACCAATGAAGTTTAATCGTTAGGTTGAGTTGGTGTCTTCCAGAGTTATTCATTGCAAAGACACCTTTCCCCTTACCTGTTGGGTGATATTTTGAGATTATTTTAATATCTTGATTTTAAAAATTCACTCCCATTCACTTAATATCTCATCATCCATTGATTATTCTTCCCTCAATCAATTATTATATTGGTGGTTGAAAGCTGGAGATTTTCTAACTCTATAATTCTTTTATGTTTACTAGCCCTCATTCTTCTGTAAAAAAGACCTTTCCTTTCCCCAACTTTGTTTTTTTAGTATCATTACAGACTCGTAGATTCTTGATTTTAGTTCAGTATGTTACAATTTATTACTATCATTATTCTTTTTAAAAATTGAAGTATAATTTGCATATAGTGCAGTGTATAGATACTAGATATATTTCAGATGAGTTTGGACAAGCATACACATGCAGATAATTCACACCCTTATCAAGATATGGAACATGGAATATTTCTAACACCCCAGAAAGTTTCCTCAAATTCCTTCCTAGTTAAGCACTATACTAATTCTAGGCAATCACTTTCCCTTATTAATTTTACGACTCAAATTTTTTCAAATTTGGCCAATACAAACCTTTTACGCTGACTTCTGGGCCTTTTTGTCATGTTTCCATCCATTTTTGAGCACTGCTTGCTTTCCCGCACACTCATCTTTTGACTTTACTTAGGTGTTTTTGCCATATTAAGGTTTATTTTAATGCAGCTAAATAATCATTGTTTTTTCTTAATTGTAGCTGGATCTCCAATTATAGTTACAAAGCCTTTCCCCACAGGTAGTACCTGTATGGTTCCATCATTTACATTGAATTTCTTATGTATTTGGAGTTCATTCTACTGAATATACAGAAAGAAGCCACATTTATCATTTTCTCAAAGGTATTTTGGTTGTCCTAATGCCATTTGTCAAAAATTCCAGCTTTTCCTCAGTGATTTGAGATGCCGGCTTTGTTACACATTAAGCTTCCATGTGTACTTCGGCTGTTCTGCACTTTCTATTCCAGACCACTGGTCTTAATTTTACTTTGTCTTATGTCAGATTGCTTATTTCTGATTGTTTATTTCTGATTGTTTATTTCTGATTGTTTCCCTTTGCCTAATATAATTTGCCTATCCCTTTTTCAGCATTTTGAAACAATTCATTTTAGATGTCTTTTATATTCACTATGCCATTGGCTTTTACTCTTTGAGCCAACTTGGAAACCTCTTTCTTTTAATAGATAAGTATGTTTATGTTTATTATCATGACCATTTGCTCCTAACTTTTTCATATTCTTTTCTTGTATTTACTATCAGTTTTATGTTGTTTACTGTGCTTCTTTCTCTCTATGATCTGTTCTTTGCTTATTTTTCTTTTATGTATTCCTTTCTGAATCAAAAAATGTGTATGACTGTGCTAGTACATTATGCTTTTTAAAATAATTTCAACTTTTAGATTCAAAGAGTACAAGTTCAGGTTTGTTACATGGGCATATTGTGTGATGCTGAGGTTTGGGGTACAACTGATTCTATCACCCAGGTAGTGAGCATAGTACCCAATAGTAAGTTTTTCAACCCTTTCTCCCCTCTCTTTGTCCCACCTCTAGTTGTCCCCAGTGCCTATTGTTGCCATCTTTATGTCCATGAGTAACCAGTGTTTAGCTCCCACGTATAAGTGAGAACATGCAGTATTTGGTGTTTTGTTCCTGCATTAATTTGCCTAGAATAAGGGCCTCCAGCTACATCTATGTTGCATGATTTCATTCTTTTTTATGGCTGCTCCCACTTGTTTTTGTTGACAAGTGATGGCTCTGTAGTGAGGGAAGCAGGACACTTTGATGAAGCCATTTTAAAATTTCATTTTCATACAACCGTTTTGACTGAGAAGAACTTCACAGAGCAGTTTTGATGAGACTGTATCAGCATGATTCTGTACAAATATGAAAATTTCAACATTTTATTTTCAAGAGATATCCCTTTTACTTATTTCATCCCTATTCCATACCTTACGGGAAAATTTTCACTTTCTCCTTTAAGAAGTTATTTTATTCTCAAACTTTTAATGGCTGTGTTTTATTTATATTTTAAATCTTCAACATGTTTTAAATTACATAAATAGTATATGCTTCTGAAGGCAAATTCAAAAAGTATAAAATGTATAAAGTTATACATATACATGATAAGGAAGTCAAAATTATCTAATCCTCTCTATTCCCACATCCTAGTGTTCACTACAGTTAACAGTTTACTACAACCATCCCAAGAATAGTCTGGGATTATTAATTAAGCAAACTTTCAGTTAAGTTCTCAGAGAATAAGCGACTAGGTCTTAGTGAAATGTTCTAATGCACCTGTATAAAAACAATATTAGGTTAGAATTTTGGCTAGTGCACTAAGATAATATATACTGTACTTTAAAGTGAGATGAGAAAAATATTGATGCGAAATTGTCAAAGGAGATGTCAAAAACTATTTTTTGTTTTTTTAAGCTCTTTAACTCACTCAAAAATATATAACATTTAGGAGAATTGAAGATAAATGGAAGATTTTTGGTAGGGAAATATTTATATGCTGTAACCCTTCTAACACATGGTGGGCAGGGTGGTGAAATTTGTGCCTTTACACTCATTCAAGAGAAATGGGCCTTGAAAAGACCATTTGGAGTGTCAAGTATTCTCTGGGAAAAGCAGACTGGGGTCTGACTCCCACCTGAGAAATCTAGTGGACGAAGGGTCAAGTTTGATAAAGTGGGTGATATGAACTTCATAAACTGAGTGTTTTTTCTCAAGCTGATATAAAAATAATACTTGAATAATGAATAATATCACATTCATTGCTTAGAAATTACATACAGAAAGTTCACTTTGAAAAAGAATTTTCGATGTGATAATTCCTACTCTTAGTTTTGCTTGAAAATTCCAAGGTAAGATGAAATAAAAATGTATACACATATAAGCACACACCTAAATAATTTTAAATATAATGCCATTTTGTATCATATAATTTTTCTTTTTCATGAAATTTGCAAACCCAGTTTGGAGAAAAAATATGTCAAGTTACATTATGAGTCACTGAATTGTACATTTAAAATTGGTGAATTTTACTGCATATAATTTATACCTTAATAAAGCTAATTAAAAATTGCATTATCTGGAAAAAATCCATTAAAAGTTGTCAGAAAGAGTAGAATAATTCACTACTTTGTGAATTAATATCACTACCTTGTGATATTAATATATTAAAACTTTGATAACCAGATTATAAAATATAAAATATTCTTTTGCTTTGGGTCTATACCAATCATTTATGTTTGCTGTCTTTTGTGTTTACTTTCCCACTGATTTGACATCAAATCCTGGCCCATTATATTTAGAAACTAAGCTATCACTTTTAAAACTATAGGCTCTATGCTTACCAGATGGCTTTGGAAGTTCTCCCAGAAATATTTTCATTGTCATAATCCACTTCACAATCCCATCATGAATGAGATCATTAGGGAATGACATCATTTTCAATACCTCCTAGATTATAAAATTAAAAAAAAAAACCGTCATCTTCTATTTGTTTCTCTTAAATAATCATGTCCTAAATGAATCAGGATATAATTTCTAAATCACACACACACAAACACACAAGGTAACATGAAATCATATGACTAGAGGAATTTCTCAGGACATATATAGTTATGTGTGGTCATAAAGTGCTAAAGGCTTTAAAAAATACCCTGGGAATATACTATGCCAGGCCAATGGGAAGAATCCACCAAGAGATGGCGGAGCAGACGAATTCAGAAAGGTGGTAAGAAAGCACCTAGGAGCTTTTCTGCATTCTTTACTCCTTTGAGAGACTACATAGAAAGTCGCCGCTGTCTTTAAAAAGAGGGATTACATAATGAGAGCTTCAAATTCCTATTTTTTTATTTGGTCATCCATACATGCATATAGTCAACAAATACGTATGATACATATTCAATATGTAATAGGATAAGCACTAGAGATAGAGTTGTGAAGAAGTTAGATATGGTCTCTGCTCTCATGGAGCTAAAATGTTAGTTGGCAAGACAATCGACCAGTAACAAATTACAGGGATAATTTTACGTTTTCAAATGTTGTCAGTGTTATAAAGAAGTTAATGTTTCTATAAAAGTCTCTATCAGAAGGTCATAAGCAGATCTAGAGGGCCATGAAATCTTCCTTCGACTCAGCTTTAAAAGACAATGAAGAATTAACTGCAGGAGGAAGTTTGGTGTATGGTGTGTGGAAGAGACTGTTCCAGAGAGAAAAACCTCAGGTACCATGTCTTTGAGACAGAAAACTACACTACTGTGGTAGTAAGCTGATGGATCAGAACTCTGAAATTGGGGAGGAAAAAGCAGCTTTCTTTCACAAAAAATATTGCCATCCACCAGAAAAATATTTTTGGATAAAAATATTTCCTCCTTTAAAACGAAACATCCCTTAAAAGGATCAAATCAAGTCTATCTTAGAGTGAATTATTTTAGAAAGTAAACAACATCACTTTGTAATTTGGTTTTCAGGCAATGGTTTGGAAGAGAAAGGGGGTGCTGAGTGAGGGCCATGTGTGGAACTATGTGGCTTATCTACTCCAAACTTCAGATTGGCATTATGGTGAAGTCCATTTAAAGATTCTATCCCAGTGCCCTGATAGCATTAGCTAATTCAACAGGGTGTAGTTACAGATGCCTGTTATATCCCAGCCACTGGCTGGCCTCGGAGGTCTTGGCGTGTCTTACTGCAGTGCCCATATTGCTAATGACAGCGATAGCCATAGAGACACAAATGAACAGGAATGACAGAGATTTGGCTTCTGAGCTTCTTTCTCTTTCTTGCTGGGTGGCCCTAGTCTTCCAGGTGTGTGTCAGAGATTATTGCAAATAAGGGTAATTATAGTCACAGCTGCTCTGAGCTGGTCTGATTAAGATAGAATAGGAGGTTTTCTTATGCAGAGAAATAGCTTCTAAAATGATGCCAACTAATGATAGAAATTTAAGACAAGACCCAATGCCATTTTTGAAATTATAGGTTATTTTTGAAGCTGAATAAATCATTTGCTTTTCTGGGAAAGTGTTACGAGTGTACAGTCTTATTTTTACCGTTTTTTATGGGGGATGTTTGCATCACAGAGCATTTGAAAACATTGTTAAACTACACTTCTGGCAGGTGGTATTACTGTTCACAATTATACATGATGCCCTTTTCTTATATATAGTTTATCCCTCCCAGCTTATTGCCACAGCACTTCCCTGCTTCCTGGTGTGGAAGGTGTATGTTTCCCCTCCTTTGCCACTGATTTTGAATTTAACCACGTAATTTCTCTGGCCATTGGAATGTGAACAGCTATAACTATGCTACCTGAAATTAGAGGCTTTAAATGAAATTCTAAGGAATAACTTAGTATTGTGGTTTTCTTCTCAGCTCCATAAATGGGTATGTTCCACACTTCAGCTTACATGAGTAAAAAAACCTATAGAGCTGAGTTAAGCAGAGCCCCCATAGTTACATCTATCTAATAACTGCCTATATGAAACATAAATAAGAACAAAATGCTTGTTTTTGTAAGCCCATGGGATTTAAAGGTTGTTATGTAGAAGGCTGGACAGTATAGAATTTGATACTTAGAAGTGGAGTGTTATCAAAATAAAAAACTTGAAATATATGGCATTGATTTTGGGGGCCAGAGGCAGCTAGCAGTGAGAAAACTTATTAAAGGCTAGAAAATGGGTGACACATTTTATGCAGCAGCAAAATATTTGACAAAATATTTTGGGCAACACATATATCATATACTGAAGGCTTCCAGTAAAGAGGATTTGAAATGTTACTAATGTGAATTAGTCGTTAGAAACTGCATTTGATAATACAAGAAAAAGAATGAGTGCAAAAGTAAGTGACTTGTTTGACACAGGAGATGAAAAGGAGACTAAAGTGCTGAGAAACTCCAGGATTTGCAGGCCTGGAAAATCAAACTGTTTCTCATCTCTAACTGGTGAAAAGATAAATATTTTGAGCCACAAAGGCTAATTAAGACTCAAAATAGGACTCGTTTTAAGGACAAAGACCAAGTTAATGCCTGTGCACAAAACCTGATTGGATTAAGGCATCTCTCAGTAAATCATTTCAGTTGGACAAAATGTCTTGGGTGGGAAAAGAAAACCAGTGGAATAATCTCATGAAGTCTGATAAGCTCAAATACCTGTAATCAAGTTTAGACAGAGAGACAGATTTGTAAAAGAATAGAGAGTGAGTCTATTAGTACATAGAGGAGAATAGATTAAATGGACATTAAAAAGGAGAAACGTTAAAACTTAAAAAAGTTTTAATGCCAAGAGTATTGCCAAAAATAGAAGATTGTGTGGCTTTTTATAGCTTAAAATGTCTTGCCTACACTCAACTTTCTGAGGATAAGATGGCCAAAAAAGCTGCTCACCCCAAGAAAGGAATATTTTATAACTCTTTTTTCAGATTTGGCAACAGAGGGTAAAGAACAAGGAAGAAAGAGGCTGGTGCCTGTAACCCTGGAGAATATTCTCTGGAATGTTAATTCAAGTTTCAGACCCCTAATCAAAGACTTAATAAAAATAGTTTCCTCTATCCCCAAGGCCAGCATGTTTGCCCAGTGGGATTTCAGAACTGCTACCTACTATGAGTTTTCTGTTTTTTTTTTTCTTTTCTTTTTTTTTTTTTTTATTTCACGTTCAAATTGGAATGTTTATGTGTTTATTCTGCCTCTTCTCTATCATTTTGTGTTGGGTGCTTGTGAAGAAGATAATTTGTTTACTTAGTTCATGTATCCAGATCAAGATTTGCCATTTGGATCTGATGGCGATGAGATCATGAACTTTCAAGGCTGAAGTTTGGATTGGTTGAAACTTTTAGGATGTCTTCCATGTGGCTGTAAGTAAATTTTGTGTGTACAGTGAACAAAGTGAGTATCTGTGACCAACAAAGGCAACCGAGGTGGATTGTATTTACAGTTACTCACTTCCTCCTCCTAAGCAGGAGAATTACATATCACTGCTGATTGCATAATTTGGCCTTGGCCACGTGGCTTACTTTGTCCAGTGAAATATAATGTATTCCACATATAAACAAAAGCTTTAAATGCAATGTCTTGTTTAAACTAGGCCTCTTGCTTTTCTTCTTTTCAAGTATTTATGAGAATGTCTTAGAAAGGGCTGCTTCTTTAGCCTGGGAGCAGGAATGGGGAGACACATAAAGCAGAGACAACCAGAGCCAGGAAAGTATCTCTGAGACAGTGATGTGTAAAATCAGAAAAAATTAAATGTTTATTTCATAGGCCACTGAGATTTTGGATTAATTGTTATGCAGCAAAACTGACTGATATAGCACTTAAGAAATTAGGGATTTTTCAGGATTGATGTGTTTAGCTTCATGAATTCAATCTTGATTATAAACCTAAAGCACTTGTAAGAGTACCCAAATAGACATTCATGGCTTCTTTTTAGAAGCTTGCATATTCTCTTATCTTCATGTTTTTGAATATAAAATTTAATTTGTACAAATCAATGGAAATTTAGATGAACTTTTATTTCCTTAAAAGTCCTATAAGTGTTGATAATTTTGACATCATGCTGTTTTGGGTTTCATAATTGTATGATAGAAAATATTTGGGGAGGAAAAATAATTTGTTTTCCCTGAGTGTTCCATAGGGGGAAAAGACCCTACTATTAAAACAAACCCCATATTAAAAGGTGGGTTTATAATTAATTTCAGGTGGGCCTATCTACATGTGTGTATATAGAAAATTTTATATTAATTTAAAGCAACAATTATAGATGAATTAACAGTTAGCAAGTAATAAAGCTGGTAATAGAGGAAATATATGAGAATATTTAAGTCATGTTGCAGGGAGATTTTAACAGTTAAA
Organism: Chlorocebus sabaeus; assembly: GCF_047675955.1. Lineage (NCBI taxonomy): Eukaryota > Metazoa > Chordata > Mammalia > Primates > Cercopithecidae > Chlorocebus > Chlorocebus sabaeus. The sequence continues at coordinate 71,192,414 of NC_132910.1, forward strand.
AATATCTTCCTGTTTCATAGACACGCAGACTTATAAACCAGACATAAATATCTATTTAAGATGGTTCAGTCATGTTTAGTGTAAGTCATGATTATGTGATTTTTAAAGGCAGTCATACAAAGACTGAGAAAGAAAAATACCTTAATTGTACTAGCGAATAATATTGACAGCCTATAATGACGAAACATTGTTTTTAAGGGTAAAAATACAATTTTATGGTTACAATGGCTGTCCTCAATACACTGGTTGACATTAAATGTCAGAGTATCTGAAACTGTCCATGTCTCCAGGAGCCAGTCCTTACTGAGTTATAGTGAGAGGTATAGGAATTCCATTTGACAGAATGTCATGATGAAATTGATCTAGAATCTCTGCAAACTGCTGCTATTTTCTCTTTTGCTTCCTTCAAAATTTCTGGACTTTCTACTAAGTAGATACACGCGGAAAATCATGGGAAGAAATTAGTGTGGGATACAGTAATACAGTGGTTAGTCAATGAGAAATAAATAAAATCTTTATTTGGGGTCTGCAAAGAAAAGAAATGACAAAAAGAAAAACAAAAAGAAAAGAAAAATAAGACCTTGTTTTATTCAGGGAAATGACACTATCAGTATAATAGTCAGACAGTTTAAATACTATAAATGACCTAAAGTTGTTATATAATTATGGATAATTTATTAATTTGGAGGAACAGATACCATGTTTTTCAATAATTCATAGAAAAAACATCTCCATGGTCATAAAAATGTATTTCTCAAAGAAAATATACATATATTTCAAAGGCTCAGTAAAAAGACATTCATATCCCAAGGCAGGATTTAGTGAAATTTTTACTGCTCTGTGTTGAATGAAGATCTCTGTAATATTTGTCTATGTTTAGGCTTATCAGAGGTTAAATGCTGAAGGTGGTAATGCCAAAAATGTTATCACTTATCTGTTGTCATTTGAAGAGAAATACTTAGAGTTTCAATTATTATTTTCTGGGAAATTGGGGATTTTCTTGGAAATCAGGCTTTTTAGAATTATAGATGTGAAAAATTTGTGTGGTGGTAATTTGATCATGAGATCAACAGGGAATGACCTCATAAAAAGATTTTTAAAAGTCTTACATAACTTTGATTCATGTGGCATAAAGGTTAAATTATTTTTTGGATCTTAGAAAAAGAAAATAATTATGACTACTTTTGGCATTTATTTCAATCAACATAAAGCATGTACATTATATGACATGCCTAATTAAGAAAAAACAGAAAAGTTTACATTATCCAGAAACTTTAATTTCTATTACATTTTTTTTTTTCATGAAAACACTTTCTTGTTTCTTATAGGAAAATATATTTTCTGGAATTGGAGTCACTATTTTGAGCCTTTCACAGATATGGTTGTTTCCTACCACTAGTACACCTTCTTATAATAAACACCACAAAAAGCTAGATGCCACTGGCTGTATGGACCTGAATTTTGAGTAAGAACTCCTATTGATTTATTGAAGCCTTTTCAGGGATCAAGAATATCTACAACTACCCAAAATATGCTAATACAGTTTGTCACTTTGTGGCATGATGTTGAATAGCTTAAGCTTTGGGTATTGATAGATAGGGTTTGGACTACTAGCTCTATCATTTACCAGGTTAGGTAATTTTCTTAACTTCTCTAAGCCTCAATTTCTTCATATGAAAAAGAATAATAAGAATAACTAGACTGGGCACAGTGGCTCACACCTGTAATCCCAGCACTTTGGAAGGCCGAGGTGGGCGGATCACCTGAGGTCAGGAGTTCCAGACCAACCTGGCCAACTTGGCAAAACCCTGTTTCTACTGAAAATACAGAAATTAGCCAGGTGTAGTGGTGGGCGGCTGTAGTCCCAACTACTCAGGAGACCAAGGCAGAAGAATCACTTGAACGCGGCAGGCAGAGGTTGTAGTGAGCCGAGATTGTGCCACTGCACTCTAGCCAGCGTGATAGAGCAAGAATCTTTCTCAAAAAAATAAAAATAAAAAGAATAGCTAACTTATGATTTGCAAAGATGATTAAATAAGGTATTGTATTGTATATAAAAGTACTTACTGTGTTTCACACGTTGTTGGAACACAATAAATGGTAGGAAAAATGCGTTTTCTTATTTATGCCCCTGTATTAGTCCATTTTCATGCTCCTGATAAAGACATACCGAAGTCTGGGCAATTTGCAAAAGAAAGAGGTTTAATTGGACTAAACTGCACATGGCTGGGGAGGTGTCACAATCACGGCAGAAGGCAAGGAGGAGCAAGTCCCATCTTACATGGATGGCAGCAGGCAAAGAGAGAATGAGGAAGACGCAAAATTGGAAACCCCTGATAAAACCATTAGATCTTGTGAGACTTATTCACTACCACGAGAACAGTATAGGGGAAACTGTACCCACAATTCAGTTATCTTCCACTGGATCCCTCCCACAACACCTGGGAGGTATGGGAGTACAATTCAGAATGAGATTTTGGTGGGGACACAGAGGCAAATCATATCATTTCACCCATGGCCTCTGTCAAATGTCATGTCCTCACATTTCAAAACCAGTCATGCCTTCCCAACATTCCCCAAAGTCTCAACTCATTTCAGTGTTAACTCAAAAGTGCACCATCCAAAATCTCATTTGAGACAAGGCAAGTCCCTTCTGCCTAGGAGCTGTAAAATCAAAAGCAAGCTAGTTATTTCCTAGATACAGTAGGGGTACACACATTGGGTAAATACAACCAATCCAAATGTGTGACATTGACCCAAACAAAGGGGCTACAGGGCCCATGCAAGTCCAAAATCCAGTGGGGCAATGAAATCTTAAAGCTCCAAAATGATCTCCTTTGACTCTATGTCTCATATCCATGCCACACTGATACAAGAGTTGAGTTCCCATGGTCTTGGACAGCTCTGCCTCTGTGGCTCTGCAGGGCACAGCCTCCCTTTTGGCTGCTATCATGGGCTGGCATTGAGCGTCTGTAGCTTTTCCAGGTGCACGGTGCAAGCTATCAGTTAGGGGTCTGGAGGATGGTGGCCCTCTTCTCACACCTCCACTAGGTGGTGCCCCAGGAGGGACTCTGTGTGGGGGCTCCAACCCCACATTTCCCTTCCGCACTGCCCTAGCAGAGGTTCTCCATGAGGACACTGCCCCTGCAGCAAACTTCTGCCTGGGTGTCCAGGCATTCCTGTACATCTTCTGAAATCTAGGTGAAGGTTCCCAAACCCTAATTCTTGACTTCTGTGCACCCACAGACTCAACACCATGGGGAAGCTGCCAAGGCTTCAGAGGGATTGCACCCTCTGAATAATATATTGTCAGACAATAAATATACTGTCTGACAAAATATATCACTGTATAATAATGCTAGGCCGGTAGACAGTCTTCAGATATTTTTGTGGACTGGGTAGAAAGCACAAACTAAAATTACCTGAAGTATCCAAATCATATTTTTCAGTGGCATTATGAATTTAATTTTAGGTAATGGCTATTCCCATAATTATCTGTGAAATCTCTAAAAATTCCAGGAAAAAAAAAAAATTCTTACTACCCCTACAAAACTTATTCTATTAGCTAGTAGCTAAGTGTGTGTGTTTGTGTGTGTGTGTGTGTGTGTGTGTGTGTGTGTGTGTGTGTGTGATTTCTAGCCTAAATCTTTCCTTGAACTTGATATTCCTTTTATGTTGCTTTTGGTGAAACAAATGAAAAAAAGTTAGTCATTTTTCTCTCTAAAAACTGTCTATATATTTGAACACAGCTGTTAACCATTTTACGGCCTTCCCTCTGGGAGACGAGCACATGTTTAGAGATGCACTGTAGTTCTAGCAAGGTTAATGGTAACAACTTTAAGGAAAAAATCTGTAGTATGAAAAATAAAGAGTGATAATAAAAATATTTAATTCTGAGATGGATTCTACCTTAATATATTATTTTTAAAATAATAAACTACTAACTCTTTGTGACTCAATGTATTCATCTGTAAAATGGGGATAAAATGCTGATTCCATGATCTGTGCATAATATTTTAAATGACATTAGTTGCAAATATAACGAAGCAGATATGATATAAAATGATCCTTTACTTTTGGCTAATTATAAAATACATTTCTGGTGTTCCTACAGTACATAAGCTACCTAGGGGTTGATACAGACAGAAGACAGGGAAATATTGGTTAGAAGAAGGTGATTCCCTGGCAAAGGTCCCACCCTCAAGCCTGGACTCTCATGGCCTTAAAAGGAAATAGGCATTTCTGTTTTAGCACCCAAAAGTTACATTTTGGCCCACCACGCCTCCCTATCCTAGATCCATATAAACCCCAAACCCCCAGCCCCAGAGGGAGATGAAGAAACAAACAGAAGAGCAGAATAACAGCAGAGTGGTATGGCAGAGAAAAGAGAAGAAGCATCTGAACACCAAGAGGAATTCAACTGGGGACAGTTGGTGAGGAGATTGACCGCTGGGTGGCCAAACCCCAGGGGAAGATTATTTTCCTACTCCATCCCTCTTCCAGCTCTCCATCCATCCCATTGAGAGCCACCTTCACCACTCAACAAAACCCCCACATTCAGCATCCTTTAAGTCCATGTGTGACTCCATTCTTTTGGAATGCTGGACAAGAGCTCAGGATACCAAAAGCTGTCATACTGGTCCTCTGCCCTTGCAAAAAGGTCCACTGAGCTGAGCCGGTTAACACTTGTATTAGTCTGTTCTCACACTGCTGATAAAGACATACGTGAGACTGGGCAATTTACAAAATAAAGAGGTTTAATGGATTCACAGTTCCACACAACTAGGAAGGCCTCACAATCATGGCAGAAGGTGAAAGGCATGTCTCACATGGTGGCAGACAAGAGAAGAGAGCTTGAGCAGGAAAACTACCCTTTATAAAACCATCATATCTTGTGAGACTTATTCACTATTATGAAAATAGCATGGGAAAGACCTGCCCCCATGATTCAGTTATCTCCCACTGGGTCCCTGCCACAACGTGGGAATTATGGGAGCTACAATTCAAGATGAGATTTGGGTGTTGACACAGCCAAACCATATCAACACTTAAGCTGTGCACTGTTTTAGTCTACAGACTGAAAGAGTGCACTGTAACACACGCCCACTTGGGCTCCTGCACCTGTCCATCTGTGTGCTCCCCCTCCAGTAAGGAGTTTGAGCAGTGGCAGTGACCCAACAGATGAACCACACCCCTGTCACATGTCCTGCAGTGGGGGTCAGGGAACTCTCCCATTTCAGTGTGATTTCTGATATCAAGAAATTTCTTTACAAAACAGGAGGATGGAAAGGATGTGGCCAAGAACACAGGTTCCAAGTCAAACAGCCTTGGTTTACTACTAATTAAATATGACCTTGAGGAAGTCACTTAATATTTCCTACCTTGGTTTTCCCATCTGTATAGTGGGCATAATAATAATAATCCTTCCTTCTAGGAATGGCATGAGTTATACATGAGAGAAAATATGTAAAATTGGTAATTATTGGTATTATATACTTGGTTTTTATAATTAATTATAGATAAAATTACTTAAAATTACTTGGCATAAATTACTCACTATTTGGCTGTTTTCATGACCACTGTTAACTGACTTGCTACCCTTGGGCAAGACACTTAATTTTTCTGAGTTGTCATTTACCATGTGTAAAATGCCCATAAATCCCTATTTTGTAAGTTTGCTTGTTGGAGTCTATAAGCTTCTAGCTCATAGTTTATGATAAATATTACATTTTTCTTGTTTATGCTGTTTTTGACCTCTATTGCCTTTTCTATTTTGCATTATTACTGTTATTTTTAAAAACTAAAGTCATTGTCTTTCAGCAGTAGTTTATCTAAATTTAAAGGGTTTGCCCAAAATGAGTGATATATGCATCAATCGTTCTAACTCAATTAGTGACTGAAATGCTTCCTCCGTACCAGCACTATCACTGTGAGGGATGTGGGGCTATCAAGGACCACCTGTTTTTGGGTGATTGGCAGGGAACCTGTAATCCAGGGGGGCAATTCCCATGGGGACTTGCACAGTTGACACTACAGGCTGGCTCCTTTGCTGAATAATCCACAGATGGGCTTCAGGGCTGCTCCCTTCTGTAGATGAGGAGCTGTGCATGTCAGCACTGGCCTAGGGCTTTGTTCTACAGGGCCCTTTGGCTAGCCATCTCAGGGGCTCTCCTGGCACATTACAAGGTATGTCTCCTGTCTTTGCAGATCTCATCCTGCCTTTCCTGGGCCCCTGCCCTCCAAGGCCAGGCCTCACCTGTTCTGTCCACTTCACCAGATTCAAGTGCCAGGGTATCTGCCTTTACCTCCATTTTCTCTCCAGCCTTTACTATGGCATACAACTCATCCTCTGTTCACCTCAGGGACTTTCCCTGAAAAAACCCAGTTTGTAAAACTTCTTTGACATCTTGAAAGACCCAAAGCTCCTGTAGGAAATGGAAATACCACTGTGTATTCAGCGAGCAGCCTTGAGGTGCAGGGAAGAAAGGAAAACCCAATGCTGAAAGTGAATATTCCAGGAACTTCTCTCATCACTTATGTGGGGCCACAGTGTTGCTTTGTTGTCCTCTAAATGTGTGGTGCATGCGTCACTGCATCTACTTCACCATAATACCTGATCTTTAGGAATCTCATCAGTTCTGCATTTTAGAAAGCTCTGTAAGCATACTTGGGCCCAAGCTTTATCTGTGCTTCCAAGAACATAATAAAATTGTCTATAATATCTTGACTCAAGACATTGAGAAAGCTTCCAACCCCACTGGAAACAAAAAAAATGTATTTTTTAAAAAGAAAGAAAATAAGAAAGCTGTTCACATCATTTGGCCCATAACTCCTATTTCTAACTATATGTTGAATGACTACTATGTGCTAGGCTCTGTAAAAATGATAGTTGATGTTAGTGGCCCCTGTGAGCTCTGAGTACATAGCCTTATTTAATCCCTGTAATAATCCCAGTGAGTGGGCATAATTACTACCACCATTCTACAGGTGAGGAAACTGGAACTTGCATGAGTTAAACAGAAGGAGGGGGCAGGATTGGGCCTGGAAGGCAGGCCTGCTTGTTAGAAGGCAAATATTCTGTGTTTGACCACTCTGCTCTCCCATCTTATTTAACTAGAAGCTGCCTGCTTGGAAATTTTAACTATTTGTTAGAAGCCTCTGATAAGGAAAAATGCAAGAAAGGCCCTGATAGCTGTGTGCATTCATTTAAAATGGCTCATGTTTTATATAAAAAGAACAGCCTCTTATCCCATCATTCCTGTAGGCTTAATTTTCTGATTATCCAAACACAGGCAAGGTTATAAAATGTCAAGTTAGAGGACTGGGGACAAAGATGTTGCTAGAAGTAAGCACTCAAGGAGAGTGGCAACAGGGACAAGTGGTAGTGACAGTGCGGGGGAAAGACGGAGACTCCACCAACAAAACAAAGCACAACACCAGAGCACATCCACGACAGCAGGGACCTCATCTGACCTGTATGCCACTGAACACCCAGCACTCAGGAGAACACATCTTGTTGACAAGCTTAACAAATGAATACGTGTTAGAAAACACTGCAGAATGCTGAGGCCTTTTGGTATGAAGAAAAATCATTTCTTAAAGAATGTTCCTTGCAACAGTAGGCCCAAATCTGTTTTTAAGAAAACAATACAAAATTGTGTGTCTAGTTAGTTATGTATATGCTTCATATTGTATTCCAATCTGTCATTTTTGCCATGCAACTAGCTCTGGAGCTATCCCTCAGTTAAGAAATCTGTTTAGTTTGGTTTTGTCCCATGTTATCCTTTTGATCAGAAAACCTTTTTTATATAACACCTGAAAATGTGCTTGGAGGCTGTATTTTGAGAAAGACAAAAGTACACTTCTGAATGCTGGTGTAGGGCCAGCAGTTGTACATCTTTGATGTGCTTGAAGGCTCTACTATTTTAGAGCTAGTTCAGAAAAAATCAACGGACTATGTAATTTATGTTAGAAGCCAAGGTAGTGACAGAAATTTAAAAAAAGATATCCAATAAGACAAAGAAAAAATTATGTTTTGCTACTTAAAATGTTAACATTTTATAAATCTGGAAAAATGCCTCTGATAGTCTTCCCCTCTTGGTCCTGGCCCCAGCAAGCTGGCCTGTATGGATGACATTGGCTGGTTTCCTTGATTTCTACCTGCTAGTGAGGGGCCTAGTAGGAGATCCCCAGGGGGCAACTGTGAAGTCAGGGTCTAAATGCCCTGCCTCCTTCCCTGCCCAGTCGCTTCAGGTTGGTTGCCTCTCCCCACATGATTTGCTCTTTCTGGGTTCCAGTAATACCCACTCTCTTTGTCCTTTCTGATAGACACAACCTCAATACTGCTAGCCTGAGATATTGCACTCTTCTCTATGATCAGCTCATACTTTTAAAAATAATTGTTTCAATTAAATCCTCTTTGAATTATCCTAATTGAGTGTACCAGTCATTTCCTATGTATTGTTTATCTTCTTTGTGAGTGAGTAGTTGGTTATTTGGAATATGTCTGTATAACACTAATATGATTTGCAGTTACCCTGATAATTTATTTAACTGGATAAATATTATTTTGTTTTAAATTTCCTAAAGAAAACTTATTTTTTCTTTTTCTTTTTTTTTTTTGCTAGAGAGTTCAGGGTCAACTCTGACAGTAGAACGTAATGGTTAGATTAGGAGCAGATACTCTGGGATGAAAATGGTTGGGTTTTAATTTTAGTTCTGTCTCCATTAATTGTGTGACCCCAGGCAAGTCATTTAACCTCTCAAGTACTCAGTTTATCAGTAAAGGATGGATAATAATAGTGGGTGACCTAAAGATTATAATGAACATTTTCAAAGTCAATATTTAAAAAGCACTTAAAACAGTGCCTGATACATATTAAATGGTAAGTATTTACATAATAGACATTATGATTTTATTGAGTGCCTATTGGGTTCTGAGAAGTATGTTAAATACTTTTTAATGTTTTATTCCATTCACTCCTCAAAACAATCTTGTTAAGTAGATGTATTCATTTAATAGAAGAAATTGAAAATCAGAGTAATTAGATAATTTGCCTCAGACCGCATGGTAACTAAACAGTAAGGTTGAGCTTGGAAGGCAGATTGGAATTATATCTTTATTAAATTAAATCACACACACAAAGAATGTATACATATGAATATATACACAGACTTATCTCTACATACTATATATGATACTTAATACATAATATTTAAATTTACAGAATACTGTGCCTAGCATATCATAGGTGCTCAGTAAATGTTGCTTCATCTCACTCCTAAATCCCACTTCAACACACTGATTCTGTCTTATATGTAAAGGAGTAAAATGAACTTTCTAGAAGTTCTGTGCGTATAAACTGGAGAGAAAAAGGATGTAACTTACCTACACCACCTAATCTCTCCCTTCTTCCCACTGTCCCAAGAAAATAAAAGCATTAAATTAACAACGTATTTGAAGATATACAAAATATGGATTATTTCAAACATACTAAGATATTAACTTAGAAAGCCATGGGGGGCTGTGATTGCTGCAGTGGATGAGTCCCAGATAACGAGATCAAAGGTGAGCAGGAGTCTAGCCAGATGTCTCACTCAAGGGCTCTGCCTGTTTTCAAAGTAACTGATGGATGATGAGAGAGGTTACATTGGAATGCTTTTGAATGCTGTACATGAATGTCATAAATGTTAGAAGTTTTATCAATGAATCAAATGGCTTTTGGCCAACAACAATTTGTTAAAGCACCACTCACTTAAAACATCATCCGATTTTATACAGACATAACTAGGAATTCAATCAGAAGGGACCTTTTCTCGAAACCATCATAAAACTTACCCATACCACTATTATGCCAGTGTTCCATATGGAATTTGAAAATATCATTTGAGTTAAGAATTTTAAAAATTCCAAAATATTATTACTTTGTTAATTATCAAAATAACTTTGTTAATTGCAAATGTTATAGGCAGAAGTTAGATTTAAATAAAGGTCCTTCTAGCTCCAAAATTCATGTGTTTTCTTCTGTACATACATTGTCTCCAACTTCAGATATATATATTTTTTTCTTTAATGCTATCAAAGTGACTAGCTCATTAATCTGTAAGTTTTGCACTGGAACATCCAGGGTAGTAGTTACTAGCCAAAGGTTACCCATTCCAATATTTATTAGTTACTCTTATCCTTTCCCTTAGAAGTTATTTATTTATTTATCTAAAGATTTGCCTTCTTTAGTCTAGGTCTAGAGAATCTTACATGATCCCCAGCTCTCTCTTTTTTTTTTTTTTTTTAAAAAAGCTTTTCTTCATAATAAACAGGAAGAAAACAAGAAAAACAAGTTGTTGTTGTTGTTTTTTTCCACTTTCTTAGTGTTTCACTGAAAAATGTCTTTGGACTCTACATTTTATTTTTCTTTTTGGTTTCTTGAGTAAATGTGTTCATTGTAATTTCAGGAGTCGTGATATTATTATAGCAGTTAAACTTTCTTATTCTTTGACTTCTGACTTTGTTTTAATTGGTCTTAAGCCAAATTCAGGAAGTATAACTTTTTTTTGTTCCATACAGTTATTATTGACACTGTTTTAAAATCATTAGTGGAATCACTATGTTACATGGCTTTATATGGCTCTTACTACACTTTTTTTTTTTTTTTTCTGGGACTAGGAGCTGATTCAACTACATCTTCCAAAGAGACTAATTATTGATTCAGCTTTGGTACCCAAATGATACTGAACAGCAGATGAGAAAACCTTCTTATGTTTGCTTTCCAATTCTCCCTAGGAACAGAATCTCTGACCCACAGGCTGGGGTCTTCCTGGTCACCTTGAAGTCTATCTTTAAGTATTGACAGAGTTATATAATATTTTACAAAGTGATGTGGACTTACACACCAACAAGTATCAAAGGGGAAGGCAGGAGCCCTTGTCCTGTGAACCAGGACCCAAATGCTAGCTGAGGATAACTTACACATTTGAATGTTGGGTAGTTTCTTTCTGTGGAGGGCCTGGGTCTTCGGCTCAGTTCCAAGTAGGCATTTTTATCCTATTGACAGAGAAAAGCATTTGGTAATTTATCAGTGGTAACCTTAGCATTTTATGGTATGGAAAGTGCCAAGTTTTCTTAGATTTATTAAATGCTATTGTTGTTTTAGAATATTACATATTCTTTTTCTTTTAGGATAATTTTTCTCCTTCTCAGAGACTCTGTCTTACCTTGAGATATTTAGTTGATTTTTGGGAAGTCAGAAAGTATCTCTGAGGAATGATTTTACTAGAAAGGCCAACCATTTGATCATACCTCTAAAGAGTGTGGCAGAAAAAGGATGTTTCTTCCAAGTAGAAGGACACTACATAAATGAATCCATACACATCAGAGGGAACATGTCATATCATTCCTTTTCAAATAATAAAGAGCGAATTGTTAGAAAACTTACATGTCAAGTGTGCAAACAATTGGACAAAAACTAGAGTCTCAGAGATAAAAGAAATTACCTGGATCAAAAAGAATTCAGACTGGGGCATGTAAGAGTTTTCATGACAATGACACAATAATCGTTGCTGATAGTAGCTTCAATCATTAGATGCTATTTTTCTTCATCCAAACAACATAGCATAGTGTTTAAGTGAGTAGACTTTAAACCCAGGTAATCCGGGCTTGAATCCTAGCAGAGCCGCCTTAGAGCCATGTGTCCTTGGGTCATTTACTTATTCTCCCTAGTACTCAGTTTTCCCATATTTAAATAAGGGGTTGTAATACTACTTACCTCACAAATGTTATGAAGTTAAATGAGTTATTTAAAAGTGTTTAGGACTAAGTCTTGCACAAAGTAAGTGTTTTTTAAATGCTTGTAAGGTTAATATCATAATATCAATATATTTATAATGTTTACTGGGCAACTGTGTTCAAAGATACTGTACTGCAACATTGTCCCTGCCTGCAAAGGATGTTTAGTCAGGAAAACCTGATAGCATTCAGATATGAGAAGAAGGATGCTAAATGTATGCTCTTGCAGATAGTGATTTGTAAAATTTTAAAGTTGCTTAATTTTATTTTAACTAGAAAACTTGAAATGGTTACTTTTTATTGTTAACTCCCTAAGAGTATATACTACCCTTTACATATATGTGTGTGTGTGTGTGTGTATAATATATATATATATAAAATCACAGGACATAACAAAGAATTAGACACAAAGGTAGGGGCCATCAGTACTTGTTTTTAAAAATGAATTAACATTTACTCAGGTAGATGTCAAGCTACTTCATTTATTCTTATAATTGGACTAAACGTAGCCCTTGGTTATATAGACATGGCCTTTAAGTTTCAAATATCGTCATTTGTTGAACTGTTCATGTAAAACTCTCACTATAGTTTATTGTATAGGGGATTTATTAAAAACTAAAACCAAAATGCTTTATTTATACTAGCTATAAATAGAATAAAATATAACTTTATTAGTGTCATATTTAAATAATCCATATTTACAAAATAATATTTTAAGAATTATAATTCTATCGGGTACAGTGGCTCACGCCTGTAATCCCAGCACTTTGAGAGGCCGAGGTAGGTGGATCACCTGAGGTCAGGAGTTCAAGACCAGCCTGGCCAACATGGTGAAACCCCATCTCTACTAAAAATACAAAAATTACCTGGGTGTGGTGGTATGTGCCTGTAATCCCAGCTACTGGGGAGGCTACGTCAGTAGAATCACTTGAACTCAGGAGGTAGAGGTTGCAGTGAGCTGAGATTACACCACTGCACTCCAGCCTGGGTGACAGAGTGAGACTCTGACTCAACATATCTAATTCTATCAGGCTTCAATATAAGCAATTGAGTATTCACCTAACAGCAGTAAAATTAAAAGGGAAAATTTTCAAAATTATTTCAAAAGACAGACAAAATAAATTTAAAATGGAAGCAATTTACTCTTAAGGCTCACATTTAAATATCCTGCATTTGTAAAACATTTGAATTGGAATTCTATCAAGCTATATCTGAATAATGGTCTAACCACTTAATAGTAATGAAACTAAAGAAAAACACAACATTTCTTTAGAAAAGAAACAGTAGAATTTTGCTGTGCTTCAGAATCTTCCAAAGTAGGCTCATTGAAGGGCTGGATTCTTCTACAGAGTGGGGGAATGGGGGAATACCCAGTGCTTGGGTATAAAGACATTTCTCTTTGCTAATAAAAAATATGTTAGGCCAGGAGTATCTCTCAATGATGAGTCTTCTTTGGGATGCCTGTGTTATCTTGAGTAGAATGGAGAGGTAGAAAAAAAAGTTCTCTTCCTATGAACTGCCCCCTGGAGCTCTTCTTTCCCATGTGACTTCTGACTGGGGGAGGAGGCAGAGGAAGAAAGATTGGACCTGAATTAGGTGCACATAAGTTGTTGAGATCATCCTTTGGGTCATTTCTGCTGGATTCAATGTTTGAAGATGCCCAATCCTAAGGGTTAACAAAAGACAGTACATTTTGGTTTCTGCTGGTCTAAAGAGAGTATGCCAAGCTAGACAGCAGGATAAATTGCATAAGGCTTCTGTGGAGAAATTGTTGGAAAATATAGTAACTTGATAGAGGAACCATTTTCCTATGATTCTAGATCCATTGAGGTAACATTTTGGATACATTCAAACACTCAGTCCTTCAACTATCACAACTTAATGCCACTGCTTTCTTGGTGGACTGATAATCCAGAATATAACGTGGTGGTCCTCTCCGACTTTTGACATATGCCTTGTTTTAAGCATCAGGGATATAAGGAGCTCCTTTAAATTTAAGGAATTAAATGTAAGCTCTACCCTATTGAATTTTTTTCTGTCATTTGTATTTTCTTTTCTTCATTTATTGAGTTTTCTCTTGGCCAGTAGAGCTTTTGATCAATTACTGTGAACAATTACTTTCCCCCATGGGAAACCATTTGCCTTTAATAAGAGCAACTGCTTTTTAATTTTTCTGTTAAAATGTTTGCTTGTTTTCTATAGGTGTGCATCATTTCACAATTATTGGCAATGGTTCAATGGTTTCATCTGCTTTGAACAGTTTCTTTTCTATCATTAAGAGGTAAGTTCTCAATTTATTGACTATTGCCATATATGTTATTTACTTTGTTTTCTCAGTGAAGGTCAATAATGTCTTTAAGTTTTTTGGTGAAGATTTCGAATATCACTTTCAAACTGTGTGCTTTCTATCTTCAATGAAGTCAGTTTAAAAATTTTTAAAATCTCGGTTTGGAGAATTTAAATTTGATCTGTAAATTTATTATATATAATAGAAACATGCTTGAGAAGGTGAATATTATAAAATAATAATTTTAATAATTGCTGATTTTTCAAAGAAAATCTCTGGAGTATATAGAGCTTTTCTAAACCAGTCTTATGTTTTTACCCTGAAGACCTGTTATGAATATGTAGCTGGAGGCACTTTCCCAAATGTAAACAAGGTTGGAATACTTTTCCCAATGTCTGCTGTTGTAAACATTGTCCATGTTTAATAATATTAATATGTTATGATATAAACATTGTCTATGTCTAATGATATTAAAATGTTACTAACATCACTGTGAACATTCAATATGCAACTTTATCTTTCTATCTTTGGCACCTGAGGAAACAAGTAGGTTTCCTTTCTTGGTGTGTGTAATGTGACATATACCTGCCATTGGACTATTGTCACAAAGTTACCAACTTAAGCCAGTAGTTTTCCCTTCCTCTTTTCCAAAGTAGTTGATTATTAGGGAATTGATGTCAAATGACTTAAGTTTAAAGCTTTGTGGAATACCTCTGTGTGTTTGTGTGTGTTTGTGTGTTGTGTGTATTTGGGGAAATGCTTATTAATATCTCTGTTATTGATCTTACTGTCAATTGATGTGCTTACTCAACTGAATAGTGGTAATCTTATTATCTATTGCTACATGTGCTGTGAGAATGCAAATAGTTATTTATCAAAGCCTGGCTTGTCATAAGATTAACTTTTTGTTTCTATTTAAATATAAAGATGGCAACAATGAAACTCTCTCGTAAAATGATATTATTTTCTACTGTATTTCATTATGGTAAAGAAAAATTTTAAAGGCATTTTTCAAAAGATTATAATATATTTCACCTAAATAAATCCCTCTCTTTAAAAACATGTATATATAGCATATGTATTTGTGTATAAGCAGAAGTTTTGTTTATGTCTGTGTATACAATACACTTACCTCTTTTCATTACAGGATAGAATGCAAATCTAGGAAATCCTCTCAAAGGGGATTATCTTTTAACATATTTGAGTCAATTTTAGAAAAGCAAACCACAAAGCTTGATTAAATTACCAACTTTATTTGATTTTGTTTATTTTTAATGAATTCTTTTGTGATTTTTGTCTGGATAAAATTCAGGCTGCATACTGTACCTTTTGGAACATACCCATCAACAAATTGCAAACTTCTGCAACTTCCACATTTTTGAATTATCCTTTTGTTAAACTTTTTACAAAATCACCAAAAGAATCAAGAAAATATCATTTAGCAGAACTTTGTATAACTTTTATACTTATATTTGTTATAAGATCTGGGAACATAGATTTCCAGTATAAACCCAAGTATTTTTATTAAAAACTTGTGTTTCTGTTGTTAGTTTGAGAGCACCAAATATCCTACCTGTTTACTCACTGCTATTTTTTCAGTCCCTGGAATGAAACATATGAGTAAAAGAAAATGAATTCTAGATTTTCATGAAGTCATAGTAATAGAAAGGCTTTTTAGTGTCACTGATCTCATCATCATAAGTTATCGATTGGTGAATAGTATTTTATATTCAACATGTACCTTCATGTACAAGATGGCCCTTATAAATAACATATAAGATATGAAAAAAGATACCCAGAATATGTCTATGTTACTGATGAAAAAGTTAATGTATGTCATAATCAGACCAGAATTCAGATCTCAGCTGTGTTTCACTGTACTTTTCATTGTATTGCCTCTTGATTACAGATCTGCTGTAGCTTATAATCATATGGACCACTAATCTCTATAATATCTTCAGAGAGAAATGTTGTTGAAATTCTGTTTAGGATCTATTCCAGTGTATAACCATCCTCATTGATCAACAATTTAACTTAAAATTTAACCAAGTTACTTGACCAAAATTGAAGTTCATTTCTCCATAAAAGAACTCATGCATTACAACAGAAAGTAAGTTATACTTTTCACAGAATACTCTTTATATACTTAAAGCATTTACAAATAATTTCCTCTTTCCAAATGTCTTTAATTTTTTAAAAATAAAACATACATTACTTTCTTGTAGTAATTTTTATTCCATTAGAACTTGTGTTTCTCCATTCTCCTCTGCCCTCAATATTTGTATCTCCACGTGATTTTACTCACTTCTTTCAAATTCTGTTTCCCACGATTTCATATTCAAAATCTTAATTGACTTTCTACAGCATGGACAAATACATCCTTAGCCTGGCATCCAAAACCTTAAGTGATACAATCCAACCTACAATTGCAACCTTAATTTTTTCAACTCATATGTATGTCTTATACATAATTGAGCTTCAGCCTGAACTAGGATGGACTTAAGAAGTTGTGACTTTAATATTTGAGATGTTGATATTGAATAAGTATGCCCAAAGGTCCATGGACTCCAGTCATTATTGAGGCACTCTTTGTATTGTAAGAATTACAAGCTGATGTGAATGTGAAAACAGCACTCAAATTATAGTGTACCCACTATACACAAGTCTTGTGGAAGGAGTTTCAAACATTTTGGTCTCAGGACTTCTTTACACTCTTAAAAATTATTGAGCCCTCCAAGGAGCTTTTGTTTAAGTGCGTTATATCTATAGATATTTACTCTATTAGGCTATATCACAAGTAAAACTGTGAAGAGGAAATACTGCTAATGCTGACATTTGCAGTTTTTGGTGCAGTGGCTCATGTCTGTAATCCCAGCACTTTGGGAGGCTGAGATGGAAGGATTGCTGGAGTCCAGGAGTTCGAGACCAGCCTGGACAACATGGTGAAACACCATCTCTACTAAAAATAACACAAATTAGCTGGGCATGGTGGCATGTGCCTGTAGTCCCAGCTACTTGGCCTGAGGCAGGAGAATCCCTGGAACCCGGGAGATGGAGGCTACAGTGAGTCGAGATAACACCACTGCACTCCAGCTTGGGTAACAGAGCAAGACCCTATCTCAAAAAAACAAACAACAACAACAACAACAAAACAAAACAAACAAAAAAAACTCTTAATAAGAGAAAGGCAATTTTGAAATAAATAAATTATTGAGGCCTCCAAGGAGCTTTCGTTGAAGTAGGTTATATCTATAGATATTTACTCTATTAGAAATTAAAACCAAGAACTATTAATTTATTTAGAGTATTTTATCTATTTAAACTACTAATTAATTTAAATCAACAGTAATAAACTCATTATATGTTAACATGAGTGCATAATTTCATCAAAATTAAACATTTTCTTATTCTGGGCACAGTGGTTTCCACCTGTAATCCCAGCATCTTGAGAGGCTGAGGCAGGCAGATCACTTGAGGTCAGGAGTTAGAGACTAATCTGGCCAACATGGTGAAACCCCATCTCTACTAAAAATACAAAAGTTTAGCCAGGCGTGGTGGCAGGCTCCTGTAATCCCAGCTATTCAGGAGGGTGAGGCAGGAGAATCACTTGAACCTGGAAGGCAGAGGTTGCAGTGAGCCGAGATCATGCCACTGCACTCCAGCCTGGGTGACAGATTGAGACCCTGCCTCAAAAAAAAAAAATAAATACATACATACATACATTTTCTTAAAATATTTGTGAGGAAAGTGGATTTTTTTTTTTTTCAAATCTCTTCAGTATTTTGCTTAACAGAATATAGCTGAATCCTCATAGCTATTTCTGTGATAGCTATTTCTTTGGAAAAACTCCACTATGTATTTGTGAAAGAAGGAGAATGTAAAAAGCAAATAACTTCTGAATATTACAATGAATATGTTTTTGAGTTTGTGGACCCCCTCAAAATATCTCAGGCACCTCCTGGAAAAAATGTAAATCAGATAAAATGTAAACGTGATAAGACATATGGGCGGTAGGTGTTTTAAGGCAGTTTAGTCTACTCGGACAGTATGTGCTCTCATGGGCTTATCCATATAGGCAAATGCTTTATATTTTCCTTTGAAATCATCTGTTTTTTTGATTCATTGTTTCAGCTTTAGTTTGTTATGAATATAGACACATGGTTGATAGTTTCTGTGCATTAGAGAATCAGGTCCTTGATTCTTGGAACACACCTTAAGAACCACTCACATAGAGGTTAAGAGCTTAGGCTTTGATGCCCACTGCCTGTTTGTGTAGATCAGCTTCTCCACTCCTAGTTCTGTAATACTGGACAGGTTATTAGACTTCTTATGCAACGGTGTTTCCTCCTCCAAAATGGAATTAACAATTAATATATCTCGAGCTGTGTTTTGAGGGTTAAATAAATTAATACATGATTTGCAATTATAACCGTTCTTAGCACTAGAAATAGTCAATTTTATGGCAAGGTCAATACATTTTTTTTTCTATCTGGGGCTCCTCTCTCTATCCCTGGTATTCAGTGTCTTATCCAAATTAATATTTATTTGTCTTAAAGATAGAAAAGTAGGGAATACCTTTTATGTTGATGAAGTCAACATTTAGACAGTGTTAATCCTTTGATATTTAGTTATCAAATAATTCAGATATAGCTGTATTACCACAGGGATTTCAATATGTACCTGAAAGAGGTAAGAGCAAGCTCTGAACATTTTCATAAATCTACAAAGTCTTATTCATTGCATTCATTTGCATCAATTTTCCTTTTTTTTTCAGCAATCTGTCATGCTTAATTTAGTCCTTCCTTTCTCACTAGATTAAGAGAACATAAACAAGTCTAGAATTCATTCATTCATTCATTCATTCATTCATTCATTCATTCGTCGTGTACCTGTTGTGAAATGCCAAGCGTTCTGCTAAGCTCTATTACGGAATCTTAAAATTTTGTGGCAAAAGACACATATTAAACCAATGAGCAACAAAACAAGAGTATAGATTTATAATGTGAGAAGATTTTGAAATGGTCTTTCTTGTTGCTTTTTTATGCTTTCAATATTATCTTTATGACATATTAAATGTTTAAGCTTTTATTAAGATTGACTTTGTTATATTCACTTTGTTATATGTAAAATAATCGATAAGAAATGATTGGGCAGATAGGGAAACCATGAAAAGAGCATTAGTTGATCTAGCTTCTGGTTTCAACTTTGACACTAACTAACAATATGATTTGAATAAGATATGAACATTTTACTTTCATTTTTCTCAAATACAAAAGTAAGCAGTCATCTAAAATATCTCCCAGAGCTATTATATTTGTTATTTTAGGAGTAAGTATATCTTTACACCAATTTTACCATGTTGTTTGAGTGAGGTATTATTCTATTGTAGCATTTTAATTTCACAGTTGTAATTACTTTTTTCAGTCTATCAATCCATGGGATTGCGAGCATCTTGAAGTTGGTTTCTGAATCGTCGTCATTTTTATGTACCCAGAATGCTCAGTGCAAATTTTGTTGAATGTTGAATGTACTTTTAAACTGTATTTGTGATGGCAAATAGTCCTAAAAGACTTTTCATTAAGTTTCCTGGAATGACCAACGGAAACAGGTCTGAACCTACGTTTCTGAGTACATTGAAAAGAATAGTAAGTGTTTCATAAAGGTTAAATTTTAAGGAACAAGGGCTCTACTTGATTGGACTTTTCACATATGAAACTGTGTTCACGAGTCTTTAATTTTATCGTGTCCAGCAGATGGCACTAGTGCCTCAACTAAAACTCCAGTTTGAAGCAAATGTAAGATAATGCATACCTTAAAACTAAGCTGATGTCATAAAAATCCAAGAGAATATCACACACATATTCAGATCTGTATAGTTAAATGAAACATGAAATTGCTGAATAAGTATTTATCTTTTAAAAAATTCTCTGAATTTTATGTTTTAATTCATCGCAATTACTCTAGAAAAATAAAAGACTACAAAGGGGAGAAAACAAACACAAACTGGGGAAATATTCCAGAACAAAAAGTTCCTCCAAGGTCAGGACATGCTCCAAGATGCTTTTTGGCCATATCTTCTCTGCAAAATTTATGAAAAATAATCACAAAAAGGAATAAAAACTATTCAATTTCTTCTTTTTCTAAGCTGTCTCTTGTCTTCGTTGTATTTTAGTACCCTACCAATTGTATACAATTATGAAAGAGACATGCATGAGATACTGTTGAAAATTATAGAAGAAAAGCAAGAATAGGCCAATACTTCTAAAGCTTAACTTGAAAAAATTATTGTTTTTCAGAAAGATTTTTTGGCATTGAAAGCCTTGATTCACAATAACATCCTCCTTCTTGAATATTGTTATGTTCTTTTCCCAATCAAGCAATCAACAGTTTTCCTTTTCTTTTAAAATCTGAAATGAACAAATGTTTTCTCACAAAATCTTAACATGTCATTTTTTTATTAGTAAAAATCTTTACTGCCTTTCTTATTATATGCAATTAGGCTATATTAGTTGTTAACGATTTGTAACTTTTAAATTTGATACGTTCACCCTTTCATTTAATCTATTTTTTCAAACCTAATGAATATTATTAGCTGATTGAAATTAACAACTCATTTAAAAGAAACAGAGTTTTATAATATCCTGTTTCTTCCTCAGAGTAGTTTGATAGTATTAACGTAATAACTATTCTCACTTTATTCAATAAGATCAAAGTAATTATTTGGTGGAAGCATAGAAACAACATTTATTTGCCCTTGACTGGATCTTTAATACAGCACCTCTACTTAAGAAATTTAAGAAATACTCTGAGAAGCTATTTATATAGAGAAATTTTGTCATTCAATCATGCTTTTGGTGAAATAATTATTAAAGATTATTAAGCATTAAATAACTATTAAGGATTCTTAAGGATTAAAATATAAGGCTTTAATTTGTTGATTTTTAAAAATTCTGTAATTTAATAATAATGTTCAAAGAAAGGAATAGAACCATCTAGTCTCAAAAGTGGGAGGGGCCTATTGTGACTTCCCTATCTCTTTTTCTCCTCACCCTCTCTAACTTAGTGACTCATCCAGTTTTACTTCGTGTCTGTTGTCATTATCTTGAGCAAATAAAAAATAGAGGGAATAAAAATCAAGAATGTGTGCCTTAGGAGAGGACAAGGTACCTTACAATCTCATATTGAAAATTAAATAAAAATATACTAAGTTATAAAACCAAAGAGAGAGAGAAAGCAAAACAAAACAACAACAAAAAGTATACTGTGAGTTTATGTGGTCACCAATGTAGAACATGTAGTTACAGACTCTAGATTTCTTTAATTATTTTATAGTCATCTGAAGAATAATTGGTTTGTTGGGCTTTCACATACGGAAGACGTGATAAGACATATTGGCAATAGATATTTTAAGGCAGTTTAATCTCTATTCTGATAGTATATGCTCTCATTGGCTTATCCATATAGGCAAATGCTTTATATTTTCCTCTGAAATCATCTGCTTTTTTGTTAATTGTTTCAGCTTTAGTTTGTTATGAAAATAGACACATGGTTGGTAGGTCCAGTACTTTAGAGAATCAGGATGAAATAATAGAAAAAGAGAACTTTCCCACCCTCTGCCTTACACTCTTCTATGCATGTTCAAGGGGAAAGTATGGTGAGAATTCAGTGCGTCTGCTCCATGCTAACAGTTTCCTAGAGGTGGAGCAGTTATGAAAGAAGTGGGGATGGCTAGGAAAAGCTGGAAATAACATCGGGAAATGTGGGTAGAGGCTATACAAATTTTGTGGGCTAAATAGAATTCTGGTGGTTGGAATGCTTATCCAAACTATTTTGAAAGTTAATTTACATTTTTTCCAGGGATAAGTTTTTATTATTTTTTAAAATGAGAGAGGGATGGGGGGGAGAGAGAGAGACAGACAGACAAAAAAAGAAAGAGAGAGAGAGAGAGAGAGAGACCTAGCAAACATCTACCCCTCATTCCATCTGCTCCTTAGGTGTCTCAAAATTAATTTTCTTCTTTCCACCATCACAGATCTATTCAAAATTAATAGTATGACTTTTATGATTTTACCAACAATGTAAACTAAAGTTGTTTTTACATTTCTATTTTTAAAAAGCGAGTAAATAATTTTGATACAGAGAATAAAAAATAAACAAAAACAACAAAACAAGAAAACCCTTACCATCTGGGTTCTGCTACATTTGCACTGAAATCTTGGGTAGTAAATATATATCTGGACCATTTAAAAGTAACTTTACTGTGAGGCGCATCACATCAAATAGAGGCTGTTTTGTAGTCTACCTTGTATTTCACTGCTGTGAACTCTGTGAGCAAACAGAATTTGTTCACAGGGTGAAACACATATTTATGGTCCTGAATAAACTGCACAGATTCAAAACCTATTTGTGTGACAGTGCTAGACACAGGAATTCTGAGGCCAAATGGGATGTTTGTAGTCCACATTTGCATATCAATACCCAGACTCTCCTTTAGGAATACTGCTGCTTCATGACAATGCTGTTGTCTGAGGTCTGGGGGAAAGAAAACCCATAAAAGTTTGGACTCACTTTTCAATGCCCTCGATTCCTTTTTTGTGCTTCGGAAAACTGTGAAACAGGGTCACCAAGTTCCATTCTCCATAGTTTTATTATGTTTTAAATGAAGCGATTGAACCTGCACAGAACCCAGACAGACAGACACCACATGGCCACTTTGTGGCAAGGCAGCTTCTTAGGAATGGTGAAGCTTGTCTTAGTGTGTTTCATGGAGTTGGGATCTGCACTATGGTTCCTTAAAGAACCAAAGTAAACCAGAATTCTTAAGCAAAATACTTAGAACCCTTTTTCCTGGAGAAAAAGTATACAATAAATAGTTCTTCTAGCTATTGAGAAGCTAACCTAAGCATGTAATCGTTATTTGAAAACCAGGCTGTGGATATCAAAGGGATTTTGTAAGGTGATGTCATTTTCTACCTGGCCTAGCTGCCTTGATGGCTTTCAGTTCTTGTCCTTGAAATGAAGTTCTTGTCACACAGAGCCTTTCATAATTTTGCTGAAGAGTTATTTGGAAAAAAAAATGATTTCATTATTTTTTGTCTAGCAATGCTTTGGTTTTCCTGAGGGGAATTTTAAAAGTTAATGTTTTCCCTTATTTTTTAGAATGTAGTTGATTTTGTTAATCGCAACCCTCCAAAGAAACAAGATAAAAAGAAGGCCATGTTTTGATATTACTGCCCTTTTCTACTACTGCACATTTGCAAACATCTTTTGAGAGTGCTATAACTGCAAATGTCAACATTAGCGGTATTTCTTCTTCACAGTTTACTTACAATATAGTGACATATTTTTCCATGCAACTACAAGGTATTGTGTTCTTAAATGCCCATTTTAACCCTACTTCATTTTAACTCATACTGATTTGCTTTTAGATTTTGCCATTAATTTTCTTTTTCTATGCAATACAAACATATTTCTGCTTGAATATCTTTTTATGGTTACCTCAAGAATGACTTACAGGGTATGAAATTGTCTTCAATATAGGTGGCGCTGGGTTAGTAATATTTTAATTGCTTTGATCAGAGCTCTGAATAGTTTCCTGATTCTCCTCCAATTACCTATCTTCCTAATTCTTAGCTTCTAAGGAAGAAGATAAATAAGAGTCCATCTGACAAAAGAAGCTATTCTGATCTCTAGATCCCATCTTTATTTGGTACTATTGACAAAGAAATGTCAGTGCCCCTGAGGAGAACATTGGTGGCTTCACTCTCCTTGATTTTTACATAAAATTTGCTATTACTGGCCCTTCTCTATTTTCTTATTTTCTTTTCTGGTATCTCTCTTCTCTTCTAACTGCTCTCAAATAGTACATACAATTGCATTCTTCTCTTTCTAAATTCCCCGTTTTCATGTTTTTCAGCGCCTTTAGGTCTTCACCCAATACTTCAATGTAGGTAATTCCAAAAATGATAATTTTACCCCAATTCTAGAGTTAAGTTGTTTATTTGGTATTTCTATTGATTATTATACTTATCACAAATCTTGGTAAGTCTGAAACTAGATACTACAAAAGATTTTCATGTGGTAGTTTTTAAATGTGTTCAAAAATTATTTGACATGATCCTCTTGAAAAAGTAGAGCTGGGCCAGGCGTGGTGGTTCACGCCTGTAATCCCACCACTTTGGGAAGCCAAGGTGAACGGATCACCTGAGGTCAGGAGTTCGAGACCAGTTTGGCCAACATGGCAAAACTCTGTCTCTAGTAAACATACAAAAATTAGCTGCGCGTGGTGGCATGGGCCTGTAATCCCAGCTACTCGGGAGGCTGAGGCAGGAGAATCTCTTGAACCTGGGAGGCAGAGGTTACAGTGAGCTGAGATTGTGCCACTACACTCTAGATTGGGCAACAGAGTGAGACTCTGCCTCAAAAAAAAAAAAAAAAAAAGAAAAGAAAAGAAAAAGTAGAGCCTAACTCTCCTCTTCTTGAAGGTATGCCAACTTTAATAATCCTTTCTTATGAATAGAATGTGACAGAACTGGCCATGTGTGACTTCTGAGGCTACATGGTTAAAAAAAAAAAAAAAAAAAAGAGCTTTTCCAAAACTTTGCCTCTTCTGCCTTGCTTCCTCTGAGGTCTCTCATTCTGGAAGAAACAAGCCACCATATCATAAGAATAGTCAAGCAACCCTACAGAGATGTCCATGCGGACAGCAACTAAGGCCTTTCCATCATGGCCCCCCCAACTTGCAGGCCAGCTGTGTGAGCCAGCTTGCAAGTGGATCGTGTAGTTTTAGTCATTCCTTTAGGTGATAATCCTGGTTGACATCTGACAGTAACCACATGAGAGATTCTAAGCCAGAGCCACCAAGATAAATTTTTCTTGAATTCCAAGTTTACAGAAAGTCTATATTGTTACTTTATGCCACAGAGTTTTGAGGTAGTAGCTTACGCAACAGTAGGTAGCTATTCTAGCACTCCTCCAACAGCCACTTCATTTCTTATACAGTCATGCATTGCTTAACAACAGCGATATATTCTGAGAAATGTATTGTGCAGTTTTGTTCTGTGAACATTGTAGAGTGCCTTTACACAAACCTAGATGCTATAGCCTACTACACACCTAGGCTATATGGCATAGACTATTGCTTCTAGGCTACAAACCTGTATGACATGTTACTGTACTAAGTACTGGGGACAGTTGTAACATAATGGTTAAGTGTCTGTGTATCTAAATATATCCAGATATAGAAAAGGTAGAGTATAATATGGAATGAAAGATTAAAAGATGGTACACCTGTATAGGACACTTACCACAGATGAGTTTGCAGGACTGGAAGTTGCTGTGGGTGAGTCAGGGAATGACGAGTGAATGAGAAGGCCTAGGAGGTTCCCGTACACTACTGTAGACTTTATAAACAAGGTACACAGGCTTCACTAAATTTATACAGATTTTTTCTTCAATAATAAATAAACTGCTTACTGTAAGTTTTCTACTTTGTAAACTTAAAAAAAAAAACTTTTGGACTCTTATAATAACACTTAGATAAAAACACAAACAGATTGTACAGCTGTACAATAGTATTTAATTTCTTTATGTCCTTATTCTATAAGCTATTTTCTATATTTAAAATTTTTATTTTTCGTTCTTAAACTTTTTGTTATAAATGAAGACATCTACATACACATTAGCCTAGGCATTCCCAGGGTCAGGATCATCAAGACATCACAGGTGACCGGAGTTTTTCAACTCATTATAAATTTATGGGTCCCCCATCATATAGGTGGTCTATCATTGACCAAAACATCATTCTGCATCACATGACCATATATGAAGAATTAAGTTTCATGCCTTCTTACTTTGAAGTGATTTTGGTATCTGCTCCTTTGAAATTTAATTGCCATGTTACCCCAAATTTAACAGAGAGTATTGCCTCCCACATGCCTGTATTGCTTAGCCTTTTAACCAGTATCCCTGATTCTTTTCTTTTAGTCTCCATTGTACACCTATAGAAGCTTATTTTTCTCTGAAATACGTGGATGCCATATAGTTCAAGTGCTCAAAAAACTTTAGAGTTGTTTTCATTTACCTTCAAGATAAAACCTTGTATTTCTTAGAGTGGTATATTGGATTCCTATTCAAAACTATGACTCCCTCTCCTCCTCCTCCATGGGAGGATACTTCCTGTCCATTTGATATTGGGCTTGGTCCTGAGACTTGCTTTGACTTCATGATAAACAGGGTATACTTCTACACCCCTTAATTTGGACTCATCTATGTATCTTACCTTGGCAATAGACTTTTAGCAGACTTGACACAAACAGGACCATGAAATGCATATAGTTTGTTGGGCTTGCTTGACTGTACTCTGCCATTCCTGTGAGAGGCACATCGCTTACCTAGACTGCTGGTTTGAGAAGGATGAGAGAAATATGGAGCATACATAATCCCAACACAATGTGAGGAGTCAGGCACAGGTGGACCTACAACTTGAAGCAGAACTACTGATCTGCGCTCAGCATACATCAGCCAAAGCCTAGCAAACCCATTAAGAATAAATAATTTTTGTGTTAGACCATCAATTTTTTGGAGTGATTTGTTATACAGCAGCAGCTGACTGATAGTTAACCTCTGTTACCTTAGGTCCATCTTATGTTTTCAATTATATCATTTTTTTTCTGCCTAACATAGCCCATTATTTCTTGTCTCTTCTCTGTTTTCTAAATGTGCTTTTCCATTCCTATTGACACAACTTTTCCATTTTTCCATAAATCCTGTTAAGATCCTATTGATGACAACTAAAATTTATTTGTTAGTAATCTGTTCAGTCATAATACTGTCTCTCTTATGGCAGAATGCTATTTTCATTTTGAGAGAAAGTTAAATCTTAAAAGTTTTTAAAACTTGCCCAAATTCACAGAAGAAGTAAATCAGGAACAGAATTTGGACTCTGGGCTTTGTGATTTAAAAATCAATATTTGTAACTAAGATTCTGTATTTGTGTTTTGGTCCCAATACCTTCTTTTTTGACAATTCCAATCCACAAATTTTGCTAATTTTTTCAACTCCTAGTGCACTTAATATTCTCAGCACTAATAGTTTTTACAATCATATTGAATGTGATTTCTTTAGCATTTTATAATTAATATAGCATCTTACAATCTTTTATTCTAGCCAGTCCTTATAACTCTTTCTGAAGAATGTATAATTATTCTTTTGTCCAGGAAGAAAATAAGATCTCTGGTTAAATAATTTGGTCTTAACCATTCAGCTATATGTGATGGTGCTGAAAAAAGAACTGTTATAAACTGAATTGTGTCCTCCCCACCACAAATTTATATGTTGAAGCCCTAACCCCCAATATGACTGTATTGAGTTAGAGATAGGGTCTTCAGGAGGGTAATTATGTCAAATGAGGTCCTAAGTGTGGGACCCTAATCTGATAACACTTGTGTTCTTATAAGAAGAGACACCAGAGTATGCATCTCCCTCTCTCTTTTTCTCTCTCCCACTGTCTCTGTGCATGTGACCAGAGGAAAGGCCTTGTGAGGACACAGTGAGAAGGCAGCCAACTATGAGCCAGGAAAAGAGGCTTTACCTGAAATCAACCCTGATGTCATTTCCATCTTGGACTTCTATCTTGGAATTCCTCCATTCCCCAAAACTTTGAGAAAATGAATTTCTATTGTTCACTCACCCAGTCTGTAGTATTTTGTTATGGCATCCTTAGATAACTAATAGAAAAGCTAAGCTTTTTCACTCGCAATATCTCTATCCTCAGTTTCTTACATCTTTTCTACATTTACCACAAACTCTCTGAGGACAATGATGACATCTTTGTATTCCCCACCATATGTTATGTGTATAGTAGATTTTTCAATATTTCATAGGCTCACAGAAGATTTAAAAGTGGAGGAGGTCTAAGATGTCAATTTATCTTCCTGTTTTAAAGCTAAACAATTCAGATCCAGAGATGTTCAAAGACTTGGCCAAAATGGCTCTACAGTTAGTACAGAGCAGGGTATGAAAATCCAGAGCCCACTTGCAGCCTCTGGGAAACAGCGCTTCCATTATTTCCCTGGGGGAGATGGAAATGGGATGCATCACCCTCACTGCTAATACTGTTTCTTGTTTTTAATAACATTGTTATTAAAACTGCACAGTAACTGAACAGTTGAAACTAGATCCTAATTCGAGTAAGCAAAATTGATACCACATGATGTACCAAAAAGGAAGTATAATCCAGGCTTTTCAAGGAAGGTGACAAAGCAAACACACTTAGCAGGCATATTCTTTTGTTCTCATTGGCTTAGTCAGTGAAAAATTTAAATATGTTCTGTTTTTGTGTGAGAAAGTGAAAAATGTAAACATATTTGTGTGGTAAATCTAATTGCACATAATGTATTCATCTTTATTTTCCAAAAGGGGAACCTGACTCAGGTGGCCCCAGGACATGTCAGAGGCACTTACATATTTTCCTCCATCTATCAAATCAGTCTGTGCAGTGGGTTCGCTGCTTTATGGTAGGGACACAATGTGTAAAAGACTGGAGCTAGAACAAAAGCCACCAATAAAACTATCCTTGTAAAAATGACAACAGGATCTTTCCACTGTTATCATGAACTATTTTAAATGCTAAAGCAAAAGGATGCCAACTGGTGGCCTTGTTGCCTCTCTCAAGAGAGAAGAAAATGATTAAATTAACACAAAGCTTTAAATCCATTCCCACTTGGCAGAGAGGTCTGAAGCTGATCATCATGGTAGCATGTGAAAACTTGCAAAGTGGTGGTTAGTAGTACTTTTGCTTAATGGAAAAATAACACTCACAAGTTGATGGTGCAGGCTGTCATTTTTATTCAGTTATTCATCCAACATTGAGACCTTTAAGTTAGATCACAAAGTTTCAGTCTCTTTTACTCTTGATTTTGAATGTGAAGGTTGATCATGGTAATGTGAAACTCTACCAAAATCTCTATCTGCAGAGTGGAGGCATGGTGCTGTAGAAGGGCACTGGAAGGAAACTCAAATCACTGAGGTCCAGCCTCACTGCAGCCGTTGGTGCTTTCCTTGGCCCGTGAAGAATCTCTTAGCCTCACTGAACCTGTTTGCCTCCTCTGTACAATGTTCACAATTAAGTCCATGCTTAATGCACAGTAATGTGAGGAAAATATTAGAATACCATTTAAATTTGTATGATCTTTGATAGTTCAGGAAACCCTTCTCATCTGTTTTTTTTCTCTCGCATGCAAATGCAATGAAGTAGTTGGCCTAGGCAAAGAATTTATAACTCAGATCTCAAAAGCAAATGCAACAAAACAAAAATAGACAAATGAGACTCAAACTGAAAAGCTTTTCCACAGCAAAGGAAATAATCAGCAAACAGACAACCTATCAAAATGAAGAAAAATATTTGCCAACTATGTATCTGATGAAAGGCTAATATCTAGAATTTACAAGTAATTAAAACAACTCAACAAGAAAAATACAAATAACCCCATTAAAAAGTGGGCAGAGGACATGAGCATTTTTCAAAATAATACACACAGGCAGCAACAAACGTGAAAAAATGTTCAATATTGCTAATCATCAGCGAAATGCAAATTAAAACCACAATGAGATAGCACCTTTCACCAGTCAGAAAGACTTTCATTAAAAAGTCAAGAAAACATAGATATTGGTGAGGATGAGGAGAAAAGAGAATGCTTATACACTGTAGGTGGGAATGTAAATTAGTAAAACCTCTGTGGAAAACACTGTGATTATTTCTTGAATAGCTAAAAATCAAACTACCATTTGATCCAGCAGTTCCACTACTGGGTATTTGCCCAAAGGAAAAGAATTAGTATATTAAAAAGACACTTGTGCTTGTATGTTTATCACAGCACTATTCACAATAGCAAAGATATGGAATCAATATGTGTCCATTAGCAGATGATTAAATAAAGAAAATGTGTATACATTCTTGGAGAAATATATATATATATACACACACACACACAGTATTATACACATACACTCACACACACACCATATAATACTATCCATTTATAAAAAATAATGAAATCATGTCTTTTGCAGTAACATGGATGGGACTGGGAACCATTTGTTTTTTTTTAGGTTACATCACTCAGAAAGTCAAATACTGCCCATTCTCACTTAGTAGGAGTGTAACAGTGTGGACATGAGGACATACAGAGTGGAGTAGTGGACACTGGAGACTTGAAAAGGATGAGAGGGTGGGAGGCAGGTGTGGAATGAGAAACTTCCTATTGGGTACAATGTACACTATTTAGGTGACGGTTCCATTAAAAGCCCTGACCTCACTATTACACAATATATCCATGTAACAAAAATGCACTTATACTAACTGAATGTATAAAAGTAAAAATATAAAAAACCAATGAATTAGGAAACACAGTAATATGTTTTTCTCATTTCAGACTGGGATGCCCAGAGGTTTTACATGCTTACAATGAGGAACTGAGGCCAGAGTCACCTTGTCATAGTCACTGCATGGTACTCTCTGGCGAAAGTACAAATGAGTACTTTGTATGTGAAGGAGAAGTATTAGGCTATGATGTCTCTAATTTTTAAAATATTATTTTGACAACCTAAATAATATTGGGCTTAATTTTAAGGGTATGTAACATAATTATATTTTCACATAACTCAGTTTTGCTCTAGTAGGTTACCAAATTTGTAAGCTTCATTTTCTACATCCATAAAATGGGATTCACAATATGCAATAAATGAAAGTTTGTGATAATTCAATGTATTAAATCATGTAAATGCACAGGACTCTTCATAGCATATGGAAAGGACACAATAAACATAATTATTATTATTTTTGATCTTGGATAAATAAAATATATGTGAACTTAAATACGGAAACCACATATGCATGTACATACACACAGGCCAGAAAACAGGCAAATAGTTACTGAATGCCAAGTAATCATTAATGCTAACAAGTGCTTGGGGTTAAAAGGAGGCGTAAACCTCAAAAACATCCTGAAGGAGATCGTCTCTACACTCGACATTGAAGGGTATGGAGTACTTCAGTTTCAGTAATAGAGAAAAGAGAGCAGAGGAGAGCCATGGATAAATGTGTAGAGGTAGAATAGTGCAATGTGCAAAATACCCTTGTTTTGGTAAAAAATGTATTCGTACAGGAATAGTGGAAAAGTCAAGGCCATATTGTAAATCAGTGGTCTTTAAATGCTTCACTGGTAATTCAGGTATGTCATCTGGTAAATAGAGGGAAATTATATATCATTTCTATGTAGATGATCACATAAATTTATCAATGATTAGGTTCTATTTAAAAAGTAGTTGTTCAGATGAACTTGAGGTATACCTATTATAAGGGAATGTTTTAATAATCCAGCTAACTCTGCAAGAGCATTATATATTTAAATGTATGCTGCATTGATTGCTGATTCATATGGATATATTGTCACAATCTGGCTTTTACACTTTTTAAGGTGCAGGGTCAATGACAGTGGTGTCCGCTATGTTTTCTGTGCTTATTCAGGGTGAGAGCTTCTTAGCAAAACTGGTGAGGGGGTTGAAATGAAGTAGATAATATATAAGCAACATTATCAGAGCTGTATAATCTTTCTTTAACCTTTCCTTCCAAGTATCCAGTGATTTAATACTTAGTACCACCATTTAATATAAGCCCCTAAACTCCCTTTATAGGTACTATTAATTAATCAATTATAAGCCTAGATTAGGCCAGGTACTCAGATAGATGCTGAAGGTGGTTATAATCAGGCATGACCGCAAAGAAACGTATGATTGGATAAAGTATAAGATAGATGTACTGGGTTAATGTAAAACAGAATGAAAGAATGACTGTTTTACTGTACTGTACTCTGATTTTACTGTGAGTGGAGTAATTGACTGAGTCACCTTCTGCTACTTCTCACAAACCCAGGAAAGTTGGATGCCTTGCTGACCTCTAAAGTTACCTATTTGCCATCTCCCGGGTGTGCTTCATTCTGTCATCTCAGTATGGCAAAATCTTAGCCATTTCTCAAGAAGCTATACATTTGGGCACACTCGTAAGGATCTTTGCCACCAAATCTCTCCACCTCAAAGTTGTTTCATCCTTAGAAGAGAGGTGATAATAACTACAGAAATATTTATGGGACCCCAGAAATTAGAGGGAGAAGTTTAAAGGAGGAATTTCCAACTTCTCATTAGGAATCCCCAGAGCAGCTCAGTGTGTCTAAGAAGAGAGGGCCTGTAATAGTGCCAGAGTCTTCCATAGCATGGAGGGGCTATGAAAGAGCCCTGGGAGTAAGGATGAGAGACGACTGAACACAAAACCGATGATGTAGACTGTAGGAGAATTTTGTACATCCTACATGATCCCAAGGAGGCATTATCTGATGATCGAAAATCATGGAACTAAGATGGTAATAATTTTTTAATGTGAACCTGAATGTGTAGCTTGAAAACATTACAGGCCGGGCGTGGTGGCTCACGCCTGTAATCCCAGCACTTTGGGAGGCCGAGGCAGGAGGATCATGAGGTCAGGAGATCAAGACCATCCTGGCTAACACAGTGAAACCTCTCTCTATAAAAAATACAAAAAATTAACCAGGAGTGGTGGTGGGCACCTGTAGACCCAGCTACTCGGGAGGCTGAGGCAGGAGAATGGCATGAACCCGGGAGGCGGAGCTTGCAGTGAGCCCAGATCGCGCCACTGCACTCCAGCCTGGGGGACAGAGCGAGACTCTGTCTCAAAAAAAAAAAAAAAAAAGAAAAAAGAAAACATTACAACTGCTGTATGGATCATGGGATCACATGTCTCCTCCTTCAGTGTTCTCTATGAAGAAATTGTCTGTCGTCTTTACATGTCTGCTCCTTGTTTAAACCTTTCTCATGACACTTTTTTTGGGGGAGAGATAATTTATTAGAGTAACTAATATTAGCTGCTTGTTCTTCTTCTTTATTAGATTGCAATTTTCTTGTCCGTTTGTGTCCCAATTTGTCTAGTTCTATCCCCTTCCCTTGTAGAACCTAACACAGTGCCTTGTACTACTCACATAGTAGGCACTTGTGTATATTTAATAATATACTCTGAAATTAACAGAATTGTGAAGAAGGCAATACCATTTAGTTTGTATTCCAGGAAAGATCCTTTCATACAACACACTATAAGACAAGGGGGTATCACATACCACTTATCACATGTTTGAGTGGATTGGAACACAAACATGACATTTAACTAACATAATCAGAATATTAGCAAAATTCTGTCTGTGACATTGCGATAGTTTTGCAGAAAATTTACTCCGAGCTCTGTAAAGCAGTTGAAGCATCTTGTGGCTCCACATGGGTAATCATTATGTTTTCATAATGCCATTTTCCTTACCCATCATTATAGAAGTCTTTAATGGCAGGGCACTGTTTTAAAAAATAATGTAACCATTACATGATGATTCAGATATTCACTCACAAAACATTATGTAAGGGAAAATCTTGGCTATGATTGCTGAATAAACATTAAGAAACTGAACAGAGAAACTTTAATATGAAACCTGTAATTCTAAGAATTTTCTTCTATCCTGATCCTGGCCTCATTGCAGAGGGCTGTTGGAATAGTTTTTGTCTTTCCTTTCCAATTTTTTATTTTATTTCATTCTAATAGAATTGGCATTGTCCAATGTATACATTTCAGTATAAAACTTGAAAAATCATCTCCATAAGTCTTTATGGGGCTGTCCCACAAAACTGCCTACCTCATACTGAAAAAGATGGGATATTGATTCTTTCATGCATATGAGTAAAATTATTTTTTATGGGTCTCAAATTATAAGACATTCCTACTAGAAGTGAAATTGAAATAATATTTTTATAACAAATGTGTTTGTTTTAGGAAAAAGAGTTTTGTATCTAATTAAGGTATGTGACAAATCAGAACTTTTATATTCTGGAACAAATATTCCTAATGTTTTGGCATTTTAAGTGATAAAAATTTAAACACATTTTTATATGTATTTTGTACTTCTCCTTATAATATACTTACTTTATATTTATTTTCCAAAGTGTTTGCATTTTAGAACCACCTAATACTTTAGAGGTAGTGACAATTTTCTTATTTAAAACAAAACCAAACAAAGAGAACAACAGCACAAATCCTCTAGTCTGAGAATGCATTGGCTATTTATATTCTTACCTTTTCAATCTCTTAACCTGTATCCTAGAGCATCAGAATAAGCAAGACAAACACCTTGGATGGAAGCACATGCCTTTGCAGTGTTCTCACAAATGTATATTCCCATTTTTACAGATCTAGAGGGATGTAAGTGTACTTTAAGATTATTTTAGGATCATAGCTATATTTACTTCTCATAGTTAATGGTAAGATTTCGTCACTATTGGGAACTGATGTCCATAAAGGAGGAAAAAAATCATTCTTCAATGACAAAACATGGTTTTATTTTATTTTTGAGACAGGATCTTGCTCTGTCACCCAGGCTGAAGTGCAGTGGCATGATCATGGCTCACTACAGCCTCCACCTACTGAGTTCAAGTGATCCTCCCACCTCAACCTCCCAAGTAGCTGGGATGAGGTGTATGCCACCATGCTCCACTATTTTTAAAAAAATATTTTTAGTAGAGATGGAGTTTCACCATGTTGCCCAGGCTGGTCTTGAACTCCATGGCTCAAGAGATCCTCCTGCCTCGGCCTTCTAAAGTGCTGGGATTATAGGTGTGAACCACTGAGCCTGACCCAAATGTGATGTTCAGAAATTATAACTTTGATTTAAAAGGAGTTAGAAAAAAGAAAGTAAGAACACCTTTCTTCTTCTTTCATACTGCATTTCACACCACAATTGCTAATATCAAACAAAGAGTGGAAAGTCATGTGAAAAAATTGTAAAGGGTAATTCAATACAAGAACTTGCATGGAATTATTTTCCATTAACTAATCAAAATCTTCATTAATGTAAATGAAATCTATTTTAACTTACAAGGAATGTCATTGATTCTTTAAGGGATCTTAAAGAATAAAGAATAAATGTATAAAAATAGTAATATGAATGTAATGCGTAATTATACATCAACCTAATTGCACAATGTAGTACAACGTGTAATCAGTACGGTGAAGAGCAATTTAGTCATCATTAAGAATTCTTAGGTATTTGCTTCATGGTTCAGTGATACAAAGCAAATGTACATTTTATACTGATATCACTCATCACTTTTAAACTGATTTCAAGTTTATTCTTTATTGAGTACAGAAATGGTCTGTCATTGATTTCAAATAACTTTTAAATATAAAAATGCTTTGATATTATATTACTTACGATATACTTAACCTACATGCTTTAATCTTCTACAGTTCAGCCCGCTACTTTTTTATTCTTACACACAAACTTAAACATCAAATTTTGAGTAAAATCCTTCACTAGCTGGTATCTCTTTTTGTTGACATATCCTAGAGATATTCTAGTTCCAGAAAAAGGATAAAGAGACAAGAATCTTTAATCACCAAATCACGAAATATTTAATAAATAGAGTTGGATAACCTCTGATGTTATCTTCATAGCCTTGTAAACTAAAGATATTTCAGATAGTAGATATCGTCCCCCTTTAACAAAATCATTGTTACCTTTTGGAAGTCTACAAATAGCACACTAAATAAAATAGTCTTTTTTTATTTTTATTTTTGTACTACAGTAGCATTAAAAAAATAAACAACAGCCTCCTTGCTAAGATTGTCTAATGTATATTAGATACATTTGAGCAAATTTTATTTAAGTGATTCCCTGTCTTCCATGAACATGCACATTAATAGTCTTGGCATGTAGTTGGGCCCGTGACCTTATATAATTGTGGGACATAGATTTGTAGAGGGAGAAAATATTGCTGTATTTGTCATTGCTTCTCAAACTTTAATATGCATATGTATCACCTGGGGGTGGTTGTTAAAATGCAGATTCCACTTCATTAGGGCTGGAGTAAGGTCTGGAATTCCACATTTCTAACAACCTCAGACGATTCCAGTGCTGCTGGCCCACTGAACCTCACGTTGATAGGCAGGCTCTGTGATGTATTTTTATCTTTCATCTTGAATTAAATGAAATCTCTTAAAGAAAGAGACCTGACATATCTTCATTTTTTCCCCAGCAGTGCCAAGCACAGCACTAGGTATCTAATGGGTGCTCCACAAATATGTGTTGCTTATCTAAAGATAAAGCAAGAGTAAAAGATATATCTCTCTCTGATGACCTAATTTTTGTTTTCTTTCAGAAGGTATGAACAACCAAGGAGGCTTCTTTTCAACTTTTACATTTATTTGGTACAACTCAGGATAGTGGTATTGTCTGAGAGTAGCAACTTGAACTTATAAGAAGTATACTAGAAGTCACAGAACTTGGAAAGGGCAGCCAGACCTACCTATTTGGGTCACTAGACTATTTTCAGATTCTGGAAATTATTTCTCTGATCATTTCTCTGGTTATTTAGGAAACTTTAATGACAAATCTATGATTGCTTCTTTCTTCCTATCCTCTGCTTTCCCCATTTTTAATATGTTCTACGACTATTGCTTTCTTCAACCCATAGAAATAAAAGTACTGTAATAGCCCAACGTGTTAGAGTCATAAACCCTTCAAGGGAAGATAAGGAGGAAACAGAAGACTGAGGATAATGCCTTGAAAGTTCTTTTTAATGTTAAAGCATCAATAGATAGTCATGTAGAACTATATGTACATTACTTTGACCTCTCTTCTAATATGACATTGTCCTTGAAACAATTTATTCATACTATTTCTAGTTAAAATTGCTCCTAAGCATTTTTGGCTACTGAAAATGTCAAAGGTGTGTATTGTTCTGTTTTGTTGCTTGATCACTGGGAATCTATTTGCAAATGTGCAAAATGAAGTTATCCTATGGAATGATTGGGCAGCTTGGCTCCCCGCTCTGTGATGGGTAGATAATTTTGCTTAATATGTAAACAGTCTTTTCAACACTCTCTGCTTAAATAATCATTGTTGGTTTGCTTTCTTCTAGTATTCCATATTAAGTAATGACTTGGCTAATGTGAAGGATGCTTGAAAGTATATTAGCATCAAGTTCAAATATAGAGAGATTAAATAACCTTCCCAAGGTCAACACACTGGTCATTGACAAATATGGACCAGATCTCATCTCCAAAACCCCACATAATTGTACCAGGTTAGCTCATTCTTTCTTTCTAGACATCTTATTTTCCAGGGAGTAGTGAAGGTCTACAAAACTTTCCTACTAAATAGGAAATATATTTTGTTGTCAGATTTAAGCCCAGGAAAGCTATGGCTAAACTGCTATGTATCAAAAACATTGCAAACTTATAACAGAGTTTAAAATTTACTTCTAGCTATGTTTAGAGCCCTAAGGAGATAATGGCAAGTCATTTTTTCTTCTTTATACGTATGTCATCATTTATGGACAGAAAATAGTTCTAAATTGTAAAAAAATAGCTCTCTATAGGATTTGCTGAGTTTTCTATGGCTAGAGTTATTAAGTAAAATAAATGGCATCTGAGAGCATTCCGCTTTGTCTTTGGCTTCAAATAATGTATTTTACTATATTTTTTCATTCTTGGCTGCCATAAGTGGCAGAAAGAAAACCACTCTTCAAATGGCTAGTGCCTAAAAAGCAAATACTTTGTGGATCTTGGGGCCAGTGTATACTCAGAATGCAAGATATCTTCCTCAGCTTCAGTACTTGCACAATGCCTGTCTTTATTAAACATGAGTGATTTGCAAATATGACGTTTCTGAGACAGCTAATGTCATGGGCCAAAATGAATGGAATCGAAACCTGAGACACATTTCTGTTAATGGGGCTCTTTTTGAGAAATGTGCATTATTTTATCAGCTTCCTTATTTTAACCATTCTACCCTGTCAATACTAATACCAAGTGTTCATTTTCTTTATTATTTTAAATGGGAGAAAACAATGCAGAAAACTTAATAACTGTTCTATTTTTAAAACCTTTATAGAAAACATAATATGAAACGTGATATGGACTAGGCACAAGACAAAACTGACCTTAATATATTATACGTTAATTTGTTAAAATACAGTATATTTAACTGCAGAATGTTAGCAGGGTATATTTGTAGATAGTAGATGATTGATGTTTTTATCCTATATCCTTTTTACCATTTATTCCTTTTAAACATTGGTTACCTTTGTTACAAAGAGCAACAAAAATAATTTGTAAAAGATTAAGATATTTAAATATTTAAAAATTTTTCATAACTATATTAATAAACAGTAGTACATAAGTCTTGATAGGTACAAATGATGTCTCAAAAGACAGATGCGGTGGAAAATTACCACTAAATCTAGCTCATGGCATGACCCCAGCCGTGCAGAAGGAAGATTTCTTCTCCTCTCATATTCACCTCTGAGTCCCAGATATCACTAAATATGTTGGGGGTCACGTTGATGATCAGCAGCCTTGAGCCTGAACATGTTGGGTCCTTTGCATTAGTTCTCAGTTCCTACCACCGTCCTCCCTTCCTGTGTCATAAGGCTCACTCATTTCCTCAGTGCCCTTCCCAGTTACTGTCAAATCATATAAACTAATTTCTTTGCCTCCAGCCTTTTATTTCGTCAACATATCTCCTATTATATCACCAGATTAATCTTCTCCAAATATTTCTTTTACCATTTCTCACTTCTGTTAAAGAATCCTGAAAAGCATCTATCTCTTGTTTTCTATTGTTCCAAATCTAAACTCCTTTTGTCTTCTCTAGTTATCCTACAATTGGTTACAAACCATTTCTCTGAGCTCCTGTTGTACTACTCACCATGTCGCAATTCTAGTCAAGCAACTCTTCTCTCCTTCTCCTACATAATCAGGCACAATTCCACATCCCAACCCTTCTTTTTTCTGTTCTGCTATCATGTAATATCTTTCTGTTTCTTTTCAATCTGTTGAAATACTAAGGACCCTTTAGTCTGCCCTAATTTCCGTTATCGTTCATGAAGCCTGATTGACAAGTCCAACTTGCAGAGAGCTCTCTCTTACTGATTCTCACTTGTTCATGTAATATGATCATTTAAAAAATTCTGTATAAAACATGAACTGACTACAACCACTTTCACGTACCAGGCAAGTGGCATTATTACATTAGGAGAGATGATTCTTGTATTTTTAGGAAAATAAGAATTCTTTGGGAGATGAATTTACAAGAGTGCCAAATTGATCTTCAAAATTAAAGGGTAGAAATTGAGATTATCTGATGTCCTGGATAAGAGAGAATAGAAAACTTGTAGGAACTGGAGAAGAAGAGGTGAGAGAGAGTTTGAGAAAATGTAGCTAATTCAATAGCTTTAGAGAAGAGTGGACAATGAGAAGTTACTCATGCTTAGGACTAACTGAAGAGTATAAACATTTAGTTTTAAATTGAAGGCTGTCCTATGTTGTAACCCCACCTTCTACTATCTAAAATCCTCAGTGAAATTCTGTTACA
The DNA here is from genome assembly GCF_047675955.1 of Chlorocebus sabaeus. Lineage (NCBI taxonomy): Eukaryota > Metazoa > Chordata > Mammalia > Primates > Cercopithecidae > Chlorocebus > Chlorocebus sabaeus. The sequence continues at coordinate 71,231,964 of NC_132910.1, forward strand.
CACAGCTGCCCTATGTCTTTGGCATTCTGGAGGAGCGAAGGAATCAGTTGTGGCCAATGGGAGCACAGGTTTGCCAACCACAGGCAGTGGCTGAAGAGGTGAGATGCTGAGTGTGAACAGTGAAAGAGCAGAATCAGAAAATGTAGCAAGAGGAAACTAGGAGAAATGCCTCACCAACAATTCTCAGGTATTGGAATGGTTATTGGTTTTTTTGTAGTACCTGAGACTGAAGCAATGCTCTATATTAAATATTAAAGGAAAGAGAGTTCCAAAAAGTTGGGAACACTCAAGTAGCTGTCTATGGAAGTCACACAATTTTGAAACAACTTTAATTTATTTCTTAAGTCTGAGATATTTTCATATTGGTAAATGTTATCTGTGCCACAAGATTATAATCTAATTAAAGGAGCAAATAAATCTTATAACCTTCTGAATCTTCACAATTGCTACCCTGGGGTTGGTTGCTCAATAAGTACTTTTGGATTGCAGCAAATTAAGTTGAATTAAGAGACTCGTTTTTCATACTGACAAGAATGGCTATAAATAGTATTGCTGATATAAAAATGTTATGTGTAGAGTCAACAGTTTTACAGTATGGATACTAATTTTGTAAGACTTTCAGAAAATTTATGTTAGAAAACAAATGAAACTGTACTATCAAAATTGTTATAAAATAAACTGATCAGAAAATATTTTTCCCCTACTGAATAAAGAAGAATCACAAGACTTTGCCTTTCTGGCTGTTAGAATTATGGTTCTTAGAGTTTGAATACATTGATAACATTCTTCTAATGTTATCATTCTCTGTGTGATATATAACCACATAAGTTATGTAAGGAAGAGGGAAAGGTTATTTCATTTAACTTATAGTCTATGCTTGTTTTGGATATAATAAATTAAGTTATAATATTTGTAGGTAGTCATTTAAGATAGTTGAAGGCTTATAATTTCTACCATTAAGCAATTAATCTGTCATTTTTTAACTATGGCTTTAGGTAAGAAGTTAATTTGCATAATTTTGTATATTCAGCAGTAACTATGCATTTAACTTTTATCTAGCCCTAAAAAGTAGTCTCAGTGAATATATATCTCTTCCTGAGTTCACTTTCAAACTTTTAGAAAATGAAATCAGAACTGAACTGAAGATAGGTGGAAAAGGCCTTACTTTTAGTCTGATGGAAGAAATATCACATACTTTAACTTCTCTTTTTTCCCATGGCCTTCACACTTGGTTTAAATGAAACAGTGGTGACTTTTTATCAAAGACTATTTTGATGAGTGAATCTGATGAAGTCAGGTGTGGTAGGGATAACAGGCTTTAGAGAGTTGTACTTATATATGTTGAATGGAGGCTCTTAGAGGAGCAGGTAAGCTGAAATTAGGAGTTTCTAAGATGATCCAAACAGTAATATTTCTCAGAAAATCCCTTTTGAATCTAGTGCCTACTGATATTTTGTACACAGCCAATGAATCCCCTAACTGCTATTCAGATAAGGTACTCAAAATGCATAATATTATTCATCTATTATATTGATTGCCTGAAGATAGACAGCTATGTTTGGTTTAGGAACACAAACTATACAAATAAAAAAGTATTAATTAGTAACTAAGCACCATAAAATTAATGCCCATTCAAACATCCCTTCTTTTGTAGTACCAATAGTGGTGTCAGGCAATATCTTTGTCAATCAGTGCTTTGAAGATTATCAGTTGCTTATGCTGTTCAATTATATAATTCAGTTTGATTGATGACTAAAAGTACAAAAGATTCAAGATTTATAAAGTGACCTGAGAGAACTGTTTGAATCTCATACACAGCCAATAAAACAAACATGAGGCTGTGGAAGCTTAGGTCAGAGGAGAAAAGCAACAAGATTTATATGTGAGGGGCTTTCAATAGATAATAATTTAGGCCTCTTTCTGCTTAAGAAAGGAGAGGGAAGACTAAAAGGGACTCTGTTTTGCAGCTTAGGTACCAGCTCTGCCACAGTGGGCTCTTGGAGGCCCTGATTCCAGGGCTTGGCTTTTGGATGGCATTTCTAGACCTGCCCTGAGCCAGAGGGGAACACACTGCCCTGATGGGAGAGTCCCAGGCCTGGCAGCATTCACCACAAGCTGACGGAAGAGCTCTTGGGCCTGGAGTGAACATTAGCGGTAGCCAGGCAATACTCATTATGGGCCTGGGCTGGTGGTGGCCGATGGGGAGAGATTCCTCTGCTTGTGGAAAGGGAGGGGAAGAGTAGGAAGGAATTTGTCTTGTGGCCTGGGTCCCAGCTCAACTGCAGTAGAATGGAGCATTAGGTAGGTTTTGACTCTGGTAGTCAAAAATTAAGGTTTCCAACTGCAGACCCTGGCTCTTGGATGGCATCTCTGAACCCATCAGGGACCAAGGGGGAACTCATCATCATAAAAGGAAGGGCACAAGCCTGGCTATCTTTGCCACCTGCTGATTATTGAGCCCTAGCGTCTTGAGTGAAAATAGGTGATAATCAGGTAGTGATTACTGTGAGCCTTGGGCAAGACCCAATGCCGTGCTGGCTTCAGGTCTGACCTATAGCAGGCTCAATGATGGTGCCCACAGAGGTACTTGTCACTCCTCTCCCAGCTCCAGGCAGCTCAGCACAGAGAAAGAGACTCAGTTTCTTTGGGAAAAAGTAAGAGAAGAGAACAAGAGTCTCTGCCTGGTAATCCAAAGAATTCTTCCAGCTCTTATCCAAGACCACCAAGTTGGTACCTCTATGAGTCAACAAGAACCACAGCATTACTGGGCTTGGTGTGCCCCTAATGCAGATACAGCTGCAGTAACCAGAAACTTAGGTCACAACACCCAAGTCTCTGAATTCCTGGAAAGCCTTCCTAAGAAGGATGGGTACAAACAAGCCCAGACTTCAGAGACTACAATAAATACCTAACTCTACAATACACAGACATGAACTTACACAAGCATCAGCTCATCCAGGAAAACATGACCTATCCAAACCAACTAAATAAGGCACCAGTGACAAATTGTGGAGAGACAGAGATATGTGACCTTTCAGAGAGAGAATTCAAATATCTCTTTTGAGGAAACTCAACAAAATTCAAGATAACACAGAGAAAGAACTCAGGATTCTATCAGATAAATTTAACAAAGAGATTGAAATTACTGAAAAGAATCAAGCAGGAATTCTGGAGTTGAAAAATGTAATTGACATATTGAAGAATGCATCAGAATCTCATACCAGCAGAACTGATCAAGCAGAATAAACAATTAGTAATCTTAAAGATACCTATTTGAAAATACAGTCAGAGGAAGCAAAAGGTAAAAGAATAAAAAAGAATGAAGCATGCCTAGATGGCAATGCCATCTAGAAGATAGCCTCAAAAAGGAAAATCTAAGTTATTGGCCTTAAAGAAGAGGTAGAGACACAGAAAGGGGTAGAAAATTCACTGAAAAGGATCATAACAGAGGACTTCCCAAACCTAGAGACAGATATCAATATTTAAGTACAAGAAAGTTATAGAACACCAAGCAGATCTAACCCAATCAGACTACCTCAAGACATTTAATAATCAAGCTCCCAAAGCTGAAGGATAAAGAAAGGATCCTAAAAACAGCAAGAGAAAAGAAATAAATAACACACAATAGAGCGTCAATACATCTAGCAGCAGATTTCTCAGTAGAAACCTTACAGGCCGAGAGAGTTGCATGACAAAAAGTGCTGAAGGAAAAAAACTTTTATCCTAGAATAGTATATCCAGTAAAAATATCCTTCAAATATGAAGGAGAAATACCTTCCCAGACAAATGAAAGCTGAGGGATTTCATCAACACCAGACTTGTCCTACAAGAAATGCTGAAGGGAGTAAGTACCTCAGTCTGAAGGAAAAGGATGTTAATAAGCAATAAGACATCATCTGAATGTCCAAAACTCACTTATAATAGTAAATACACAGAATATTGTAACACCGTAATTGTGGCTTGCAAGCTACTCATATGCTGAGTAGAAAGACTAAAGGTCAAAAAACAGTAACTACAACAACTTTTCAAGACATATGTCTTATTACTATAAGATATAACTAAAAACAACAAAAAGTTAAAAAATAGAATGAAGACAAAGTGTAGTTTTTAATAGTTTTCTCTTTTTCTTGTTTGTTACTCATGCATCAGTGTTAAACTGTCATCAGTTTAAAATAATTGGTTATAGAATATCATTTGCGCTGGGCACAGTGGCTCACGCCTGTAATTCCAGCACTTTGGGAGGCTGAGGCAGGCAGATCACTTGAGGTTAGGAGTTTGAGACCAGCCTGGCCAACATAGTGAAACCCCATCTCTACCAAAAATATAAAAATTAGCTGGGAGTGGTGGTGCATGCCTGTAATCGCACCTACCCAGGAGACTGAGGCAGGATAACTGCTTGAATCTGGGAGGCAGAGGTTGCAGTGAGCCGAGATCATGACACTGCACTCCAGCCTGGGTGACAGAGCTCAAAAAAAAAAAAAAAAAAAAAAAAATCATTGGCAAGCCTCATGGTAACCACAAATCAATAAAATATACAATTGATACCCAAAAATAAAAAGCAAGATATCAAAATACACCATCAGACAAAATCACCATCACTAAAATGAAGATACGAAGGAAGGAAAGAAGAAAGAGAAGGTCACAAAACAACCACAAAACAAATAATGAAATGCTAGGAGTAAGCCCTTATTACTAATAACATTGAATTTAAATGGACTAAACTCACAGTCAAAACACATAGTGTGGCTGAATGGAGAGAAAAAAAAAAGACCCAATGATCTGTCACCTACAAGAAAAACACTTCACCAATAAAGACACACATAGACTAAAAATAAAGGGATGGAGAAAGATATTCTATGCAAATGGAAACCAAAAAAAGAACAAGAGTTCCTATACTTATATCAGACAAAAAAAAGATTTCATGACAAAAACTGTCAGAAGAGACAAAGAAGATCATCATACAATAATAAAGGGGTCAACTCAGCAAGAGGATATAACAATGGTAAATGTATAGACATCCAGACATATAAATGAAATATTATTACAGCTAAATAGAGAAATAGATACCAATATACAAATAGCAAGAGACTTTAGCACCACACTTTCAACATTAGACAAATCATCCAGACAGAAAATTAATAAAAAACTGGACTTATTCTGCACTATACACAAAATTGACCTAATAGATATTTACAGAACATTTCATCCAGTGGCTGCAGAATACACATTCTTCTTCTCAGCACATGGATCACCCTCAATAATATGCCATATTTTAGGCCACTAAATAGCCTAAAAAATTCGAAAACCTTGATATTATATCAAGTATCCTCTCTGACCTCAATGGAATAAAACTGGAAATGAATAACAAAAGGATTTTTTGAAACCGTACAAACACATGGAAATAAACAATATGTTCCTGAATGACCAGTGGGCCAATAAAACAATTAAAAAGGAAAGCAAAAAAATTCCTTGAAACAGATGATAATGGAAACTTAACATACCCAAACCAATGGGATACAGGGAAAGCAGTCCTAAAAGGAAAGTTAGTAGCTATAAAAACCTACAAGCAAAAAGTAGAAAACCTTCAGATAAACAAACCAAGCATTCAACTTAATGAACTAGAAAAGCAAGAACAAACCAAACCCAAAATAAGCAGAAGAAAAGAAATCATAGATAACAGAGCAGAAATAAATTAAATGGAAACAAAGTAAACAATATAACAGATAAATGAAATGAAAAGCTGTTTTTTAAAAAAAAAGATAAAGTGAACAAACCTTTAGCCAGAGTAACTAAGAAAAGAGAAGACCCAAATAAATAAAATCAAAGATGAAAAGATAGGCATTATAATCTTTATGGCAGAAATTTGAAGGATCATTAAAGGATACTATGAGCAACTATATGCCAATAAATGGGAAAACCCGGAAAAAAATAAATTCCTAGACACATATAACCTACCATGATTGAACCATGAAGAAGTCCAAAACCTGAACCGATCAATAGCAAGTAATGAGAGCGAAACCATAATAAAATGTCTCTCAGCAAAGAAAAGTCCAGGACCTGATGACTTCACTGCTGAATTTTACCAAATAGCTCTAGAAGAACTAATTATAACTGTACTCAAAACTATTCAAAAAAAAAAAAAAAATAGAAGAGGAGTGAGTACTTACAATGTTATTCTATCAGGCTAGTATTACACTGACACTAAAACCAGACAAAGACACATGAACAAAGAGAAAACTACAGTCCAACATCCCTGATGTGTATGGATACAAAAAGCCTTAATAAATACTAGGAAACTGAATTTAACAGCACATTAAGAAGATCATTCTTTTATTCCAGGGATGCAAGGGTGTTTCAACATACACAAATCAATCAATATGATACATCATAACAGAATGAAGGGCAAAACCATATGATCATTTCAATTAATGCTACACAAGCATTTGATAAAATTTAACATCCTTTCATGTTAAAAACCCTAAAAATAGATATAGAAAGGATATACCCCAATATAATAAAAACTATATATGACAGACCCACAACTAGTATCATATTAAATGTGGGCCAAGTGAAAGCCTTTCCTCTAAAATCTAGAACATGACAAGGATGGCCACTTTCACCACTGTTATTTAACATGGTAGTGGAAGTCCTAGCTACAGCAATTAGAGAAAGAAGTAAAAAGTATACAAATTGGAAAGGAAGACAAATCGTCCTTGTTTGCATATGATATGATTTTATATTTATTTGCAATAACATAAAGACTCCACCAAAAAACTGTTAGAACTGATAAATTCAGTAAAGTTACAAGATACAAAATTAACACACAAAAATCAGTAGCATTTCTATATGTCAATAGTGAACAATATGACAATCAAATCAAGAGAGCAATCTCATTTGCAGTATTTACAAATTAAGTAATATAGCTGGGAATTAACCAAAGAAGTGAAATGTTTCTACAATGAAAATTATACAACACTGATGAGATTACATCAAGTTACAAAGCTTCTGCACAGCAAAGGAAGCAATCAACAAAGTGTAAAGACAACCCACAGAATGGGAGAAAATGCAAACTATCCATTTGACAAAGGGTTCATAACTAGAATATATACATCTCTATAGAAAAAATCTAATAATTTGATTTAAAAATGGACAAAAGAGCTGAACAGAATTTCTCAAAAGAAGACATACAAATGGCAAACATATATGAAAAGGTTCTCAGCATCATTGATCATTAGATGAGAAATACAGATCAAAACTACAATGAGGTATCATCACACCTGAGTTAATATGACTTTTATCCAAAGACAGTAACAAATGCTGGCGAGGATGTGGAGAAAAGGGACCCCTTGTACACTGTTGGTGGGAATGTAGATGAATACAACCACGTGGAGAATAGTTTGGAGGTTTCACTAAAAACTGAAAATAGAATTACCATATGATTCAGCAATCCCAATGCTAGGTATATAACCAAAAGGAAGAAAATCAGTATATCAAAGAGATATGTGCACTCCCATGTTTATTTCAGCACTATTCACAATAGGCAAGATTTGAAAGCAACTTAAATGTCCATCAACAGATGAATAGATAAAGAAAATGTGGTACATATACAAAATCAAGTACTATTCAGCCATAAAAAAAGAATGAGATCCTGTCATTTGCAACAACATGATGCAACTGGAGGTCATTAAGTTAAGTGAAATAATCCCAGCACAGAAAGACAAACTTTATATGTTCTCACTTACTTGTTGGATCTAACAATTAAAACAATTGAACTCATAGAGATAGAGAGTAGAAGAGTAGTTGGGGAGGCATGATGTGGATGGTTAATGGTTACAAAAATATAGTTAAGTAGAATGAATAACATCTAGTATTTAATAGCACAAGAGGACTACAGTCAATAATAATTTATTGTACATTTAAAAGTAACTAAAATAGTATAATTGGATTGTTTGTAACACAAAGAAGAGATAAATGCTTGACGTGATGGATACCCCATTTACCCTGATGTGATTAGTATGCATTGTATGCCTGTATCAAAATATCTTATGTAACCCATAAGTATATATACCTACTATGTACCCACAAAAAATAATAAAATAAAATTAAATGACTGATACATCCTATAAAAAATAGACAATGATTTAAGAATGATAAGATGAAGAGATGGGTCTAGGAAACAAAAATGAGCCTGTTGGCATCTGTGATATGAAGTTCAAATCTGAAGGGAATAATGTGCTCTAACACAATTTTCTTAGAAAAATATTCCTTCCACAAATCAATGATTCATTTCTGATTTGTTCTAAAAACTATTGCAAAATTTCTATTATAACATGATTGTAGAGATATGATCTAAATCAACTCATTTTCATAATTCTTAGTTTCAATTTTCAAGGCTAAGGGCTAGTTGATTTCTTTTCACTATGTAATATAAAATTCTTCATCTCCACTGTTTGTGAACTTGCTTAAAATGATCTTTCATTGGAGGCAAACTAATTGTCCTTAAATTCACTTTTGCACGTTTCCTATTTTAGCTTATTTCCTAAAGCATCATTGAGATAAATATTGAGTTAGAGAAATAATATCTCTTCTTGATTAAAAGATGGCATATTACATATTCTTTATAACTCTTCAATTTTTCAATAGAAATACATTTTAATATTAATATTTGATTTTAACACATAGGTTTTTGTCAATTATTTACTTAATTATTTTCTGAATACTTACTGAGCACAAGGTAGTGTTGGGGTGCTGGCCTTACAACAGTCAACTAGCACAATCCTACTTGGCTTTTTCTCTTCATGTCCTTGGGAAAAATTGCCTGGCTGCCCTAACACTATCAGAGAAATGATGGGACACTTTACGTTCCTATCCAACTGTAACTTCTTTTATTCCGTGATTGTCAAATATCACACATTTAACTCTAATAGGAATCCTTTTCTTAAATAGGAAGCTAGTGAAAGTTCAGCATGGCTTCCCATTCACTTAGTGCTCCTTTCCTGGATAATAGGTAGTAGGTTTTTTTCCTCTTAGATACTGTGTTTTAATACATGTACCTCAACTGTTATGTGCTGTGTTAAATTTTATTGCTCCTAGCAGACCATTATCAGGAGTATTGCTCTTAATTAACTTCTCACCTAGTTATAAGCATTGTGGCCTCATTATACCGGGAATAAATATACTTATGCCCCAATGGTCAAGTCAAGAAAATGACTGTTTCAACAAATCAAGCAAAGCAATTATTGCATTGTGTTTTGTGAAATCTGTTGTACAGATCTAGAAGGCTGAAATATTTTAATATCTTGGAAAAAGAAATTATTTTCTTTACATTTTAAATTAGGCTTGTTTATTAAGAAGCATTAAGTGAACTTGATAAATATCTCCTGCAGCTCATTACATTTAGAAATTAAAACAACATGTTATCTGGTGGGATAGATTGGGTTTCCTTGATCGTAACTGACCCAGAGAAAGTACCACTTGATGTACACTCTATACCATAAACCATATTAAAACAGCGAAAAAAATTCAAAAACCAAAAATATAACTGCGATTAATTAAAATGCTGGATATTCAAAGAGGTTTTCAAAATAAACATGCTAACTCAGGCAAATATGTTCTTCCTCACTCAAGGCCAGCCTTTTCTCTGATTCTCTTAATTCCATCTCCTTCTGCCTGTTTAGTGCCCATCCAATCAAATATCCCTCTGCTGTGTTTCATGTTCAGTATCACCTGCTTCATCCCATACATTTCATCTGCCTATTCCTCCATTCATTTCTTCAAGTCTTTTAAAAAATGACTTTTATGTGTTAAGCACTGCACAAAGTATGTATCAATGAAAATAAAAACACATAATCATAATAATCATCCACATTCCTTAGGCTTTTCACACATTACTTTGTGTCATGCACACAATGACCCATGTGGTTGGCAGTGCTTTTATGTCCCTTCTACAGATAGAGACACAAGAAGAACTAATCACATAGCTAGTAAGGGGTAGAGCTGGCATTTGAACCTAGACCTTTGGACTGCAGAGCAGTATGGTCTCTGCTCTGTGACACACAAATGGACAAGTGTAATATATGATCATTTATATATTGCAAACATGCAAAAGAAACAGTGAGACCCCAGATGAGCTGTGGGCATGATTTTACAGAAGTGATGCTTGAACTGAGTTTTGAAGGAAGACACAAAATTTTGAAATCATCCTTGACTCCTTCACTTTGTAGTCTCTTCCCACTCTGACCCAGAGCTTCATCCCATAATTTGCTTTGACTAATGAGACCAAAGATGCTACATAGAATTAGAAGCACTCTGTGCCTTTCTGCTCACACTCCTGCTTTTTTGCCTTCACTACTAGGATATGTCTGCATCAGCCTGCTGGAGGATGAGAGACTAGAAAGAGCAGAGTCAGTCCTCCTATCCCAGATAGGGCTCCATACATAGTCGAGAGCCCCTCCAAGATAAGCAGATTCCTGAGTGAGCACCTCGTTTCCACAGCCCAACTCAGGGAGCTGACTTATCCAGCCAACCCATAGACACATGAGCAAAAATAAATTCTTATTGTTGTATGTCACCAAAGTTTTGTAATTTGTGTTACATTGGACTATTATGGAAAGGGATAACAATGTAACACCTACCTATCTATATTTCATCTCCCAAGTCCAATTAGTTGTTCAGTGATAGCTATGGTATCTCTGTGCTATTCTCATTCACATTTCATTCCCTTTCAATTATCGTTACAACTACCCTAGTCAATTTTCTCATTGCCTGTATTCTGGACTATCATGGTAGCTTATTAACTGGTGTTCTTGCCTCCAAATCTGTCCCTTCCTCAACCTATCTATATAAAAGTGATCACGTATTTTTATTAAAACAGAGTATTGGTGTTGCCACTAATCTCTTCAAAGCCTTCAATGATTATTTCCCTAAGACGAAAATCCTCAGCCTAACATTGAAACTCTACACCTATCATCTAGTCCCACATTCCTTCTTGCTTACCTGTTCAGTTCTCCTTTTCCATTACCACACTATGCTTCCCCTCTTTGCTATCAAACATCTAAGCAAATGCACATCCTCTTCCCTCCATCTAGAATGCCCTGCACCCTATTTCTAGATGTCTAGATCAGGAATTTTATCATTCATGCATGTCTAGATCTTGTGTCTCTGCCCCAGAAACCTTTTTCTGATTCCCAATTCTGAGCCTTCCTCACATTTTTTATACCACCTTTAGAATCTTGAGCACTCACTTTTTACCATAGTCATTTATGTCTGAAGACTTGTATATTCCACAATATTGGTCCTTAGGGCTGCTGTAATAAAGTATCATAAACTGGGCATGTTGAAACTACAGAAACTTGTTCTCTTAATTCAAATCAAAACCCCCATGAGATACCATCTCACACCAGTCAGAATGGCTATTACTAAAAAGTCAAAAAATAACAGATGCTGGCGAGGTTGTAGAGAAAAGGGAATGCTTATACACTGTTGGTGGGAGTGTTGTACATTAGTTCAATCATTGTGGAAGGCAGTGTGGCAGTTCCTCAAAGAGCTAAAAACAGTAATACCATTTGACCCAGCAATCCCATTACTGGATATATACCCAAAGGAATATAAGTTGTTCTACCATAAAAACACATGTACGTGTTTGCTCATTACAGCACTGTTCACAATAGTAAAGACATGGAATCAAGCTAAATGCCCATCAGTGGTAAACTGGATAAAGAAAAGGTAATACGTATACACTGTGGAATGCTACATAGCCATAAAAAAAGAATGAGATCATGTTGTTTGCAGGAACATGGATGAGCTGGAGGCCAACATCCTTAGCAAAGTAATGCAGGAACAGAAAACCAAATACCGCATAACTTATAAGTTGGAGCTAAATGATGAGAACATATGAGCACAGAAAGGAACAATAGACACGGGGACCTATTTGAGAGTGGAGAGTGAGAGGAGGGTGAGGAACAGAAAAAAACAACTGGGTGCTAGGCCTAGTACCTGGGTGATAAAATAATCTGTACAATAAGCCCCCATGGCACAAGTCTACCCATATAACAAACCTGCCCATGTACTCCAGAGCCTAAAATAAAAGTGAAAAATAAAAAAGAAATTTATTCTCTCACAGTTCTGGAGGCAAGAAGTCCAAAGTCAAGGGACTGGATGGGCTACTTTCCCTCTGAAGTCTCCAGGGGAAAATCCCTTCTTGCCTCTTTCAGCTTTTGGAAGTACCCAGGTGTTCCTTGACTTGTGACAGTATGACTCCAATCTCTGTCTTAGTGTTCTCTCTGTATGTCTCTGACTTCACATGGCATTCCCCTTATGTGTCTGTGTCCAAACTTCACCCTTTTAAAAGTGTACTAGTTATATTGGATTAGGACCCACTACAATGCCTTCATCTTAATGTGATTACATCTGCAAAGATCCTGTTTTTCAAATAAGGCCACATTCACAGGTACCGAGGGGTTAGGACCTCACTGTGTTTTTTGAAGGGGACAAAATTCAAGTAATAGCCAGCATACTTGAGAGTAAGCATTGCATCATTTTTCATCTTTACCTTACTACCACTCTGACTGGCAAAGCTCCTGCAGGATGGAAATGATATCCTCTTCATTTTGTACCTGCTGTGCACACAAAATTTACTCATTGTCCAACTTTTTTCTGAGCTGAATCCAATTGTTTATTTAAACATGTTTGGGAAGATCATAAAAGTATTCAGAGGATGCCAAGAAATATTTAGTTTTAAGCGTCAATAATATGTGAGATGTTATAAAGCCTCAAATATGGAAGTAGTTATTAACACATTTTTAAAATCTCAATTTGGCAGAGAGAAAGGTCTCAAATGCACCAACAGAGACTGGCAAATTCAATTTTTGGAGGTATGAGTGAGGAAGAAAATAATTATCAGTTGAGTTGTTTTTTTTTTTTATTCAGATGGGCTAATAAGTTGGCTAACTTTGAAAATTAGGTCATAATTATTGTGTTGTCTTCATTTTGAAGTAGTGAATTTTTAAAAAGAACATTGACGCCTGTCATGCCTGGAATATGGTTACTGGGAATCAAAGAAATGGGTTAATAAAAACCAAAATGTTCGGCAAAGAGAAGCCAGAATTCATGTTTAAAGTCAAAAGACATGCACATTCATTAATTTTTTCAGTCACATTATCCATTTTCAAAGAATGATGGTGGCACCATCTGTGCGAGCAAAGGTCAAGAAAATTTTGTGTAGATGTCACAAAAGAAATCACAGTAAGTACTTATTTGCCATATTCCAAACTGTCATCACAGGAATCAACAGGCAACACAAACTGCTGCTGCTGCCCAAGGAAGCAGTTCTTACAAACATGGTGTGAAAGAGGCAAGGCTGTGAGCTCAGGTCCTACCCAGGGTCTTCACTCAGAGAATTAAATTTGCAGGTCGCCAATTGGCTCTCCTTAACCAGCTTGTAAATGTGAGCTTTTGGTCAAAAAGAAGACTGAATGGGAGACAGTGAATGATATGTGAAGAAATTAGAAATACACTGGAAATTATAAAGAAAAATGTTATGCTTCAGTGGAGAAAGCAGAGATGACTAATATTTGGGTGTGGGATCTGCCACTTATGACTGACAATCATGAGCGAGTTCCTTTTTCTCCCTGAGCTCAAATTTTCTCATTTATACAGTGGGTATGGCAGTAGCCTGTAGTGATAAGAATTAAGTGAAAATATGCATTTAAAATGCTTAACATATGGAAGGAATGCAATAAATGCTAATTATTACTTCTATTATTTTATTAGAAACAAAAAATTGAAAGCATTTATCTACTACTGATCATGGAGAAATACTGGCATTTAAAAAATAATGTGAGTCTTTATTTCAGTGGCAAACAAGGCACAATTACAATGTACTGGTTTTATTTATAAAGTGGTGTGACTTTTTAACTTTGGTAAACACATTGAATAAAATAGAATAAATATTTTACTTTAATAAAAAATAAAATATTAGTATTGAACCCATAGAAGTAAATACTTGCAGCACCTAGAGGTCTAATTTCAGGTTATGGAAAATCACAAATGAGAAGACCACTATGTTTCACTTAGATTCTTCACCTAAAGCCTTTCCACACAGTAACTCACTCAAGGAAGCATGGGTTTAATTAATTTAATATGCAACCACTAGGGAGTTCTAAGAAATGTATTTTAAGAGTTGTTTGGTGCATTCTGGGTCCTCTGATGTTGTTCAACCAGAAAGTTTGCTACTAGTCCATGGGTTTTCAAATTAATTCTATAAATGGATAGGTAGCAGATATTTGGGATTGTGTGGGTCATATGGTCTGTCGCAACTACTTAATTTTGCTATTATAGCAAACTGCTACTTTATATAAACACACAGATTTGGCCATGTTCCAATAAAACTTTATTTGGGGGCATTGAAATTTTGAATTTCGTATAATTTTCAAATATCATAGAATATAATTCTTCTTTTGATTTGTTTTTAATCCTTTAAACATATTCAACTAATTCTTAGCTGGTGAATTATAATGAAATAGGCAACTTGTGGGCCAGATTTGGTCCAGGGGCCATAGATTGCTAAACTGTGGGTTAGATGAGCAAATATGTTAAGTAACCACAAGACTTTATATAAATGAAATAGCACAATTTTCTTCCCCAGATGTCAGCCTTTTCTTGTATTTCTATAATTATGAAACTTAGACAGCAATTAATCTTCCTGAAGTTAGTCTTTCATATATAAAGTGGTGTGAAATTTTGGGACACAAACACATGTGTGCCAAAACTTCAGTTTCAGGAGAAATATATTCTCTATGACTGAACTTTCTTCATATTTTAAAATCCTTTCCATAGAACTCTTTACACTTCCTTCATCTTGAGTAGTTCAAGACTTTCACTCTTCCCCTTGTCCCAGGTTATATCTAAATTGTGGAGGATAACATAGCATCAAAATAGAGCGCTGTGGGCCTTGTGTGGCACTGCTCCATGCTTGCATTTGCTGAAATGTCTCCTCTAGTCCACAGTCACTGTTGACTCACCATGATGATGCGGTGGACTTCAGTTCCCTGTTTCATCTTTGGTGATGTTGTGTTTGTTTCTACAGACCTGTCGTCTGTACTATGAAGCCTCTCCAAGCTCACCAACTCTTTCTTATCTAAATTTCACCCTGTTTGGGGGGTTTGTGAATATTTACTTGCTCTACTATACCCCACTGGGATTATGAGAAACTCTCTAGCACTGTCATGCATGCAGCCATCTTTATGCTGAAGCTTGCACACTAGTGGGTGGAGTCTTGCAGGGTTGCCATCTCCAGTGATCACGAGGTGATGAAACATGACTGTTTTCCTCACTGATGCTTCACTTTCTGTTCAGAGGATTTTTTTTTTCATCACTGGAATAGTAAAAACTTGCTCTTATATTTTGTAAATTCTTCCAAATATGTTCTTTTGACATTAATTTTATGCTTTGATTTCCTCAGCATCTAGCCTTCTGAGATTTGAAAACTTTATCTTTAACATAATTGCCCCATTGTGTGTTTCCAATATCAATTTTGAAAGGCGGAAACAAAACAGGCTCTATTTTTTTCTTCCTCTCCACACAATGTTTTAAAAATTCTATCCTGGAGCTAGACTGGGCCTTCTCTTATTTGTGAATGGATTAAAAAGTAATGGGACCACAAATAATCCCTCAGCTAAGTATATTACCTTAACATAGCACAGCTGTATCTGCCCCTGTACCTTGTTGAATGGTTGTACACTCAGCTTATGGTGAGTTGAAGCCCACTTTAAATTCCACAAGAAAATGCCTTGGAAATATTTTACTTAAGAGTACAGAATTTAAGGGTGGGCACAGTGGCTCACACCTGTAATCCCAGCACTTTGGGAGGCTGAGGCAGGCAGATCACTTGAGATCAGGGGTTTGAAACCAGCCTGGCCAATATGGTGAAACCCCATCTTTACTAAAAATACAAAAATTAGTCAGGTGCGGTGGTAGGCGCCTGTAATTACAGCTACTCGGGAGGCTTAGGCAGGAGAATCGCTTGAACCCAGGAGTCAGTGGTTGCAGTGAGCCAAGATCGCATCCTTGTTCTCCATCCAGCTTGGGCGATAGAGCGAGACTCCTTATCGGGAAAAAAAAGAGTACAGAATTTAATGTTAAATCCCAAAACAAAAGAATATATGTAGAATGTGTTATGTTCCCTGCCATATCTCCCAAAGAGGCAGATAGCCAAAAATTCTTATGGCTTTTCTTCAATTTTTTGTCTTTGGAAGTTAACATATCCTGTAACTGGGCTTAGTTTATATATGCCAATATCAACTTCTATTTTGTCTTCTACAGTCATTTGGTAGGTCCTCAGTTCTGTGACTAAAAGCAAAAGAATGAGGTTCCATAGGTATGAGGCCCCACCTGATAAAATGCTGCTAAAATTAAGAACAGAAAAACCGAAAACATTGTCCACTAAGCAAGACATATGATGTTTTTGTTCAATTATTTGAAGGTCTGGAAACTTATTTCATGTTTAAGCTATGAAGGAAAAGTGACATATAGAAGAAAGAGAATTTTAATACCAAACTTTCCTGTAATTCAGTTGTTCGGAGCAATATCAAAAGCACTATATTTGTTCTCAAGTATGATTTGACTGAAATGACAAAACTTTGTCATTCAGAGATCTCATGTTTCTCTTTGAGTTTCAGAATGTGAAGACAAAAAATTGCTAACCTGCTATCTGTTTTCAAGTCAAAACTGATTATCCCAAGTCATTGCCAGTCTCAATAAGAATGCTTAACATGTTTTAAAAATTCTTTCTATGCTTTTGAAATATGCAGGGTAATTTTATTTTTAATCCTTCTGTATTTACTCTTGCCAGTCATTCTGAATGTGGGTGATAAGTTTGTTTTGTACACATTTTACTTATAGCATAAAAAGTAAATCAAAGACATCAGTTTCATAAACCTTTCCTATTATCTTTGTTTTTGTTTTTTTTTTTTTTTTTTTTTTGAGACAGAATCTTACTCTGTTGCCCAGGCTAGAGTGCAGTGGCTTGATCTTGGCTCACTGCAAGCTCCGCCTCCCGGGTTCAAATGATTCTCCTGCCTCAGCCTCCTGAGTATCTGTGATTACAGGTGCCCACCACCATGCCTGACTAATTTTTTGTATTTTTAGTAGAGACAGGGTTTCACTGTGTTAGCCAGGATGGTCTCGATTTCCTGACCTTGTGATCCACCTTCCTCAGCCTCCCAAAGTGCTGCGATTATCTTATATTAACAATTCCAGAAAGTCCCGCAATTCATGACACTTGGTGAAAATGGATTAGAGCTTTCCAAAGGTTTGTTTTTTACAAAGTCAACTTTAATTATATGAAACTGCTTCTAATTTGAAGAATTATTTATCTTTTACCCAACATCTAAGTCCTCTGTCCAGTTAATGAGACTCTGGCCACCCGTGGCAAAGTTTACTCATTTGTTATCTTACTTGCAAAAGTGATGTTGATGGAATGCGTGATAAGCTCTGGTTTCTTCAAGTAATACTCAATCTCTAACCTCTTCCAGAATAAAAGCTTAGAAAATTTTCTGTGATCCCTCACAACTGATTGATTGGGGATGACATGTCAGGCTTTGGGCTGGAGATTCAGTGATTGCCTCTTGCCTAGGAGGTTTAAATTTTCATGTCTCCCTCTGAGCTGCAGCTAACATGTAACAAATTTGCCTGGTTAGCTGACATTACCTCAGTATTGTCTACAACTTTGGGCATCCTACATGACTTGCCCGTCCTGTAGTAAGGATAGGCATAGCCAAGCCTGGTGTGTGAAGCTGTTGACAGAAGAATAGTTCTCCATGCTGCAGAAGCCAGAGCAAAAAAGCTAATCATGTATGGCAGTGAGGATGAAGTAACTTGCCTTCCCTCCTAAATAAACAGATGGAAAGAGTTTGCAGTTCATTTCTTTCCAAGGTAACAAATTACTTTATTTCTATGTTTCACAGTAACAGAATCAAAAGTTCTTCTCTTTGGGGAAATTTTATTTTTCTTTAATTATTCCATGCAAACAACAAGAGACCTGAGTCTTCTGGGGATAGATGCAGAGAAGTCAAAGTTAATTAGTTTTTCTTATGATACACTGCATTTGGGTAAAATATCACTGTGGGGGCCCAATGACAGTCAGATTACTCGATCAAGTGCTGAGTGACTAGAAAGGCAGAATTTTATCAGAAGAATCTACATAGAAATAATATTTCACTTTCCTTGAAAGTCAGCATCGTTTGGTACTCTCCTTGGATTTCTCGGTTCATGTACTTTCTTTCATCTACACTTTGTCTTTCCTTTAAGATGTCAGACAGCATGAGAAAGTGATGGAGTGGCCTGCAAGTCCCCAGTGAACTCAAGAACCATGTTTCTATTTAACCATAACATAAAAATCACAAATCAAACGCAGTTTCTTTTTCTCTTATGATTGTCAAAGTTGTACATTCTGAAAAACTTCAAGGTGAAACAAAGAAATCTACTTCAATGATTCTCTGTCATTTCATAGGTAGGTGTTTAAATCAGGCTGTGAGCATTACACAAATACATCTATGGCTCAAAAATCAGCCTTCGAATTAGGTATTTATTATTTTCATGCCTGATTAAGGCCTGATTATATGAAAGCATGCCAAGTACATGATTTACATTATTAAAATATAAGGCTTTAGCATTGAGTATGATTCCCAAGTGATCTTATTATTAATTTATTAAGCATGTATCTTGTAATGAACTCAAGATATCTGTCTCACAAAAGAATAGCATTATCATGTACTAATGAAATAGGCAAAGTATGAACCGCACATATTGAAGGCAAGTTACACATTGATGTCTTCAAGTCAAGGTCTAAGCAAGGTTGTTCTGTAATTCAGGAGAAATTCTGGAAATAATCACCACAAAAATGTCTCTGTTAGTTTAAAGCATTCATTAACAATTTAAACCCAGGCAAATAGCTAAAAACAGAGACTTCCTTGAATAAGTTTACATCTCAATTTTACTCATCCATTTATTTCTTGTGAAATGATAAATAATAAACAAAGACGAAGAAAATAAGAGCCCTATCTAAAGGTTTCCTAATCAAAGGCAATTTTTTCTTTCTTGGATCTATTTTGTATACTCGTTTCACATAGTAAACATATGACTGTCTGTGATGGTTAACATGAGGTGTCAGCTTGATTGGGGTGAGGGATGCATAGGTGGCTGGTAAAGAACTGGGTGTGTCTGTGAGGCTGTTGCCAGAGGAGACTGACATTTGAGTCTGTGGACTGGGAGAGAAATACCCACCCTCAGATCACCTTCCAAAGGCTGCCAGCGCAGCTACAACAAAACAGATGGAAGAAGAGGGATAAGTGTGGCTCTTTCTGGCTTTCTTTCTTCTTCCCATACTGGACGCTTGCTTCCACTCCTCTTGCCCTTAGACATCAGACTCCAGGTTCTTCTCTCTTTGGACTCTAGGACTTGCACCAATGGCTTCCAGGAGCCTCTTGGGCCTTTGGCCACAGACTGAAGGCTGCACTGTCAGCTTCACAGGGAACTGTCGACTTCCCTGGTGTTGAAGCTTTCAGACTTGGACTAAGCCAGTACCAACTTCTCTCTCCCTCAGTTTGCAGACAGCCTATTGTGGGACTTTGCCTTGTAATCATGTGAATCAATTCCTCCTAATAAACTCCCTTTTATGTGGACATATATCCTATTTGTTCTGACCCCCACCCCCACCCCCCCCCCCCGTGAAGAACCCTGACAAATACACCATCCAGACTCTTCACTGCAGGAAAACTACCTTCTTCAACAAGGGAATTTTAAACCTGAGGACTTTCTCCCAAATATGATAGACAAAGTGTGAGATTGTTGACAGCCTGATGTACTGATATGAATCCCTGTGGTACCCTGGAGCAACCTTGACTTCTGCTTCCAATTTTGGAATAAAATACTAGATTCTGTATTTTTTAAGATGAGAATTAATTCACTATTATGAAATACTTGACATCGCCATCTCAGGCCCATTTTTGAACTCTTGGAAATCATTCAAATAAGACTTTCTTTGAGGAACTAATGGTGCAATGGTACGTAATAGTGGAAATGATAGTATTGATCTGTTTAGAAAATATAGGGCTAATTTTCTTTGGTTGTTGGTTCCCACAAACGAACAAATCTAACAGTTTAAAAACCCGTGCCTGTTTTGAATCAAATCTAAGGAAAGGCAAAGCAAAGATGGCAGAATAGAAGCCTACACCACTCATCCTTGCCACTGGGAGACCAAATTTTAACAACCGACTATACACAGAAAAGCACTGTCACAAGAAACAAAAATCAGGTGAGCAATCACAGTACCTAGTTTTAACTTCACATTGTGGAAAGAAGCATTCAGAAAAACAGGAGAGACAGCCTTGAAGCACCAACATATTCCTTCCTAATCTCTTGGCAGTGGGCCTGCAGCATGGAGAGAGAATCTGTGCACTTTGGGGAGAGAGAGTACAGGCGCTGGGGGATTTTACACTGAACTCAGTGCTGCCATGTTATAGTGGAGAATAAAGCTATGCTGTGCTCAGCCAGTACCTGCACATGGAGGGATCATTTGGACCAACCCTAGCCAGAAGTAAATTGCTCATCCCAGTGGTCGAAACCTGAGTTTCACGGGAGGCCTTGTCATTGTGGGCTGAAGTGCTCTGGGGTCCTAGGTAAACTTGAAAGGCAGTCTAGGATAAAAGGACTGTAATTCCTAGGCAACTCCTAGTGCTAGACTGGGCTTAGAGCTGGTGAACTAGAGTAGCACATGACCTAGGGAGACACCAGCTGGCATGGCTAAGGGAGGGCTTGTGTCATTCCTCCCCCAACCCCAGGCAGTGCAGCATGTAGCAACAAAAGTGAATTTATTCTATCTGCTTAAGGAGGGAAGAGTGAAGAATAGAGAAATTTTGTCTTGCCTGTTGGATACCAGCTCAGCCACAGTAGAATAGGGCACTGGGCATAGTCATGAGGACCCCATTCCAGTCCATAGCTCCTGAATGGCATTTCTAGACACACCCTGGGCCAAAAGGGAATCCACTGCCTTGAAGAGAAAGACCTGGTACTGGCAGAATAGATGAAGTGCTTACTAAAGGGCTCATAGGCCCTGGATAACCACCAGCAATAGCCAGGGAGCATGCCTTGAGCCTCAAGTTCTGAGATATACTGGCTTCAAGGGAGCCCCAGCACATTCCCAGCTCTGGTGGCAATGGCAAAAGACTTCTTCTGTTTGAGAAAAGCAGAAGGAAAAGTAAAGGGGACTTCATTTTGCATCCTAGGTACCAGCACAGCCATAGTAGGGGAGAGGAACAACCAGGCTCTTGGGGGCACTGTGTACAGACTAGGATCTTGGATACATTACTGGATCTTCTCTGGGTCGGAGGGCATCCCACTACCTTGAAGGGTGAGTCCAAGGTCTGTCAACATTCACCACAAGCTGACAGAGGAGCTCTTGGCCTTTAAGCAAACATTGGTGATGGCCTGCCAGAATCCCCCACCCCCATGCATTGGGGATGGTTGTGACCACAAGACGATGCCCTTCTGCCTGTGGAATGAAGATGGAAGAGCAGGAAGTACTTTATATTGTGGTTTCCATGCCATTTTAGCCTCAGTAGAATAGAACATCAGGTAAATTGCTAAGGGTTTTGACTTGAATGTCCAGCTCCCAGACAGCATTTCTGGACATGCCTGAAGTTCCTGGAGGAACCTGCCACCCTGAAGTGGAGGGCCTTGGACAAGGCCCAGTGCTGTGCTGGCTTCAGGTCTAATCCAGTGAAGTTCCAGTGGTGGGGACCACACAGGGGTGATTGCATCACTACACCCTCAGTACCAGGTGGCTCAGCATGCAGAGACTCTGTATGTTTGGGAGAAAGTAAAGGAGAAGAACAAGAATCTCTGTCTGGTAATCCAGAGAATTTTCTTGGATCTTATCCAAGACCACCAAATGGTATCTCTATGAGTCTGCAAAAAACACAGTGTTCTTGAGCTTGGGGCCCAAGTCCCTTCAATACCTGGAAAGCCTTCCCAAAAAGGACAGGCACAAACAAGCCCAGACTGTGAAGACTGCAGTAAATACCCAACTCTTAAATGCCCAGACACCAAGGAACATCTACAACCATCAACACCATCCAGGAAAACATGACCTCACTCAACGAACTAAATAAGACACTGAGAGGCCAATCTTGGAGAAACATAATTTGTTTAGACCATTTGGAGAGAGAATTCAAAATAGCGTTTTGAGGAAACTGAAAGAAATTCAATATAACACAGAGAAAACAATTCAGAATTCTATCAGATAAATTTAACAAAGTGACTGAAAGAATTCAGAACTATCAAGCAGAGATTCTAGAGTTGAAAAATGCAATTACCATGCTGAAGAATACATCAAAGTCTTTTAGTAGCAGAATTGATTCAGCAGAAGAAAGAATTAGTGACCTTGAACACAGGATATTTGGGAATACACAGTCAGAGGAGACAAAAAAAAAAAAAAGAAAGGAAGAAAAAACCAAAAACAATGAAGCACACCTGCAGGACCTAGAAAATAGCCTCCAAAGGGCAATTCTAAGAGTTTTTGACCTTAAAGAGAAGAAAGAGAAAGACATAAGGGTAAAAAGATTATTCAAAGGGATAATGTCAGAGAACTTCCCAAACCTAGAAAAAGATACCAACTTCAAATAGAAGAAGGTTTCAGAACACCACACAGATTTAAGACAAAGAAGACTACCTCAAGGCATTTAATAATCAAACTCTCAAAAGTCAAGGTTAAAGAAGGATTTTTAAAGCAGGAAGAAAAAAGAAACAACATACAACAGAGCTCTAATACATATGGCAACAGAGTTTTCAGTAGAAATCTTACAGGTCAGGAGAGGGTGGCATGATGTATTTAAATTGCCGAAAAAAAGAAACTTTTCCCTAGAATAGTATATCTGGTGAAAATATCCTTTAAGCATGAAAGAAATAAAGATCTCAGACAAACAAAACATGGATTTCATCAACACCAGACATGTTCTACAAAAAATGCTAAATGGAGTTCTTCAATCTGAAAGAAAAAGTTGAACAATAAGAAATCATATGAAGGTACAAAACTTACTGGAAATAGTAAGCACACAGGAAACAAGAATAGTGTAACACTGTAATTTCAGTATGTAAACGTCTCAATGTAAGTAGAAAGACTAAATGATGAACCAATCAAAAATAATAACTACAACAACTTTTGAAGAGATAGTACGATAAGACACAAGGAGAAACAACAAACAGTTAAAAAGTGGGGGAGATGGAGTCAAAATATAGAGTTTTTATTACACAAAAAATAAAAAGCAAGAAATTAAAGCCTACCACCAGAGAAAATTGCCTTTACTAAAAGGAAGCTAGGAAGTAGGAAGGAAGAAAAGAAGAGAGAGAAGACCACAAAACAACCAGAAAATGAATAACAAAATAACAGGAGTAAGTCCCTGTCTTTCAATAATAATGTTGAATGTAAATGGTCTAAAATCTCCAATCAAAAGACATAGAGTGGCTGAATAGATGCATAAACATGATTCAATGATTTATTGCTTACAAGAAACACACTTCACCTATAAAGAGGCACATAAACTAAAAATAAAGGCATGGAAAAAGACATTCCAGGCCAATACAAACAAAGAGTAGGTACAGCTATACTTACATCAGACAAAATAGATTTTAAGACCAAAACTATAAGAGACAAAGTAAGTCATTATATAATGATAAAGGGGTCAAAATTAAGCAAAGGGACATAACAATTTTAAATATATATGCACCCAACAATTGAGCATCCAGACATATAAAACAAATATTGTTAGAGCTAACGAGAGAAATAGATTCCAATACAATAATAGTTGGAGACTTCAATACCCGATTTTCAGTATCAGACAGATCTCCCAGACAGAAAATCAACAAAGAAACATCAGACTTAATCTGCACTATAAAACAAATGAACCTAATAGAAATTTACAGTACACTTCATCTAACAGCTTTAGAATACACATTTTCTCCTTAGTACATGGATCATTGTCAAGGACAGATCACATGTTAGGTCACAAAACAAGTCTTAAAACATTCAAAAAAAAAAAAAAAAAAAAGAAAAGAAAATGGAAATAACATCAAATATCTTCTCTGACCACAAGAGAATAAAACTAGAAATCAGTGACAAGAGGAACTTTGGAAACTACACAAACACACAAAAATTAAGCAATTTGCTCATGAATGAGCAAACAGTAGGTGAATGAAGAAATTAAGAAGGAAATTGAAACATTCTTGAAACAAATGATAATGGAAATACAACATACCAAAACCTCTGGGATACAGCAAAAGCAGTATTAAGAGGAAAGTTTATAGTGATTGAGTGGCTTCATCCAGAATGGTTGGTGAAGAAACATTAACCACAGTAGATCCTGCAGGGCCAAATGACATCTCTAAAAATGGGAATTAAGAGCCCATCTGAAAGTGGGAACATCAGTCCTTTCTTCTTACTAATAAAATTTCAAAATATCAGCTGTCAATAGGGTCTATGTCCCCCAAGGAAAGAAAGAGTAGGCTTCTTTTAATAATCACAAAAAAAAACAGCCTTTAAATGCTGACATATAAGGACCCCTGAAATAAAGAAAAAAAAATGGCTTCACATTAAGATCTTACAGTGAAGCCCCAAGTGAACAATCACCACCTCCAAATACTCCAAATACGGAACTTCCAGTAGGTTCTTAATGCTTTACTTTTAAATATGAACGAGCAAACAGAGCTAACCATATATTTTAGGAGAGCCTCCACTGAGACAAAGAGATCAAAACAAACGAATAGAAGACTAGATCTGGGATAAATAAGGAAAACTTGAATTACTATCCCCGTGCACATAAAATAATGTATTTTATCCATAAATCAAGATCTGAAGCCATGAAAATAACAAATAACCAATAAAAACACTTTGAAAATTAAAATTGAGTCCCAAAAATTTTGTAAAATAATGTCAGATATTCCCCCAGAAAGAGAAATGGGAAAGAAAAAGAGGCAGAAAACAGATGAGCGAATGTAAGAACACTAAAAGATCAGACCGTGTATAGATAGATAGGTAGGTAGGTAGGTTGATAGATAGATTATATATATATATTTTTTTTCTTTTTTCTATATTTTGACATCTTAAAAAAACCTTGCCCCCCTCCAAAGAAAACCCCAACCTTTCTGCCTGGGAGATACTGCCTTTCCTGGGGCTAGCCAATTAGAGACAGCAAAGGCTCAACCAGGAACATGTCTTTGTTATGCAGACTAACCAATCCAGAGCCACACCTTCTCTATTTGGCCTGAGACCCTCAGAAATCAATATTCCTTCGCTTTAAAAATCCCAGGAACACATACCAGGCAACCAGGACCACCGCTATAGTTTAGAGATCACAGAAATTATTCATACTATAGGTATGGAACTGAACTGGGATTCATTCGCCCAGCGCAGTAAGACCAGATAGTCACACTGAGGTTTGCAGCAAGATAAAGGAAAATGCTTCTTTGTAGGGTGCCTAACAAGGAGGATCTAGCAGCTAATGCTTAAGTCCTGGCCTCTCTGATGGCTTAAGGTAAGGGTTTTTAAAGGGAAGGGTAAGTTTCAGAAAGCAGAAGTTACAAGCACAATTGTAAATCAAAACATGGAAGTTGCACATTGGTTTTGGCCTAAAAGAGTGGAATATCTTGAAGCTGGGGCTTACAGGTCGTAGGTAGATTCAAATATTTTCTGATTTTCAATTTGTTAAGGAAGAAAAGCTTTGTTTAAAAATTTAGGGTCAGCAGAAACGGATGTTAGCCTGGCTCATGGGTGTGACTTTCTCTAGGCACCTCAGGGGGAAATTTAAAATAAAGAATGTTGATCAGAGTTCAGTCCCCCATTCCCCCTTAACTGAGGACCATGTACCATTGGATCTGTTTAACGGAGGTTGGGGTTTCTGAAAACAACTCAGAGACATACTTGAAGATGTTATCTTTATATAGGGAAACCAAACATCTGCTGATTTTGTTAGCAGTGGCGAATCCTTACAGGTATGCAGCATCCTGATTTCTTGCCTCCTCAGAAGAAAGAATTCAACCAAGGGGCATAAGGCAGAATGAGAGACTGAGGCAAGTTTTAGAGCAGGAGTAAACATTTATTAAAAAGTTTTAGTGGAACGAAAGGAAGGGAAGTATACTTGGAAGTGGGTCAAGCAGGCGACTTAAGAGATTCAAGTGCGCTGTTTGACCTTTGGCTTTATGCATTGGCGTGCTTCTGGGGTCTTGCATTACTTCTTCCCTGATTCTTCCCTTGAGGTGGGCTGTCGAATGAACAGTGGCCTACCAGCACTTGGGAGGGGCTGTATGCACAGTGTGTTTACTGGACTTTTACGCATGCTCACTTGAGTTGTTTTTCCTTTACCAGTCAAGTATTCCTGGAGGAAGGTCATATACCAGATAAACTCTGCCATTTTACATCTTAGTGTGCATGCTTGAGCCCACTCACCCAACTCCACTCAAAAATCACCAGTTTCAGGTTTTTTTGTTTTTTTTTTTTTAATATACTGGGAGACTGCCTTTCCCTGGTGCTGGCTGCAAGCAATTACTATTTTAGAGAGACAATTTTAGAGAGACAATTTAACAACTGCCTGATCATTACCTGATGGTTGTCTGACATTCCTATTCCTATTGGTGGTGGGGAGATGGGGGGAGGTAGGGCCTCTCCCCTGTCCTGCTTATGTCTGACTATCTACGCTAACAATTCTAGCTTCCTTGGCTACTGTTTTAGACTACTATTACTTTCTAGTTTATCAAGTTGCTTATTTGCTTCTCAGGGCTAGCTAGGTGCCTGGAATTTTCCTTGAAAGAACTCACGATTTTCTTTTATTTCCATGCTTTGTGGCGGGGAGGGGAGCTGCATTCCCCTAAGTAGGGTTCCCTGCATTGTCTCACTATCCAATCCTAAATTGCTCACCCTGCCTTGCATTTCCCCATGAAACCATAATAAAGACTCGGGCCTAAATCTCTCCCTTGTTCCTGTCTTCTTCCATCTGGCTGCACTAGTGTAATTCTCATGTTGCGCCTCTTGTATTTAAGACCTCTAGGTATAATAAACTTTGTTTTCCTGAACCTCTTCTCTGTCTTCTCTTGACTGACCATCTCATAAAACAACACAAAACACCAAGAAATCTAATGGTGTGATAAAAATAGTAGTAAGGAAGATCAAAGAAAATAGATGAGAAGAAATTATTCAAACAGGAAATAGAAAAATACTTTCAGAAATGAAGGGCTTGACTTTTCAGATTAAAGGGTCGATGGAAAGCCTTATTATGTAAATAAATTAATAATAAACGACACCAAAGCACATAATTGTGAAATTTTAGAATACAGACTAAAGTATCTACTGAACATTTCCAAAGTAAACAGTCAGGTAAGCATACAAAGAATAGGGAATTATAATGTCATTAATGGCGTTATTGAGAAGACAGAAGAGAGTGAGTTATGATGTCATAATTTGGAGAGAAAAGTGTTTTCGTCTTGTAATTCTTTACCCAGCCCAACTCTTGATCAAGTATAAGAATAGAACAATTGCATGCAAGGATTAAACCTCCCATTGAATGTTAGCATAGGAAATTATTGAAGGATTGACTCCAGCAAAATGATAAAGTTAACAAAGATGGAAGAAGATAGGTTATCAGGATAACAGGAGATTCCAAACCACAAAGTGGTAAACTAAAACCAAGATGAAGACTGTAGGCAATTCTAGAATGACAGCTGAACAACAGGCTCAGGAAATATTCTGTTCAAATTGGAGCAGGAAGATAAGACTTTGGGGAGCAGATATTAGGGAAGTGAAAAAGAAAAAAAGCAATGATAGATTATCGATTTATGTGAGCATTCAGATGATGATGTGGATAGGTGCTTGACAGATACATTGGAGAAGTTAACAAATTGGTAGAAGTAAGTATATTTTTATAAGTAAGAAAATGGAAAAAGCAATAAGTAATTTACTCCAGCAAAAATTCAAATATTGAACAAAAAGGTAAACACAGTCAGAGTGCACTGCTTGTCTCTGTAGTGAATGGTCTTAAGATAGTCACAATAATGTTAGTAATAATTATTTAGTTAATGATATGCTTAATATTACTCAGTTGGAGGAAGATATTAGGGAAAGTAGTGGTTGATGGCTTAAGAAAGCTAAACCCTCATTTAATTTCTCAGGGAGAGTATTTTATTATTTATCAACTGAAAAAACAATATTTATCCATTGAACAAACATATATTGAACAGTTACTATACAGTCTCTCTTCTAGGAATAGAAGATGCAGAAAGGAACAAAATAGGCAAATAGCCTGTCCTAAGGAAACTTACATCCTAATTTAAAAAGAAAAATATGTAGAGTGTAAAAATATGGTAAAATATGTAGAATGTTAGCAATAAATGCTATGGAGAAAAATAAACCGATAGAGTAGGATTGGGAATTTGTGGGGAGAAAGCGGGTAATTTTAAGTATGGTGGTCAGGGAAAGCCTCACTGAGAAGAAGACATTTCAGTAAACATCTGAGGATCTGAGGGAGCTAGTGATGAGGCTATCTGAGAGAGGAGTGATCCAGGCTTAGAAAATGTCAGAAAGGTAGGCTCTGATATAGGAAGCATACCAGGCATCATTAATGGAGGAGTAAAAGGGGCTAGTTTGACTTGTGCACTGAATGTAAAGACTTTGAATTTTACTCTGAACAGAGAAAAATGAGATGAGTTACAAATCCGTTCTCAGCCGAGCGTGGTGGCTCACGCCTGTAATCCCAGCACTTTGGGAAGCTGAGGTGGGCGGATCACGAGGTCAGGAGATCGAGACCATCCTGGCTAACACGGAGAAACCCTATCTCTACTAATAATACAAAAAATTAGCTGGGTGTGGTGGTGGGCGCCTGTAGTCCCAGCTACTTGGGAGGCTGAGGCAGGAGAATGGCATGAACCCAGGAGGCAGAGCTTGAAGTGAGCCAAGATCGTGTCACTGCACTCCAGCCTGGGTGACAGAGTGAGACTCCGTCTCAAAAAAATAGATAAATAAAAGCAAATCCATTCTGGCTGCTATGTTGAGAATAGACTGAAGAGGAAGAAGGTGGAAGTTGAAAGATTAGTTGGAAAGCTGTCTAATCCATGTGGCAGATGACAGTGACTTGGATCTAAGGAGGAGTAGTAGTGAGCTTGAAAGGAACTGGATAGATTATAGATATATTTTTGGGGATAGATCTACATGGATTTGCTAATACATTAAATATAGTATGTGAGAGAAAGAGGAGTCAAGGGCTCAGATTTTTGTCGTGAGGAACTTGGAAGGATGTGGTGGCTGTCAACTGAGAGTGTTTTTTTAAAGCAGGTTATTTCTGTTGTGGTTTTGTTGGTGGTGGTAGGGAACATCTAGACTCAGTTTTTTACATATTAAATTTCAGATGCCTTTAGATATATCCAAGCCTGGATATATACATTTAAGTGCAAAGGTCTAAGCTTGAGATGTGAATTTGGAAGCGAATATAGTATGCAAAGCCATGAGACTGGTTATAATGACTAGGGTGTAGACAAAGAGATCTAAGGACTGAGAAGAATCTCAAAGATGCCTTAATATTAAGATACCAAAAAGCAGAAGTGGAATAAGTAGACTGAAAAAGTGGAGGATCATGATTTGTAATGGTCCGATGAACTCCTGTACCACCTAGAAGCCAAATAAATTATAGATCAACATCTTGGAGGAATTGCTGAGTAGCACAGTTGGAGTCAACACGTTAGGAAGGAGAGGAGCTGTCCTGGATGCAACTAAAACATGAAAATAGGAGTTGTTTTGCTCATATCACCCTCAGTGACTCACTGGGGAGGAATTTATGTATCCATCTGTACAACTTTAAGCTCCATGGGTTTAGAAGTTTTTGTTCCCTGCTCTTACCAGGAGGCACAATAAAAGTCCCAATAAAAATCAAAACTATAAGCCAGGCGCAGTGGTTCACGACTGTAATCCCAGCACTTTGGGAAGCCAAGACGGGTGGATCATGAGGTCAGGAGATCGAGACCATCCTGGCTAGCATGGTGAAACCCTATCTCTACTAAATAAAATACAAAAATTAGCCAGGCGTGGTGGCAGGCACCTGTAGTCCCAGCTACTCGGGAGACTGAGGCAGGAGAATGGCATGAACCCGGGAGGCAGAGCTTGCAGTGAGCCTACATCATGCTACTGCACTCCAGCCTGGGTTACAGAGCGAGACTCCGTCTCAAAAAAAAAAAAAAAAAAAAACAAAAAAACTATAGCTTTAACTTTGGGTTATTGTGCCAGCAGATAATGAAAGGATTCATCATGACATCAAGCAGCTTGAAAATCAGGAGAGTATGGTGTTATAATTCAGTTGAAGGCAGTGGTCCAATAAGAAGGAAGTTACCAATTATGAAATGTTTACTTAACATCAGAGGAATATGGACTGAAAGTTGACCTTGGACTTAGTGAAATGGAAGAAACTGGGGACCTTGATAGAAGTAATTTCAATGGAGTGTTAGAGAGGAAATATAATTGAAGTGGGTTCATGAAATGGTGAGAGAAAGGAAGAATCCAACAATGAATGTGCACAACATTTTTGAAGAGTGCTGAAGAGAGTACATAAATAGGTTTCTAGAGGGAAGCAATGAGGCTGTGGTGGGAGAGAGGGAATCAAAATGGTAAAAGAATGTGAAAGAGATAGATCATGTAAAAATGGGAAAAAATGATGAGAGAGAAAGAAGAGATTACCTGGAGCAGTGTTCTTAGGTAGGCAAGAAGCAATGGGACGTCCTGTGCCAATGCAAAGTTTGACCTTAGGAGCACAGATAGTTCATCCACAGTAACAGGAGGAAAGGCAGAGAAATATGAGCACAGATAAAGGCAGCGACATACATTTGGTGAGAATTTAAGCTAGTTCTGCTCTAAATTTTCAGTGAAATAGAAGGTAAGGTCATCAACAAAGAATGAGAGTGGATTGGGGTTGTTTGGGTTTGAAGACAGCCAGCACTCAGGCCAAGGACATTGGAGGCATTTTTGACTCCTCTTCACACAGATTTTCAGTTCTTCATGAAATTCTGAGCCAAAATACACTTAAAATCCAACCATTTTTTTACCCACATATACCACTACCTCACTGATTTAAGCTACATCATTCTTCTCCTGGATTATTCCAATAGCCTCCTACTTGGTGTCCTTGCTTTCACAATTGGTCCCTCTATTGCTTATTGATAAAACCAGCCAAATAGAGCATTTAAGCATATGTCAGATCAAGTGATTCCTGTGTTAAAGCCTCTAATGCCTTCCCTTCATACTCAGAGCATGAACCAAATCTTTGCAATGGGCTTACAGGGACCTCCATGGTTTCAGCCCCTGCTCCCTCTAAGACATCACCCCTGATTATTGTCCCCCTTGCTGACTGGACACTTAATGTTTTGGAACATGTATAATGTGTTTCTTCCTTAGGGCCTTTACACTGACCCACTGCCTAAAAGCACTTCCCACAGATGTCGACATAACTAGGTGCCTGATCTAACTATTAAATTTGGAAATAGTTTCCTCCAAACATACATATATTTCATTTCAACGTCCTTACTTAATGTTTTTATAGTGTTTAAATCTTTCTGGAATATTATATAGTTTAGTTATTTTTAATTTGTCTTCCTATGCTAGAATATAAGCTCCATAAAGGCCACAGTAATTATCTGTCTTGAATGAATGGGAGAGATAGTGAATAGATTAAGGAAATAAATACAATATGATTAATGCAGCATTGAAGGCACATTTGAAAATGGAAATCACACATTTACCTTCCACCATGGGATAGAAATCACACATTTACCTTCCAACATGGGATGTGTTGGAAGGAACAGTTCAAAAAGGGGCTTGGGGTTGTTGAAGGGATGAAGGAAGGTTGAGACAACTTCAGAGACCTTGCAGCAATAACAATAAACAATCAGCTTACAACTTAATTGCCTCACAAGGCATGTGGGTCCAGTTAGCATCTGCATTTTCTCTTCACTATATATCTGAGGTATATAGGTCTGTGGCTAGCGTTAAATTGCTTCTGAAGATAGCTTATTGGTTTGAGATAGTGGTAAATTTTTAGCCTTTCTGGAACTCCTTTCTAAGTTCACCTGCCTCTGGGTAAAATTAGGTGTTCCCAAATATTTAGCCAGAGCAGAAAGTTTCACAGACTCTAACACTGGAATAATCCAAGAAGAAAATTATCGATTGATCTTAGAATAACTGTTTGCCAGCTTGTGTACTTTGTTTGCATGCATGCGTGTGTGTGTGTATGTGTGTGTGTGTGTGTTGTGGGAAGGCAGGTGATATATGCTCCATCTATGGAAACACTGCAGAGCACAGGGAGTGGCTCTCCTGATAAAACATGAGAAGTTTCTATGCACATGATCCTCTTCCTTGTCTTCAAGCATATGGGATGACTCTAGGATATCACTATTGTCCATCCTTAATTATATTCAAGAGTTTGATTTTGAACACATATAGAGTGAGGAGATGATAGTACTGTCAGTATACAGATTTTAAATAGTTTCTTCCTTTGAGAAAAGAGATCTGTTTCTTTCTCCTTGCCAACTCACTTCTCTCTCCCCTCCCTGCTTGCTTTGTTCCTACCATGATCTCTCTCTCTCTCTCTCACACACACACACACACCCCCACACTCACAGACACACACACACACAGAGTCTTAATCACAAACTTCATACGTTGCAAATGATTAGAGACTATAGTGAGAGCATTGTGGAATTTTTAACTTTCTTCAAATTCGTGTAACAGGAATGGTATGTGTAATTTCTTCAATCAACAGAAGTGGAAGACTGAGTGTAAACCGATGAAGGTATATATTTGCTAAATACTTGCTTGCCACTTGTTAAACTAAATTTGGTCTGAGGCTGTCCCCATACTTTTAGTTCCTACATAGCCAACTGCAACCTAGCTTAAGAGTATATTATTGTAACAAATAGCATGAGTTTCAGCCACTCACAGCAGCAGAGCTTCAGCCAATCACAGGCTGGTAACCCCCAATCAGACCGTGTCCATATAAGGCAAATATCTCATCACACCATGCACAAATAAGGTAAACACCACACAGTGGTGTTTCTGAATGTCATTGGCTGTTTCTGAATGTCATTTCCTTTCTCTGTTTATAAATACCACCTGCCCACAGTGCTTAGTGGAGCTCAGTAAACTCCCAGTTCTGAGGGCTGCCCAATTTATAAATCATTCTTTGCTCAAACTCTGCTCATTTTGTTTTGTATAGGCTTTTAACACTCTTTTCTACTATTTTTTTTTTTTAACCGAAGGAATTAATTACAGCTAAGGTGATTTTCTTTAAGCTTGAAATAATATAGCAGAAAGTCAAATAACCCATTAATTTCTCCAACTTTGGGCACCAGATGATGTAATATGTAATATTTAACTTCATTTAAAATATGAAAAATCTTTTGAAATAATCTATTGTAGTTTAAATAATAAAGGACTAAATAAAATTTTTTAAAAATACAATTACCTTGGGGGATATTATTTTGTACAAAATAGCATGATGTCATTTTTAATCACAGGACAAATTTTTCTCTTGCTGCTTATTTAAGTGAAGAGAAAATTAATTTATAATCCCTTTCATGGCTTTTGTTTTCAGTAATTTGATTTCCGTTACATATTGAGATCAGAGATGCTAAAAGAGATGCCAGTGACATCATTTTTCCATTATAAAACCAACCCAGTGAGGGACTTCTTTCTTTTGTTTTTTTAATCAAGAGAGGATTATTAGTAACAATATTCCTGCACTAAACAGTACACTTCAAAAATAACACATAGAAATACTAAAGAAAAACACAAATCTTAGAAAAAGTTTATGTTAGAATAAATGCCTTTAGTGTGACATTGCCTTTTTATATGAATACAAGTTGAAGAGTTGCCCTCAGGTAGTAGTTTTCCATGTTCAAATATGTGACTGTCCTATCCTGTCCTGAGTTTTTGGAGATTTAAATGTCAACAAACAGCTTTATGCTTTCAGTTTGAGAAGTACTGGCAGGAGCTGATATGGTGTATGAATTTTGCCAAGATATTCTGGGATACTTCCTCTTTTTGGCAGAAATAACATTTGATACAGGAGCCTGATCATGTATAATCGAAATCAGACTCCATTTTGATAGATGAGGTAGAAGTATCCTCTCTATAAATAAAGCAAGATGCTCTCAATATGTGAATTTACAAGAGCTGAGTCTTCTAGCCTCTTACTGTAGCTTAAGAATTTTAATTTATTTCAAAGTCAAGCATAGTATTTATTTCCTTATGAATTGAAGATAAAATAACATTACTTATGAATATTGCTTGCCATGTAGGGGGTATTGTGTTGCATATTTAAAATACATTAGATTTTAATGAATTAATATATTTTTACATTGTTTTTTAAGAATTTTCATTTTGAATGTCTTTTGTAAATTTTAAAATTTTAAGATTATATACATGTGAAATAAAGAAATGCAGAAAAAAAATTTACATAAAATCCTTACACAAATTCTCATGCATGTATGTATCATTGGCAGTAGTAGTATCAGAGACCTGAAAATAGCCAGAAAAGTGAAACTTAACCGAGATTCATTTGGGATTTGAAAACTAAAATATGCCGTAGGAAGTGCATGTTATCTATTTATAATAACTAAATTTTGCCTGGTTTATTTAATTTATTTAATTTTTAATACATATGAAATTATTAAATCATGTATTTTCTCTTTATTACTTATTTTTAAAGGATTTATCAGAAAGCAGTTTTTGGTTAAAATGCTAAGAGAAAAGATAAAACAAAATTTCTAAATGAAAAAAGCTAAAAAGAGTTAAACAAAAATTTCCTATTTCACATCTGAATAGTATTTATCTTAATGTTATTTATTTTGTTAAATATAATATTGTATAATAATTATTTTTGAAAGAGCCATGCCTTATGTTAAATTACATGAAAAATTACATGACTTTTGTTTAAGTCAAGGCAACCAAGTTCCAACAATTTCAAAATATTCAACCTTTATGTGTATCAAAGCTTAATTTTTTCTTTTTGTATTTCCATTGCATAGTAGTATGGGAGTATTGGGAAATCTTTGACTTCTTTGGCTCATGATATTTTTCATGTACAGCATTTTGTAAATTTAAGTTAACTTGTGGCTAAGACCATTTATCCATTTTATGGCAATAGTTGTACCTTACAGGGATTTGCATTAAATAATCTATTATCATTATGTATGATTTGTCCTGAATTTTCTCAAAGGAAATATCTATTGAAAGGGAGAAAAGCAAAAGACAATCTGAAATTTAGGAAAATCTCAAAAAACAAGAAAAAAAAGATTCATTTGATAATGCAGTAAGGTATGCATTTATGGATCTTACTAGTTCCCAAAACAAAAATCTATTTCTGTTGCATGGTAGATCATATTTTTTAATAGCAATTTTACTGTTTTAAACAACACTTAGAGTCAATCATAAACATTATGAAATGGAAGGCAGATGTAGAGGTCACTATTTAAATAAGTTTTACTTGACCTGTTCCAAACTAATCTGTCTCTATCCTATTTCTAATAATCTCCAGGGATGGATATTTCAGAAAATTTTTTAGTAAAATGTTTCAATGCTTAAGAACCACGAGTACTGAACAACTTCTCTAGTTATTTATTTTATTTTCATATAATTATAAAAAGTAACAAATGTTTATTTGATATTTTGAAAGGTGCATAAATTAACAAGGAAGGAGTTAACACCTCTGCTCTCATAATCTTACTGGTAACTTCTGTATAGCTAAAATAATTCTTGTTGGTATCATATTCTTTAGTTCTATACTCAGTGGAAAAAGAAAAATACCTAGGCATGCTTCTCTCTGTTATTTGTTTTACAGTTCTCTTCTTTAGTTTTTAATTTCTTATCTTTTGGTATCATAATTCTTTTTTTTTTGTAACCTTTATAAATTCTTCATATCTCTAAGTTGTGAAACCCCACCTAAATAAAATATCTTATTAGTATTATTGTTAATAATGATTCTATATGTTTTTACTTTGGACCTTTGTTATTCCCTTGTAGTACATTAAAATTTTGGGGGTTATATTAATCCTTTTAAACCATCAGAATATTAATTAATGCATTGTATTAGGCTTTGAAGCATACTGGAAATAATTTGACAACATAATAAAGGGAGTGGTAAACCTAAATATATCTCTATTTGAAATTCCATAGTTTGCTAACATGTAATTACTACATGAATACCTTATTATAATCCTCCTTGGAGGCTGAGATTATGGTTATATGCAGGGGAGAAGGGGGTTGGAATATAGATGGTTTATTGTTCTGAAACCTAGGTAGGTGGATCTATTAACACTGAGAACACTTTTGGAAAAATAAAACAAAAATTATATGTGAGAGACTCAAGAATACCTCAGGGAAATTAACACAAAGCAATAATTTATGTATTGATTCACTTAGCAAATACTGATTGAATGACTACCGTAATGCTGTCACCATAGATAGAAAAATTAATGATATGTTCCCTTCCCTGGGAGAATCTCACGTTTTGATAGAAAAGACTGAAATATATTAGTACAATATGAGCAGATGGAAGTACAAAGTGTAATGGGAGAACAAACTGGGGTGTCTGGGAAGACTTCATAGATGAGGCATCATTTGCATTCCCTCCTAAAGAATGAGTAACTCTTCATCAGGTAGGTGTATGAGAGGACAATTGTCTGTGCTTGGGATATCAGACGTATGCAAGTGGTGAGAGTAAGAAGTAAGAAACCTTATTTTTATGTGTGTGAAAAAAAATTCATTTATAAAGAAAAAGCAAATTTCTGAGTAATGTTCTTCATAAAACTGTTGTATAGATAAGGCCAAAATTTTATTATGATTTTTTTCTGAATTTCCTGAATTTTCTTATTTCCAAGTTCTTTTGTCTATCTTTAATTTTTCTGAAGCGAAGTCTTAAATTATCATACTCATCAAATGGGTGCACTATAATGGAAAGCAAGAGATTTAACATTGTTTATAATAAATTTTCCACTCTGTGTTTCTTGTTCTTGGCTTTATATTCCATAAAATGGGTAAAATATATTATCTTGTTATTATTTTGTTAATATTGTTAATATGTTGCCCAACAAAAATATTGTAAATGTTTATACCTATAAGAAGACATTGCTTCAAATATTAGAATGGTGAAAAATATCTAGGCTATCTAGTTTTCTTGATATTCTGAATTGAATATTGAGAGCAACTATGATTTTGAGAACTAAAGTGGAAATGTTTTTAATTATCTTGGGGAGTAGTTTCGGGAGTAATGAAATGTGATCTTCACAGCCCTGCATAAGAGAATGTTTACCCTACCAAGAAGAAAGAGAGAGAGAAAGAGAGGAGAGAGAGCTGGATTTTTCTCAAAGAAAAGCATCTTAAATATACCAGAGCTACATTCAAGTGTAGACAAGGATAACTCAAGAAACATAAAATAATCACATGTAAGAACTCTGGAGAGCTGTGCTCCATTCCTACTTCCTTCTTAGATGTCATTCCAGATCCTAATTAAAACTGGTTTTTATTATTATTTAAATGTTCCACAGGGAAAGGCTTGTCACCTTTTAAAAATACTTTTTCAGAACAAAGTGCCTCAATGTCATGGCATAAGGATACAGGCAGGAAAAGACAAATGAGCTTTCGCAATGTTTTCCCACATGGATAAATCCAGAAGGAGAAGCTAATAAATCAGGAAGGGTCATTGCCTTGAAAAGGAACATTGTCCACTCCTGAATATTTCAGACTTACATAAATGGACTCCTCAAGATTCATTTTGCCTTTCATCATTTCTACATCAAAGCAGGAGAGGGGAACTAAAGGGTAAGCTAAGGCTAACACTAAAACAAACATATGTTTAAATAATTTCAAAATCAGAAAAAATTATCTATTTTCATAACAATGTGCAAATCTAAAAGAAACTAAGCATTTTTAAATTGGGAGAAATGGATAAATATTTGGTCAATGGCCTATGAAAACCGGAGAAGAAATGATCAGAGTCATTTGTTTTAAATTTTTAATTTTTCCTTTTAAGAAAATTTCTTCAAGATGCTTAGTCATAATTTTATTTAATAAAGCTAAAAGTAAAAATGATTCTAATATCCTATAAAACAAGCATGCTTTCCAGATAGAGTTTATTTTAAATCTTGAGTGATTGAGGCAATTATAATGCTTATTCTCAAGTTTAATTACAGTATTATTCGGAAAAATAATAGTTGATATGGAGTATTTAATATATTCTTTATCTCCTTCTGCACGTATTTCCTTCTTGAATTTTGAACTATTACCTTAAAAACATATAAATATGTAATCTAGATTCTGTTTATCAATAGTTATTCTCTAAAGAATAACTTATAATTATCAATATCCCAATTTTATTTCCTTCTCTAGATATTAGAAAATAATTAAAATTTCATTCTTTATATTTAGCTATGTGTCTCATATAGAGTAATTATAAAAAATGGACTGTACATCACACACAAGATGGTGCTTAACCTGTTTTCATTTTTCTTTTTGTTTCTTTTGCTCCAAATAAAAGATACATCTCAATATTACAGCCTAACACCATATAAAAATTACCTGCCTTGACATTATTAATCAGTTTCTCTAAGTTTTCATCATAGAACTAATAGTTGTTTTAATTAATTAAAGGACATTCCTGTTTTTTCTTATGGTTTGTTATCTACTTACTGTTCCTTTTAGGACTTGCTTGAGGTAGTTATTTCAGTTATTTACAGTAGGTACTAATGAGGTCATAAGTTCAAACTGCATATGAGCATATAAAAGTCATGACATGCAAACCTGGCCACCTGCTTTGTGAATATTTCATGTTAATTCCAGTGGCAATAGGGTTAAGGGTAGTAACAGTGCAGCAAAATGTACCCCGCTACTGGAAAAGCTCATGTATATTCCCTACAGCATGAGACATACAGACATGAACAGTGGTTCAGAACGATAGACACTGAAGAGGATCAACCCATTCCTTCTTAACTCATTGTGTATGTCTTAGTTAATTTTGGGCTGCTATAGCAGAACACCTGAGCCTAGGTAATTTATAATGAAAATAACATATTGGTGTATAGTTCTGGAGGTTGGGAAGTCCAATATCAAGGTACTGGCATCTTGCAAGGACCTTCTTGTAGCATCAATACATGGCAGAAGACATCACATGACAAGGCAAACAGAGGCAGAGAGGAAGAGAGAGAGAGAGAGGAAGATAACGGGGTCAAATTCATGCTTTTACAAGGAATCTACTCCTGCAATAAGAGCATTATTTACTCATCAAGGTGGAGCCCTTATGCCCTAATCCCCTCTGAAAGAGGCCCCTCTTAATACTATTACAATGGCAATTAAATTTCAACAAGAAATTTGGAGGAGACAAACATTCAAACCATAGCAATATGTGATAGCTCATTAATCAGATGATTAAAGGACTTGATAATGCCAACTTTTAAAAATCTTTATTTTAATGCATAGCATATACAAGGAGTAAAAACATAAATGTGTGAATTACTGAATAATTATAATGTGAACTCTCATGGAATTCCTTCCTTTTTCTTCAGCAATTAAGAACTAGAATATGACTAGTACCCCAGAAGCCATAGGATCATTGATCATAATAACCTGCCTCTGGAAGTAACTTCTATCCTTATGTAATAATGGTTTCCCTGCTTTTCTTCATAATTTTGCCACATATACTTGTTTGCCATAAATAATGTGGTTTTATTTTAATACAATTGTAAACTATATAAATAGAATCATACTGTATGCCTGAATTATGGTTTATTTGGCTCAACATTATATTTATGAGAGCCACACTTGTGTGTAGCTATATCCTATATACATTCAATTTGCTTTCATTGCTTTGTGAATATGCTTCATTTAAAAAGATCCATTTTATTACAGGTGGAGCTATTATGAATAATGCTGCTATGAACATTCTTGTATATATATCCAGACACACATGTGCATTATAATATAAAGAAATGGAGTTTTAGAGTTATGGAATATGTTCATATAGCTAGTAAATGGCCCCTTCAGATTTGCTACCATATTTATTAGACTCCCCTACTACCCAACTATACCCTACCCATAAAACTAATTATACATGAGTATATATAAAAGTAAACTATAAATACTGTCCTACAATCTGTGTATTTTTACTTGATAATAATTAAATACATTCTTAATAATAAAAATAATATACAATATTTATTATATCCATACATGGATCCAATAAATGTTATTTGGCAATTATCTACTGTGTATTTCCGGCTTTAAAAAATGATTTCCTATTATAAATGTGAAATATAAGTAAAATGTTTTCTCCATATTAAAAAAATTTCTAGATGTAAAATTGATGGGTTAAAGATGAAACATTTTTAAAGTATTCAGAAAAATTAGCACAATTTATTCAACAATAGTTTATAAAATTACCTATTTTCTTGAAAAGGTCACCAATTTTAGTATTAAATATAAATATTTTATACTTATCAAATTTATAATTGAAAAATATTATATTCAGCATTTATCTAGTAATAATGAGACTAAATAATTTTTTGAAAATGTATTTTTTTCCAGTGTGTGATTTATCTTTCAATGTGTTAATATTTTCTGTAGTTTTTAAAATATTCAAATATTTTTTGTGGTTTTAAAAAAATTATCTAATGGTTTAAAATTTATGTAGAAAGCCATTTATTTTCCTTCATGATATTTGCTTTCGGCATGTAATCCCTAAGATTATATGACTATTTACCCATATTTTTTTTAGCAATTTTGAAATCTGTTATACCCAGGCTTCTACATTACAAAACTTAGTAGGGCTTGATTCTCATAATACCATATTCATTGCTTTCAACTATTACTCTATCTGGAAACTATATTAATGTATAGTGAGTATTTTGCTATTTAATTTTTTCAAGTGGTTAAACGCTTGTCCAAATACCAATAATTAAATAGTTATTTTCACTATAGATATATGATCTTATATACTAAGTTTGTCTCTGAATCTTTTATGGTCTTCATTGATTTATTTATTCCTGAGTCAGGAATATATATTAACCTCTAGTTGGAAAAGTTTCCTTAATTTTATTCTTTTTCAGCATTTCTTTTTATTAGTGATTCTTTAACATAAATTTTAGAGTCAATTGTCAAGCTCCACAATATTATTTCATGGTATTTCAATTGGTAATACATTAAATTTGCAGGTACACTTAAAAAAATTTACAGGTTTACAATTACAATGTTGAATTTTCTCAACCAGATACATTATTAGTCTTTTTGGTTATTCAAGTATCATAATTCTTGACACTGAATATTTTATTAAAAGTGTCAGTAAGATTTAGAAAACATACTTAAGTCTTTAAGTATATTCTGAATAAAAATGAAGCTAACCATATACTGTCTTTTATTTTGATTTGGCATAAACAAAATGATGAGAGGAGAAATCTCAAACTAAATATATTAAATATATTTTATTCCTGCTGGTGTGTTTTTCAGCAAAATCCTATTACAAAGTAAGCTTTTATAGATAATCCTTTAAATATTGTGTGGTAAAGCCACATAGAACAAAACGTTAAGAAATTAATTTGTTCTACCAAATCATTGATAAATAAATAATTCATCTAATTGCAAATACTGTAATAAAGGAAAATAGATGCATGGGACTCACTCTAATTTCCTAAAGATTAAAGATTAGAAACCACTAAAGAGACAAGATCAGCCAATGCTCCATTATATCCAGCTGGTTTGCCTTCATGTGTAATGTCAGAATAGGGTAATGAGTGATATACAAATATACCCAAACACATAAAAAAAAAGCAAGCCTCAGCAGAAGCACAGATATCAGGAAAAGACTGCCAAGGTTTCAAGTATTGAAATGATTAAGTCAGAGTATGCAACAACTATATTAACATGTTTAAAGAAGGAAAACACAGAGAATAAAAAACATTCACCTAGGGCATTAAAAAAAAAAAACAGGAATATTAAGGGTAAAAATATTAACAACGCAAATTAAAGAGAAGTCAGTGGAAGTATAGCATTCAGACGGAAATGTGCAGAGCTTCATTTTGGACATGAAAACACATGAAGATATCTATTATACGTCCAGGTATAGATGTCAAGTATTTTGTGACTCTATGAATATGGAGTTCACCTGAGAGGTCCAAACTACAGCTGCTAATTTGGGAGTCAATGTGGCGGTCTGTTTGTTTTCATATACAATTAGGGTCTCAGTGCATAGTAGTAGTGGGAAGGAAGAGATTTGTTTCCTCTGTGTCTTGTGTTTTCCAGACAGTTAACTTAGAAAGAAAGAAAGGCATGGGTATTTGGGAGTATAAGGAAAATAATGATGGGTATAACCTGGTGAATTAGTAGAAGAACTGTGGAAAGTCCTGTGCCTTGTCTTCAAATACACTGTGAAGACTTGATGCTTGGAGCTGTAGCCATCTTGAGACAACAAGGAGAAAACCAGAGAACTGGGAAATCCATCCTTGTATTTTTGAACGGTGGAATTAATAACAATGGGTGCTAACTTTTAGCATTCTTGTTTTGTGAGAAAAAGAGTCCCTTAATTTGAAAGTCAGGTTGGTTTAATTTCTCATTACTTGCAATCTAAGAAAATCCTAACTACAAAAGACATGAAGGATGGAGCATAAAAAATATGGCAACTCTTACACCAAAACTAATCCTCACATTAATGGTAACCTTAGCTGTAGCCATAACTAATTTAATTGTAATGTTCATATGAAAATAAAATTACAAAAAATAGTTTCCATAAAAAATCTTTTTAAAAATTGGGCATCTAGCCATACCAGATATATATTAAAAAGTTAAGGATCTTTTAAAATTCACACTGTGTGGTATTGTCACACAAATAGGCAGTTTGATCAATGGTGCAGAAAGAAACTCCAGAAGTCATCTCAACTTCATATGGAAATTTAGTTTTTTATGAAAGTAACATCTTCAATCAGAGGAAAAATGTTACCGTTTAATAAATGATGTTGGGACAATTGGATGGCTAATTATTAATAAAAAGAGTTGAAACTGGATCTGTACCAGAAGAAAATTTAGACCATCAAGATGAAGGAAGAACAGAAATGATAAATATCCGTGTAAATATAATAGATTGGTCCTGTTCTTTAAAATATGTCCGATGGTTGAAATAAAAAATATAACAACTTAGGCGAATCTCAAAGGCTGCATGCAGGGTGAAAGAAGCCAGCCGCATATTGTATGACATTCTTTTTTTTTGTCTTATTTTTCTTCTTTT
Source organism: Chlorocebus sabaeus (assembly GCF_047675955.1). Classification (NCBI taxonomy): domain Eukaryota; kingdom Metazoa; phylum Chordata; class Mammalia; order Primates; family Cercopithecidae; genus Chlorocebus; species Chlorocebus sabaeus. Next base: position 71,275,304 of record NC_132910.1, read on the forward strand.
TGAGACAGAGTCTCGGTCTGTTGCCCAGGCCGGAGTGCAGTTATGTGACCTCGGCTGACTGCAACCTCTGCCTCCTGGGTTCAAGCGATTCTCCTGTCTCAGCCTCTAAGTAGCTGGGATTACAGGCATGTGCCACTGCACCTGGTTAATTTTGGTATTTTTAGTAGGGACGGGGTTTTGCCATGTTGGCCAGGCTAGTCTTGAACTGCTGACCTAAGGTGATCCACCTGCCTCGGCCTCCCAAAGTGCTGGGATTATAGGTGTGAGCCACCATGCCTGGCCATGTATCACATTCTTAAAAAGACACTTGTAATCTCTTCTGTGATTCCTTCTACCCCCAATCTAATGTAACCATCACCTTCATGCCTGTCATGTCACCTGGTTTTATCTGACTCATAGTGTCATAGCAATTATTACAATATAAGTCATCTTGTTTATAGACTTGTTTTACTTGTCTGTCTCCTCCTCTGCCCACATCTGTTTGTCTAGTGAGTTTGCTGATTTTACTTGTCACTGTATTCTTAGTGGTTAGAATAACAGCTAATACATATAGGCATTCAATTGCTCTCTCTCTCTCTCTCTACATATACATATATTTATATATTATATATTTATTGTATTTATTTTTAGATGGAGTCTCACTCTGTCGCCCAGGCTGGAGTGCAGTGGCACGATCTCAGCTCACTGCAAACTCCGTCTCTTGGCCCCAAGCAATTCTCCTGCCTCAGCCTCCCGAATAGCTGCGACTAAAGGCATGCACCACCATGCCTGGCTAATTTTTATAATATTTGTAAAAATGGAGTCTCAATGTGTTGGCCAGGCTGGTCTCAAAAGCCTGACCTCCAGTGATCTGCCTGCTTCTGCTTCCCAAAGTGCTGGGATTACAGGCATGAGCCACCTCACTCAGCTAAGTATATATTTTTAATGGCTGAATTAGTTAATATTTTAGGAAACCCAATACTAATACACTAATACTGAATGAATTGGAATGTAGTGTCTTAATAGCTATATTAGTTTTCTAGGACTGCCATAACAAAATCCTATAGATAAGGTGGTTTGAGCAAACGTAACGTATTTTCTCACTGTCCTGGAGGTTGAAAGGCTAAGACTGATGTATCAGTAGGTTTCATTTCTCTGAGTCGTCTCTCCTTCTTGATGGTGGCCACCTTCTTGCTTTCATGGTTGCTTCCCATTGCATATGCACACCTGGCGTCTCTCTGTGTGTTCAATTTCTTCTTCATATAAGGACACAATCAAATTTGATTATGCCTACTCTAAAGGCTTCATTTTGACTTAATCACCTCTTTAAATGCTCTATCTCCAAATATAGTCACATTTTGAGCTACTAGGAATTAAGACTTCAACAAAGAAATTCTGTGGAGACATAATTCAGCCCATAACAATAACCGTCTTAGCTTGTTTTGTGCTGCTATAACAAAAAATACCAGAGAATAGACAATTTATAAAGAACAGAAATTTAACACAGTTCAGGAGACTGGGAAGTCCAAGATCAGGGCACCAGCAGGCTCAACTGTCTGGACAGGACTGCTTTCTGTTTCCAAGATGGAGCTTTGGTATCCTTTGCATGGGAGGAACACTGCATGCTCACATAGCAGAGGCACAGAAGGGCCAAAAGGGACAAACTCCCTACATCAAGCCCTTTATAAAAGTTGCATAATCCCATTCATGAGGGCTCTGACTTAATCAGCTTTCAAAGTCCACACCTCCCAATACTGTTGCATTGGTGATTAAATTTTAACATGAATTTTGGAGGGAACAAAAACAATCAAACCATATTCATAGCTATTATATTTTTAGTGCTTGTTACATTTACAGATGTTGTTGTAGCCCTTTTCAAGTATTCCTTTATGTAAGCTTCATAACAATTTCATGAGAAAATTACCATTTTTATACTGGATCTATAGATGAGGGAAAGAACCACAAGGAGGTTAGAATCATTTGCCCAAAGTCACATATACTAAGTGGTGAGCCCATAAGATAAAATCAGAAAGTTTGAGCTTAGAGCTCTTACTAAGATGTTACTTTCCTTCCTTTAATCCTAGAAGCAAGGATATCAACTGAGACTCTGTTTTTAAGTCCTCCAGACTTGAAATGGAAAGGTCTAGAATTTAGGTAGAAAAGGAAGGAGCATATTTAAAACACATGACAAGGTTTGATGACAGGTTAAAATTTTGATGACAGGTTAAAATTATATTTCCCAATTGAAAGTCAACCCGTAATTCACATTTTTGTGTTTTTAAATTTGGAGTGCATTTTAATATTGGGTTATATTTCTTTGCTGATGTATCTCACAGTCAAATATCTTTGGTATTACTTTTGAGATTAGATTAAGATTACGAGGAGGAGAGAGAAAGAAGGAAAGATTAAGGATTGAGAAGATTTGAAGACTTAAGATTGACAGAATCATGAAGAAGAGTAAGATAGTAACCAATGCTTCAGCCACCTCAATGAGCTAACTGAATGTCCTTTTGGCCTTCTATACTCACCAGCTGGTCCACAGGGATTAAAACCACATGTAAACTAGTTCATGTCCATTTTTTTTTTCTGTATGTAAAAGTTCAAAGTATATTACAAAGCATACATTTGTGAAATAGCTATAATGATTCCTTTCCTCCTATCTTTGACACCTAGGAACATTCATTTGTTCTCAATCTTACATAACTACAGCATAGCATAAGAGGAGTTATGCTAACATTCCTCAAAGAGGACATTACTCCCAAGTCAACCCCCAATACAGCCAGTTCTCATTGAAGTAATTAAGGTTTTTACATTGATAGGCTTTGTCTTTCCCTGTCTGATTACTCTCTTGCTGGGCATCAAACATTTTTGTATTAACTTTACTTAAGGCTTACTACTCCCTGACAATTACTGGGCTATTCTTATCTCCTAGGTGAAACTCCTGAAATACCACTGCATTTAGGTCCAAGGATTAACTGACCATTTCTTTTACTTTCCCAGAAATCTGGTTGGAACTTGTGACCTGATGAAATAATTATCATTATTTTTTACAAAATAATAATAAAAATTCTCATGCATTTTTTCACAGCCACAGAGCCAAGATCAAATACTATGAGCTTTAAAAGTTTAAAAGTTCTATAAATTATGCTGAGCAAATACCCTTGTTTAAAAATAAGGGCAAAGAAAGTTTTCAAAATGACAGTTGAAGGGTAAGATGTGCAATAAGATTTAATTTTCCTTGAGACATGTAAGAGGAAAGTTAATAATTTAGGGGAAAGCATTAAATGCATTAAGGGAGAAAAGGTAGAATTTAAAGAAAAGTCTCCCACATTTAAAGGATTTCAGGAGAAGAAAACTAATTGAATGTTTATAAGAATGGCTAAAAACATTAATTCTAAACTACCAAAGAATGTTTTTCAAAGTTCGTAACATAAGCTAAACTTCGCTGTTCAGAGTCTATATTCTGGCTAATGGGATAATTAAAATGTCAACCCAAATGCATATATTTCAATTACAGCCATGCCCTACGCAATTAAAAATGCCTCACAGAAAAATAAACTTATTATTATTATGGAGACATTTTTATTAGTTAAGGAATGCATTATCAGAGTTGATTGAGGTGATGTGGTAATGTCACCTTAATTCTCATAAATCAAACAAGGAATCCAGAATGTGAACTTTTAAAAACATTTAAAAGTGTTCAGCCTGAAGGAAAATAGATAAAGGCGTTTTCTATTGCTTTAGCAACCTTAGAATAGTAATTACCCTCCCAATAGGTGAGTGAGCAGGAACATTTGGCAGACCACAGGAGTTTAATGCCTGTAAAATGGCCTTTCTTAAGTTTAATAGCAGATGTGTAGTGTTGGTTACCTCATTTTCACTCTCATTAAGTAGAAAGTATGGCAACATGTAGACGATTGGAAACTAGTCTCCAGATTTTTCTTTCCTTTTCCTCAGTACATTTGTAGATAATATCCATTAAATTTTCAGTTAGTACTTACATATAATATAGGAAGAACAGAAATATTAAATAAAAACATGCATATATTGATTCAAGAGGATTTTTATTTCGATATGATGGGCAAAATGTAACTGTTATTTCAATCATATTTTTAAGGCAGCTGTTAAGCTTGCATCTGAAAAAAATTATGATGTAAATTATGTTGCAAGACAAGTAAGGACTGACCAGTAAGTATTACCACAACTTTCTCAGTTGTTTAGGTGAAAACCTAGGAGCCATCCTTGATTTGTTTCCTTCATTCAAATCCAACATTCAGTCCGTCAAGTCCTGTTCACTCTGTCTTAGAAATATAACTCTCAACTGATCTCTACTGACCACTTCCTCTAGAGTCCAGAGTCTTCCGTGTGGCTTGCAAAGCCTCTGTGATCTGGAGTTTGAATTCCTCTGACTTCATCCCTTCCTCTCTAGCCACACTGGCTAGTTTCTTCTATCCTCAGGGGTTTGTGCTTACTATTTTCCTGCCTGGAATATTTCTCCCAGACCTTCCCATGCCTACCATGTTACTTCATTCAGGGAAGTCTTTGCTTTCTGGCTCTTGCTGTGCTGAAAACTCTCTGACCCTGGAATTCGGATGCCTCACAGCATTACCACCAGGGCCTATCTGACCATCCTATTTTATGCTGCCTGGTCCTGCTAGGACTACCACTTCAGGTCTTCTAGGTCACCTTCTACTTCTTGCTATAGCACACGACACCTTTTAACATATTGCAAAGCTAAATTAGCTTTCATATTTCTTGTTTATTGTCTTCCTCTGCCACAATGCAAGCTCTATGAAGCAAAGATGTATTGCTGTCTTATTTTTAGTTATTGTTGTTCACTTTTGGGCCCCAAATGCCTAGAACAAAGCCTGGAATATGGTAGCCCTTTAATAAATGATTCCTGAATAAATAAATGGATTTATTTGTTTTAGTTGTATAATGGTCTATCAGAAACATCATTTAGGTTTAAAGAAGAAATTTCAAAATTAAGATGAATAGGAGTCAAGACAATATTTTCATAATTGTTTAAAATTTAGTGTTGGAAAATAGCAAAATTGCCCTTCATAATGTGGGTGGGCCTCATCTAATCAGTCAAAGGTTTGAATAGAACAAAAGACTGACCCCACTGATGAAGAAGAAATTCTGCAGCAGATGGGCTCCAGACTTGAACTGCAACATCTGTTCTTTCTGGGTCTCTGGCTGATAGCTGTCAGACTTGAACTACAAATTTTGAATTTGCCAGTCTCCGTAATCATATGAGCCAATTCATTAAAACAAATCTCTCTCTGTATATACACACACATCTTATTGGGTCGATTTCTCTGGGAAACTCTGGCTAATACACCTTTCAGTGACCCGTCATCATTAAAATGATGATGATGATGATAACATTGGTAAGGATAACAGGCATTTAATGAGGATTTACTGCATGGCTGACACTATTTTAATATTTTGTGTGTTTTAATTCATTTAACACTTCCATAAGGTATGAATAATTATTTTCTTTTTTCAAATAAGGTAACTGGGACAAGAGAATATTAAAGGATTTGCCCCAAGCCCCACAGCTAATAGAAGGTGGAGTTGGGATGTAAACCTTCATGGTCAAGTGCACTAAAGCCCTAGTAAATGAATAAAATGCCAAATCACTGTCTTTAATATTTTTTTCTACAGAGTCATGTTACATATTTTAGTTTAAAGATTCAGGTAAGTGAACTTTTTCAAGACAAAAAAATATGTTTATCTTCGGAGCTCTGTAGAAATCCTTTGAACATTTTATTGGCATATGTTTTAAATAGCTGTACTGCAAAGGAACTTCCTTTGTTTATTTCTAACTTGTGACTTCTGTCCTTCTCCTTAAGCGGCTGCTGACCTTTATCTTTTCTTCAAGCTGTAAAAAAAGCAAGTGATATTCTAAATTAACCCCAAATTTCCTACTTGGCAGAGCTGTATCAGAGATATTACCCTGATAAAAAGTAAGAAAAAGGTAGATATCTGGGGCATGCTTAATTGAGTCATTTTGGAAACTGTTCAAGAAGATATTTACATTATTTTGAACCTAGGAGGGAAGAGTGAGGTGGGATATAGAATTAATTTTTACAATTTCTTACCCTGTCTTCAGAGACTATTTATTACTGAGTTATTGTTGAAGTACTTAGCATTAAATGGTGAGTCAGAGTACCTCATCATCAGAATGTCTATTAGAACTATAAGACCATTGACTCCAGAAGCAGAGATACATGTTGGAAAAATTTTATCCTTTTTCTCAAGTTACTTTTTTCATGAAAAATAATTTGAAATAGAACAATTATGCTTTTTGAAACCCATATAGTTGTTTTAAGTTATATACTATAGGAAAATAGTTTATTTTTGACTTCTCCCTAGAAGTAGGGATTAAAGTTTATATTTTACAATAAAATGACTCAATTTTTGTTCATTTACATCTGTTGCAATAGTTATGTAAATTCTACAAATTAATATTGCTTTAAAATACTGTCCAAAATGTAATTCTTCTTCTTCTTTTTGTCTTTTGGCCTTTACTGAAAACAAAAGACATATTACTAAGAAGGAAACAGATGAAAGGTAATTCCACAATTCTTAGCTGAATCCCCAAAGAATACCCTACTCCCTACCTTTGTTTATTCACATTTTGCAGAGGAAATATTAAGCAATTGTAGTATTCATGTGATTACTTCATATTGGTGGGCAACGCAGGCTTTCAGAAAAGTAACTTGGAATAAAATGAAAAAATGGTTTATTTGAAATGTATTGAAGAAGTAGAGAAATATTAGAATGTCAGTGAAAGGGAAATGATCATGCACTGTAAAATTATTAATTTTTCAACACAAAACTACTAATTTTACACACTTTCTCTTTAGTAGTTGGTGTAAGAAAATTTATCCAGCAGAGATATGAAATTTGAAAGCCAAATTGGACCCTTTGAAAATCGAATCCAAATGTTTATGTGAATATTTGTCTGTGTGTTTTGGGAGAAGTTGTGAAGAATAGTTTCAATCACATGATCTCCATTTTAATTTTATCCACATGATCTCGGATCCTACAGGGACCCCTTAAGAAGAGAGAAGTAGGTTGGTGCAGGTGTCAGAGCAAGATCAAAGGACAACAGGCCATTTTTGAAAAGTAAAACAGGAAAATAACAATCTGGAATCTGGTCTTCAAGTGCTTTGATAATGACACCTACTTCGACGAAAGCTTTTAGTGAATTTGTGATCCACATAAAATAAACACTCGCAAACACATTTTGTATTAAAAATAACCAATTATCCTTCAGGACATTTAAATATTTTTTTAAATCATTGTAGTATTAATACTTAAAGAGAGTCATGATGACATCTGTTTTCCAGAGACATAGCTTCTTTATGAGAAATACTACCTGTATGTGAAATTTATCCGTGTAGAAACAAAGTTGAACTAAAACATTTTTTCTGCAAGTTACACTTTATAGGGGAAGCTTATATCATGCAACAAATCAAATTAATGATTGTATAAATTAAAATGTGATAAGTTCAAAGAAAATAAGTCAATTCTGGAAGAGAATATCACAGACAAACTTGACCTAGTATATGGAAGTAAAAGAAAAGATACTTCCCCTGAGATCAGAGGATTGAGCAGGAGTTAACCAGTGACAAGGGAGCAGGAAGAGATTCCTAGATGGTGAGGGAAGTACAACATTCCTTGGAGGGAGGAAACCCAGAAAGATGGCCAGGGTGGTTGGAGAGGAGAGAGGAAAGTGAAAATAGATTGGGAATAAAGCTAGAGAGGTTAGCAAAGACCAGATCATGTAATAGCTCCCCACAGACCATGCCAAAGATATGGGCCATTATTTTAAGAGCAACATAATAATAATTTTAAAAAGGTTATAATTGGGCTGTGAAATGGGAGAAGAATTAGGGATGTGATAAGATCAGATTTACATTTTTGAAAGAGGTAGCTTACCATAGAGAACAGGTTGGTCAGGGACTAGAATAAATTTTGGGAGGCCAGTTACTACAGAAATCTAGGTGAAAGGTGAACATAAATTGATTAGAACAAAGGCAGTGTAGATAGAGAAGTTAATTAAATTTAGAAATGATTAGCATGTAAGTTGCATGAATTTGGTAATTTCTTTGATGTGAGAGGTGATAGATTGGGAGGTGTCATTCATCTTTGATTTCCAGGTTGGGAGTGGAGCAATTGGATGGATGATGTGGCTGTTCACTTAGATATTGAATACTGTAAGAAGGTTTGTGAGGATAAGAGCATGTTTTAGTGTAGGATGTACTGACTGCAGAACCTCTGAGGAATGCACATGGAATATTTTATATGTGGCCAAAGATAATAGCCTGGAATTTAGGAAAGAGTTAATTGTAAAGTATTAAATTAGTGAAACTATGGAAATGGATGAAATTAGCCTACGGAAAGAGCATAGTGTGGGAAGAGATGGCAAGTAAGAATAAGCCAAGATGGCAACATTTAATGACTGGATTAAGGAGGATGAGATCCCGACGGCAAAGGAGAAGGAAGTGCCAAATATGTCGGAAGAAAACCAAGAGAACATGGTTCAGGAAGGATAAAGAAAAGAGTGCTGAAAGAAGTGAGTGTGCAGAAGTATGTAGTGACTGAGGAATCAGTAAGAGCAGGATTTAAAATATTTTTTAAATTTGGGTCAGGCATGGTGGCTCACGCCTGTAATCCTAGCATTTTGGGAGTCTGAGGTGGGTGGATCACTGGAGGTCAGGAGTTCAAGAACAGCCTAGCCAACATGGTGAAAACCCATCTGTACTAAAAACACAAAACATTAGCTGGGTGTGATGGCATGTGCCTGTAATTCCAGCTGCTCAGGAGGCTGAGGCACCAGAATCTCTTGAACCCGGGAGGCAGAGGTTGCAGTAAGCTGAAATTTCGCAACTGCACTCCAGCCTGGGCGACACAGTGAGACTCCCATCTCAAATATATATATATATATATTTTAATTTAAAAAATTCAAAATTGTTAATCAGTAGAGACATTTTTGTTGGCATATGCCTTTTATCTCTCTCAAGTAAATGTTTAGAAGTAGGATTGCTGGGTCATATGATAAGTGTGTGTTTAACTTTATAAGGTATTGCAAGGTTAGTTTCCATTGAAGCTGTATTAACCATTCCACCAAAAATACACAAGAGTTCCAGGTGCCCCATTTCCTCACAAACACCTGGTACTATCAGTCTTTCTAATTTTTTAATGGCTTTATCTTTCTAATTTTTTATGGCAATCTTTACTGTATTAATCAGTTCTCACACTGCTGTAAAGAACTACCTGAGACTGGGTAATGTATGAAGAAAAAAAGTTTAATTGACTCACAGTTCCATAGGCTATACAGGAAGCATGGCTGGGGAGGCCTCAGGAAACTTACAATCATGGCAGAAGGTGAAAGGGAAGCAAGGCATGTCTTCATATGGCCAGCAAGAGAGAGAGGGAGTTGGGAATAGGTGCTACACACTTTTAAACAACCAGATCTCCTAAGAACTCTACCAGAAGAACAGCAAGGGGGAAGTCTACCTTTGTGATTCAATCATCTCCCACCAGGCCCCACCTCCAACACTGGGGATCACAATTCAACATGAGATTTGGCTGGGGACACAGATCCAAACCATATCATTGACAGACAATAAACTGCACATATTAAATTGTACAGTTTGATATATTTTGACATAGGTGACCTGTGGAACCACCGAGACAGTATACATATTCATCACCTCAAAAATTTCTTTTTTGTGACCCCTTACTCCACTGCTCCCCTACCTCAACCATCTCTGGTGATAACTAATTTCCTGTCTCTCACTACACAATAGTTTGCATCTTATAGCATTCTGAGTAAAAGGATTATACTTAAATGAAAGTATATATATACTTAAATGAAATATATATATTATATATTGGCATATAATATAATATATGCCAATTCTGTATTACTATGGATAAGAATGTGTACTTAGATTGTAATATTTTACAAACCTGTGTAAAAATTGTGGAGGCCCATATGTGAATTAAACTTTGAAGCATTTTCACATTCTCCATGATTCACATAATTTTAAGGTAAAATACTTTTACGTGCAATGAATATGTTGTATTTTTTAAAGCAGATACCTCTTGTTATACATTTTGGTCTTCTGCTATTTTTGGAAATTATAAAGTGAATTATAACAAGTACTCTAGTAATGGAAATTTATACACATCCCAATGTGAACTGAAAAGGCATTCAAATTTTCTAATGGTTAAATTATATTTAAAGCTCTTGAAATACATTGCAGACTTCACTCCAGAAAGGTTGAACCAATTTACAATTTTAACAACAGTGCCAGCTTACCTTAACCCTCATTAACCCTGGTTAGCCATTGTTTAAAAAAAAACAAAAAACAAAAAAAAACACTTTATCCATTGTTAAGTACAAGAAAAATATTGGTGGTGAAACATTTTCATATTACATTTTTAAGAAAAAAAGCAGATTTCAAAACAGCATATATGTTATAACCCAATTTCAGAAAATGTTTCTATGAGTATATGGTGTGTATGTGTATTAAAAATGCACCTATCTAAAAATTTGTATGCATATATGTGTGTGTGTGTGTGTGAGAGAGAGAGAGAGTTTCTTATGTACAGTGTTTTTGGTGTTATTTCTGGGTGGTGGACAGGTATAAATATGGATAATTTTTAGGCTTATGTATTTATGTTCAAGTACTACTGTAATAAACATGTATTGTTTTAGTAATAATTTGAATTTACCTCTTAAAATGGTTTTAAACATCAACTTTAGTCAGACCATATTATTTTATATAAGAATATAAACCATATTTTGTGTTTGTCTGCTGGCTATATATGTAGGGTCAGAGGAGACATTTAGCTGCTTTATTAAATGGAGAAGAGTAGGTGTGCAGTAAGGAATAACTATTAAGAAGATAATGATGAAGAAAGGGAGCAGAAAGAATGAATTCAGGAATATTATTTTACAAATTAGCTGGAGAAATTATTCCTCTAAGACCAACTGCAGCTCTTCCAGCAGCCATTGTCTTTCTATTTCAGTGTAACCAGATATTTCACATAGACTCACAAAACACTTTTTTTACTGCTTTTTATTTTAGGTTTCACAGTTGTTGTTTTTTCTGTTCTAAAAATGTGTATTATATTAGATTTAACAGGAATAATTTCCTTTGTTAACAATTTCAAAATATGCCATTTTATACTTGAAAAGTTTTATCTTGTTCTTTTTTCAATTAAAGATGGTGATGGGGAACCTCTGTCTCATTAGTGTTTGCACTTTGCAGAGCAGTACAAGCTAAATTGTATCAATTAATTTTAAATGGTACAAATTTTAATTAATGTAATTAAAACAGTTTACAAGTCTCAGCTTAAGCTTGTGAAGATGCTTTGACTTGTAGATTTATAAGTTCTTTATAGATGAAAAGATCTTGTATATATTTTAGAAAAGTTCAGATTTTTCTCTTAATTGTAATTAACATAATAATTTACAGAGGAACCTCATTCTCGTCTTTCATTAAATGTTAATACTGTTTTGGATCATTTGGTGTTATTGAAAAAGGAATCTATTTAAAGTTTGTATATGCCTTGATGTATAATTATCTTAATAAACCTCATAAGATAAAACATAGCTCATTTTCACTACTTATTCTTATATCAATCCTGTCAAAAATTTTTTTACATGTAAGAAGATTAAAAATGGAATTATATTGTCTAAAAGTTAGATTTTCCTTTTATGAATAGAGTAAGTGTGAAAGAGTTACGGATTTTTACTTTCCAAAGTTCAAATTGTTTAATAACCTTACAGACAAAAAAAATTAACATTTATTTAGCGTGTTTATTTTCTTTCCAGATTATAACACATGCTCCAATGCCTCAAACAATGATTACGTTTTCTGGAGTTAAATGTTTGAACATCCGTAACTAGACTTCACAGGCAAATTTTTCTTAAACATTGCTATGGCTAAACTGCTTAGCCTGTAACACAGAACGTAACCAGATAGATATTTATTTAATAATTGAATCATGGCTTTGTAGAGGAATAAATTGAAATATAAAGGAATTAACTCATTCCAAATGTCATTCAACTCAAAATATAATTTTGTAATGTAAAGATTGTAGATACATATAGTAATACGTTTTTTTTTTCCCCCTTACATCACCAATTTGTCCAGAATACTAAAGGTTGCCCCTTGGTTTCTCCTTCAGCTGAACTTCTGGGCATGTAAGTTGTTACAGATTTCCAGTCCTGGTTTATATCATTTCAATAAATAGTTGGTCTTGATATTAATTTGTCAATAATTGTGTCCTGGTTTATTCTCTGAAGTTCATGTTCTACCACAGGAATATTTCTTATTTATTCCTTCACTCATCATCTGGTTATTCAATAACTGTTATTGACTCCCTGTTATGCCAGACACTACAATAGCAGCGCTGAGCCATACAGCCTCAGTTCTTTCTTTCAAGGTGCTAACAATGTATGAGAGAGAATCCCTCCCTATCTCCTAGCATAGCTTCAGAAATATTTCAAATATGCTTGACTTGGACAGTTCTTGGTAATTTTCCCTAAACCTTGAATGCCTTCCGTGGTCATCAGAATTCTAAGATAATCTCCAGTGACCCACTCCCTTGTATATCTCAGGCCCTTGAGTTTGAAGTGATGTGTGGATACAGCGGTTACGTTATGCTATATTAAGCAGCTGATTTTAAATAGAGAGTTTATCTTTGGGTCTCGCCTAATCAGGTGAGCTCTTAAAAAGAGTCGGGATTCTTTCTTGTAAAAAAGATTTCAAGCTCCAGAAAGATTCAGTGTCCTACTACTAACTTTGAAGATGGAGGGAGCCACGTAGCCGGGAACTGCTGGAGCCTGAAAGTATTAATAGCGTTCTCTGGCTGACAGCCAGAAAGGAAATGAGGACCTCAATCGTGTGACTTCAAGACACGGAATTTTGACAAAACCAGGTGGGCAGGAAGAGGACTCCAAGCTCCTGAAGAGAACAAAGCCCAGCCGACATCTTGATTTTAGCTTTGGGGTACCTGGAGCAGGGAACCCAGTCTCACTATGGCCAGACTTCTGATCTACATAATTGTGAGATAATAAAGGGATATTGCGTCACTCTGCTAAATTCATGGCAATGTACTGACTCATCATTAGAGAACAGCACACCTTGGCCAGGCCCAGCCTCAGCGTATTGTAGTAAAATTTATCCTACATATTATTTCAGTTATTTGATTGAATTCAGTAGTCTAAAGGACAATTATGAAGAAAAATATTGACAATAATTTAGTATATAATATCAACTTCTGGAAAATATTCTTTAAGAGATCCAGAGAAGACATAGTTAGGATTTTCAAGAATAGACTTGTCTATGGATATTGACTTCATGAGAAATGGAAAATTCTGTCCATATGAAAGCCAATAACACCAATTATTTTAAAAGAGAGGCATCTAAACCAAATGTTAACTTTGAGACATTGGTCTTTTAAAAAGAGTGTTTATAAACAATGATTAAAAATAATATAAAAGAGAGTATTAATCTAAAATAGAAAAAGAAAGTTAAGTACCAGAATAATTTTAGGTTAATAAAAATTAAAAAATAAAAGAGGTAAACTTGTGACCCACATTCAGGCTATTATTTATTTATTTTTTTATTCAAAAACACTTCTCTAATTCTGTGCACAATATATCTATAAGCCATAAAACTTTATACTTTGTTCATCAGCCTATGCTGATATGTAAGTCATCTAACTGGCTAAATGAGACGCAAAATAGCCTTACTTCAAATTACAGTGAAAAACTAATTTGCATCCCCCCACCCCTCTTGTTTCTGGATCTTCCTTTTTGTAGGCCAGATTTTTTTCTGTGGCCCAGGCTGGAGTGCAGTGGCGCAATGTCAGCTCACTGCAACCTCTGCTCCCGGGTTCAAGTAATCCTCCTATATCAGCCTACTGAGTAGCTGGGACTACAGTCGTGCACCACCATGCCTGGCTGTTTGTGTGTGTGTGTGTGTGTGTTTGTTGTTGTTCTTTGTTTGTTTTTGTTTTTGTTTTCGTTTCCTGTAAAGATGGTTCTCCATGTTGCTCAGGCTGGTCTTGAGCTCCTGAGCTCAAGCGATCCACCAGTCTCAGCCTCACAAAGAGCTGGGATTACAGGCATGAGTCACTGTGCAAGCCCAGTTTTTTTTTTTTTTTTTTTTTTTTTAACCAATAGTAACAACTTTTCTTTAACTTTCTATCTGGAAACCTGAAGAAATCCAGTCTCCCTGCTTTAATAACTTCTGATAAAACTCATGGCTTAGGCCTATGAAGCCACTGACACGACTTTATGCCTTGGTTTCATTTAGACCTGTGAATCCTGGTTATTCCAACATAGATATACTATTACTTCCTTGTCACTTTTGGTTCCTGTTTAAAATATCAGTTTCCTCTGCTGATACATCTAAATATTCTGGAATTCCTTTCCCTTCCCTTTACAATGTTTGTCCTTTTCAAGAGTGAACAAATGTTAAAACAAGTTGATCCACATTTACTGGATGCTTAGGCTCCATGTGGACAACCTGGCTTCCAGTAGGTGTGATGTGGCTGTGACATCAGGAGCAGAATATCTTTGCTGGGATAAATGAGTAAGACAGAGTCCAAAAAGGCTACTGAAGATTAGCCTGGAGTCAACAAACAGTTGTGTAACAGAGAAGAGACGAGGACAAAGTCAGGGACTGCTGTGTGGACCCACCCTCTTTTTCAATCTTATTATGGCAGTTGAGCTTCTGAGGAACACAAATCAGACAAGTGAAAAAACTTACAACTGGGTTGAAAACAGTAGGGAGAAGCTTCAGGAAAGAGTAGATACAGCAGGGCTGAGGAAAATGAAGAGAGGTAGAACCTTCAGCAGTGGTAGTACAGATGCACCTGGTCACTGAGCTGGGTCCAGCTCTGATGTTTTTCCAGAAAATCATGACTTGCCAATACATGCCTTTCAATGTGTGCAGTATGGGCTTCTAAATGATTCAAGGGGTGACTGAGGAGAAACTCTATTTCACTTTTTACTTCAGGATTGGATTATATCTGTTTACTCTGCCTAGGACCTTGTTGTGTGTGGTATAAATACTTTCAGGTGGCATAAAATGTATTGGCAGTATTATATTAGTATGTAGCAGACTCAGACCTAGATGAAACTGTTCCAAATACCAATTTGACTTTTACTAAGCTATCTCAGTTTCCATAATATAATTTTTTGGTAGCTAAAAAAAAGTCCTTGGCCCAATAGACTGGATTTATTTCAAAATGTATTACTGAGCTTTGCTATGAAGAGCTCTTTCGGGTATTGGCCCAGAAATGTGAACAGCAAGGGAGGCAGTATGGAATCATGGTTCACCATAAGACTCTGGAGTCTAATTTTCTAGGTTTGAATCCTTCCTGTGATAGTTAATAGCTGTGTGAATTTCATCAAGTCCCGTAACCCCTATTGTTCTCAGTTTTCTCATTTGTAAAGTTCAGTTAATAATAGTATGTACCTCATGGGGTCCATGTGCCCATCAAATGAAATATTATGAGTAAAAGGCTGAGCAACGAGCCTGGCCCATGGAAAGTAACCAGTTATTGACTAATATTATTATTAAGTGCTTGTGGAAGGCACTTTCCTATTTCTCACATGTAATACCCCCACTACATCTTGAGAGCAGTAGTGCTCTGGCATTACTAAATATTTAATTGAATAGAGACTCTTGATTTCATTAATATCCCCAAGTTCTTTTTATATGCTAAGAGTCTCCATTTAAAATTGATATTCTCTTGCTTTATCAGAATTCTCTTACGGTGAAGAGTTCATATTCATAAGGGAGAGGGAAAGTTGTTGTTAGCTGCTGGGCCAGTGAGAGAATCCCCAGTCCCCCATACCATCTGCCTACAAACATTGAAGTGCAGGCGCCAGAGGTAAAGGAATAGGAAACATTTGGCTTGCAACAATAACAATATTAATATAATTTACTAGCTTAACAACTGACTTCTAGTAACCCTCAGAGTATAAATATTTTTATGTCTCCTAATCCCATCTAAAATTTTGATTCTATATAGCCAATGTTAATAGACCTCTAATTCAAAGGTATTATTTTCCCGATGAGTAGTAACTCAATGAACGTGGTCCTCTATATATTTCAAATGGTGGATGAGAAAATAAAACTAATATTTAATGAATATCTGTTATGTACCATGCACCATACCAAGTGCATTACATCCTGTATCTCAATTAATCTGCAAGAAACTTATTTGATATTTTATGTTAAATCAGTTTTCCGAATGAGAGTATAGTATCCCAATTCACAATGATCCCACGAGTATTTTCCACTATGTCCAGGCCTAGTGTAAACTAGGTTGTCTGGTGACCATTAGGTGGCTGGGTTGATTCTAAACTTTTCTTCAGGGCTTCAAATTCATTCTAAAATGTCTTACGCGTTAGATGTTTTACATAGACTAGATTTGCTCAAGGCTTTTCTGCCAGACTAATCTTGTTTTCTAATATATCTGCACCCTTTGGCCTAATATTACACTGGTTATAGAGAAATCAAATCATTGTTCTGTTTATGATTCCATACCCCAGGAGTCAAAGAGTGTCTAGCCAATGTTGAATATTACACAGAAAAATGAGTTAGGCCTAAGATGATTATGATCCAAGAGGTAAGAAGGTGAGCATATTTGATGAGGTTATAACTTGGTTGCGAAAAGTTAAATAAAATATTGTTAGGTTTTATTTACATAGTTACGTATATTCAGGCTAAATTGCTAAATCATTTCTTCCTGTTTTTTTTTTTTTTAGACAGAGTCTTGTGCAGTTGCACAATCTTGACTCACTGCAACCTCCGCCTCCTGGGTTCAAGCAATTCTCCTGCCTCAGCCTCCCAAATAGCTGGGACTACAGGTGCATGCTGCCATCCCTGGCTAATTTCTTTTGTATTTTAGTAGAGAGAGGGTTTCACTGTGTTGCCCAGGCTGGCCTCAAACTCCTGAGCTCAGGCAATCCACCTGCCTCGACCTCCCAAAGTGCTAGGATTATAGGCGTGAGCCACCACACCTGGCCTGCTAAATCCCTTTCTCTTCCTTCTGATATTCTGGCATTTTGTGCAGCATACAAACTAAGATTGAAATACCAAATCAGACACACACATTGTACTTTTTTAGGCTACCCATTGCCTCGAAGGCAACTTACCAATAATTGGTCTGGAAGAAAAGACATTTATAAATATATAGGTTTCTAGTAAAATGTGTATGGTAAATACACATGTTTCTCATTTGTATATGATCACAAAATAATATATGCTCATTGTAAGGAAATGAAAAAGGCAGACAAGTATAAGTAATAAAGTAAAAATCACCACAAATGTCTTTCTTTAGAGATAAACACTGTTAATATATTGGTGAAACTTCCTGTTTCATTTTTCTGTTTCTCTGTCTCTATCTTTGTCTTTCTCTAGATCTGCCTCTTTGATTTTGTGGGTACATGTGAACTGTTTTGTAAATAGTTTTTACTCGGCATCAAAACATAAAATATTTCCCTTAATAAAAAGAGATATTTATCTCAATGCTTTGATGGCCACAAAATATTGTGTTATCTGGAAATGCCAAAATCCCCTGAGTGGACATTTATTGATCTCAATTGTTTACTATCAAAACACCACTGTGATTAGAAAAAAAAAAAAAAAAACCTTTTAGTGTGTGTGCTACACAGAATAATGGCACCAAATATCTCCACATCCTAATCCCTAGAACCTGTGATTATGTCACATTCTATGGCAGAAGGGACTTTGCCAGTGTGATTGAGTTAAGGACCTTGAGAAGGAGGGTTCATGTGGATTATCTAGGTGGGCTCAATGTAATCACAAAGATTCTTATAAGAGGGAGAGAGAGGGGGCAGTGCCAGAGAAAAAGATTTGACTATGGAAGCAGAAAGTGAGAGACAGAGGGAGAGGCCTAAGCCAAGAAATTCGGGCATCCTCTACATGCTGGAAAAGGCAAAGACATAACTTCTTGTTTAGAGCCTCCAGAAATAAGGCAGCCTTGATGACACCTTGATTTTAGCTCCATAAAACCCTTTTGAGACTTCTGACCTCCAGAATTGTAAGAATAAATTTACATTGTTTTAAGCCACTAAATTTGTGGTAATGTCACACTGTAAGAATAAATTTGCATTGTTTTAAGCCACTAAATTTGTGGTGATGTCACAGCAGGCAAAGGAAAGAATGCAGTGTGTCTCTTTGAACTCTGTCCAATTAAGGTAAAATCTCAGGAGTGAGATTGTAAAGTCAAACACATTTTAAATTTGTTGAACATCCTCAACATTTCACAGAACCCCTCCAAAAGTTTCTAACTACACCTTCACAGAGTAGCCTCTTCCCTTTTAACCTCCACTTCTTCCAGCCTTACCTATGACATGGTTGACTATCACAATATATTTCATCTATACCAGTGAAAAGCAATTTTTCAGTGTTGTTTTAATTAATTATTTTAAGTACTTTATTGTTACAGGTTGAACATATTTTCAGATTTGTGTTAGATTATTGCCTATCACAATTTAATATGCATAAGAATCAATGAGGGCTTAGGTTCTGCATTTTTATTTTATTTTATGTTCAAGACAGAGTCTCACTCTGTTGCCCCGGCTAGAGTGCAGTGGTGCGATCTCAGCTCACCACAATCTCCTCCTCTTGGGTTTAAGAGATTCTCCTGCCTCAACCTCCTGAGTAGCTGGGACTACAAGCATGCGCCACCATACCTGGCTAATTTTTGTATTTTTAGTAGAGACAGGGTTTCACTATGTTGGCCAGGCTGGTCTCAAACTCATGACCTCATGGTCTGCCCGCCTCGGCCTCCCAAAGTTCTGGGATTACAGGCGTGAGCCACGGTGCCCGGCCAGGGTCTGCATTTCTAGTAAGTTCCTGTGTGAGCCAGTGCTGCTGCTCCTTGGAACTCACATTGAGAAGCAAAGTATCAGACTTTCACATTTCTTTATTTATGGGAAGTATTTGAGTCAGAAAAAACACATCCCTGCTCTTGCTACCCTTTAATTGTGTCTGTTGAGACATGTGGCTTTCTGAGCTTCAGTATTCTTACCTGCAAAACTAAGATAACAGCACATGCACATTTTAGACATTAATTCAATAATATAGTGCATCTATTTTTTTCTTATATGTTTCAAATATAAAATCTCTTTTTCCTGCCATTTATTTTGCTAACATTTACTCCAAAACTTTTAAATATGTGGTTTAAATTTATGGCATACTTCACAATTGCGTGGTCAAATTTATCAATATTGTTACTCATTGTTTTTGGCGTTTAGTCTTGCTTAAAAAGGGTTGGCCAGGCGCGGTGGCTCACGCCTGTAATCCCAGCACTTTGGGAGGCCGAGGCGGGCGGATCACAAGGTCAGGAGATCGAGACCATGGTGAAACCCCGTCTCTACTAAAAATAGAAAAAATTAGCTGGGCGCAGTGGCGGGCGCCTGTAGTCCCAGCTACTCGGGAGGCTGAGGCAGGAGAATGGCGCGAACCCGGGAGGCGGAGCTTGCAGTGAGCCGAGATTGCGCCACTGCACTCCAGCCTGGGCGACAGAGCGAGACTCCGTCTCAAAAAAAAAAAAAATAAAAAAATAAAAATAAAAATAAAAATAAAAAAGGGTTTCCCTGAGACAACATTATTTTTTAAATGCATATTTTCTTCCTAGGTTTTAAGCGCTACTTTCTGTCTTTTTTTCTTTAGCCTGTAAGTTCTTTATCCATCTGGAATTAATGTTAAGAGAGTGAGGTAATGATTCAACTTATTTTTCTCCCAAAGATTAGCCAATTATCACAACACTATTTATTGAATAATCTATTTTTTCTACTGTTTGAAATATACCAATTTTTATAAGCCAAATTTTATATATATATAAAATTTTATTTTGAATATCTTTATTTTGTTCCACTTTTTGGTCCACTTATCTCCAAATCAATACACCTTCATTGCACTGGCTTTAAATTGTTTTAATATTCAGTAGTTCAAAATTTTTCTTAACATATTTATTTTAGAATTCTCCTAATTCTAAATATGTAATATTTCACATAAATTTCCAGATAAATTTTTCTTTCTTTTTTTTTTTTTTTTTTTTTTGAGACCCACTCTGTCACCAAGACTGGTGTGCAGGGGTGCGACCTCAGCTCACTGCAACCTCTGCCTCCTAGGTTCAATAATTCTGCTGCCTCAGCCTCCTAAGTAGCTGGGATTAGAAGCACCAGTCACCATGGCTGGCTAATTTTTGTATTTGTAGTAGAGACAGGGTTTCACCATGTTGGCCAGGCTGGTCTTGAGCTCTTGACCTCCAGTGATCTGCCCACCTCAGCCTCCCAAAGTGCTGGGATTACAGGCGTGAGCCACCATGCCCATCTCTCTTGTTGAGAGAGTTATAGCTTATTTTTATATGTTCTAACAATATCAAAATGTTGTTATCTTAATCTGAATTCTATTTGTTTTTCATTTTTTGTAGTACTGATACTAACTTGCTCATATGTTATCTTAAAATAAGCAAGTAGATAGAACTTCTGCAGTTGACCATAAACTGGAAGAATAAATGAATTAAAAGTGACATATGAATAGTTAAATTTTGTCTAAATTATATCATTAAATTAGAACTTAGTAGTCATCATTGAATATCACATACTTTTATCTCAAACTGTGTACAGTTCAAAATTCATATTATAAAATTTATGTAGCAACTATTAAAATACGAGCTTGTTTCAGTAATTTTTTGAATTTCATATAGTCCCTGTTCCTTACATATTCAAGGATTTATAGAATCAAAAACTTGCTTCTGTTTTGGTGGTAACATTGGCTGCCTGTGGTTGGTACGGACCGGGCTCCTGCAGTACTTTCTGTGATTAACATCAGAGTTATTAACTCAGAAATCAAGTTCTCTACATTTTTAATTTGCTCTAGTGAACAAAAGAGCTATAGCATATAGAAGGTTGAAGAAAAAAGTATTCAGTATTAACCATGAATGATTAAGAAGCAGAGATATCTGCTTCTCCAAATTAAATATAACATGAGCACACTAATTAATTGAGTATAAACTGTGACCTCTTGTGGCAGGATTCTTGACATTGTTTCATTATGTTTATGCTCAGTATTCTCTGGCTAATGATTAAAGGGATTTGTCACTATCTTAAGACCAATGTGGCAGAAAACGGTTTTCTTGGCAATTTTGATGCATTGTAAGAATAGAGGTAATGAAACTGTTTCACCCTAATCTGTAGGGCTTTGGCTTTTGGCATTTATAAAAAGCCTCCTTCTGTTTGTTTAAGGTACAATATTATTTGTACAGTTCAAATGGAACTTTTAATTATGTCTTTGTAATTATTTATTTTTTACTTCATTTGCAAGATAAAAATCTCTTTTCATGTGCCCAAGCAAACCAAAGGTTGTGAAGGGAAACAACATTCTTGAATTTCTTTTTCTCCTACTTTAAAAAAAATAGAATGGTCTGTTTTGTGGAACAGCAGGTTTTTGTGCCATTTCAGATGGCATTGCATGTGGCAGAATAGACCCCATTCACATTTTCTGTGGGACAATTTGCAAAGGCACTGTGCTGTGAGAACCTTTTTTAAGAGGAGGGTCTATAGGGGCAGGCAAAGGGCTATACAACACCTGTAGCAAGACACAATCTGTTCAGGACTCAGATCTGATTTTACACTTTGTTTTATTCCCCATAAGTATTCAGCATACGTTCTTTTCTGTGAAAAATAAAGGGCTCCCTCAGATGGTACATATCAAGTGAGCTCAAGGAGGTTAATAGATTAACTCCAATCAATCTAAACACTCCCTCGTGAGACCTTAATGCTGGTTATTCACTACCCTTGCTATGATGATGTTCATTTTATTAGAGCATATAGCTCAATAGCCAGAGAGCAAAATCTTTTTACTGTGAAAATCTTTCTGCATGCCTTCTTTTCTCAGGAAGAAAGCAGCAGTAAAATGGTATGCATTCCCTTTACAAGACTCACAGTGGATCTGGAATAACAGAAATAGGTTTTCCATTTTAAATAGCTGAAGTGAATGTCTAATCTTTTCCTGGGCCTGGTGGTACATTCGGTGGACTGGAATTTTTAAATACAGTGTTTCTAAGCCCCAAGGCTCTGCCATATTTCTTTCAGTCTCCCTTTTCCCCTTCTATTTCTAAATTAGAGTAGTTGGGTCTGCACAGAGACACGTACAGTAGTGATGCTCTGTGGTTCAAGTCAAAGAATGTTTAGTCTGGATCCCACAGAGGCCCACAATTCTCAGCACACAAACAGATACAGAAAAGGGAGAAAGCAAATGTAGCATCAAAGAAAACTTCTGAATATAGACACCACCAAAAAAACCAGCTCTGTGTTAGCCCAATAAAGAAAGAAATAACAAGGGTTTTGAATGCTAAAATATAGGGGATTGTATGAAAGGGAGGGAAACATACACAAAGTAGACAAACTGAATAACAGTATTTATCTTTAAACCACGCAAGTCATGGTAATTAAATTAGGTCAGGCTGGTTACAATGCTACAGAAAGCAGGCTGTAACTAATTTCAAAAGGAACAGAAAAGACCTGAAAAGAAAACAGATTGACAGCCCCTGATTTTTTTTTATCCAATCAAAGCAACCCAACATCAAAAAGTAGGAAGAGAAACTTGATTTAACAGGAAATTTGTCTCATTATAATACATAAACTTTGCATATATATTCAAGATCAGCTCAGAAATATGGGAAATTATTATTTGCTCTATGTGAAAAACAAAAGTATACACATGAAGTTTGCCATTTGAAGGAAACTAATTCATTATAAAAAGCTTCTGCTCCTTAATAGGTCAACTTCTATTACAAATGCCACGATCACTCTGTTTATTGTAACTACTTAGAGGCTTTCTCCCTGTCAGTGTATTCTGCTTTCAGTTGTTTAGTACAAACTCTGAAAGTATTATATGAACAAGAGAACATTATGAGGTGTTTCTTTCAAATTGTCTTTATAAAGACCACTTGCTGATGCCTATAACAATGACTTTTAACCATAGTTTCAAATATTTTAAATGTAAATGCGCCAAGTTGTAAAATGACATTTGGAACTTGAATTTGGGGATGGGAGAAAATAACAAAGGCAGACTTTTATTTGGAGTGCATTCTATATTTTTAAAAGAATATTTAAAATGTTTTACATTCTTCCTTTCTTTCTTTAAAATAATTAGTACAAGATTGGGAAGATTTTTGTTCATTTATTTCTCTTAAGTAGGAAAATCACTGAATACCAAGCAACTAATAATGCAAAGAAACAATAATAAAATAGCTTATTAAAATCTCTTCTTTTTCATCTAATAATTAACTTCATTTGTCTTTATGTTTCACTAAGGAGATTGGAGTTATGGGGAACATTCAGTAGTTATGCAAGAGTAGATGCTGGATGAATAACAGAAGTAATTGTGCTGTCCGATCACATGTTTTAGACATTTGCTCCCTTTTCTGTATCTCAGGGCCCAGACTACTCAGCCCAGACTCAGTTACTATATTAAGTGGACCTATTTTCCTATTTATATAATGTTCTGCTACTCAGGAATTTTGACTTTAGCAGGAAATGCTAGTGCATATAAACACATATGACATGATAGTTTTATTTAAACATAGTTTCACCTTTCTGATATATTTTTAGAGCGTGTTTAGTACTTCTCCATTTGCTGGAGGCCTTTCCTGAAGTGTGATTTGGAGATTTCACAGGGTGGGCCAGTGGCGATTGCTGTTAATGTCATTGAGTTCAGGGTGGGGTGTATAAATGTCTATACCCAGGAAGCATAGATACCATTGTTACTATCAGAAAAGACTGTGTTGAATATAGGTGAGTCAAAGTGAGGTGGGAAAATCCTGGGTAGGAAACAAGCCATGTTTAAATTCTACTATGGCTACTGATAGCACCAACATCCATTAACTTAACTCTCACTGATCCTACCCATGCATCTAGAGGCAGCAGTATGGAGAACATGGAGGATGCAGAAGCTGCTGTACTAACATCTCCACATAGTGCCAATGGTGTGTACCCCAATTTTTCATAAAGGTAGGCATCCCATGGGCTCGTGAAAAATCTTGCCGGTGTCCCTCTGCAGCAGTCTTTTCAGTACCCAGAGATCTTAGCAAGGTCTGCTGTGTCTGTCAGGACACTGGAAGAGATGTCTGTGTCCTTCCTTAGCAAGATGCAGTTGCTAATTTTCCATCTGCCTCACACAACATCACAACCATCTCAAATACCCATTCGAATTTTTACTATGTGCCTCCTTGCTAAGTTTTGTTTTGCAAGGAAAGCAACATAATGGGGAAGTGCATCAAGGCTGAAAAGGGTGGATTTGCAGAAGGAAGAGGGAGGGCAAGCCAAGGAGGAAGATGTGGAAATTGAAAGAGACTGCATGTTTTAGAAAATGGGCAGAACAAAAGAGCTAATGTGACCCATGCCCCCTTGTGAAGGTCTGCATCTGTGGTAACAAGGTTCTGTTGTTGGGTATTCAACCTTGTAAATGGGAGCACCCGAGGGCCCAGAAAGGGGGTGGGTGGGCCACAGAAGAAGGAGAACAATCTCCTTTCCCCACATCCATGACCTGGGGCTGACAGAAACCATTGTGCACACCCACAGTTCCAAGTGCTGGAAACAGGAGGCAGTTTCATTGCACAAGTCAGGGTACGATGGAAGAAACATTTTCTTTTTAAAGGTAACACATTGAAATAAGTTAGTCATTTCACCCTTAGAACTGATGTATTTTTTATATATATATATATATAGAGAGAGAGAGAGAGAGAGAGAGAGAGAGTGTCAGTATGTACATAGGTTGAATAGTCCTCTAAGAACTGAATGAGAATATGAAGGCTACATATCTATTTCACAGAAAGCACATTTCTTCATAGTGAAAACTACAGTGTAATTTTCACACTGAGATACACTCCTGTGTTAGGATCTCCAGCAGTTACATCGACAGTGTCGTTTCTTTAGCCACCCTATTCCATGTTTCCATGGGTCTCAGGGTTAATTTTGTGTGACAGTCTAGAATGAGGACTCTGTACACACACACACACACACACACACACACACACACAGAGAGAGAGAGAGAGAGAGAGGCTGGAATTACTAGCTTTGTGATAATGAGTATTTGGCTCACTCTATAGGAAGACACAATAAGCACTCAATAAATGTTAGCTACTGTGGCAATATGACTCTCAAGAAATTATAACTTAGATCGCGGTGTTCAACAGTTTGGGATTTTCAGCTGTAACTCTTGATACTACATCAGATTGAAAGGTGCTTTAAGGCAAGGGTTATGTTTTATTTATCCTTTTGTGTCCAGTTTTTAACGGAATACCTGGCACTGAGAAGGGGGTTGAGGGATGGCTGAATAAATGATTGGATGAATAAAGGAAATAAAAGTTGTTTCATGCTGACAAATTTATTTTTCAGTTGAGTGATGGTTATGCTTTTACAAAATTCAGCAGAATTCTAGAGGAATGGAAGTCTTTAGACACACTCTCAAAAAATAGGCTTGGCTCAAAACCTTCTAAAATCCTCAAATAAACCTTTCAACACATTAGTAACTGTGATCTCTTTTAATCTAAAACACTCTTGGCATTCTTAATTATTACATTAACTTCCAAAATCTCTTGGAATGCTGATCTGGTGTGCAATCACTTAGCTTACAGCTTTACCAGGC
Source organism: Chlorocebus sabaeus (assembly GCF_047675955.1). Lineage (NCBI taxonomy): Eukaryota > Metazoa > Chordata > Mammalia > Primates > Cercopithecidae > Chlorocebus > Chlorocebus sabaeus. Next base: position 71,301,019 of record NC_132910.1, read on the forward strand.
ATTTGGAATTAAATCCCTAGAGGTTTCCGTCATAGAGTGTATAAGACAGATTTCTTACTTGGATAAGTCTCAAAGAATAGGAAACTTGTGACAATGTCATAGGAGGCTCCTTCAAATTTTTATGGTTTAAATGTGTATTTTGTTTCTTCATAGTATTTTCTGTTATTACTATCATATTGCTCTAAACAGTAATTCAATATTTAACTTTATTAAATATTAAAGCTGGTGGTTCCTAACTTAAGATCAAATATTACTCTAAGTTCTATTTTACATTGATTTCTTGGAACCTGGTGCAGATATTTCCAAAGAAATTGTATCTTATAATGAATATTGAGTATCCCTACTCAGTGAAAAAAATTCTTTGCTTATTAATAATATGGTAATTAATAGGTGCTATGGTCTGAATGTTTGTGTCTCCTCAGAATTCATATGTTGAAATCACAAACCCCAAGGTGATGGACTAGGGGGTGAAGCCTGTGGGTGGTGATTAGGTCATGGGGGCAGAACTGTTATGAATGGGATTAGTGCCCTTATAGAAGAGGTCCCACAGAGACCCTTACCTCTTCCACCATGTGAGGATGCAGTCAGAAGACAGCTGTCCATGAATCAGGAAATGGATCCTTGCCAGATTCCAAATTGGCTGGTGCCTTGATCTTGGACTTCCTAGCCTCTTGAACTGTGAGAAATAAATATCAGTTGTTTATAAGCTATTCAGTTTATGGTATTTTGTAGTAGCAGTGAAAGCAGACTAAGATACGAGAATACCATAGTGTTTTGAGAGTGTGGACAGTGGACTCAGACTACTGTAGGTATCCTGGCTCTGTCAGTGCTGAATGTCTGTCCTTAGACAAAACAATGATCTAAATTATGTTCAATAAATGATATCATTTTAAAATATAACTTTTAATTTAGGTACAGTATACATACAGAAAAGTACATAGATCCTAAGTGAACACCTTGACACATTTTTACAAATTGAATACATGCATGTAACCAGTAATCAGATAATGAAGTAGAGTATCAGCCCCCCAGAAGCTTCCTCATGTCCTCTTCCAGTAATAAGTCCTTTAGTTTTCTCTTTGTGAACTTTATGTAAATGGAATCATAAAATATGTACACACAGTCCCTGACTTACCATGGTTTGACTTATGACTTTTCTACTTTATGTTGGTGCAAAAGTGATATACATTCAGTAGAAGCTGTACTTGACATTTTGAATTTTGATATTTTCTCAGGCTAGTGATACGTGGTATAATATTCCTTTGCAATACTGGGCAGTGGCAATAAGCTGCAGTTTCAAGTCAGCCACATGAATAGGGTAAACAGATACTTGACTTCCTCCCAAACATCACGCCTGCTAAACTGTCAAGTGTAGGATGCTCCGGTGCCTTCCACCAGCTGTTCTTGAGTCTCCTCAGAAGGGAGATTGATGACACTGTCTCTGCAGCTTTCTTATCATCCAGCAATTAATTTTAGTTCAATGTTTCAAACATTCTTCAGGCACAGTGAGCTTTCGGCTGTGTACGTTAATGGTGAGAACCCACATTACTATCCTGTTTTTCACTTTAAGTATAATATTAAATATATTACATGAGATATTCAAAAGTCTGTTATAAAATAGGCTTTGTATTAGATGCTTTTGGCAATCTATAGGCTACTGTAAGTGTTCTGAGCATGTTTAAAGTAAGCTAAGCTAAGCTATGATGTTCAGTAGGTTAGGTGTATTAATTGCAGTTTCAACTTGTGATATTTCCAACTTATGATGAATTTTTTAGGATGTAACCCCATCATAAGTCGAGGAATATCTATGCTGTGCCTTAGCTAACATCTTTTAAACAGTTCATGTGTGGTTGTTCATTTTGTTATGTGGACTTGTAGTTTGTTTATTTTCATTGCTGTATGTAATTTCATATATGCATATACCAGAAATTGTTATGTATTCTACTTTGATAAATGGTTGTTTCCAGTTTTTTAGCTACCACAAATGGTACTGCTATGAACGTTCTTATATATGTCATTTGGTTCATTTGTCTATGCATTTCTGTCAAATATATACTTAGAAGTGGAATTACTGAATCATAAGGAATGCACATATTTAGATTTTATCAGTTTTCCAGAATGGTTAAACCACTTTAAATCTCACCAGCAATCAATGAGAGTTCTAGTTACTCCACATCTTTGCCAACATTTGATTTTGTTTGACTTTTTCAGTTTTGACAATTTGGTAAATGTGTAAAGGTTTCTCTATGGTTTGAATTCTCATTTTTCAGATGTCTTTTTAAAAATGTTGAGCACCTTTTCATATACTTATTTGACATTTGAACATTCTTCTTTGAAGAGCTTATCAATTTTTTGCTCATATTTTCAGTAAGCACCGTGTTGCCTTTTTAAATTGCTGTGTAGGACTTCATTATAAATTCTGAATACAGATCCTTTGATGTATAGATTGCAGTTATCTTATCTTCTCTTACTACATGATTTGACTTTAGACTCTCTTTACGGTGTATTTTGATGAAATGAAGTATTCAGTTTTAAAGTAGCCCAATTAATCAATTGTTATGTTATATATGTGTGTGTGTGTGTGTGCATGTGTGTGTGCGCACACACAAATTTAAATCTGGAACCCCTCTAGAGTTGATTTGTAATAGTCAAAATTTTTTTTCCCCCAGTAAGGGTATTCACATGACCTAGTACAGGTTATTGAAAAAAATTTCCTCTCACTGTACTACAGTATTATTATTGTCATAAATCAAAGGATATCAATCAGGATTCAATCAGAGAAGCACCATCGCTAGAAGATAAGCAAATGCATAAAGGTTTATTAAATGGATTTGTCCGTGTGCAATTGTGGAGGCTGGTTGAACAGCCTATATGAGGTTATTGCTTCTGTGTCTGGTTCCGGGTAGTCACACAGAAAAGAAATATGGTTATCTAGTGGGGAAAGTATTGTCAACCGGACCCTGTGAGGATGAGCTAGGACCTGAACAGATAAACTGAAAATCAGGTCAGTATCATTACCACCTGCAGTGATGGATCCGCAAAAGTGGATATGCTTCCTATGGAGCTAACACGTCTAGTCCAGGGCTCAGGAAAACTGACGGAGGAACTACTGGAGCTGCAGGTCCAGCTGCTGCCCTGCACCAATGGGCGAGCCGCCAGATAAGTGACAGTATGAATGAGCCGCAACAGCACCTGTATTCTGTGCAAACTTTGGGAATATGTTTTTAAAAATGTGCCTGCTGCTTCACCTCCAGGCTCCAAATCTGATGCCAAATGTCTCTTTTGGTCCACACTGATTAGGAAATACACAGGAAAGGGAATGTTAAGAAACATAATTCCAGTTTAGTTATGATACAATATAAATCCACCTTTTCTTGTATATGTGGATCTCCTTCAGAGCTCCCTGTTCTTCCCTATTGGTTTATTCATCTATTCTTGTCACAAATCACACTTTTTAACTAATATAGCTTATAATGGGACTTGATGTTTGATAATGTAAATCCTCCAGATACTTCCTTCCACAGATTGCTTTAAATAGGTAACCTTTTGCATTTAGATTTAAATTTTAACGTGAACTTATCAATTTCCAAACAGACTGCTGGGATTTAATTGAGATTGCATTAAATTTATATACCATTTGGAGCATAACTGAAAAATTTACATTATTGAACCTTTTAATCTAAGAACATGATTTATCCTTTCATTTTATTAGGTCATCTTTAATGTCTTCATGTTTTTTAATTTTCAGGGTAAAACACTGGCATACATTTTATTAGCTGTATGCTTTTTAATGTTATTCAAAGTATTATCTTTTGAAATAATCCATTTTCTATTTTTAAATTATAGGTATGTGTAAATATAATTTAATTTGTCATAGTAAAAAATCTTGCTAAGCTTACTTTTTATTGCTGTTTTCTGAATACTTTTCGAAGTTTCTACATAAAAAATCATTTTAAAAACTTAGCTAATAATAACAGATTTAGTTCTCTTTTTTCATTCATATAAGTATTATTTCTTTTACTTGTTTTCTTGTACTAGCTAGGAACTCAGCTAAATGTTGGACAGAAATGGCCATAATTCACCATTTAAATAATTTACCATTAAGTCTAATGTTTATTGTATGATTTTGTAGATACTCTATCAGCTTAAGGAACCTTCCTTCTAGTCCTATATTGAGGAGAATTTTGCTATGATGGATATCATGGTAAAATTCCACTGAAACTACTTTTCATTGTACTTTATGAAAATTAGAGGTTGCTAATGGAGGTGCCTAGAAATCATTTTCCTTCCCATTATAAGTTCTAGCAAACAGACCTTCTTTATAGCCTAAGAGCATTACTTACTCTTCTACAACACCTATTTCTTTCTTGGATACAAACCTATAATGACAACCTTTTTGGTTTCATACACTCATCAATTTATTATTAAGAATTGAAAGAAAGTGAAGTTTCATTAAAATAGTTTTTGACACACAGAGAAAGATTAAGGATCATTGAGGAGGTGTAGATACCGTAGGTATAAAAGTTCTTGCAGGTTCTGTTCTCATGTGTTCTGATGGAGCTGGGGCTCTTTGGGGAAAAGAGCAGTTTATTTAAAATAGAGTGTATGGCATACTGTTTAAAAGCTTGGGCTCTGGAGCCAAACTCCCTGAGTTCAAAATGTCCACTCTGCCACTTGTGGATTGCATTATGTAGGTAATTTAAATTTCAGTTTCCTCATTTGCTAAGAGAGTGAATGTAACAATTTATACCTTATGGGATTGTAGTAGGATTAAAAGAGTTTGTATGTAATATGCAAACAACAGTGTCTGCAAAGATGGGAACAATAGACACTGGGAACTACTAGAAGGGGAAGGAGGAAGAGGGGCAAGGTTTGAAAAACTACCCATCAGGTATTGTGCTCACCACCTGGGTAGCAGATCGTTCATATACCAAACCTCGGCAACACAGAATTTACCCATGTAACCAACCTGCACATGTTTCCCTTGTACCTAATGTAAAAGTCAAAAACAAAAACAAACAAAAACAGTATTTGGGATACAAGAACCACTCAGCCAGGCGCGATGGCTCACATCTGTAATCCTAGCACTTTGGGAGGTCGAGGCAGGCAGATCACCTGGGGTCAGGAGTTTGAGACCAGCCTGGCTAACATGGCGAAACCCTGGTTCTACTAAAAATACAAAAATTAGCCAGGGGTGGTGGCACATGCATGTAATCCCAGCTACTCAAGAGGCTGAGGCAAGAGAATTGCTTGAACCCCGGAGGCGGAAATTGCAGTGAACCGAGATCGTGCCACTGCACTCCACTCCAAACTGGGTGGCAGAGTGAGACTCTCTATCAAAAAAAAAAAAAAAAAAAAAAGGAGTCACCCAAATAAATGTTCTTCTTTGTCATCATTAAAGTAGCAGTATCATCACGTGTTTTCCTGGCAATAGCTGGCCTGTTTTCCACTAATAAGAGATAGAAAAGGCATTGAAACAGTTAAAGGGGGTGATGAAAATTGAATACTTATATGATATACAATTTTTAGAGAAAAGTAGCATTCAGTGTTGTACAACTATAGATAAGACTATAAGGTCACAATATTTTTACTTCTATCATCAGAGTAGCTTTATTAACATTTTTATTTCGAGCAATGTTCTTTTTATTCTGTTGTTTGTCAGCTTTTAGTCAAATACTACCTGAGCTCAATGGATATCAACAAAATGAACCATTTTTAAATTTTTATTTTATTTATGTATTTATTTTGAGATGGAGTTTTTGCTCTTGTTGCCCAGGCTAGAATGCAATAGAGCAATCTTAGCTCACCACAACCTCCACCTCCCGGGTTCAAGCCATTCTCCTGCCTCAGCCTCCCCAGTAGCTGGGATTACAGGTATGCACCACCACAACTGGCTAATTTTGTATTTTTAGTAGAGATGGGGTTTCTCCATGTTGGTCAGGCTGGTCTTGAACTCTCGACCTCAGGTGATCCACCTGCCTCAGCCTCCCAAAGTGTTGAGATTACAGGCATGAGCCACGGCGCCTGGCCAAAATGAACCTTTTTTTCTTTTTTTCCACAAGCATTTTACTGTTGCTGCATATGATTATTTTGCAGGAAAAATGCTAGCTTTCCACCAAAGATTAATACATTTATTCTATTGTATAGTTTTATTGCTGAGAAGTGGCTGTCCAGCCAGGGACCTACTTTTCTCAGTTCTCCCCACCTTGAATCTGGGGGTTGGGAGGGCATGTGAATAACTCTCCAATGTAGAATGATGAGAGTGGAAGTGATGTGTGGATAAGAAGCAAATGTGTCTTCTCTCAATCTCTAGTTTATTCACTGGCTGAAGAAAGAGGAGGCAGCCAGAAGATAAAGAGAGATCTGTTCCCTGACAGATCACCATGAAGTCCTCTGAATCAGAAAAAAAAAAAAAAAAAAAAAAAAAGATGTTGATGTGAGCCGGAATTATACTACTTTGTTAAGCCTCTGTGACTTCAGGGTTTTTCAATATAGCAGCTACATTCTTCAAGATATGATTCAATATCCTGATGAATCAAAACTGAGAAGAGAATAATGTATTTATTAAGGTAAGAGATGTAGGGAAGACACATTTGAGTCCATTTTGCTTTAGATGTCTTTATTGATCTGAGTTTTTCAAGCAAATAAAATACTTATTTAAATGATGAGTTTCTGGCCATAATCTTTTTTTTTTTTTTTTTCCTCTTTTAACATGGAATCTTGCTCTGTTGCCTAGGCTGGAGTGCAGCTGTGCGATCTCGGCTCACTCCAACCTCCACCTCCCAGGAACAAGCGATTCCTGTGCCTCAGCCTCCCGAGTAGCTGGAATTACAGGTGCCTGCCACCACACCTGGATAATTTTCGTGGTTTTAGTAGAGGTGGATTTTCACTATGTTGGCCAGTCTGGTCTTGAACTCCTGACCTTAAGTGATCCACCCGCCTTGGCATCTCAAAGTGCTGGGATTACAGGTGTGAGCCACCACGCCTGGTCTCTGGTTATAATCTTTACAGTTATATTTTACAACCGATTTGGAAGTGGTAAAGTCTGCTTGCTAACTTTTGTAACATGGTTGGAAGGTGGATGTGGAAAAGCCATTCCTTTTGTTGAGGACTTTGTATTTGAATAGTTTTATCTAGAAGTTGGCTGAAGAGAGAGATAAGACTAAAGGGCATAGGCAAGTAACAGAAGATTATTTAAATGCCTCCTCAGAGTTTGGGTTCATTGATCTAGAAGGCATCTTCTTTCGTTGAGACCAGTTATGGCTTTAGGTGGGCGAGTAGTCTGTGCAGGGCACCTAGACAACAAGGGATCTGAACTTCTTGCAAGAAATATGAGAGAGAGAGGAAGTGCTGCTATACAGATATAGCGTGGGAAGAGTAAAAGAAAAAAAAAAGAAAAAACTATTTTTTTCTGCCATGATGGAACTTTGAAAAACAGAAATGTCTAATGCAAAAGTTGGAAGGTTTTGTTAGTGAGGCATGCACTGTGTAAAAATGTGTGCTTGTTCATGCTTAAGTGTTTTACATAAACACATTATATTTCTGATTTAATTTGCTTCTAAAACAGACATAACATGTACCAGAGGCTGGGAAGGGTAGTGGGGGTGGGGAGGAAGGGTAGTGGGGGTGGGGAGGAATTTGGGATGGTTACTGGATTGAAAAAAATGGTTAGAAAGAATAAGACCTAGTATTTAATAGCACAGTGGGGGAACTATAGTCAATAATTAAAGTGTACGTTTAAAAATAACTAAAAGAGTATAATAGGATTGTTTGTAATACAAAGGACAAATGTTTGATGGGATGGATGTTTCATTTACCATGATATGATTACTATGCATTTCTTGCATGCCTGTGTCAAAGTGTCTCATGTACCTCATAAATATATACACCTACCATGTACCTGCAAAAATTAAAAATAAAAAAAAACAGATATAACATGTATGGACACAGGGACAGAATGGTTCAGGGGCTGTAATAGTGTTCCATTGCATACATATGCTACATTTTCTTTGTCTACTCATCTGTTGGTGGCACTTAGGTGATTCCATGCATTAGTGATTATGAATAATACATGTCCTTTTCTTTGATTTATTTTTATATTTGTCTTTCTTTTCCTTTCCCTTTTTTATTCCTAGAAGTATTTTAATATTAATATGTAAATTATGATTGTGTTAATTAACTTCATTTTGGTGCCTTTTTTGGTTATTATTTTTGGGGATTGAAGAAATGAGTGTTTTTTTTAAATGTATCTAACATTGACGCTCTTATTTGTTTCTCCATTAACATTATTAGTGACAAAACAGTCACCAAAATCAACCTTGATCAGTGAAACAATTGTGTAGCACCCAATCCTTCCCTATCCTACACAATATGAAAGCTACATCTTTGTGTCAGCTCTCTAAGTTGGATGGAAGAAGCTTCTGATAAAATTGATCAGCATGGAATTTTGTAAAATTTAACTACTTTTTGGCCTGGAAATTAAACTGATGTATTACCAGAAAAGTTGATTTTTTGGTAAGTAGTATTTTACTCTATCCTGTTTAAAATTATTCAGGGAATCCAATCTGACAAATCAGGCATCTAGAAAATTTTTCTGGAAATTGAAAATGTTTAAGAAATAACTTATATAGAAACTAAAACTAAACATAATTTTGGATTATTAATTTGAAGATAACATCTATCAAGTACTTCATTATCTTTCTGTGACACCAGATTATATTTTTCTTTATTGCTGGAATACAGCTTTGGCTGTCCTTTGTGGCCCTCTCAATCAATTCCATCCTATTTTGTTGGGCAGTATTTGTGTCATGCATTTACATTTTAAAAGTTGTTGTCTAGGCAGTGTGACTTTCAAACAATTGACAAACCTATTCCCATGTCAAACCCTTTGCTTAATCAGCAGTCACTTTATTCCCACTCTTTTCAAAGGCACTCGAACTGCCTGAAAAGCTAAGGGACAATTCAAGTGAGTGTGCTGGGCTGGTCCCCTCCAGTGTCCGTCTATTCAAATTCACCCATGTAATCTAGTGAAGAAGGGGTGTGCTTCAACAGCACCATCACAGGAATAAGGAACAGACGTCATAAAATAAAAGAAGAAACGTTTCCTTCCAGAAGGAGGAGTTGATTATCCGTATGTGAGTGTGTGGCAGTTGCAAGGTTGAGAATAAAAACTAAAGTTAGAGAAAGGAAACACTTTACATTAGCAGCACATGGTCTTACAAGACCTTCTTGTTTGGCAAAAAAAAACCCTGAATGGTTTTATTGAGTATTATGTTGCCCTACCCATCAATTGTTTGACTCTGATGATCATTTTCTACCATGTCGATTTAAATATGTGTTGAATATCATTCAGAGTCCTGTCCCTGATGCTTAGGTGCTTAGGCATAAAACTATTAAAATATTATTGATAATAGATGAGTTTTTATTTGTCTGTTGGTTTTACCAGAGAATATTCAATACTAGTAAGCTTAAGTCCCTTGGACCTCTGAAAAAATACTTTAGTTTTTACTGTGTTTGGGAATTCAGATTTGATCATAAGTAAATATAACAGAAAACTGAAATACAAATAGTTTTAAATATAAATAAAACATTCAATATGATAAATTTATTTGACTATGTCAATTTCTTAAAAAATTTTTGAATGGATAGGAAGTATAATGTGGAGCTGAAACTTGAGAAAGATGCATGCTTTCATGAAAAGTAATTTTGTGACCATTTAAATTTCCAATTTAACAGTGTTTTAAGTAGACTTAATTATAAGATGGCTGTGTTAAAAATGTGACTATTGACATATCAGAGAAGTAAATGTTTATGTTAGAGAATACAAAGGGAAGGATGACAGTACTTCTCTTGATGTATTCCCAACCACTAGCTCTGAGAGCCAAATTTAACTGTCACTTCAACATTGTCCATCTTGGGAAAAGCATAATTTTAGAGTTAGACAAACACATTTGAGCTTTATTTGGGTCAGTAGCTATGTGACCAGGAGAAATTATTTTACAACCTTGGAGCTTCAATTTTCATTATTAATAAATGCTATTTCCACCCCCACCCAGGGCTGTCTTGACTTCTACATGGTAGCTATGAGTAGTTTTCCCTTAAATCTTTGTCTAAATATATTAAACACTTGAGAATAAGAATAAAATCCTTCATATTTAAAAGGTAGTTTATTATGATTAGGTCAGTATATTTTGTCATATTTGATGTACTTATCCTTTCTTAAATATGTCAAGCAGTCAGAACACACACATTTATCAATTAACTTTGATGTAGTATATGGGTATAGTTCATTGCACACCAAACCAATACAATAGTAACATCAAAGATAACTCTTCACAGATCGCCATAACATATATAATAATGAAAAAGTTTGAAATATCCTGAGAAGTATCAAAATGTGGAAGAGATACAAAGTGAGCAAATGCTGTTGGAAAAAAATGGCACCAATGGACTTGCTTGACAAAGGGCTGCTACAAACCTTCAATTTGTGAAAAATGTAGTATCTGCAGCATGAAGTAAAGTGAAGAATAATGAAATGGTGTATCTGTACAGATATTAAACTGAATTAAATATTTCCATTTGGTTCAATGAAAAAAAAAATGTCACAATGAGAATTTCACTATTTCTCCTGGAGTAACAGATGTACAGGTTTTCATTGATTCTTGATTAATTTTTGCAAATAGTTTTGCCTGCTACCTTTTAATTTAGGTTGAATTTAAAACTCACTGTTGTTTAGCTTGTGGAGTTTTGGGTTCCTTTGTTCTATATATTAAATGCGGACTCTTTGGAGTAACTTGGTTTTATTTCTGCTCTCTTTTTATTATTACATCTGGGGGTTTTCAAAATGGCTGGAATTCAAATTAAGTTTGGTGTCAGGAAACAGGGAACCCTAGAAGAGAGTAAGGGAAAGAGGCACTGGGTACTGCCTTTAGATGAGATTTACACATGAAACAGATGTCAACAAAATGCACGAAATCACAGCAAATTTTTTAAAATTGAGAATTCATTGCCTACTATGTGTTAGACACTATCTCAGATTCTCAGGGCATGGACAGTTTAGGGAAGCTGACATTACCAAAAAGGATGTTGCTACTATAATAACATTTGAAACTTACACCAATGTGCTTCTAAACATTCCTTTTAATAATCCTTCCACCAGGGGTTCTCAACCCCGGGCAACAGACTGGTACCTGTGGCCTATTAGGACCTGGGCTGCATAGCAGGAGGTTAGTGGCAGGCGAGCAGCATTACCACCTGAGCTCCGTCTCCTGTCACATCAGTGGGGCCATAAATTCTCATAGGAGCACGCACCCTATTGTGAACTGTGCACACGAGGGATCCAGGATGCAAGTTCTTTGTGAGAGTCTAATGCCTGATGATTTGAGGTGGAACAGTTTCATCCAGAAACCATCCCCAGCCCCCTAACCACCATCCATGGAAAAATAGTCTTCCAGGAAATCAGTTCTTGGTGCCGAAAAGTTGGGAACCACTGCCTTAGATACATGTCATTCTGACTCATTCCTTTTGACACAACTGTTTTTGATCCCAGAGATTCCTTATCCCCAAATTCAAGCCATGGTGTTTTTCACTTTTGTGTGTGTGTAATTACCCAGTAAGTGTCATTGTTGACATCCTCATACTGGGGGCCTCCAGGCAATCCCCAAGCCTTAGAACTAACCATCGTATCTCTCCCTCTTGTTTCCCTTGCTCTAGGATTGTTCCCTTTCACTCCATCTTTGAGCCTTAATGAGGGCACAGTTTAGGGGAACTAGGAGATTGGATTGCCATCTATGTTTGTTCAAGGACTAGGGATGCCACTTACATTTACCACTCTAGTAGTACAAAGCAATATTTTTATCATGTGGATATGTTTCACTCAAATTAAATCTAGATAGTGTAATCAGCATGCCTATATTGTTAAAATAGGATGTAGGAAGTCCACCAAAATGTTCTACTTTAGATTTTCCCAACACAAAGATGAATATGTATGTATCAGTGGATGTTAGATTTTTTTTGTGTGAGATTTTTGCTGTTTTTGTAAAGATGTTTTTCCTCTTCTTTAGGCCAATAGTATTTTACCAAAAATTTAAATACTCAAATATTAAAAGTGATATTCTAGGTCATCTTTCTCCAAGTGATATAGTTTGCATGTATTAGTACTGCTTTTCAGCTTTTCCTTATGTGGTATAAGGTTACAAAAATGCCTTCCAGTTGATTTCTTAGGTAGCAGCAGAATCTGTTTTCTCAAACAGTAGCATGGGGATTCTTGATATACCGCCTTCTAGAGGTACTGAAAGCAACCGGATCAATGTGCTGAAATCTGGATTTATTCACAAGCTCGTTAGAGGCTGAGTCACAGCCATACATGTCAGTTCAAGTCATTGTTTCTTTTGTCTAAATCATTGTTGTTAAGCCACATCCATCTGTATATGTAACACTAATTTGGTAACAACTTCTTTATACTAAGCCAGAATTCATTTTACCTGCTGGTTTTATTTTAAATGTAGGAGCTGTATTAAATAACATTCAAATAAGTAATCGAAATTTAACTGAAAGAATATGGAATGAAAAGTCAAACAGGCATGTTGAGAACAAATTAGAATCTGGCACCTGACAATGATTAACAGGTTGAACAGATTAGACTAGACTTAAATCTCTGTAAATAAAATGAAAGACAGAAAATCTTTTTATTGAACAATTTAATAGGCCTATGAGATTTGGAAAAAAGTTGATTTCTTTACCCATCCTCAATCAATGTTGAGATAGACTGGAAGATTTTGAACAGGGCATAGAAAAAAGGAAACAAATTTAGTAAACTATCCCCAGACTTCATCTGATTAAAACCATACATCTAGATATTTAAAAACACCAAATTATTGATGAATATCCATTCAATATGGATATTTGATATCATATATTTTACTAATAACTGAAACATGATATTAATAGGTTTCATTTATGAAATCTTTGTAAAAGTGTGTCTATCATTATAGTTAAAAATCAAGAAGTTATTTAAATCTACTGTCTAAATAATTTTGATCAAAATATTTTACATTTTATTCAGTGCCAGCATTCATGTTGTATGGCAGAGTACCCATTTCTTTATTTTATTTTGCATATGATAAAATCAGCCTGAATTAGTGCAGGCATTTTTAAAGAAACCAGTCTCTTCCAAGAAAGAATTTGGATATCAAAAAGTAGAGATATTAGTGTCACTATATACACAGTTTGCTGAACCCTACAGTAATTTGTAAAATTTGTTTGGACACACCAATTTTTGAGATTACTTACAACATCAAAAGGTCTATTTTTTATGTTATATTGAATATACAATGGTCCAAAATAGATCCAGACAGACAGCAACTTTGGCTGCCATTTTAAAAACCAAAAGTTTTAGCATAGTACACTATTCTGTGCATATGCAGATGGAAACCCAAACTTTGAAAAGAGAACTTTCTTCAAATACTGGTGCTTTCTTAGATGAACCAGCTTCTGAAAGAAAACAGTTCTCTAATCTTTTATCACCTTGTCTCTTAAATACATCAAGGAGATATATTCAGAATTGGTTGCCGAGGTGGGTGCAAAGAAATCCTATTAATATGTGTAGGCTGCCCATTCCCAGAATAAACCATGTTTCTTCAACATATTTCTTTCATGACATTTTACAGTATTTTCACGTTTAGTTGGACATAATTCCAGAGATGTGACGAGCCAATAGGTGAAAAAAAAACTAAATAAAATAATAAGCTTGACCTTCAAAACATGCCATTCTTCCTCTAAACAAATCTCTGTTATTGGTGATCTGTCTCAAATTATATGTATATAAAAATATCCTGGGTGAGTAACATGACCAAAACATAGTGTCTGGTTGAGATAAAAGTCTTCTTTGAATATTGTTTGTAACTTGAAGACTTTGCTCACTCATTGGATAGATTCCATTAAACACAGCCGGGAGCAATATATAGTGTGGATTATATGACTTTGCCTAATGGACATGCAAATACATATTTTTCACATACAATATACAGACATTTCAGCAGGACAATTGGATAATGGAGCCAAAAAATCAGAAAACTGGCAAATGTACAGTGGATTACTATGGCTTTGTTCCACACTTCAAATATAATTAACATTTAATTCATCTGATGCCTTTTTCTAATTGGAGACACATTGGTAGAGGGGCATTTGAGTTCACAAACACGTTCAATTACTTCCATGTTAACCACATTTCACAAACTTCCAACTTGTGAAGTATTTTCTAAAAAAAAAAAATTTATATAGTAGAACTTGCAGATCTGACTAAATGAAATTTTTATCTTTTTTTTCCTTTGCTTCTCAAATTATGCTCACCTGAAGTCAGATTTCATATTTGTTTCATCCTCATGTGGCAATTTAAACATAATTACAATTGTCACAAATTTAGAAACTAAAAACTTAATTTATTTTGCCAAAGTGTTCTGGGTTAACATAAAACTTCAATAATGTTCCCTGAATGTTAAAACTAATTACCTTCTATTTGATCATATCAAATAAACTACAGTAAATAATAATAAAAATGTCATGATTTCCATAGCTTTACAGTTTACAAAGGGCATTTATTCATTCATTTAACCAATAAATGTTTGTTGACCAAATACAATGTGTCATGCATTTTTCTAGGCTCAGGAAATAAAATGGAGAAGAGAAAATGTTGGTCTCTGCTCTCATGAAACTTTCAGTCTGGGCTCATAAAATCCTCTCACTTTCCTGTGAAATGAATACCTCTAAAGTCTCCTACTAACCTCCCACCCCAAAGTAACTACTCTCTGAACTTTATGTTATAATTTATGTCATGCAGTTATATTTCTAAACAATACACTTTTCAGCATTGACTGTTTTTGTCTTTATGTAAAGGAAATCCTACTACAAGTTTTCATTGGTGGCTTGGTATTTTTTTCATTCATAATTATTTTTAAATATTTTTCCATATTGCTTTACATAGCTATGGTTGTCTATTTTCACTGCTGCATAATATGAATATACATTAACTTATAAATCAATTCTGTTGCTAGTGGCTATTTGTGAATTCCAAGTGTTCCATGTCTTCACCAACTCTTGAAAGTATTAGACATAATTATTTGACAAAATTGTGAATTATAAAGATAGATCATTTATAGTTTTAATTAGCATTCCCATAGTTATGAATGAAGTTAACATTTTAACAAGCTTATTGGTCGTTTGTGTTTTAAGACTTGTCATTTGTCCTATTTTTAATATTTTTATTTTTCTTTGTGATTCATACACATTCTGTAATATACATTTTCTAAATACTTATCTTTTATAAGTAATATGTGTTTTCTAAATATTTTCTCTCGGCTATCACTTGACTTTCTACTATCTTTATTGAAACATATTTCTATAAGTTTTTGATAATCAAAAGTACTTAAAATTAATCTAGTCTAATTTACAGATATTTTTATGCATGATTTTTATATTTTGCCAAGTTTAAGAAATTTTCTTTACCCCATAGTTAAAACAATCTTCTTCTATATTCTGTTTTAAAAGTTTTAAGTCCTTAGCCTATCTGAAAAGAGCTTTGTGTGAGTTGCTTTGTAGGTATCCAATCTCCCAGTGCAGAATCAGTTGTCCAAGTATGAATTTATTGAATAATTCTGCTTTGCCAGTCCCATTGTATGCCTAATTTCTCATTTTACCCTGTTGGATAACACATGCAAAGTTTAATAAAAGGGTTGATAGCAGCATCATTATCATGTTCATGATATCAAAAAGGAGCTTTCATTGATTCGTCATGTACATTTGCTATAGCTTATTTTAGACAACTCATATATTCAGAAAGTTCCCTTTTATTTTCAGTTTGGCAAAAGATTTTTTTAACTAACCTCTTTTTCTGTTTATTTTATATATATTCATCGATTTTACAATGTTCAACTTATTCTGTAGTCCTGAGATAAAGTTATTCATGGTTTTATTCATTTTATATATATAGCAAAATTCAATTTATTAGTAATTGGTTTAGAATTTTTTTTTTTTTTTTTCTGAGACAGAGTCTCGCTCTGTCGCCCAGGCTGCCAGGCTGGAGTGCAGTGGCGCGATCTCAGCTCACTGCAAGCTCCGCCTCCCGGGTTCACGCCATTCTCCTGCCTCAGCCTCCCGAGTAGCTGGGACTACAGGCGCCCACTACCACGCTTGGCTAATTTTTTTTTTTTTTTTTTTTTTTTTTTGGAATTTTAGTAGAGACGGTGTTTCACCGTGTTAGGCAGGATGGTCTCGATCTCCTGGCCTCGTGATCCGCCCGCCTCGGCGTCCCAAAGTGCTGGGATTACAGGAGTGAGCCACTGTGCCCGGCCTAGAATTTTTATATCTGTGTTCATAAATGAGATTATCCTAAAGTTGTTCCTTTCTTGTTTTGTCCTCAGAAATTGAGTTGTGCAGTGTTTTCGCTTCTTCTATTCTCAGGAAGAGGTTATATAAGATCAATATTATGCTTTTTATTTTTAAATTTTGAATGTCTTGAGGACTTACCACTTAAGTTTCGTGAGACTGACCTTTGTTGCATATGTGGTAATTTCTTCTGATATGTCTTCCAGTTTGGCAATTCTTGTTGTGGATACATGTTCAAATGTGGCTAACAAGTTTTTAATTTTAGTTATTGTATTATTAATTCCAACATTTAGTTATTTTTCAAATCTTTTTTGCACTTTCTTCTCCTCTGCAGATACTTTCATTTGCTATTTATTTTTTTGAACCTGGTAAGCATAGTTTTTTATTTTAATTTTTTATTATAGATTCAGGGTACCTGTGCAGGTTTGTTACATGGGTACATTGCATAAAAACATAATTGTTTTTAATATTTTTGTCTGATAAGTCTAATATTTGATGTCTTTGCAGATTTGTTTCTGTTATTTTTTCTTCTGACATCTTTCACGTTGTCTTACTTCTTTGTGAGCATATTATCTTCTGCTGCTTGCTAGTCATTGCCTAGAGAAAATTATTTTCAAGGTTCATCAAGGTCTAAGATAGATGTGACTTCCTTCAGAGAGAGTTTACTTTTGTTTATTCAGTTTCTTGGGGAAGTTAAGTTTTGGGGCAATTACTTGTACAACTTTAGGTAATGTGGTCCATTCAGCTTTAATGTAATTAATGAATACATTCATGTAAGACTAATGTGTAGCAACAAGTTTGCAGAAACTTTTTCCCTTTCTTTTAAATTTTTTTTTCTTTATCACTTGTACTCAACCTCAAGACTGCTTTGTATGCCATTCCTCAGTGTTGGGAGGAAAAGGAAAAAGTTTGGATCATGTATAACCTTTTGAGTAGGAGGTTAATTATAAGAAACTTTTTATAGTATTTCCCCAGCATGGTGCTAAACATGTAAAAGTACTTAACATCATTATGCTGGTAATCCTCAATAAACATTTTTTTTGTAAGCATTCAGGTGCACTACTACGTTCTACAAAGAGAATACTTTTTGTTCAGAACACTTTCCAACAGATTATTTATTATAAACTGTGAATAAGTTTGCAGTATGTATAAGGCAAGGAATGAGTTGTTTGGACTCAATGATGCATAAGATTAAGACTTTAAGAAACTTTCTATTATATTTAGCTGGGGAGCAAAGATATGTTGAAATAGCTGATGAAGCTCATGTATTGCAAGTTTCTGCCTCCTGCCTTCACCCCACCTGGCTATGCCTGGCTCCCAGACACCAAGACTTTTTTAATCATTAAAGAAGAAGTATTCAGAAAGTGAACCATATAGGCTCTTTATATACACAAATATAAAGCAAAGTCCTTCTCTGACATCAGGGATGTGGTTCCGCAGAGGTAAAATGGCTTCAGGGTAAGAATGTAAAAAGTTGGCAGCGTGAGAAAGTCTGGCTCTGAAGGCTGAATTGCCTTGGAAATGATGAGCTAACATGAAGGGCATGAGAAAGATCAGGAAAGGATGGTATGACCTTTGTATCTTTTATATCTGTTCTCATTTTTAATTTAATTCAATCCATGGATAACAAAATTCTGTAAATTTATTTTGTTAATAAGTGTTTTTAAACATTATAGAAGCAGTGCTTTGGGGAGCCAAAGCAGGAGGATTGCTTGAGACCAGGAGTTCAGGACCAGACTGGGTTACGTAGTGAGCTCCATTCTCTACAAAACAAACAAGAAAAATATCACAGGGAATGCTAATTTTCATGTGACCTTCTGTACTCCCAGTCAATTCTAGTGTCCTTTCTGCAGGTAAACCCAGTATAAATTCAGAGTTTATGCAAATATGTGTGTACGTGTATGTGTGTGTGTGTGATTTTATGTATCTTTAGAAGTAATATTGCATGTGTGTTTCCTGTGTGAGTTAGTTTGTTCAGTGGTGGAGAGAGCAGGGTCAGACTACCTGTGTAACCTCAGGCAAGTTACTTAACTTCTTTATGACCCACCTGTTACTTGGGGATCATAATAGGGCCAATGAAATCAGTGTTGTTCCTTGAAAAGATTAAAAGAGCAGCAGTTATTTTAAGAGCAAGAAAGAAATAGAAAGTCCAAATATGAGGAAAGAAAACAGGGAATATTTATAGATATGGTCAGATTTAAACATAATAAGATAATGTTGTAAATGTAATTTTATGCCATTAAATTGGAGAATTTATGTGAAATGACAAATTTTCTAGAAAAGTAGAAATGACAAAAAATAATTGAGAAGAAAATAAAAGAGGTATGAAAATAAAAAAATGTTTTCAATTATATTTAACACATATACCAAAAGGTACCTAAATTATAAAAGAAATGCTTACTTAATATTTACAAAATGATTATACCCATGAAATCCAGTGACTGAAGAGTATGAACAACCTGGAAACCCTCGCTCTTCCTTCCAATCACCAATCCCCCAAGATAGATTTACATCCTGGCTTGTTATGCCAAAGATAAATTTTGCCTGTTTTTCAGCTTTACATAGATGGACTCATACAGTCAGTTCTCATTTTTGGCTGGCTTCTTTTGCTCAACCTTGTTTGTGAGACTCATCTCTGGTGTTGGCTGTAGTTTAGTTTGCCCATGCTCATTACTCTAAAATGTTCTATTCTGTGAATACACTACAGTTTATTTTTTCAACTGCCTATGAACATTTTGCTGATTTTCTATATTTTTTCAATGCTTCTCTACACATTCTTGTGCATGTTTTTAAGGAAAAAATTTGTGCAATTTTGTAGATGTATAACCACAAATATAATTAAGGGATATATATATACACACACACACACACACAGACATATGTGTATATACACGTGTGTGTGCATATATATATATATTTCTTCAGCTTGAGTCGTTGTTGGTAAGCCCTCTACCAGAATTGTTGTACCAATTTATACCAACAGCAATAGGTGAAGAATTGTTTACTTTTTGCTTTTATTTTTCCAAGCCTACAATGTAAGCTCTGTGAAGATAGACCTTTTACTCTATTCACTACTATATTTTCAGTCAATTTTTAATTAAGTAAATCAATTGGATATTGGTATGTAAGCATTTATTTTTTTTAACATGGTAGTGAAATCAATTTATTTACCTTTCTTTGAACATCACTTTCTTTTCCACAGCTCTATTTCTTTACCTACAGGATTCCTCTGACAATTGTACTCCCTTCCTTGATCTCAGTCAGGGATATTTCTCCCCAAGAGACATTACAACCAAGCAGATGCAATTACACCACAGTCCTAAAGACTAGCCTTGGTTGGCCAGTTTTGCTGCTCCCAAAAGAATCAATTAATAGGCCAGAGGGGGCTTTAATTTAATACTGCAGCTACTTTGGGAAATTGTCTATCCATTTATGCATTTATATATACACTTAACAAATATTTATTGAACAATTACTATGTGCCAGGACTGTGCTACGTGAGCAAAATCATTTCCAGCCTCTGTCCTCATGGGGTTTATGTTTGATGACATAGACTGATATTTTACAAATAATCAGGGAAATAAATGCAATGCAAAATCACAAATGGGACAAGTCCCACAAAGTAGAGGAATTTAGATCCATGAGGAAAAAATGAAAATATTTTCTCAGTCAAGAAAGTCAAAATAATTTTCAGAGTAGTGGCAAGTGAACAGAAGTTTGAAAGTTAAGCACATGGAGAGAAACAGGAAAAGTATTTCAGGTCTAGGGAAACACAAGTACAAAATCCTGTGAAAAGAGAAGATGACCGAAACCAGCAACTGTAAGAAAACCTGGATAATTGACCTGGAGAAAGCCAGGGAACACAGGAACAAACAGCCTGAACAAGAAATTAAATTTTGCCTTTTTAAAAAAGTATATCTTTATGCCTTAGCTGGGTGTGGGGGCACACACCTTATAGTCCTAGCTACTCGGGAGCCTGAAGCAGGAATATTGCTTCGAGCCTAGGAGTTCAAGGTTGCAGTGAGCTATGATGGTGCCACTCTACTTCAACCTGGGTGACAGAGTGAGACCCCCGTTTCAAAAAAAAAAAAAAAAGTAAATCTTTATTCTATGTGCAACTAGAAGACACGGAATGTTTTAAAAATGTGTGCTGTTGGGCAGGCCAACATGATGTGGTGCATGATCAGATTTGCATTTAGAAAAGATCACTTTGGCTGAAAGGTTGAGAGTTTGGAAGCAAGAGACAAGGTGGAAGCAGGAAGACAGACTTAGGGGCTTATAGCAGTGGTCTATGAACGAGGGGCAGTGGGTTATATTTGGGTGGTGGTGATGGTGATGAAGATATGCAAAAAACGCTCAAGGGAGATTTGTGGGATGATGTTGGTAAGCCTGATGATGGGTTGTTAAAGTGGGAAAGAATGGAGAGGGGTCAAAGAGAGTATCTGGATTTCTGGCAATGATGACTAGTTGGATGCTCACGCCATTCATTGGGAGAAAAATGGTAGAGGAAGATCCTGAGGTCTGGTTTAATCAGGTAGCCATGGGAAACAGGAGGCTGTTCTAGGCAGAGGGAATGACATGACTAAGACAGTGAAGGGTCATATGTCTTTAGTGATGATTAGCAAGTAACAAACTTGATCCAAGTGTAAGATTTGTACAGCCTAATGCTGAAATTTAAGGAGCAATGTTAAAGCACATCCCTCACTCCATTAAAAAGTACAAATTGGTTAGGAAATAGAGGAATCAGACAGAGAACCACATTTACTGTATTAGTGCAAGGGCTGGGTAAAAGTGTTTGGCTTAGAAAAAGCAACCAAAGGGTCATCCTAATAATTCACCTACAAATTGAATTTGCCCCTTGTTAAAACTGCAGCCTGTCTGGTGTATGGAAGCCGAGCCTGTTTCGTCAATTTACTGTCAGCAAGAAAACACAGGATATTTCATGCACCTTGCAGGTATGCAAATTCCAAGGTTTCCAGCTAGGTAAGTCATCTTGCATCTTCAGAAAGGAGTGAGAGTATGAAGGAGAGCATCAGAGACTGCCACTCTCAAACTTTTTCTCTTACTTAATTCATATGCCCCCAGGAAACATGGGAGAGGAAGAGGGTATTTTCCTTACAAATGATACTGGCAATGACGTCGGCATGTGAATGTTGTAGAGCTAGAAAGAGTTCTAGTTAGGGATCTAGTGTAGAATACAAGTAAAGCCAGATTACTGAGCACTGTAATGCCAGGCTATGATATTAGTGTTTTACTTAGAGGAGACTGAGGAAAAGTTACAGGGTTTTGAATGCAGAAGTGGCAAAGTGAAAGCACTGTAAACAGTAACTTAGATGACCAAGAGGACTTGGCAAATCCTGACCACAGAGGACCCCCAGCTTTGATGCTACTATTATGAGCTGATATGGCCTGAATATTGCTGTGACACATTTAGGTTTACTTTGTTTTACTTTTTTAAGGTTTCCAACATATCTTTCACTGCCAGAGTGACCAAAATGTTCTCTAATCACTACAAAAAATATGTGATTTAGTCTAGTAAGGAGACTTATGCTCTAAGCAAATGTAAATAACTACCTTGTAAAAATGTGTAATTTTTAAATAAACACCTTTGAAAGGGCACATGTAGTCCCCTATAAAGATAAGCATTCCTCTCTTCTGCTTTTTTTCCCCCTTTCTTTTTGGGTGCTACGCTTTTGGCTGACATCTCTGACCATATTAGAGTCTATCCATATAATTTCTTTTTTGTATTGGCATGCTTTCAAAATTACTCAGTATTGAAAATTTGAAGTCAAGCTTATTATTTCCTTAAAGAGCTTTATTTCTAAAAGTGAGATAGAGTTGTCAGAAAAAAAATTACTAAATGACTAATCAATGTTTTAAAATATGAAATAAAATATTAACTATTGTACTATTTGAATGAAAATCAAGCTTAAATTACATAGAAAGTTAAGCAAGTTGATGAGCTGTATATATTTATTGGTAAAAGTTTACATGTCGGAAGCTCCAAAGCCAATAGAATATTCTTGATTTTTTTTGGTAAAAACTCTGTACTTTTTCTGTAATGAATGATTTATTTTTTACTGCTGGCAATTTAGCAATTATTAACTTCTCCATAATTAATGGACAGAAATGGAATCACATGTGGGAGTCTTAATTTTTATTATATGAAGCTTTTCATGTTTTTGAAAATAATTGTCTAATTTTTTCTCCAAGGATTAACGATTAATAGGTAATTTTCGACATTGCTGTGTTTCTATCCCTTGAGATTATTAGATGTGAATAACTTTTTATAAAATAATTCTCTGGGATGAAATTTCTCATTCTTTGTAGCTGAATCAACCTGTCCCAAGAGAGCTGTGAATTTGGGAACTACAAGAACTGAGTCCAGACTTGTTCAGCTTGGAAGTGTTTGCATGTTTACCATTACAGGTGACTTCACCACCTCTTGACCTTCTGTTGAGCCAGTCTGAGCCTGGTGATTTCAACCTGAAAGAGCCTTACCATTTTAGGGTTAGCATTAATAATGAGGGAAAGAAATATTTTTCTTATATTCTCCACATGTAATACAATAAATAGTAACTAAATCAAAGCAAAATGTAAGTGGTGAGTCACATTCAGAGGACCTTCTCTATCTTCTCTGGATGCCCTGATATTCTGGATTTCTTTTGAATTCAATAGTATAATGATGTTAATTCTGAGCGCTTGCATTCTACAATGTAAGTTCCAGCCAGTGACTAGAGTTACAGTTTACTGAAATGATTACTGGCGGCAAAGGCTTCTACTCCTGTTCACTTTTTACAAGGTAGGCTTGATCAGTGATTAGTGCTATTCCTGCCAAAAATGTGCACAATTAGGAGATAAGTAAAGGAGTCAGCTGTAAGCACAACTACCAAATAGTGAGGTCACAGCTGAGTTATTGTTGATTCCACTTTCCCTGTGTAGATGTTTTAAAGGCATCGTACTGTGTTTCAGGGTAACATATAGAGCCTATAACTTGAAGAACAACTTGTTTGCTTGTTAGTTGTTTCCTAGGAGTTACATTTTATTGTTGGAATAGGGCTACAGCAATTTGAAGAGCATTATTAGCCAATTTAATCTGCATTTGGCTAGAACACACTTCAAGTTCTGTGGATAGAGTCCAATTGTTAGGCAAATTTAGATTGCTGCCTTATTATAGTTGAAGTAAAGTTGTACAAAAAAGGAGATAGCAGCTGTTTAGATGCAATAAGAATTTAACTGGATTTGAATCATGTTGAAGGCCAGACAAGTTTAGGCAAAAGCACACTTTTGAACACTATTTCTACAATTATTAAAACTTGCGAATGCATTGATATACATCCGTGTATTCTTAGAGTATCTAAAACCCTAACAAAGCCCTGTTAATGCCCATATTACAGTTCCAAATAGAATTGGGCTGACAATAATGTAAAACAAATAAACAAGATTTCTTAACTAAGAAATAAAATATAGGGGAAGTAATCTGCAATGAATTATTAGCTATAACAACAACGAAAGCAAAGATAATTATTATAAAGACAATACTATGTATCCTATTTTAATAGAATATTTCTATTCCTGTATTTCTTTGAGACTTTTCAAAGATGTCTATACCTGAAATGAAAGAGCAAGAATAGTTTCCAGAGTCTCTATTCAAAGCTTCTTTGAAGAGCTCAACAATTGCTTGTATGTTACTTTTTCTTTATATAGCAAAGATGGAAGCAAAGAACAAATTACAAAAAGTAAAATATTCAAAATATCTCCACTGAAAAGAATTTGAAAACTTTTCAAAAATAATTTGAGTTTTGCCTGAGATCACACCTCCCCTGATTATATCAATATTTTGGGTGTGTGTGCATGTGTGTGTGTATGTGTGTGTGTGACTTTGAGTTCTTGTAGCCTTAGGAAACCTTTGAAATTGCATTTAGGAAAATGAGAAATTTCAGTGGAGATTTTAATTCAATTTAACAAATATTTGCAGAATCTGCATAATATGCAAAGCCATATATTCCAGGACTGTCTTTTCATCATAATGTACTAAAATTTCTAAATAGATTTCTTAGAGATTAAAATTTGATTTAGAAATACTTGGTTTAACACCCTAGGTAAAGATATCTGAAATTCTGTAAAATTCAATAAATAAGCATTTTCATCATCCTCCACTATGTTCATAAAATTTATATCAAGAGATGCCCAGAATAATATTTGCAGAAAATAGGCTGAAATGTATTATGTAGAAAATTATGATATTATGCTAAACAGGTACATTCAGGATGAAAGAATTAGAAATTTCTTTTAAACATTATGATGAAATTGATTCCTTATCTCAACTTTTTAGATACATGAAATAGTATATATATAAATGAAGAAACTTTTTCTTTTTCCTCCTCATTTTAAGTTATTATTCGTTTTAGTGATGGTGGAAGCTGCACTTTCTTTTTTACTAGTTGGCATTCCTGTGAAAGCAGATTTTGTTGGGACATTTATGCCCCACAGAGATTCTGTTAAACTTGGTTCTAGAACACCCAGTTTCACAGCATAGAGTACTCTAGGGCCCTTCCCGCAATTTGTTAATTCTTAAGATTATTTTCCCTTGAAAATTACTATTTTTATCAAGGTAATAAATATGCAGTTTACTTTTGCAAAGTCGAATCCTAGTCCTCTGAGACCAGCACTTTCCGTTTTAATTCCTTCTTAACTGTAAACCATATACTACGGTCTCTGACTTGTAAGCTCTAGAAATTGCCCTTTGGCAATGATGGACATGTACTTGGGAACCACTTCCCTGTCAATTGCTCTTCCTCACCTCTCCAGCAGTTTAGAACTTAGAGCATAATCTTTATCTAAACCTGTAGGTCAGCAAATGCTGTGAAGTGATTAGTTAGCTGTTATTCATTACGGACCCAGGTTACATGCTATGATTTTATTGCCTTTTAAAAATACAACTTTCTTCCTTGAGTTCAATAATTATTTCACTCTATATCAGTTTAGTTTTCTTTGTACCTATTTGCTCAGTTTTGTGCAAATACTACTACTTATCTTACATTTGCCCCAAAATAGTTTTCCCATTTGTTTATAAAATTTTAAACTATCTTTCAGTTCAGTGTTTTCTCACCTTAGAGATGTCTCTCCTACAGCCTGGCTTCTTCCTCCTCTGATTTGGTTACTTTCTGGACAGTGTGAAGCTGTTACTTTGTTCTGCTCCATTTTTGATTGCTGCTTCCACAGATAGTTTGCATATAAGATGCATTTTTTAAGATCTTGAATATCTGAAAATGAATATATTCTACCTCATATTTGAATTGTAACATGATTTCATTCAAAAGGTTTTTTTTTGTTGTTGTTATTTATTGAGTTCCTACTGTGTACCATGCACTATTCTAGGAACCGAAGATACGAGATTAAGTAGGACAAAATGAAAACAAACTAGATTCTTATCTAAAAAGAGCTTTTATTTTGGGGGTAGAGGAATATAGATAAATAACAACAACAACATGTCATGCATGTATCATATATATGTAGATTATGTCAACATATCTATCTGCACACATACACATACATGTATATAAAGAAAAAGTATGATAAGGTAGTTAAAGAGTGATGTTGGAGTGTTATTTTCTATAGAAAAATCTTAGAAGGTCTAGAAAATTTGAGCAGAGCTCAAAGATAAATGAAAGATTGAACCATGTTTGTATCTCAGGGGAGAGCATTCCAGACACAGTGAAAAACACCTGACTTCTGCTCCTCTTAGATAGACCTCCCATAAATCTCGGGCCTGTAACTTTTGCCTCAGACTCTGTTTTAGGGAATCCAGATTAATGACAATTAGACATACATTTTAATGCTGGAAATAATCTGTCCTCAGAACTTTAAAATGATTGCTTCCCCGGGCGTGGTGGCTCACACCTGTAATCCCAGCACTTTGGGAGGCCAAGGCAGGCGGGTCACCAGGTCAGGAGATCAAGACCATCCTGGCTAACACGGCAAAACCCCGTCTCTACTAAAAATACAAAAAATTAGCCAGGCGTGTTGGTGGGCGCCTGTAGTCCCAGCTACTTGGGAAACTGAGGCAGGAGAATGGCGTGAACCCAGGAGGCGAGCTTGCAGTGAGCCGAGGTCGGGTCACTGCACTCCAGCCTAGGTGACAGAGCGAGACTCCATCTCACCTGCAAAAAAAGAAGAAAAACAAAAATGATTGCTTCACTGTTTCTTATCATTCACTGAGATGTGTAAGATTTAGAGAAGAAGGAAAAGCAAATACAAGATGTTTCTTATTGAGCACACCATGGGTGCTCAAGCAAATAGAGTAGCTCAGTCAGATGGAACATCACTACAAAGATGGAAATGGAACTGCTAAATTTTAGTATTATTCATTGGAGGAGGATGTCTCCTTCCTTCCTGTCTTCCATCTCTCGAATTGCAGCCAACAGATGTCAATTCTGGTTATTTAAGACTGAAATAAAAATACTTTCTTGAATTCCATTGTGTGAATGTTATTCTTTGTATGTACTTAAAAACTCATTACCAATATAAAGATGATGAACATTTTTAGCACTCACAAAAATTTCCCCTTGCCATTTTGTAATCCCAACCTTCCTGTAGTTTCCTATCTTACCACTCTCCCTGGCAATCACTAATCTGCCTTCTATCACTGTAGATTAATTTGCATTGTTTAGACATTTATATAAATGAAGGGTAGTATGAACCCTTTTTGGGAAGTGTGGCATCTTTTATGTAGCATAATTATTTTGAGATTCAACTACATTTCAGGCATCAATAGGACATTATTTTTATTACTGAGTAGTACTCTATTGTAAAGTAGGCCACAACTTGTTTATCCATTTGCCTGTTGATGGTTTTCGGGTTTGCTCCCAGTTTAGGACTTATACAAATAAACACTTCCAATGAACATTTATGTACAGATGTTTTTATTATTTTGAGTAAATATTAGGAGTGGAATGGCTAATAAGTGTCAGTCTAGTTTAAAAGACTGTCAAAATGTTTGCCAAAATTGTTGTACCATTTTATATTCCCATCAACGGTATATGAGAACTCCACATTCTTGCCAACACTTTGTGTGAGCTGTCTTTTAAAATTTTAGACAATTTAATATGTGTACCACAGTATCTTATTGTCGTTCCATAATGCCTGATATTGTTTAGCATCTTTTTATGTGCGTACGTGCTATTGGTACACCTCTGGTAAAGTAGATGTTCAATTTATTTTGCCTCTTTTGTTGTTTTTCTTACTTGCTCATTATTACATTTTAATAGTATTTTTTTACATATTCAGGGTACAATTCTATTATATATGAGATTTGCAAATATTTTCTCCTTGTCTGTGTTTTCTCATTAATTCTCTTAATACACCATTTCAAATAGCAGATGATCTTTATTTCGATGTAGTCCAATTTATGAATTATTTTTGTGTATTTTGCCTTTGGTGTTCTAGCTAAAAGATCTTTGACTGAAGATTACAAAGTTTTTTTCCTACATTTTCTTCTAGAAGTTGATGGTTTTTATGCTTTATTTTATATTTAAGTCAATGATCCTATAAATCAATGGTCCCCAATCCTTTTGCCACCAGGGTCCAGTTTTGTGGAAGACAATTTTTCCACGGGGTGGGCCACGGCATGGAGCAGGTGGATGAAACTGTTCCACCTCATATCATCAGGCATTAGTTAGATTCTCATGAGGAGTGTGCAACCTAGATCCCTCACATTTGCAATAGGCAGTTCACAACAGGGTTTGTCTTCCTATGAGAATCTAATGCCACGCTGATCTGACATGAGGAGCTCAAGCTTTAGTGCTTGCTTGCCCACTGCTCACCTCCTGCTGTGCGGCCCTGTTCCTAACAGGCCAAAGACCCATACTGGTCCACAGCCCCGGGGTTGGGGACCCCTGCTATAAGTGACAGAACTTTAACTCAAGTAAGTGCCATGCATACCTGGTTCCAGCGGCTTAAATAATGTAATCAAGACATTTCTCCCTCTTTCTGTTGATACTTTTTCTCGTGTTTTAGTTTTATTTCGTTCTTCTTAAGATTACTTTCTCTCTATGCAGCAGGAGACTATGCTACAAATAACACACTTCACATTGTCCTTACATGCCACGGTGGAAGAAAAAGGAGGTGTCCTCTTGATGATTCCAAAAGAAAAGCGCTAGATCAGTTGCTATGGTCCAAAGATAGGATATTTTAGTGGAGCTGCGTATCATGCCCACCTGGGGCTAGGAGGTTGGGTCAGGCCCAATTGGTGCCCATGGAAATGGCTCTAAAAGAAAACAGGGGCTCAAGAGGAGAGCTGCTGAACAACCCATCAAAAAATGGCCACTGCATACATACCTGCTATTCCCTGCAATTTTTATAAGCAATTGTTTGGGTGAGAAGTGAGTATAAATTCAGCTGTCATTTACCTTCCTTTTTAGTGTTGGTACAACAAGTCATGCATTTGATATTTTGTGGATTACTTCCATTATAGTTATTTCTGTGTGTTAGGTACTGATTTGGAATATCTGGAGATTTTATATCTGGAGAAATAAAAATCTATTATTGCACTCTATACTTATTAAATATTCTTAGGAAAGAGAAATATACAGGGAAAGAAGAGACTCGGATAGAAATGCAAGAATAGAGAAAATGGGGCATGGATATACTGAGGGAAATGGTCCAACAGAAAGAATACCTGTGAGAAGTACTGAACTACATAGTTGGTATTACACATACCTCCAGGAAATAACAACTACTGATATAAGAACAAATCATTAAAATAATACTTTCTAATACTGAGTATTTTCTGCTTTCTTAAATCAGAAGTGGGGTTTGTAGGGAGGTGGGATGTTGTACATATAGGCCACAACTTGCTTATCTATTTATCTGTTGATGGGTTTTGTGGTATTTACAAAAAGTATCAATACAGGATAATGGGCACTTTAGGTAATCATCATTGATTTCTCCATTTGGTCTGACGAAAATTTTGCCTACTTTTTTTTTGTCAAAGGCTTCACTTTTCTTGTCCTGTTCAATTCTATGGCTTACTAAATGGGTAAATACCTATTTATAGATTCTAAGGAGTTTTCTAAAATTCATTTGAAAACATTCTGAAAGCTGAGAATTTTTCCGAGGAATCTTTGTTTATGCTTTAGAGCTGCCCTGTCAAATATGGTACCCACTAGCAACATGTGACTCCTGATCATTTGAAATGGGGCTAGACCCAAGTGAGATGTGCTGTCAGTGTAAAATCCACATCAGATTTTGAAGACTTAGTATGAAATAAAATTCAAAATAACTTATTAATAACTTTTAAATTGGTTGCACATTGAAATAATATTTTGCACATACTTTACATATATATTTACATATAGAGATAATTTATCTTCATATAAAATATTTATTGATTACAAATGAAAAATGTTGACTTTTTGGTGGAGAAATCTAGCACAAACTTGATTGTATGGCTCCTGCTATGAAGTCATCAGAAGAGCACAGCATTATATCTGTGATGTATGTATGACCTAACTCTGCATATGAGGAAATATCAGATAGAAATAGGTGAAACCCATTCATCAGAAATACATGATTGTACCGTTTAAAACTCTCAATGCCGAAAAACAGGGAAAAAGAGAGGAACTGTTTCAGATCGAAGGAAACTAAAGAGACATGACTACTAATGCAAGGGGAGATCCTGTATTAGATCTAGGACTAGAAAGTAAAAGAAGATGTATTTGGAGGACAGCTGAGAAAGTTGAATGTGATCATAGCATCCGTAGACTGACATTAGTGTTGTGTCAATGTTCATATCCTGATATGAATGATTACATTCTGGTTAGGTAGAGCCTGGTTTTAGTATCCCTGTTTTTTCTGTTACTTACTCTAAAATGGTTTGGAAAAATAACATGTCTAATAATTAATATTTAGTACATAATTTTTAATATAGGAGAGAGAGTGCAAATTTGGTGAGAGACTTACAGTTAGGGAATTTAAGTGGAGTAAATATGAAAGTTCATTATACTTTTCTTGGAACTTTTCTGTAAATTTGAAATTCAAAATAAGTTACAAAAACTTATTTGTCAACCTAAAATGGAACAGAAATAATAGCAATAAGGTAATTAGTAAGCAGACTGAAGAAAAAGATATTTAGAGCTTCACGAGGTAACGTTGTGGAGAGGAAGGGTGAAGTCTTCAGGCACTGGGTTATGGAACTAGATTCTGAAGTGTGGATAGGATTTTGATGACAAGCAGAGCATGGAGAGAAGGAGGAAAGGCATTCTAGCTCAGAGAAACAATAAGAACAAAGGATTTGGGATGGAAATAAAGATGATGTGCTTGGCAAATAATAAATAGACCTGTTTGGCCAGAGTGGAGGAGTCTTGTTGAGAAATAGTGGGAGACGGGTGGGAGATGTGGAAGGAGTCCAGGGTATAGAAGATGCATCAATATAAAGCAGAATGAATTAGGGTTTGATCTCAGTTTCAAAAGAATTTAGAGACCAAAAGTTCAAGCAAAGCAAAACAGAAAATTATGACTTTGTTTTTTACTTTGTTTATCAAGGTTTTTTTTGTTTGTTTGTTTTAAAGCAACTTTACTCCAGAAAATGTGTCCATTCAAACTTTATATTGTTGGCTTAATGTTACTCTAAAACAAACTCATTGTTTTGGGAAGACTTCATTTATTTATTAAATAAATATGCACTATTTACTTACAGTTTCTTGAACACTTTCAAACCAAAATCCATCTAAGATCTCTGCTCTGCACTTGCTCTTCCCTCTACAAAATCTTCTTTCCCTAGATAATCATATTTTATTCATTTTGATTTTGATTTTAAAGGAGTAGCTTTGGTTTTAGTTTTAGAACCTTTATTAAGAATGCTTAACTTTTTTTTTTTTTTTTAAATGACAACTAGTGTTTTCTCAAAGCTAGTTAGGGATGATCCTCAGAAAATGGCAAAGGCTTTCCCAAGTATTTTAATAAAAAGGTGTTTATTCTCTACCATTTCCCTCACCTGCCACCATCCCTAGGGAAGCCAGATGGTGATGGGTGAGGTCAGATAGGGTAGGTCTTGGCTAATAATCAAGCAATAAGAGAGCTTTTTATTTTTGGGCAGTTCATTCACAAAAATTGTATTTACCAATATAATTTTCAGTTTTTATTGGCTTATGGTTTTACATATAGTTATTTAAAGAATATAGGGTCTAAGAAATGTTATGAAATAATATCTCAAACTTGATTTTTTATTCTTTTTACAAATAGCTAAGATTTATTTTGATAGTACTTATTGAGCAGCTATTTGTTTTCTCTTTGATTTCTGAGGCCCTTATCATTCTCTACTACATTATTATGTATACTGCTTTCTTTCTGAATTATTATTCTTTTCCATTGATCTATCTCACAAATATTATATCACCATAGTATGTACCGATAAAAATTTATAATGTATTTTTATTTCTGAGCACCTAAGTTCCTTTCATTATTCTTTATTTCCCCATATTCTCACATGTTTACTTATGCAAAAGAACTTTAGCATCAATTTCTTGAGTTTCAGAAAAAAAGTAGATTTTTATGGGAATTATATTTGCTATAAACCAACTTGGAAATGACTAAAGAAAATCTGTATTTTTAAGTAGTCTTTCCACTTAGGATTAAGTACCTTCCAAAGAAATGTGCCTGCATGGAATTTGGAAAGTAGACGTGAGATGGAGGCTCTTCTTCCTGTGATAGTGACAGTTGATGGACAGGTTCTCACAGATGCCAGTTTTTCAGAGGCCAGACCAGGCTGCACGTGCTACTCTCTGGTAGAATGGGTAGCTGTGATAACAGTGCCAGTTTCCAGATGTTTCCTGACCTCAGAATGTTTCAAAAGTAATGAAGACCCAAACAGTTTTCTAATTGGATAGCAGTTGCATGGCACGGGCTTGCCGCCTGGTGGCAGTCCCATGACATTCACTCTTTCATTAATTAGAGTAAAATTTAAGTGCCCAATTCATTTTTTGTGTGAAATACCTAGGGTGATTTCTAGTTCCTGCACTGAAACTTAGTCCTATAAAATAGACTCACAAGGATTGAAACCTGGAGTTATTATCTCACCAGGTTGGGCTTGAAGGTAATAATAATCTCATTGCCAGTAGAAAAAGAAACATGGTCAACTGAAAAAATAGAAGAACTATCTCTTAATGATTACCTGAAGCTGCCTGGAAGAAATGGGATGTTTAAGGCAAGAGACTGGCAGATAATGTAGCTGCTGTCATAAACTACTGTGATGGGACTAAGGAACACCTACCTGCACTGTGGGTAAGTTGGCCACTTCCAAAACTAATGAGGAGCTAAAGAAAGATAATGAAGTGCTCCAGAATTTAAGTTCTGGTATGATCTGAGGACCTGAGACCTTCTATGGCCACTCGAAGAATCTCTTATCTTGTATACCCAGAGTTGATATAATTAAAAACGTGACAGAGTCTAATCTTGCAACTTACTTTACTCCCACACAGGTTGAATTCACAGCTTCACCAGATGTCTTATGTGAAACTTGGGGAATTAATTAGGATAAAGTGTGACTTTAAGAATGAGATAGGGACAATTGGTAGATTTGGATGACTCTGTGTTCTAGAAATGATCAAGTCCCAATGAGCTTCTTTGTCATCAGTAGTCCTTTCTCACAAATGAAGCTAGTACTGTTTCACATGAAGATCCTGCAAGGTCTTTACCTGAGAGAGTCACCTACAAAGTGATGTTAATTCTCTTCATGTGCACCTCTCATTGCCATCAGACCCTTATTAGAGTCAGAATCCAACATATCCCAGAAGAACAATTACACAGTTGGAGACATAAGAAAGTAGCTTCACACCAAAAGGAATTTTAAGGTCTTGCTAATTTACTTTGATAGAAATTTGAGAAATATATATGTGAGTGAATTCTAAGAGAACTGATGAAGAAGGAAGAAACTTACTAGTGTGAGACTAATGTATGTATATGGGTATACTTACCAAAGGTGTGGATTTAGTTTGTGAGCTTGAGCATCTGAGACTGGCATTGAAAATCTAATTGATTGCATAACAGAAATATTTATGATGGACTTCATTAAATTAAATGGGGGTGTTGGACTTGTCTGGTATAATAGAAAGTGTAGTAGCCCCTATTTGTTGACAAATATTTCATCTTCTCCTGGGAGCACTGCAGAATTGCACTTCCAGGCTCCCTTTTTAGTTAGTGGGGGGTATGTGGCTATTTCAGTTCAATGAGCTATAATAGTACCTGACACACATTATTAAATGCCAGGGCATTTAATTGTTTACATTGCACTCACAGAGCATTGCTTCCCTCTGATACAGTGACAGGCAATATCCAGGATTGTGGCTGTTTCATCAGTTTGGTTTACTGAAAGACTCCAGTAGTAGAAACCCCTTCCTGACCTGCAGTGGACAAGTGGTGTGAGTGAAACAGAAACTTATAATGTTTTTAACTACTGGGACTATGGAATGGTTATTGTATAATAACCTATTGTGACTTACACCTAGAGGAAGTAAAACATTCAGAGTTTATCATATGTTATCCATAAATCCACCCACATCACTCTACACCCCAGGAAGTTTCCAAAAATACTTCATCACCAAAGCATTAAGAAATAAATATATTGGTGAGAGAGGCATGAAATCCCTTGGGAAGTCTCTTGTAGCTGCCCTCTGAAAGCTGGAGATGACAGTGGAAGACCTCATGATTGAAGTAGGCTGCCTAATTTCAATGGGATGATGGAATTCCAGGGATACAGAATTATATTTCAGGACTTAAGCACCAGGTGCAAAATGCACATACATGCCATAATGAGCAGTAGGGCCAAACATTAATTGGAATGATTTGACCCTCGAGAATCACAGTCTCCCTAGGACTCACATACATCTACATAAGCAGCCTACTGAATCTTATCTAATATATATTTCCAAAAATGAAACGCTAAATGTGGGAAATAGAAACCTGAGTAAGTCGCAATAATGAAGAATCATAGTTCCTCATCCAATTCCCTGACCTGAGTTTGTTCCCAGACTCAAAATCCCTAAAAATATTAGAGATGTTGGGTTATATAAAGAAAAGGCACTGCAATACAGTCAAGTCCTGATGCACGGCTACTAATGTCACAAATTTTTATGAAAAAGTAATCTATTATTTGTCATGTTGTTATTAGTGAGTGTACATACTGTCCACACAAGTCTGTCTTCTGCTTTCTGAGGTTGCTGCAGGTCATTTAGACTTTTCAGGTTCAGTTGTTTTTAGTGCTCATCAGGTATCTTCCACTGTGGGAAACTGTAATTTATTAGTTATTGTTGTATTTGTTGGACTCATCTACATAGGATGAGTGCTAAGAGATTTAGTTTTAAAAAGACTGATTTTTAAGTACATCAAGAACATTCTTCCTCTTTCTTAAGCTTCTCATGTCTATGTGATTTGCATAAGGTAATGATTCTAACATTTTTTAAAAAATTAGAAAGTCTACTGGATATCTCTTAAAGTTGGCTTATTTAGTATGTGGTAATCTAGGTCAATAAGAAGCGAACTAGATCTACTAAGATTGGTTAGGACTATCAGAGAATTTCATAAATAAATTCATCCTTAATCCTGAGATAATTGTGAATCCCAAGTTTCATCCTAAGAAAAAAAATATATAATGTAGTGGAGTTGGCTTTGTGTTTTGAAGGACAAAGGAGCACAATGAGATTTCCTGTGACCTGTTGAAGTCCATAGAATTTTACATACAAAGTTCACCTTGTAATGACATTTCATTCTACTAACAATAAATTACACCTGTAACTAACATCTATAACCAATCTCTTTTCTCTCCCTTTAAAAAATACTCTGTATTTCTGTTGTAAAAATAATGATCATGATTTCTGAGCTGTAGCCTAAAATGGAACAAAATATTTGAAATCCGAGGTGTTTTAAATTTTATAATTCACTTACAACTTCAGTCTTACACTACATAAGCATGTAAAATTTACAAGAATATTCATACCTAAAATATTTTCAACTTATTATATTTCATTCAAAATGTTGTTGACATTTTTGAATTTTAATAAAAGAAGCCAGTCAAAAATCATTTGGTATCTTGATTTCAGTCAATGACACCCAGCCACACAAATATAGATTTAATGTTGATTAAAACTAGGTTTTTGAGTGGATATCATGCATGAAAAAATTAAAAAATAAATATTGGCTCAGAATATTTTCACCGTTATGAAATTTCTTCCACTTTGGCCTAGTTTGTTGTATAAAAAGATATGTGTTCATAATAATAACCGTGATGTAATACCGAAGACTCAATTCACATTCTATAATAATGTTGACTTAAGCATTCAAAATATTCAAAAGAAGAATCTTTCATTTCATTTATTTAGAGCCATTTTTATTGATAATTATATCTTTCTGTAGAAAATGAACATTTAAAATAGTTTAAGTATTTTTTAAAATGTTGCCAATCTTTACAGAGAAGATTAGTTTTGGAAAACGAATCTTACATTTGCCAGCGATATATGTCAGAATTGTTAAAAGCTCAGCAATTATAGTCAATGTATTTCCTATGAATTTAGACAACTCCTACTTTTGAATGATCATCTTAGATGACTTGGTCCTTTAGTTATTTTATATGACTGAAGACTGTGTGTACTTATCTGCACTTAGTGATTGCAAATCAGGAATGTACATAAACCTATCTCTAGGATAGGGAAAGAATTTTTAATCTACTTTAGACTGAATTATAGAAGGTAAGGTTAGTAAAATACTCTCTAGGTCTGGAGTATTGGGTGTGTTCCTGTCCACTTGTCACAGTAGGTTTGAATACATGAAGGTCAGTGGTTAACAACAAAGATCAACAGAGAACACGTGAAAGATTGGAGGATAGCAATATGAGAAACTGGACGATAAAATAGGGCTTGAACAGACTCAGCAAGTATTACAAATTTTAGCAACTAAGGCATATTGATACCTCCATTTTCAATAAACAAGCTTCGTGACTATAAAGATATTTATATTTATACTATTATTTATTTATTATGTTGTTTATGTATGTAATTTACATTTGTAACAAGATCATTGAATCTGCACATTTGTGCACAAGTTCACATTTAAAATCATCGAAGCACATAATAATAAAAAAAATCTGTCATACAAGTGAAGCATTCCAACCACAAGGAAGATTAAGGTAGGAAGAGAAACCACTCTTTATATGCTGCTTCAGATACCTCAGAAAGGTCCCAGAGATTGCAGGGAGTATCTCCCTTTTTTAATGAAATATAAGCACAAAAGTTTGAGATGGTCTGGGACAAAGGTAACAGTCCATGGGAGAGTCTTCTAGACTTGTTTTCCATGTTGAGAACAAGTCCTATTAAAAAAAAAAAAAAAAAAAAAAAAAAAAAAGGAGAAAAAGCTTAGTTTCCTTAAGCTTTTCCATGCAAACCCAAACCCAGTATGACATGAAAGCCAAGCAATCTTCTGTTGACTTATTGACGGGAAGCATTTCAGGACCAGTTACTCGGTTTTCAGACTGAGTCATCTGCTCTGTAGTAATCCATAGTATTAGCTCCACATGTGTACACAGGATGCTGCCACTGCATCATTGTGAGGACACAGATGGCAGCACCAGTCATATACTTCCTGGGGGCACTTCAAAATGTCAAAGACAATTTCGATTGCCAATTTTGATTTGTCTTTTTTTTTTTTTTTTTGAAGGAGTCTCGCTCTGTCGCCCAGGCTGGAGTGCAGTGGTGCGATCTTGGCTCACTGCTTCCTCCACCCCCCGGGTTGAAGCAGTTCTCCTGCTTCAGCCTCCCAAGTAGCTGGGATTACGGGCATGCACCACCATGCCTGGCTAATTTTTGCATTTTTAGTAGAGACAGCGTTTCACTGTGCTGGTCAGGCTGGTCTCGAACTCCTGACCTCATGATCTACCTGCTTCGGCCTCCCAAAGTGGATTACAGGCATGAGCCACTGTGTCCGGCCCATGGTTTTTAGTAGTTGCTAATAGGTTTCTGATAGACTGAATCAAATTCATGTGTTAATTCAGGAGACTATTAAGATAGACCATTTCTTGCATCTACTCATTCTTCCCCAAAGTCAAATGAATACATTAAAAATGTTAGCAATAGTAATATTTGTTCTGATCAGTTTTAAAGGGTCAGACCTTACATATCAAGAATGATTCTTCATTGTTAGAATCTAAACTTTTAATTGCCCTGGAGCTGTTCATATTTTCTATGGGTGGTCAATACAGTTTGGCAATACAGTTCTGCTGAGATTATGGAAGCAGCTGCTTCATCGTCTTCTTCTTTATTCTCAGGCGTGCTGCTCTCTTGTGGGCCCTAGATGGGTATGTTATTCAAAAGAGTTCTTGTTTTCCTCTGAGATAACCCAAATTTATAAAGAAAAAGGGAAAACGACAGTAAAGTGGTTTCGAGCACAAGTTCAAGTATATTTATAAACTGGCACATTGTTACCGTTAGTGTGTGTAAGGCAATTTGCAAAGGACTTGAGTCAGCTCTACCTCATTGCTTATTATCTATGCAGTGCAAACAACTTCCCTGTCCACTAGCTTCATCTTTTAAAAGGGGATAACTATATACCAACCTCTTAAATTTAAATGAAATAATATGTAAAATACCTATCATTGATTCTGGCAGATAACAAACACACAATAGATATTAAATATTATCACTTGTAAGTATAAAAGTATGAAATTAAAGGTTATATTTGTTTGTTAATAGGTATCCAATATTAATTAGTGTTAATTAGTATCCAGTGGTATAGGAAGATTCTGTGGCAAGTTGTATTATTGTTCTCCGATATTTGATGATCCTCCCCAGGGGAAGATTATATTTCCATGACCCACTGACATCAGACTTGGCCATGCGTTTTTCTTTGGCCAGCGAAAATGGGCTGAAGTAATGTGTGTTACTTCTGAGCACAAAGTTTAAGAGCCAGTATGTGGTTCACCATTTATTCTTTTCCCTGTGCCATGATCATCAGAAAAATGTAGACAGAGGCTGCTTTATCAGCCTGGATTTTGAAGTAAAGACAAGGACAGAAAATGCAGTCCATCTGTGTAACAAGTTCCATGAGCAAGAAATAAACCCTTTTTGCAGTAACCGAGATTTTGAGATCATTTGTTATTTCACCATAACCTGCATTTTAAAACATTTTTGTTGTATAAGTTAATATCAACATTTCTCCCAACCCTAACCCCGCCAAAAGGAATTATTTTACTTAGGACCCAATGACTAAGCCATTCCCAAAACAAACATAGAGAAGGCTGCTCAGTTTAGTATCTGTCTTTTCCAGTGGAAGGAATAGTTCATTCCAGAGAACGAATTTTAGGTTTGGCACTAACCCGAAAGCATTTTGTGGGCTCCTGGAGCTTTGCTTTCAAGAGAATTGCAATTGTGGGTACTGATCCTTCACAACTCTGCATAGCAGGCAATTACTACTAGTGTTTCTCAAATGGTCCCTTTCCAAAAACAACTTATGAATATAAAAATCAAAAGCTAAAGTTTCATTGTTCTTTAGTTGGAATAAATCCCAGACAACTGTATTGAATTTATTCATAATACATGAAAAGACTTAAGAAAATCTCAGTGGGAGTAGGAAGAGAAGGTAGGAAATTGGCATGATAATGAAAATGAAACTCTACACAATCATAAGGCAAAGAAGAGGCAAGGTCAAGGTTTTTTTAATTAGAAATTTTATACCTTTGAAAATTAGACTTACTTACTTATAGTATTACATGTGTTTGACCATTAAATGTCTATTTGAGTTCCAAAATGTTAATTTCAAGGATGTTAGCTACCAGGTTTTTCATGATAAGGCTTTCAACTTTTTTTTTTTAGTTGGGGTCTGAGTATAAGTAGAGCTTCAGGTGGAGTTCTCCTGGTGCAGGTTATGGATAATGGTAGGCATGATCTTGGAGATTTGCATGAAAAGAGATCATACGTTAAATGTACCCAGGAAATTTGCTCTTTAATGTTTTATTGTGGATAGGTCACAATGATTTATAGTAACGAAAAACAGCCATTTCCTAATTTATCATTTTTGATCAAACTTGTTATTAATATTAAACTAAAGAATAAGTACAGGGTACCAGTATTTCAAAAGCTTGAAAATCAGAGCTCTTCAAGTTCTTCAAGGCCTTTCTTCAGATAACTAATGAACAATCAACTGTATTGTCTAT
Organism: Chlorocebus sabaeus; assembly: GCF_047675955.1. NCBI lineage: Eukaryota > Metazoa > Chordata > Mammalia > Primates > Cercopithecidae > Chlorocebus > Chlorocebus sabaeus. The sequence goes on from NC_132910.1 coordinate 71,340,593, forward strand.
TTGTTAAAAAGTATTGAGCATCCAGTATATGTGGGGCACTGTCCTAGATAATAGGGATGTATCCATAAACAATATAGACTGAAACCCCTATCTTGGTGGAACATATAGTTTTGAGAGTAAGTTAATGAATGCACCTTATAAGTAGACCTTTCATTGTTCCTTATAATATTCATGCTTGAACTGAGGTACAGCAAAACGCAATGACCGCCTTAAGCATGACAGGCTTAAGCGTATCCACTGCAACTCATATACACAGAAGTTCCATTATTTTTAATAAGTAAATTCAGCCTTCTGCAGATGATGGAGGGAGAATCTAATTTTGCCATTTCAAGGCATCTCAGTTGCTTGTGAATAAAGTTAGTCTCTTGTGGCTAAATATTGAGTCAACTTCAACATTTTTCCTTTTCTCTTTCACCTGCCCCTCTTTCAAGGCCTGATCTCAGTGTGGACTGGGTTGACATAATTTTCTGGCTGGGAAAGGATATTTATCCCATACTAGCTCCCAAAGATCTAGTGCAATCTGCTCTTGGGGCATCACCCTAGTTTTAGGGTGTCCACTTTTGAAGAGTCTTTGTCTGATATAACTTGCATTATTTTTTCTGAGTTAACATAGTTCACAGGGATCGCCCTGGGGAAGCTTGGTAATATCACCCAGCTGGTGGTGAACCCTTCTGGATCACTGCTGGTGTTGCTTGATCTTCTAAGACTCAGCTGTATTCTCCAGCTGACCTTGCTATGTGCTGTCAATCTTGTGTCTTCTGAAAAGGGCCCCCCTTTTCTCTAGGGATTTCAGGCCCCGAGTGAAGTGGTGTGTGTGCGTGTGTGTGCGCGTGCATGCGTGCATATGTATAAGGAGGAGGCTGTGTGTTCATGGCACCTCCATTAGGGATTTTTTGGGTCCAGCTTAGAGGGTATTCTCCTTTCTGTTAAGTGGGAACTGTCCCTGGGTCGTCTATTGCATCTTTCCTACTCTGTGGCTTAGGGTAAAAACCCTGTGCTCCTTGGTTGCAATCTTTGCTTGTTGCTGTTTAAAAAACTTTTATTATTTTTTTTATTTATAAGATTTTGTTCCTTTTCTAAAAAGACTGAATTACAAGCTTACTCTTACAATTGTCATCTCTGAAGAAAATATTAAGTGTTAGCTTTAGAAGTCAAAATCTGAACTTTATCACCTCTGCTGTTGGCTGGCCTCTGCCCTCCTCTGAAGCTAAGGATGCCTCACACAGTAGGTGAAGGACTCTGGGGCAACAAGAATTACCAGGAATAAACAATCACCAGATAACATTTCAAAACATTTCTCTCCCTCATGAGAGCTTCAAAAGACATGAGAAAATAAAGTCAATCCTCACCAGCACTATGGCTAGGAAAAATAATTCAGCTGTTTTAGAAACAACAACTGACTACGTTTTTAAAAGTTGTTGCTTAAGTTACTGGTGTCCTGGGATTAAGTTAGCACGTTTTTATGCACACACCATTTCAAATAAATAACATACTTTTGGCCCGTAATCAAAAACATGAAAATTCGGTTTTCAAAGAGATTGAGACTAGCCTGGACAGCATCTGTAGACTTTGTAAGATACAAACCTCAATTCTGGAAAACATGTAAGTCATACCCAAGACTGGTTACTCCAAAGTATAAAGTCTAGTGGTACATTCTTTAACTTTATATGTGATAAATGAAACAACAGATAATGAAAGAGAAGGTAAAACATACTGTAATGTTTATTTCAGATATGTAAAAAAATCTCACTATCAGGCATTATGGAAATCACTCCAATTAGCAATTAGGCAGTTTAACATTTGAGGATGCTGAACCCCCAAGAAGATATGCCCCAGGCCCAATATTTCCTTCACTCTGTGTCTTTCAGGGATCTCTTCACTCAGTAATAACTTATGTGACATCTCTTACCTTTCTAATCTCTCCTACTGTGAGCTCTCACGAGAGCAAAGGCCGTGCTTGTTTGCTCTGAACCCTGCTCTGTCCCCAGAGCCTGGTATAGTACCTGGACTTAGTGAGTGCTCTGTAAACATTTTTGGAATATTTTAACACCAAAATAGTCCCACTTACCCTCTTTCCATAAAGAAAATCAGTTTGTAATAGTTTGTAATGGTCCAGATATTCAAATTTAAAGACTAATGGGAATGTGATCACGACTGGGCTTCTTAAATAGATTCTTCTCTCTTCCAAAGGGCTCTAGAAGTCTTCTAGTTATACATATAGAATATCTTCTAGGAAGGGCCTAATTGGATCATAGACACAATAGCTTCTGGTATTATTTGACCAGTCAGATCATAGTAAACTAGCATTCTTACAGGACATGAAGGATTTTCATTGCCAGTCCTCAGCATATAGGCAGTCACAGAAAAAAGCTTTTGTCCTGAGATGGTCAGCTCTTATTTTTTCCCCCATGTCCTTTATAGTAAAATTTGTGTCCTCACTTTGCTAAATCTCTAGCAAGTAATTCCTTAATTTGAATCTAAAATGGACTTCCAAGTTGTTGTTGTTTCTCATGACCAGGGCTTTTACTAGCTAGGCAATATTTTTAATTTGTATTATTAACTTTATCTTCAAATTTGTAAATACATGAACAAACTCTGGAAGACTTGATTTAGCAAACATAGGAAGAGGATATTAAAACATTTGCGATTTGAGATTAAAATATGTAAACGACACAATGTCATGGATTCCTTTGTTGTTACTAAGGACAAAATGAACAAGATGAGGGTGAGAAATTCACTTGATGTTCTGTGTGTTTGTTTTGCCATATCTCATTTCCATATGCTTTCTAAATTGTTTCCTCTCCTTCCCTCTTGCTCATGCCCTCCAAATCAGTCTGTCCCAAATTTCTGAGGCAATAAGTCATAAAGAGCTGAATATCAAAAATGAAAAAACGATGGCCTGTTGTAGAATACCATTCTCACCACAAATGATAGTTTTTGATTCCTATCCTAAGTTTGTACAGCAATGGAACCCAACCCAGTCAGACATTAGTTCCATGCCAATGATGGATTTTATTTTGGCTCTTAAACATATTTATCTAACCTAAAATTCAACCATTTTTTAAATTAGAAGGTGCAGCAAGTAATATGTAATTTGGAACAAATAACTTTTTTTCCTTCCTATTTTCAGAGAATAAAAGAGGAAGTGAGGGTAGAAAAATAATACTTTTTGCTTACACATGGAGGAGTGGGAGTGGGATGGGGTAGGAAAAAACCCAGGCAGTTCTTTTATATTGCTTTAAATGTTGAGTAAAACCTGTGCACTACTGAACCACAAAATAAAGAACCCATGAATAACATTAATTTGCTCTTTGCTAAACATTGAAAGATATTACAAATGTATTTTCAAAACTAGCCCTTTTCTTTTGGAGTATTCTAACTAGTTGATAAAACAATAATAGAAGACATGTAAAAGAAATTACAGTGAGAAAATCAGGGTAAGTTTACATCATACTGCAGGAAAAAAACTACGTTATATCTGAGAGCTAGCTATTGCCAAAACAATGCTAACTAACAAACAAAATATCTGTGACATACAATAATATGCACTCATTTCTCACTCAAATGTCTGCAAAGCATTTGGGGGTCTGCTAATTCTAAGTCAGGCATGGCTGGGTTTGATTTGGTTAGTTTCATGTCTGCCCCACTTTCTCATTGATGTAGGGCCAGTAGGTTATACAGGGGAGGTTCTTCTAGACAACGGCAGAAGTGTAACAGGATAAACCCAAACACTCCATCATATTTCAAGCCCCTGGCCAAAGCAGAGAAAAAGTATAGAGAAATACACTCTGCCCATCATAAAGCTATATCAAGTATATGGCAGTATAGTCTATAAGAAAATAAAGAATTGAGGCTAATAGTTCACTCTGTGCATATAAATTATAGTGCATAAATTAATTATAATCTAAAGTGAATAATATTTTTAGTTTAAAATATGATGGCTTCTATTTAGGAAAGCAATTTATTTCAGTATTATGAAATGCCATTATAAAATGAGAGCCATAAATGTGATTATTGTATATCAAATGTCAAGGACATTGTAAATTCTTTCTGAAAAAAAATGAACTTATGAAGGGTGAATAAAAGCTGTTAAACTGCATGTTGTTTCATTTTTCTTTATTAGAAAGCCAATGTTAAAAGACATTCTTTGGTTGATGTTGGATTCATTCTTAAACAGATGGATCACACCAATGCACTAACAAACCAAACAAGACCTGTAGTCAATATGCATACCTACCTTAATTTATATTTTGTTGATTTAATGGATGATTCATGTATTTTCATCTAAGTTGATTGTGGCTTTTTTATATTAAAGCACATGTAATCTTTTTTCTTTTTCTTTTCTTTTTTTTTCTTTTCTTCTTTTTTTTTTTTTTTTGAGATGGAGTCTCGCTCTGTCACCCAGGCTAGAGTGTAGTGGCACAGTCTTGGCTCACTGCAATCTCTGCCTCCCAGGTTCAAGCGATTCTCCTGCCTCAGCCTCCTGAGTAGTTGGGATTACAGGCGTACCCCACCACATCCAGCTAATTTTTGTATTTTTAGTAGAGACAGGGTTTAACCATGTTGGTCAGGATGGTCTCGATCTCCTAACCTTGTGATCTGCCTGCCTTGGCCTCCCAAAGTGCTGGGATTGCAGGCATGAGCCACCATGCCTAGCCATATTTAATCATTTGTACAGCATGTTGCTTTTTTGCTCGTGCTGTCTTTATCTTCACATTTCTTCTCTTTTCCCCCTTTCTTCTCCTTCCTCTTTCTCCTTTTTTTCTTCTTGTTATGTTATCCTTATTTTATAGATGAGAAAACTGGATCTTAAAGTGGTGATATGGTTTGGCTGTGTCCCTACCCAAATCTCTTGAATTGTAGCTCCCATAATTCCCATGTGTTGTGGGAGGGACTGGGTAGGCAGTCCTTTCCCACAACAAAGACTGGGGGGCAGGTCTTTCCCATGCTGTTCTCATGAATAAGTCTCACAAGATCTGATGATGTTATAAATGGAAGCTTCCCTGCACAAGTTTTCTCTTTGCCTCCCACCATGTAAGCTGTCCCTTTGCTCTTCTTTCATCTTCTGCCATGATTGTGAGGTCTCCCCAGCCATGTGGAACTGTGAACCAATTTAACCTCTTTCCTTTACAAGTTACGAAGTCTTGGGTATGTCTTTATTAGCAGTGTGAGAACAGACTAATACAAGTGGTTACATTACTTGCCTGAAGTGATGCATGTACTAAGTACCTAGACCAATCTTGAAAAATTTGTGACTTCTAATGCTTAATCCTCTAATATTGAATTTGAGTGTAATTTAACTTTATAGCTTTTTGGTTTCATACTTAGAATGCTTACCTAGTATAGTGGTTGTCAAATGATCATTTGGGGTAACCTGCTAACAGTATACATTTCTTGGCTCCATGCCCTGTCATTGTGATTCTCAGTAGATTTATGGTTGTGCTGGTAAGTCTCTATTTCTTTTTAAATCCATTTAATGCTGTACATTATATGCTATTATATTTTTTCCTCAGCACCTGTTCATTGCTATTCATATTAGATACATACATGTGTGCACACACAAATACATATGAACACTATTTCTTCTATTTTTAGTCTTCAGTTGACATATATGTTAATTACTATTTTCCCTTAAGAATGCAAGATTCGTCAGGGTCCTTTTATTGACTTCTTTCACTCTCGATTACCAGCACTTTGATTAATGATCATACATGTTTGATGCTCAATAAAATATGTTGAAGTAATAAATAAACATTATGTTGACTTTCTAATCCTTCTATCCTTCTTTCTTCTGTTAATTTTATGGATCATTGATGATTTTGCTATTATAGTATGTTATATATTATTAAAGTTATTTTTATTTCAGCTAAGAATCCTAGGTTACTATTATCCTAAGGTTAATCCTAGGTTAAATATACAGGACTTTGAGTTTAACAATCTATATTCTAGAATTACCTAGTCAGCTACTGGACAGATAGAAATCTAAGGCAAGTATCTTATACTCTCTGAGCTTCAATGTCCTCATCTAAAAATATAAATGAATAAATTCCTAGAAACAAAAAAGAGGACTGAATCATGAAGAAATCAGAAAATCTAAACAGACAATGATAAGCATATTGAATTAGTAATCAAAAGTCTCCCTCTGATGACTTCACTGGTGAATTATACCAAACATTTAAAGAATAATTAACAGTAATTTTTGTCAAAGCCTTCCAAAACATTGATGAGGAGGGAACATTTCCAAAATCATTTTATGAAGTCAGCACTACCCTCATACCAAAGCAAGACAAGGACAAGAGAAAAAAAAAATAGAGAGAGCAATATGCCAGGTGAGCATAGATGCAAAAATCTTCAACAAAATACCAGCAAAGTAAATTCAGTAGCACATTTAAAGGATCATGCACCATAATCAAGTGGGATTTATCTTTGCAATGCAAAGATGGTTCAAAATATGCAAATCACTAAGTATAATACACCACATTAACAAAATGAAGGACAGAAAAAGTATAATCTTCTTAATAGATGCAGGAAAAGATTGGACAAAATCCAACACTCTTTCATAATAAAAACTCTCAGCATTATTAGGTCTAGAAAGAATGTACCTTAACATAATAAAGGCAATGTATGGCACACTCACAATGAACATTATATTTAACAGTGAGTAGCTGAAACTTTTTCCTCTTAGATCAGGAATAATACAAGAATGCCCATTCTTGCCATTTCTGGCAAGTATTTGCACAGTACTGCAAGTCCAACAAGAAAAATAAATGAAAAGATTCCAAATAGGAAAGGAAGAAGTGAAATCATCTCTGTTTGCAGATGACATGATTTTGTACATAGAAAATCCTAAAGATTCCACTAAAAAGCTATTAGAACTAATAAATGGATTCAGTAAAGTTGCAAAAGAAAAATCAACATACAAAAATCTATATGCTGCCAATAAACAATTTGAAAAAAAATTAAGGAAATGATCCCATTTACAACATCAAAAAAGAGTAAGATACTTAGGAATAATTTTAACCAATAGGTGAAACATCTATACATTAAAAACTATCAAACATTGATGAGATATCAAACATTGATGAGGTGAATAAGACACAAATAAATGGAAAAATATCCCATGTTCATGGACTGGAAGAAATAATATTAAAAATTTTATAATACCCAAGGCTATCTACAGATTCATTGCAATCTCTATCAAAATTCCAATGGCATTTTTCACAGAAATAGAAAAAACAATTCTAACATTCGTATGAAACCACTAAAGACACTGAATAGTTAAAGCAATCGTGAGCAACAATGACAAAACTAGAGACATCATACTTCCTGATTTCAAATTATATTAAAACGTTGTAGTAATCAAACCGTGTGGTACTGGCTTACAAAGAGACACATAGACAAATGGAATAGAATAAATAGAGGACCCGCAAATAAACACGCAGATATATGGCCACTTAATTCTAGACAAAGGAACCAAGAATGCACAGTGTGGATAGTATTTTCAATAACTTGTGATAGAAAAAACAGATATCCACATGCGAAAGGATGAAATTTGATCCTTATCTTATACTACACACCAAAAGCAACTTCAAATGGATTAAAGACTTAAATGTAACCTGCCAGAAGAAAACATATGAGAAAAGCTCCTTATCAGTCCTCTTGGTAACAAATTTTTGAATATGACACCAAAAACATAGGCAATGAAAGCAAAAATAAACAAGTAGGACTACATAAATTTAAAAAATTCTGCATAGCAAAGAAAAAAATCAACAAAGTGAAAAGAAAAACTATGGAATGCGAGAAAATATTTGCAACACACGTATTTAATAATGGATTAATATACAAATATGTAAGGAACTTACACAACTAATAGCAAAAAAAAATTAAAAATAGGCCAAGGACCTGAATAGACATTTTTGAAGACATACAAATGACTAACAGGCATGTAAAAAGTTGCTAAAGTAACCAGTGTTGGTGAGAAAGTGGAAAAATGGGAACCCTTGTACATTGTTGATGGGAATGTAAATTAGAACAGCCATTATAATAAACAGTATGAACATTCCTCAAAAAATTCAAAATAGCACTACCATATTACCCGGCAATACCTCTGCTGGGTATATACCCAAAGAACATGAAATCAACACCTCATAGAGCTACCTGCACTTCCATGTTCATTGCAACCTTACTCACAATAGCCAAGATATAAAAACCACCTAAGTGTCTTGTCAACAGATGAATGAATACATCTATTGGTAAATGTGGTATATATATGCAGTGGAATATAATTTATCCTTCAAAAAAGAAAAAAATCCCGTCATTTATGACAACATGGATGGACCTGGAGGACCTGCTACTTGAAATAAGCCAGACACAGAAAAGCAAAGTCTGCATGATCTCACATATCTGTGAAATCTGAAAAAGTTCAAACTCATAAAAACAGAAAGTGAATATTGATTCCCTGGTCTGAGGGATAGGGAAATTTGGGTGATTTTGGTTAAAAGGTGTATATACACTTTGAATTACAAAATATGTTTTGAAATCCTAATGTACAGCACTATACGTAAAGTTAATAATAATGTATTGTACATTTTAAATTTGCTTATAAAGTAAATCTTAAGTGTTCTCATCATATACACAAACACACACAGAAAGGGTAACTATGTGAGGTGATGGATATATTAATTAGCTTGATTGTAGTGGTCATTTCACAGTGTATACATATATAAAATTATCACATTGTGCATCTCCAATATATACATTTTGTATTCGTCAATCACACCTCAGTAAAGCTAAAGAAATAAAATTTGGTGGGGTTTTATGAAACTTTTTGTGGCAGGTGATAAGAAAAACAATTATATCTTAGATATACTTCATACAAGTCAGCTTTTGTGCTCAAAGGATAGATAAAGGATAGATAAAAATTGAAAGATGTTTGTGCTGTTAAGTTGTAATCCTTTTTTCTTTTTCTTTTTTTTTCTTCGGAACAGAGTCTCTCTCTTGTCACTCAGGCTGGAGTGCAGTGACGTGATCTTGGCTCACCGCAATCTCTGTTTCCTGGGTTCAAGCAATTCTCCTACCTCAGCCTCCCGAGTACCTGGGATTACAGGCGCCTGCCACCATGCCCAGATAATTTTTGCATTTTTAGTAGAGATGGGGTTTCGCCACGTTGGCCAGGCTGGTCTCGAACTCCTGACCTCAGGTGATCCGCCCGCCTCAGCCTCCCAAAGTGCTGGGATTACAGGCGTGAGTCACTGTGCCCGGCCTGTAATCATTTTTTCTTCATAAATGCTATCATGTTGATAAGTGCTAAGTCTATCCTACTAGTGCACTGGTGCCCATATTTATGGTGCCTTGAACTTGTGCAAAGGCCATCTAGGAAGAAGGTAGTGACCAGATAGAGCCTTTGGTGCCCCACTCTGACTTCAATCTAAATACATTTGATTTTCATAAATTGACTAGTTTTTGTTCCACATAGGACATTGTTTTACAAAAGTTTTATGATAAAAGTCACATTTCCAAAGTCTGAAATCAGTGTGAGCCATAAATCCTATTACTCTTCCTAAGATAAGTCCCCCCAATAATACAGTATTATTTGAAAAAATCTGAAAGTCACTGCTTTAAGAATTGTAATTCAAAATATGGCATATCTACAGGCTTCATGTAAACACCAACCAACAAACTCTGGCCTACATAACGGAAAATTGAAGCAGAAACTTTCATTTTTAACTTCCCCGTTCCCTTTAAGCCACTTGTATAACTTCAATTTATCCGGTCTCATTTTATTCCAACACTTTCTTGCCTTGTCCTTTATCTTGTCCTCCAAATTGTTCACATAAACCGTCACCTATAACTTTAAATAGAAATCATACCTCCTCCTAAGAATAGTGTCTCAACACAGCATGCTATGGTTTAGCAGTTTTTACCAACAGCACCTCTTCTGGCATTTTAATCAAACATTTACTTAGACCTTTCTGACACAGTAATAATATTACCTTCTATGACAGACAGAATTTTGATGGAGGCTTTCCTCCCTCTATGATTAAAAATAAATAAAGGCAACACTGAAAAAAATTCAAACTATGACCTTGGAATGCTCATTTTATAAAAAAGGCTCACAAAAGATCAGAGATATTAGCTGCTAAGGAAAGAAGGTTCAACATGAAAATTCTTACAGACCAAGATAGATAAAATGATTTTTAAAGTTCAGAAAAAAGTCAATTCCCTTGTTACATTAAACTAATTAACCACATCCTGCCCCTGGCTGTCTTTGCTAATTTGAATTTTCTGGAATCTGTTGGCACAGGTTTAACATGCTGTATGGAATTGACTTGTTTCCTAATTCCTTTATACTCACACCTTCACTCTCTCATTCATTCATTCATTCATTCTACAAATACAGTATTGATTGAATAACCACTCTGTACTAGGTACAGTTTGGGCAAAGGAAACATATCAGTGGAAAAAATAAGCAAAATTCCTACCTTTACAGTGGTTGGGTAACTCTAGTGGGGAGCCAGGCTTTCTGGAGTGAGCCAGCATTGCCGGTATAAGCTCGGACAAATTACTCAGCCTCCTTTGCTTGTTTCTGTTTTTTAAAAGAGGAGGACATCAGTTTCTCCTTCACAGTTTTATATAAGAATCAAATGATTTAATACACAAAAAACACTCGTTAATAGTTCCTGGCTCATTCTGGGAGCTCAGTAATTAGGTCTCATTATTATAATTAAATGAGTAAATAGAGACTTTTTTTTAAGTGAAGATAATGCTGTGAAGAAAAACCAAGTAGGATAGGAGCTTGAGTGATTGCAGTTGGGATGGGTCCTGTTACTTAGATGAGCAGGTCAGAGCAAGTTTCTCTGAAGTAGTATCATTTGACCTGAGCTCTACAAAGAATTTGGTGATTATGCCAAATTGAAGGCCAGGAGCCAGAAGACAGCTGTACTTGTGTGTGATGAACAGACTTCTTTTGAGACTGAGTTTCGCTCTATTGCCCAGGCTGGAATACAATGGCACAACACCGTCTCACTGCAATCTCCGCCTCCCGGGTTCAAGTGATTCTCCTGTCTCAGCTTCCCGAGTAGCTGGCATCACAGGCACATGCCACCACACCTGGCTAATTTTTTTTTTTTTTTTTTTTTGTATTTTTAGTAGAGACGGGGTTTCACCAGATTGGCCAGGCTGGTCTTGAACTCCTGACCTCAAGAGATTCACCCACCTCAGCCTCCCAAAGTGCTAGGACTACAGGTGTGGGCCACTGTGTCTGGCCTGTGTGACGAACAGACTTCTACCCTGTTTTCCTATCTCCTTTGGCCATATTCTGGTGGGTAAAACAGAATGATGAAACCAAATGAAACAGAGATTGGGAAGCCAAATGAAACAGGGATTGGCTGAAAAATCAAAATTAAAAACATCATTAATAAAGTCAACAGCCAATCAAGATTTTAAAATAATAGTTTGGCATATGAATACCAAATAAAGAAATTACATGCCATTAACCTGAGAACTAGGATGAACAGATTGTGACAGATTGTATATTGCCTTAATTGATTGATCTCCAAGTTCTGTCCCTAAGACGCTGGTCCTTAGAGGTCCAATAGATGCTTAGACTTCTCCTCTGTCACAAACACCATTGGTCATATGTCCACTAGTCATAAGATTTTGTGGAAATCAAAAGATGATCCTTTTCAGATTGGAGTGAAATAAGACTAAATCATATTACTAACTCTAGGAAATTATTTTTTTTAGCTCCATGAATCACTCATTTATCATAGAGAATTTTCTATTTTGTATCATGAAGAGCAATGTCCAGACCCCACATTTTACAGGGAAGAAAACAAAACAAAACAAAACAAAACAAAAAACAAAGAAGAGATCCAGGTATCGAGAATAACGCACTGCTTTAAAATGTGAAAAACAACAAGAAATACAAAGAAAAAGAGAGTCTTATAATTTGCAAATCAAATAAATTCATTTTATTTATTTTGAAACTTGACCTAAATTAAATTTGCTTAAGATCCAAATTTTTTTTATATTCATTTTTATTTTTAATTTTTAGTTCTTGGCTATGAAAAATGACTTATTTTATTTGTTTTTATCAGAAGCATAATTTTTGATGCAATTACAATTTCTGGTATTTTCGAAGTTTATGCAATTAGACAAACTTCTTATTAGAGTAGAATTTGTTTTAATATTCTACTGTAAGTTAGCCCCCTTTCCAGCCTACCCTTTCCATGCATCTGTCACATTAGGCACAATGAAATACTCATTATCTTTTAAATGTCTGCCACCAACATTTTATTTCTCCTAGTCCTTCAATTCAACGTATCAGTAGTCAATAGCCTTTCTTTAAGGCAAAGTATCATGAATTTTAAATAGAGAAACCAGTAATGGAGAGCTCAAGTCAGAGTGAAGGAGGAAAAATGTGCCCATAAAAATATTTGTAAACTAAGGAAAGAGTGACATAAGGAGGCAATGAAAAAAATGTAGACTTAGGCAGAGTGGCTGAGTTTCTACAAGTGCTTGAATGTCAAGAAAGGTCCAGGTATGGCCGTGTAAGTGCATCTGAGGAGTGAAACTAATTGTTGGATGGAAAAGTGTCAATGGTTAGCAGAATCATGACTATAAAAATATTTTTACCCTTTGCTTTTATAAACATATAATTCTTTTAACAAACATTAGTTAGTAAAAAATTAAAGTTGCAGTGCAGTTTCCATCAGTCCTGGCACACAGCACTTGCTTAGCTCACAGGTTTCATGACCACACAGGCCTCTGTAGTGGGCCAACCTCAGTATAACAGTTCGTTTTCGTGTGTATTCATGTGTATTTCATGTGTGCATTCATGTGTATTCAGCGTGCTCAGTTTTTGCATCCCATTCCAGGGAAGATATTTGTATCAAAAGACTTCGGAACACCTTAAGAAGATTTCTTTCCTTTTTACTTGATGAAAGAGAGTTGTGTGTATCTTACTATTTTATGGGACAAGGTCAGTGTTAGGTGGGTAAGTCAAGACCCTGGAAGCTTTTTGTTAATTATTCACTGATACTGGTTAAATGTTTCCACTAAATTCCCTATAATCTACCCAAAATAAATAGTATTTTGAAAATTCTTTTTTTTCTATCATCTTTGTTCTAATACAAATAGTAAGAATTTTAAGACACTATTGTACCAAGTAGATTTTAACTCAAAATATACTGCAAACTGAAACGATTAGGCCCCAAAAGTTTGTGGGAAGCTGAAAAAGATGAATAAATTGAGAATTATTCTTAAAACTGATACTATTATATATATATATATATACATATTTGTAAAATGAACATCTCATTCACTAATTAAATGATGTAGGACTAGATGGAACAGATTGAATGTGTCTTCTTTCCAAAAATACACCTTAAACAGTGGAGTAAGAAAGTTGTGCAGCAATTCTGTCACTTTTTATTTTTCCCATTACTTTATAACTGTTTTACTCATACTTAATTCAATTGCATTTTTCTTCCTTTAATAACTCAAGTTTATTGATAGTTTTTACAAAGATTTTAACTTAATTTTTATGGAAGCAACTTCATGGTTACATTGTTATCATTTCATATAACATTTAATTAAATTTAGTAATTATAATAAAAAATTCACAAATTCACAGGTGATTGAAGATAAGCAATTATTGGTGAGCATAAAACTGGTGGTAGCTAATGGGCACAGGTAACTAGGAGTTAGTGTTCTATGGGCAGCAGTGAATCATATGATCCACTGGGAAAAAGAGAACCTCGGCCATTCTGGAAACTCAGTTAAATAGCTATTGGCCAAAATAGCAATGTTTTCTAACTCCTTGTAACATGTTTTTGCTCAAAATGATTGCATTTGTAGTGACAATTGTAGAACTGGAAAATAAATTCACTTTGATTACAAACTATTTCTGAATGTTTTCAGTACTGTTGTTGATAGTGTAGTAGAACAACATATGAATCATTATACATTTTAAATTAATTTCATAAAACCAACAAAAATTGTTTTCTTTTCTAAACTACAGAGTGGTTCAAAGTGGAAATTCTGGATTCAGATGGTTTAGGGTCAAATTTCAACTAAACCATTTACTAACTGCGACCCTGGGAAAGTTACTTAACCTCTCTGTACCTTATTCTTCAATGGCAAAACAGAGGTTAAAATGGCATTGAACTAATAGGGCCATGAAAATTAAATGATATAACACATGCATGGAGCTTAGCCTTATGCCTGGTCCAAAGTCAGAATCAGCAAATGTTAGCTACTATTCTTATTCTTTTTGTTATTATTATTTTTGTTTGTGCCTAAAATGCTAAAAAGATGACCAATTCTTTCAGAACACTTATGAAACAAATTCTGAGAAGAGTACTAGAGAAGGAATCAACTAGATCTAAGAAGAACATCCAAACGTAGGGAACATAGGGTGAAGAAATGTGGAGACTTTAATGTATTTGCAATTGGAATATTTCTTTTTGTTGCTTTTATTTCCAAACAGAAATTACATTTTTGACAGTTCTGATTTAAAGAGCCTATGAAATAAATTGATCCAATTACTAAACACTTTAATGTGAAAAAAAAACACCTCTTAGAATAAGTTTTGAAAAATATAATGAACTACTACAAATGAAAAATGAATATTCAAATGACATTTTGTATTAGTCTGTTTTCACGCTGCTGATAAAGGCATAGACAAGACTGGCAATTTACAAAAGAAAGAGGTTTAATGAACTTACAGTTCCACGTGGCTGGGGAGGTCTCACAATCATGGTGGAAGATGAAAGGCACATCTCACCTGGCGGTAGACAAGAGAAGAGTGAGAGCCAAGTGAAAGGGGTTTTCCCTTATAAAACCATCAGATTTTGAGCTCTAGGGACACGGGAATGTCTCACAATGGGACTCCTTAAAAAACAAAATCAGATTGTGTGAGACTTATTCACTACCATGAGAACAGTATAGGGGAAACTGCCACCATCATTCAATGTTGAACACACGTGTAAACAGACATCAAGACAAGAATTTTCTTAATAACAATTTTGGTAAGAAATTTGAGGAATAACTCTTAAAGTAGAAAGTATTTATAGTTTTACACTTCTCTTAAATTCTTATTTCCATTTCATTTCCCCCATAAGTAATTATATCATGACCATAGTCATAGTGATTCCATTACCTTCCACCAGGTCCCTCCCACAACACGTGGGAATTATGGGAGATAAAATACAAGATGAGATTTGAGTAGGGACAGAGCCAAACTATATCATTCTGCCCTGGCCCCTCCCAAATCTCATGTCCTCACATTTCAAAACCAATCACACCTTCCCAACAGTCCCACAAAGTCTCAACTCATTTCAGCATTAACTCAAAAGTCCATAGTCCGAAGTCTTATCTGAGACAAGGCAAGTCCCTTTCACCTATGAGCCTGTAAAATCAAAAGGAAGTTAGTTATTTCCTAGATACAATAGGGTTACAGGCATTGGGCAAATACAGCCATTCCAAATGGGAGACATTGATCAAAACAAAGGGGCTACAGGCCCCATGCAAGTCCAAAATCCATCAGGGAAGTCAAATCTTAAAGCTCCAAAATAATCTCTTTTGATTCCATTTCTCACATCCGGGTCATGTTGATGCAAGAGATGGGTTCCCATGGTCTTGGGCAGCTCTGCCCCTGTGGTTTTGCAGGGTACAGCCTCCCTCCCACCTGCTTTCATTGGCTGGCATTGAGTGTCTATGGCTTTTCCAGGTACACGGTGTAAGCTGTTGGTGGATCTACCATTCTAGGGTCTGGAGAACAGTGGCTGTCTTCTCACAGCTCCACTAAGCAGTGCCCCAGTAAGGACTCTGTGTGGGTGCTCTGAGCACACATTTCCCTTCCACACTGCCCTAGTAGAGGTTCTCCATGAGGGCCCCATCCCTGCAGTAAACTTCTGCTTGGGCATCCAGGCATTTCCATACATCCTCTGAAATCTAGGCAGAGGATCCCAAACCCCAATTTTTGACTTCTGTGCACTCACAGACTCAATATCACATGGAAGCTGCTAAGATTTTGGGCTTGCACCCTCTGAAGCCACCACCCGAGCTCTACGTTGCCACCTTTCAGCAATGGCTGGAGCAGTTGGGATTCAGGGCACCAAGACCCTAAGTTGCACACAGCACAGGTACCATTTTTTCCCCCAGGTCTCAGAACCTGTTATGGGTGGGTTTGCAGTGAAGACCTCTGACATGCCCTGGAGACATTTCCCCATTGTCTTGGGAATTAACATTTGGCTCCTTATTACTTATGCAAATTTTTGCAGCCATCTTGAATTTCTCCTCAGAAAATGGGATTTTCTTTTCTATTGCATTGTCAGGCTGCAAATTTTCCAAATTTTTATACTCTCCTTTCTTTATAACACTGAATGCCTTTAACAGCACCCAACTTACCTCTTGAATGCTTTGCTGCTTAGACATTTCTTCCACCGGATACCCTAAATCATCTCTCTCAAGTTCAAAGTTCCACAAATATCTAGGGCAGGGGAAAAATGCCACCAGTCTCTTTGTAAAACATAACAAGAGTTACATTTGCTCCAGTTCCTAACAATTTTCTCATTTCCATCTGAGACCACCTCAGCCTGGACTTTATTGTCCATAACATTATCAGCATTTTGGGCAAAACCATTCAACAAGTCTCTAGGAAATTTCAAACTTTGCCACATTTTTCTATCTTCTTCTGAGCTATCCTAACTGTTCCAACTCCTGCCTATTACCCAGTTCCAACATTGCTTCCACATTGTCAGGTATATTTTCACCAGTGCCCTGCTCTACCGGTACTAATTTACTGTATTAGTCCGTTTTCATTCTGCTGATAAAGACATACCCAAGACTGGGCAATTTACAAAAGAAAGAGGTTTTATGGACTCACAGTCCCATGTTGCTGGGGTGGCCTCACAATCATGGCAGAAGGTGAAAGGCACAGCTCACATGGTGGCAGATGAGAAGAATGAGAGCTAGGTGAAAGGAGTTTCCCCTTATAAGATCATCAGATCTCGTGAGACTTATTCACTACAATGAGACCAGTATGGGGGTAACACCACCATGATTCACTTATCTCCCACTGACTCTCTCTCACAACATGTGGGAATTATGGGAGATGCAATTCAAGATGACATTTGGGTGGTGGACACAGTCAAACTATATCCGTTTTCTACAACTTTTATAAATGCATAGCGTATTACAAATACTCTAAATTAGTCGGTGAATATTTAGCATCGTAGAATATATTCTACCTACATTTTCTGGGGAAATCAAAGTTATTTTGTTGTCATAACTCTTTTAAGCCAAATTGATTGGGTTTCATTTTTCATAAAAGATGCTTCTTTTAAGAATTGTAAATGTAGCAAATCAATAATCTTGATACTGACATTAATTTATGCCTACAACATCTAAGAGGGTATGCAGAGGAACATCTATTACCAAAAAGAAAAATAACAAAATGATTATTTATATATTGTGAAACAGAAAGGATGATTTAAAAATTTAGAAATTCGTATACATACATACAAATGCTTAAATGTTTATATTAATAGCTATATTTTCTTCTTACTCCCTGCCTCCATCTTTCACCAAATCAAATTTCTGTCTATACAGATACCAACTCCTATGAGCTTCTGGAAATCCCTTCTCTTGCTATCTGTTCTTTCTCCTTTTATTCTCCATGATTTCTTTTGTCCTTCCCACTTCTCTGTTTGTAGCTCTCATCTTTTTTCCCTTAGTAATGTCTGGTTCTTGTGACTTTGATAGTTGTTCCTGTTTCTGTCCCAGGAGTGCTACTCAGATCTATCTCTGATGAAGGATTTACATCCTTCAGCTTGGCCAGACCCCATCTAAAAGCTAGACCCCAATGAAAAACACGGGTCTTCCTGTTCTGGTATTGACCTCTTCTCTTGATACAACTTTAACATCTTTTAGGTTGGCAGTGTGTTTCCTAAAGACAACCATCCCGTTACCACTCCATCCCCTGAAACATGGATGGAGGGAGCAAAACAAGTGTCTTGGGTAAAAATAAAATCCCTTTCTATCACACTGGAGTCAATCCAATTCAGACCTGTTGCAAGCTCTACAACTGAGATGAGTCTACATGATTTTGGTTATCAGCTAACAAAGCTAAAAATGTTCCCTTTAAATGACAATGTCTAAGCTTTCAGAACCCAAAAAGAAATTATAAAAAGTTATTATCATACCTGTGTTGATACATAACACTGTATCCCATAAATGTGTACAAATATTATAAGTCAACTAAAAACAAATTTTTTCAGAGGTTCTTATTTCATAAACTGCTCACGATTTTAGTTTGGTTCTTTCAGATTTTACTGGAGGTATTAAAATTTGTAAAAATAACAACAGTCATTCAAATTAAAAATGACTCAATGACTAAAAATTCCCAATAAAGAGAGAAAGCACAAAGGGAAATTAGGAAATGTAAGAAAACTGAAATGACAAGGCTGGTTTGAGATACTTAGTGGTGAAAACCCTTAAACTCTTAAAGACACATATATTTAACCTGAGGGCAAAGAAGAAAATTTCACATACTATTGCAAGTGGCTTCCTAAGATTTTAGAAATAAGAACAATGGCAAATAATTGATATTTGGTTTGGAGCAGACATACCATAGTACCAGAAGCCATAGCAATTAGATACCTACTATCATCGGTAGTTGAAAATTCTACAGTGTCTTTCTAATTTTTAAACTTATATTTTCATTTTACTTTTCTTTTCAATCTTGAAGGTCCTTTATTGATTTTCTTATATTTCATTATTTCAAAACATAGTATGTGCTACCTTGAAGTTTGAATTTTTAAGAAATTTCCTTCAAGCATAGGTCTTAAGTATTAACATTTTTCTTGAATGGTCATATTTATTATTAGCACACAATGGTTCAATTTATTATGTTTTATACATAATTATTAAATATCAAAACTGACATTTAGGAATGTTCAAAATGCATTTCTTTTTTCTTTGAACTCTTTATTTTAGAAATTTTCAAATGCACAGAGAAGTTGAAAGAAGAGCACCAGGAATATCTTCACACCCTTTGCCTAGATTCACCAGTTGTTCCTGTTTTGGCACATTTGCTTCAGGGGTGATTAAGTATATGTAATACAGACTGGCGTTATGATTCTCAAGAGTCCCAGATTTAACATGAAATCCTACAAATAAATTGTTACTCGGGCACCCTTCTCTCTTTTTAAATTTTTTGTAGGAATTATAGACTGAAAGGACTCTCACCTCCTCAATTATTCCTGAGATGTCCTTGAAAATGTCTTGTATGCATATGAGTAAGCTCCATTGGCTATCACCTGACATTATTATCTTCCTGCCTTTACATAGCCTTCCGTGGAGAAACCAGTGGTATCCGTGAAAGCATGCAACAGAACTCCCCCAAGTCACAGGTATACCCAAAGGTACCTAACCTTGCCAATAGGCGTCAAGATCTTTGACCCAACATTTCCTTAGCATTACCCCCAGTGAAAAAAGCACTCTTCACTCACAGACTATTACTGATGTTCTGAGTTTTCTCATGTTCTTGATGCCCTGGAACCAACTGCATTTGTGAATATTTTCCTGTCCGCTCTTTCATGCTATGTAAATCACATAGGTACTGTGCAGCTTACCTAAATGCTTTTGTTTTTTCTTTTTCTTTTTTCTCTTTTTTTTTTTTTTTTTTTTTTTTTTTTTTGAGATGGAGTCTCGCTCTGTCACCCAGGCTGGAGTGCAGTGGCGCGATCTCGGCTCACTGCAAGCTCCGCCTCCTGGGTTCATGCCATTCTCCTCCCTCAGCCTCCCAAGTAGCTGGGACTACAGGTGCCCGCCATCATGCCCGGCTAATTTTTTGTATTTTCAGTAGAGACGGGTTTTTTTTCTTAATTAAATGACTGTTGCTCTTTAGCCTACAACTTACGCCCATCAACAAAAGACTCAAACATGACTTCATATGAACAGAGTCCTTGCCACCATGTAACACTAAGTGAAATCTGTCCCCCTCTCTGATTTCTGAAGCCTTATTGGGCCTGATTTGTCTGCCTTTCTTCTTTTCTCTTAGGAAAAATTCTCTCCTGCAGGTTTTCAGTCTTTCATGCAAGCTGATCCCCAATGATCCTACCATACCTCAATACTAGTTGTAGACAGCACTCAAACTTGAGCTCCTCTGCCTTCCCCAAAATTCATGCACATATACAAACAGCGCTTATGAAATAGCCCGAAGATGAATCCCAACTTAACCTATCAGCAAATATGTTAAAACATGGTAATTAAAAATAAGAAAAATTAATAACTAGAGGATGAAGTTAAGAAAGAAAAATATTTATTGATGGTCAACTTGAGTATAACCTTAAAAAAAGAAAAAGTATATGATTTAGGTTGTTGTTGAATTCCAGGAACAAAGGCTGCTAGTATCTTTAGCTAGTATAACTAGCTAGTATAACTATAGCTAGTATAACTAGCTAGTATAACTATAAGTAGTATAACTAGCTAGTATAACTCAAGACTTTTGGGACGGGGGTAAGCCAGGGATTACCAATTTTGATGAAGTTTAAAATTTCTTCTTCATTTTGAAACCAATAAAGCAAACCCAACTACTTGGTTTATCTCAGTTTTGCAGTTTGGTAGTTTTGAGTTTTATAGAAGTATACATGAAAGAGCATTTCAACATATTTTAGGTTTCTACTCCTTACATCATTAAACTGGAATGTTTTTAAAGTTTGGGTGATGTTCTCTTTTGACTAGATTGCATGAGTGAATGCAGTAACTGTCAGAGGTAACTGATCTTTTTGTGGTTTCTAATGGGTGTAATGTCTAGTGCAATCATTTAAAACTTCATTTGCTGCTTTTAAAATAGAAACATACTTTAAAATTTTGTTGTAATTTCACATCCTTGTCCAATTGTGTTTTCTTTCCAGAAAAGCAACAATAACCAGGGGCTGCATAAAAACCAACAAATCAAAATGACTTTTCTTTAAAGACTTTTCAATATTACTTTTACCTTATCAACATTACACATTTAAATAAGAAGAATGTCTTTTTTTTCCAAATTGTTTTTTTTTATTATTATTTTTGACCCACAGTCCCTGGAATCTTGGAAAACATGATTTTTTCCAACTTAAGCATTATGTGTTGTAATAATTTCTTAGTTATCACTATTTATTCAATATATTTTAGTAGAAAAAATAACTTTACTCACAAAATAAGTGAACTAGTAAGGGATTCCATGAATGTATTCCTTGTTATTAGAGGCGCTGTTTTTAATGTTAAAGTTTTCAACTTTTTTTTAAAAGTAATGACAGTTAATTTTTACTATTTCAAGAAAAATTATTGCATTTCAACTTGCATTAGTCAATTGCAACTTGCATTAGTCAATTGCAACTGGCATTAGTCAGTTGCAACTGGCTAGAAGGCACAGGCTGGTGGGTGCTGTGATGCATCCATATTTTCTTTTTCTCTTTTCATTCTATATTTTGTGGGAAAAGAGGGCAACATTCCAAAATCTCACATTTTCATTTGTTCCTCTCACTGGCTTCTCATTCATACGTATGTTCCTCTCACTGGCTTCTCATTATTTTATTTGTTTTGTTTTTATATATTGCATTTGATTTCCTCCTATCCTCTCTGTAATGAAATATTTATGTTATTTTCCTTTCCCCTAACTACACTGAAAAGCAAAGCAACCCTCAAATGAGAATCAGGAAAAGAAAAAATGGCCCAATTTTCTTTTAATCTTTATAAATAGCACTCAACTGAAATTTCTGATTTCTGACCTGTTCTTTCTTCTTTCTTGTAGTTAAATGAAATAAAGTAGTAAAAAGAAAACAATAGAGTATTTGCTCTTAGTAAAAATTTTGAAATATTATATTAAATTTAATTCAAAACAATACTTAAAAATTTTGTTTTTCAGGATTTTCAAGGACCTCTAGAGAAAGAATTAATTTCTATGTGCCTTACCCTTCAACTGCAATTAGATGAAATCTGAGTTTGCAGAATATAAAAGGTTTTCATTTGACAGTTATTTTATGGGTCATGCATGCATTTGTGTGATACGTATTAGTGGCTTAAATATATTTTATATGGTAATTTCTAAAAAAAAAACCGGTGCCAAGTTGGTACTAAGCACGCAATAAATCTTTGGCAATTAAGCATGCCTGTTAGCCACTGAAAGCCTTGCCAAGATTTGGGATTCAAGAGAGGGCAAAATGGGGCCAGGAGAGTTGAGGATAAGCATTGATGACAATCTTGTAAGATATTTTTGTTGGAGAACACAGACTTTAATTGTCCTTTATATTTTGACTTTAGAATTCTATTTTAACTTGCACTGTGAGAAAATTTGTCCTATTTCACTTCAGAATTATTTAAATTACTCTAATGATGCTATTATCTTCTTGGCAATATATAATACAGATATGCAAGTAAATATTTTGGCATTTATTTGCAAATATGTCACAAAATTTAATTCCTAATAAGCATACCTTAAATTCGAGTTTCAAATTATATAAGAATGCAATCACTATGTACAATAGTTTAGAACTCTTATGTAAGAATTCCTTAAGACTGAAGTTTCTTTAGTTGACTCAATCGAAAGGCAAGTTTGTATCCAGAAGGTACAGGGAAAATAATTTCAATCCAGATGTGAGTGTGTGTGTAGGTATGATTTATTTTCCTTAAATACTATTTAAATCAATTAGTTTTCTTCATATACATTTAAAAGTAGAAAGAGCATTTGAATCTTAAACGAAAAACTTTTCATAAAACATTCTCGTGAAAGAATCTTTACTAATCATTTGAAAAGTTTATTTATTCTTTATCTTTTAAGCAAATTGGTAAAGCAGAAATGGCCTAAATACTGCTACAGAATAAAATTTCAAGTCCCTTCATAAAAAAAATATAATGTGGTTAAATTCATGGGTGGCTTGTTTTGCTTATGTCTCCAAGTGTTTGGTGACTAGTAGCAATTCTGCAGGGACTCCTAAAAAAGCACATGATCTTCTAAGTGCCTATGCTGAGTTTTAAATGGTTACATGAAAGGCTGTCTGATAGAACAGACATTGTTCTCACTACTTTCCTGTGCCTAGCTTAAAAAGGTGGTCAGTTTAAGAAATGTTTCTTTTGAAAAAAATTATCCTTTATGAATTATTTTATTTATTGTAACTGAAATGAGAATGTGGAAATATTTTCTCAGTGCAGTTTTTATATTTGAATTAGATACAAGACTAGGAACAGTTATCATATTAACTCTTAATCATCATTGCAAAATATTACCATCCTTGTTTTTGTGGATGAGAAAATATAAGACTAGAAAAGAATAAGCAGCCTGTCCTAGGTCACACAACTAAGAAGTATTCAAGTCCAAGCTTGCCTTTTGCCAAAGCTGATGTTTTTCTATTAAATCATATGGCCCCATCCTTAAAATATGGCACCTATCAGGAAACACTCTAGAGACATTTGAAGGAAGCTCTGGATGAATAAATTTTAGGCTTTCTTCTGCTAACTCAATGAGGTGTGAAATTGCGCAAGCACTTCACCACCAGCCTATCAAAAATTAGAACATTTTCATTGTGTCAGATTTGTAATTCATGAAAGAGCCTTGTAAATTTAATGCTACATGTTACTGAATACAGAAAAGGGTGTTTAAAATTATAGCATCTTTTATAATGCTATAATTAATCCAGGATCATTCTTCAAAAAGCAATTTAATGAAAATATAAATAGCTTTTTACAATTCTTTTTTTCTTCTTCAAACTACTCATAATTCTGCAGTTAACCAGTAAATGTTTTTGGAGGAGCTGTTTGAAGTAATAATAGAGCTGAATGTGAACTCAATGAAGATCTCAAACACTATTAATCTAGTATTCTATTGTAAGTATGCTAATGTAACATATCTGGCAGGAGATGGAATTCTTAACATGTAGCATACTGATGCGTAATTAGTTTATACTATATAGTTATTTTAGAGTCCAGCATATCCCTCAGGTTTTGGCAAACTTTAGTGCGAGCAGCAACTTTCTGAACCCCTTTCCATCCTTTAGAAGTATCCTACTTGGATTTGAATTGTTTACCAAGGTCGGTGGGTCAGAGTACTGGGTGTTAATCAAGACAGAATGAAGGGTTGCAGATTAGAGACCTGTGGAAAGTGTTAATTGTTCATGTGTGCCTGGCCTGTATAGTATCTGATTAGGTCTGTCACATTCAGCAAAGGCCCTAAGTGCCTAGTGGAGGTTGCCATTTATTGCAAATGCTGGGAATGCCTAGGGAAAATGACCTCTGCTCATCTTAGTGTGGATTTATCTCTTGGTCTCTTTGATCAGGGAGGAAAGATTTTGTTTTTATTGTTAGTTTCTGTAATTGGCCCTCACATCCTCCTTTCTATGTTTGTAAACAAACTGATTAACTGTTCCTGGTCATAATTAAACTGGGCCGGGAGAGTAAAAGGAAGTCTGCATGAAATAAATCTACAGTCAGGATGTGGTCACTATTTCCAAAACACAGAGATTGTTTCTAATCCCATAAAGTTTTCACCTCGTTTTACCCAAGATGAAAAAAAAAAAAATTGGTTGAATTTTAAAACAGTCTGACCATGTTTCTTCATGGCCTATCCTGAAAATCACCTAAAATAGCTAGGTTGGTGAAAAAGTAAGAGAAACCAAAGATAACTGCTTTTCTCCCAGATAAAAAAGACTTCATACTACTTGCATTTAATTCTTTTTCCTGTGTGAGGTTAAGCAACCATTATGAGCTGCTTCTCATTGACTCAAAGAGGAAAAGAAGTCACTGATGGAGTTTTATTTATACAACTGAGGACAGAACAACACAACCTTCAATGGATAGCAAAGATTCATGTTTCATAGACTTAACAACTTTTTCTTAGAACCATCCAAAATAATCCAGGCCTTCCTTAAGACACAGAGTATGTCACCTCAACCCATAACTTTGGGGACTGAGCAAATGTTTATTTTTACTACTCATTTTGCTCAGTGGGGATGGTCACTTAAGATTAAATAATATATTGCAGGGTTTATTTTTATGGCTTGTTCCTAAAACTGTCCTGTGGAAAAGGCCCCTTTCAAGCTAAGATTGAAAGAAAAGGCTTACAGATTGCCCTTTCTCAGTGCTGTTTTCATTGCAGCTTTGGAGTATTAAGGGATTTGGAAAGTTAAGATAAGATCCCCAATCCTAACATGCCTCGTTTTTATCTAAACAAAATGTAAAACCCAAGTAAGGGTGTTCATTATACTGAAGCAAATCAAAGGGACTGCTAAACTTTGTTGCTTAAAAGCCATAATGGTTAAGTGGTTAAATGTTGAACACACATGTAAGCAGACATCAAGACAAGAATTTTCTTAATAACAATTTTGGTAAGAAATTTGAGGAATAACTCTTAAAGTAGAAAGTATTTATAGTTTCCCACTTCTCTTAAATTCTTATTTCCATTTCATTTCCCCCATAAGTAATTATATCATGGCCATAGTCCCCACCCACATTAAGTTTTGGGGCATATTCATATGTTATTTTCTTTCACTGTCTTCCAAGTCAGTTATCTAAATTGTCTCCATGCCCTCTGCTTAAATGGAGGCTCGAATGGTATTTACTGAAAACTTATAAGAAAAAGTCATCGTATATGTTATCAAAGTGTATTTAAAAATATATAGATATAGATTATATGACATACTAATGACATAATTGTATATTTAATGGATCTACTAAAATTTGAATTGTCCTTTCCAGCCAAGGAAAGAGTGTTTGATGTTATGAAAATGTGGAAAACTTTTCTTGGGGATTCCTTTAAAATGTTTCTTGGTTTCTTTGTAAGACAAACACTGTGAACTCATAGTTTAATTTATCAACTTAATAAAGTGATTTTATACACCAAACTCCTTTATATTTCTGACTTCTTGTATTCTTGCTTTTGTAATACCTATCTGTATATTTTGAATTTCATGAAACCTCTCTTGCTTAGAACTACAAACTAACAAAAACAATGTGTTTAGCTTTTACACTTCACTCATGTGGAGTGAAATAGATTGTTCAACAATTTATTTCTGAGTAAAACAAGAGCAAGTACGGGGAAATCTTTGTTAATGTCTTAGGTTTCCATTGCTTTGGTTTCTTATAGCTGTTTTGAAGTTGCATATGGTTACACAATAGCAAATCTGGAGTTTTGTTTTAATTTACATTGGAGAGAATTGGGTAAGTGCTACAGTTACCTAAAGGGTTGAGGGGATAAAAAACGATGCATTTATTCTACTCTCCCTTAAAGCTACTATCATAGCATTAAACAATGGCAATTTATTTACATTTATCATTGCTACTGGGAGAGCAGGTGTGATTTTTAGAAATTTTACATGTTTTACATATAAACAAACATGTATAATGTATTAATAAATTAAAATTCTTATAGATCATGGATAATAACTAGTGTTGAAATAACTTTGCTTAATTTTGTTTGACAGGAAAGATTTTTCTCATAATATATGTGTTATTTAAAAAAATATGATTCCACAAAAATCCTAAAACCAATAAAACAAAATTCCTGTGGCTTGATGGTCTCAGGAGTGTGATGTGAAATGGGGTTGCACATAATTACGTTGTTGGTTTTTTGTTTTTTTTTTTTTAGGTTCTGACTTGTTTTTAGACTGCATTTGTTCCTCTTTTTGTAAACAGCAGATAACTTGAACTGATAGGTCTGATTAAACAAAAAGCTACTGAGGGAGAAAAGGTAAATTTTATAGGATTTCTAAATTCACAAACAAAGCTTTACAAGTTAGCATTGAACATTTCATTTACATTTAAATAAGCAAGCATTGGACAAGATGGAATTAATTTTGCTTCAGGTCATCATCATTGTAAACTATAATAAGGTATAAGCACAGAAATGATTGAAGTTCTAGCACAGAACAAGGAACCTGCACAAGGTCTAATAACCAAAATATCACCGGGTAAGATGAATAAAGTTTAATATTTCTTGTGATGACATTGAATTTTTTAAAGAAAAAAGATCTGTTGACTTTATGTGTGTATGAATTAAGTTTAGAAAAGACTATCTGGAAATTTGTTTACTGAAAGTTTATCTACTTTCTTTTCTCTAAATCCCTCCTACAGGAAGGCATTTAAGGGTTACTCTTCTTGAAAGAGTTTTCTGGACTGTACGTGTCTTCTCATTGTTTTAATTAAGGATCCTCAGCAGTTTTCCCATTGTGAAGTGAAAAATAAAGAATTAATTGTACTGTTAAATGTTTTGCAAATTCTGGATGAATTTTCCGTATTCACACAGAAAAATGGAAGCTTTATGTGAAATGGCTATATTCTTGTCTAAGGAAGTATGCAGAAAGTATTTAGCTATTGTGTTTATAAGAAAGTGTTGCTGACACTTCAATGAATGAATGAGTATTTGGCTTATGGTGTAGTTTAGGGATGGATCTGGTGCTGTATCCCGGTAGTTAATATATGCTCTGAGCACTTGTTTTAATCCTCTAAAATGGTAGAAATGGTCAGTCCTTTTGAAGATAATTTTATGATACTAAATAATAGCCAGATACTACCAAATAAACTTGTGTCTGGACTGAAGTGAACATATAACAAAATGGATGGCATGAATGGACCCATTTTAGTCACCAATTTATATTTTCTTTGAAAAATCAGCACAGGAAAAACAAATGTATTTTTCATGTCTTGTATATTTCATTTTTGTAATAACTTGCAGGCTATAAAAAGTGACATAAGGGAACTATAGCTTATTACCTTTGATAAGAAAGCTTCACATTTTTAGTACCTTATATTTGATTACATGTAAAAATTTAAAAAGTTGATGTAGGCGAAATGAAGGATATACAACCTGATTGCATAGTGATAAAATAGATATCATTTTTTATGTCTTTATTCTGCGTTAGAAACCTGATAGATTTATATACAATTTAAAAATCTTTACAATAGAATTGCATGAATGACAGATTTTTTTTTTCATTTTACTTATGAGTAAACTGAGGCTCAGAGAGATTAAATGATCTGCCTAGGGTCACACCACTAACACCTTGCCCTGCTAGGATACATAGTAACCACCACCTTATCATATGTCTTAGTCAAGCTTCTTTTACTTATAAGAAGTAGAAAATGAACTCAAAGTGTTTAAGAAAAAAATGGGAGGACATTATTATAAAACTATGTAAGATCACTATAAAAATCCAGAACAGGCTGAATTTGAAGACCTTTGGAAGAGCAACTATGAATGCTCCCTCTTCCATCTCTCTCTCTCCTTTTTATGAATTCTGTGCTTCCTACAATGTACTTCTTTTTGCTTTCTTCATCAGTTCCCAGTCAGCTTCCTTCAAGTCTTCTTGGTGTGCAGGACTCTGGCCAGGAGCTCATCACTGCCTGTTAGAAAGTGTCTGCAAGACTACAGTTGTTCCAGTTCATATTTTGAAGCCAGGACACCCAATAATAAGATCACAGGGCTAGGCTTTCAGTCAACAATCTTATTCATGGTCCAATCAGGAATAATGGTAGGAAGAATCCCACACTCTCTCCGCTCACTCACAGGGTCACAGATGCACATTCAGATATATCTGGCATAGGCTGGAATTATTTTTCCTGGGATTTAGAAATTTTATTTGTACTTTTTAATTCTATAATCATGAGGAACATGAAGAATTTGTTAAATACAAAAATTTCACAAAAGACACCGCAGAGCTGATGACTCAGAAGATATTTTTCAGTTAGTAGTTGGTAAATATGTATTTTGAGTTTTTGAATTCTAAGCTAATACTTTTAGAGAATTAAAAAATATATATTTTATGGGACTTCTCTCCATGGGGAAGAAAATGAAGGTTATATTCTCCACTTCTGTCACTGGCATCCTCTAAAAATAATGTTCTAGAGGGAAAAATGAGAGGACATTAGGACCATTTTCTCTAAAATGGTAAAGATATCCGTGTAAATGAAAACCATTGGTTATTTTGTTTTTTTATTAACTTTAAGCATTAGTAATTGTTTTATTTTTCAGTTGAGTGGGTTAAAAAAAAGAATTCATGATACAAGAGGAATTTAATTGATGAAGCATAAGGGGTGATATTGCATAATAAAGAAACAATTAAAAACACAATACTCTTAGATATACATCTCAATGAAATTGAAACATTACAAAGCTTGCTAACCTTTTCTTGCCATACTGCAACAAGATACACATTTGTTTCCAAGGTTTATGTTGACAACCCTCAACTTCTAAAGGACAGCAAAGCCTCAATGTTACAAACTGGTTCCACAAGAAACATAGGTTTGTGTCACGAATAGTGTACATTTTGACCCAGTGTCTTTTCTAGTACAAAATATTTCCCCAGAAAAAGTTATCTGCAATTGGAAGATGTGCTTTAATCTGTGATGCCTTTGTGTCATTCATCAATCTTATTGAATAGTTTGAATTAACATTACATTTTTAATAGCTGTAGCTGTTACTTCATTAGGTTTCCGCTACAACAAATGAATTTGTATAGAGACTGGATTACAAAGCAACATAGCATCATTTTATTTTTCTATTTCATCATTTTCAATAAAGTATCACTTACAAAATAAAGACATACGTCATACCTAGAATTTGAGACTATATATGAAGACATTTTGTTCTGTCTTTGGCATTGGAAGGTTTCCAGACATTCAAGAAATATCTACCTTCAAACTATGTCATCATGTATCAAGGGAATAATCAGACCATCCTATATTTTATGGTGGATAACTTTATAATTTAAATAGATTTCTTGTCGATCATCAGTTTCTTATTCAAATAGCAATAAGTCACTCTATGGTGGACTGAATTTCAGTATTCTATCGAATGTGAATTTTTATGTATTAGTAGTATGAATTAAAATTTGTATGGATTCTTTGAAAAAGAAGGCTCTGGATAAAAGTTGATGAAAATGTTGTGAGTGGTCATATCCTCAGATACTACTGTCCCTTTAGAAATGTAGGGTATTTATTATGTAAAAAAAAAAAAAGAAAGAAAAATATTTTATACAATTAAGAGAGAAACAGCCAAAATATTAACAGTTCATGTGTGTATATTGTTATATGGGCCTAAAGCCAGATTAGCTTCAGATCTTAGTCCAGGTGAAATACCAGATAAATTATATGTTGGGCCTCCAAAACACAGTGGAACTGTGTATGGTTCATTGGCTACAATAGCTCTTTATGTGTATCATGTACCACGGGAAAAAAGAACTGGACATGACCGAGAGTACAGCTGAATGAACATAAGGCAAAGCATCAATAATGGGATCTGAACACTGGCCCTATTGCTAATCTTTCTGAACTTCAGTTTGCACATTTGTAAAATGGTGATAATGTCCTGGCCTACTTCACTAGGTTTATACAAAAAGTAAAGTGAGATGGTATATGTGAAAATGCTTTCTTACTTAATCCACTGTCTGCACTACGGAGATACTTTTTGTGGGTGGGGTAAATGAGACACTGAGTTATACGTATTAGTGAATTTAGACTGAACAATAGTTTGTTGGAGTTATATGAAAGGTAATAGGGTTAGGATCATCGAGGATGGTTTGGAAAGTTAGCATGATATGTTTCATCTGGAAAGTAAACCCCACAAACCATACATCTTTTCCAAAGTGTGAGTTCTTTATGTTATTTAATTCATATCATTTTCCAAGTGATACAAGCAAGTTGGAAAAGTCAAATTTAATTCAACAAGATTTATTTTTAAAAGAAGAGCTATCTTCTATATACCATTCCCCCAAATATATAAAACACATACCTACTTCTCAAAGTGAATTATTTTCAACTTTTAGCTATTTAGTTGATTATATATTTAGTATTTAACTTTATTTCTAAATAACATTTAACCGTTTCTTGATTTTTCATCTTAACTTTCCATAGCAAAAGATGCGACTTTGGCTTCCTTTCACATCATCCAACCTCCTGGTCAGACAGACACAAACCTGCACACACTCACATGCATATTGACTCACATACGTACACACACATGTGCACACACACTCAAACATACACAGTCTCCTTTCCTCCAATCAACCTAATAGTGTTATAACATAAATTTTGATAGGATAAATCATTTTTATGTTATTATGAATATGCTAAACTATTAACTACTGCTGCTTACAATTCTGATTTTGAGCAAAGTTTTTACTTTCCCTATATTAATTGTGTTATATATTCATTTGCTTCATTTCCTAGGTACTCATCACTAATTCGTCCTGAGACTTTCTGCCATTCATGTAATCCTCCTCTCAATAATTTCAAACACATCAGGTGTCTTGCCTAATTCAGCTTCCTGGTCTATCCCCTTGAACCCTCCATATTCCTTCTCAGATTCTCCACTTGGGATTCTTTGATCTCCCTTCATTTCCCCCAGAGTGTTATTCTCTGTCCTTTTTACTATAGTGGCTTTCTTGTTTCCAAGATTTCATGTTTTCTTCTCCCTTGATTTACTCTCGTTTTAGTGGTGCACATCTCCAGAAATGTCCTAAGAAATGGATGTCCTAAGAAATGGATTTGGCTGGGCATGGTGGCTCATGCCTGTTATCCCAGAACTTTGGAAGGCCAAGGCAGGCAGATCACCTGAGGTTAGGAGTTCGAGACCAGCCCAGCCAACATGGTGAAACCCCGTCTCTACTAAAAATACAAAAATTAGCTGAGTGTGGTGGCGCACGCCTGTAATCCCAGCTACTTGGGAGGCCAATGCAGGGAGAATCACTTGAACCCTGCAGGCAGAGATTGCAGTGAGCTGAGATCACGCCACTGCACTCCATCCTGGACAACAGAGCAAGACTCTGTTTCAAAGAAACAAAAGAAGGAAAGAAAGAAATGGATTTAGTGGTCTCTTTTTTTGAGAATTTGCATACAGTATAAGTACTTTTCTCCATTCACATTAGATTGATGGTTTCACTGAACATAGAATCATAGGTTGAAACTTATTTTCTTTCAGAATTTTCTTTATTGCTTTCGAGTTTCTATAGTATTACTGCTATTGAGACATCTGATTTCTAATCACTCGTTTGTGACTTGAATTTTTTTTTCTTCTCCGGAAGCTTTCAGGATATGTTTCATATTTTCAGTATTCTAACATTTTGCAATGATAGTCTTTGATATAATGTATTGTTACCTTTGATTTATTGAGTCTCTGGTCAGCTTTTTAAAACCAGAAGTATATGTCTTTCATTTTGTTAATCTTTTTTCTAATGATTTTTCCAATATTTTCTCCCCTATCTCTTTCAAGAATTCTGTTACTCATGTATTAACACTAAAATGGTTTCTCCAAACTTTTTAGCCTCTATGTCTCCCAAGGAGAGCCATGATTTTCTCAACTACTTCTTCTAAACCTTCTATGTTTTTTTTTTTTTCTGCTATTACTTTTGTAATACTCAAGGGCCACTATTTGTTAATGAACACTTATTTTACTAAGATACAGGTTTTTTGTTTCTCACACGGTTATAGTCAGTAATTCAAACAGTATTTTTTAGCATCTACTATGTGTCAAGCAAGCACTGTTTTGGGGCCTGGGAAAATAGCAGAGAACAACACACAAAGAAATATCTCTGTGTCTTAGGAACTTACATTCCAGAGGGGGTGACAGGCAATAAATGAGGTAAACTACTGAAACCTATGATAAATTAGATAACAATAAGTCCTTACAATGAAAACAACTAGGAATGGAAATAGGAACTTATGTGGACATTGGAGATAGTGTGGCAAGGGATGGTAATGTAGAGAAGGTGACTTTGAGTTAAGAGCTGGAAGAAGTAGGGCAGCAAGTCATTCTAACAACTGGAGAGGAAGTTTCTAATCCCAAAGGGAATGAATGCTTGGAATGTTCAGGCAAAAGCAAGGAGACTGGGTGCACGGAGAGGGGAAAGGTTGGAGAGGGTGAAATGTGAGAGAGACAGGCAGACAGCTCACACAGGCCTGGAGGAATTCTGCATTTTAGTCTCTATATAAGGGGACATTATGTGAGTATTTTGAACAGATAATTGGCATAACTTGATTTTTAAGGAATAATTCTTATAGCTGTGTAGAGAATAGATTAATAATTAAAATGATAAGAATAATAGTTAAGTCGGCCGGGCGTGGTGGCTCACATCTGTAATCCCAGCACTTTGGGAGGCTGAGGCAGGGGAATTGCTTGAATCTGGGAGGCACAGGTTGTAGTGAGCCGAGACTGTACCATTGCACTGCAGCCTGGGTGACAGAGTAACACTCCATCTCAAAAAAAAAAAAAAAAAAAAAAAAAAAAAAGAAGAAGAAGAAGAAGAAGAAGAATTAAGTCAAGAACCAGAAGTAGGGTAGCAAGTCATTCTAATATTCTAATAGCTGGAGAGGAGGTTTCTAATCTGAAAGGGAATGAATACTTGGAATGTTCCAGCAAAAGCAAGGCGATTGGGTGCAGGGAGAGAGTGAGCGGCAAGGTTGGAGGGGGTGAAATGTGAGACAGACAGGCAGGCAGACAACTCACACAGGCCTGGAGGAATTCCGCATTTTATTCTACATATAAGGGGACATTATTTGAATACTTTGAACAGAGATTGGCATAATTTGATTTTTAAGGAATAATTCTTATAGCTATATAGAGAATAGATTAATAATAAAAATAAGAATAATAATGGCTGACATTTATGTACTGCTTATTATTTGCCACACTATATTCAGAATGCCTTACTTACATTATGTTGTGAAGTTCTCACAACAGCTCTATGAGTTAGATACACTATCTTCATCATTTTACAGGTGAGGAAACTGAGCACTAAGACATTAAATAACTTGCCCAAAGTGATACAACAGGTAAGTGGCTGATATAGGATGTAAATCCTTGCAATGCACTTTCAAAATCTGTGCTTTTATTCCCAAGCTCTATTGTAGGGATGACAGAGTGTGTGCAGGGATGTCAGTTTACAATAGTTTGGGTGAGTGAAGTTGGCAGTTTGGACAAGGGTGGTAGTGGTAGAGTTGTTAAGAAGTTGCTGAATGTGAGAAGGGTTCTGAAGGCAAAGCTGTCAGGATTTGCTGACAGATCTGTGGAAAAGAAATAACGGGTGTCAAGGGAGACTCTGAGTGTTTTGACTATAACAAATAGGTAAATGAGATTCCATTGATGAGGATAGCAAGCCCTGTGGCAGCATGTTTGGAGGGAACAAATCAATATTTCAGTTGTGAACATGTCATATTTGGGATGTCTATTACATGTTCAACTGAAAATACCACATGGAAATGGAATATTATTGGATGCTGGAATTTAAAATAGATCAAGAACAGGATACAAGTTTTGAAGCCATCCACATCGACTCAGTATTTAAAACCACTGGAATGAAGGAATTCAGCTAAGGCAAATATAGACAGAAAAGAGCATTGAGGACTGAACTTTGTGTCTTTACAACATGTAAAAATCAGAATACTTGCAAAAGAAGGCTAATAAAAGAATCACCATAGAAATAGAAGGAAAACCATCAGAACATGAACATTCAGAGGCCAATTCAAATATACTCCATGAAGGAAGGATTGATCAATAGAAACAAATGCTTCCTGGGGAGGGGGGGCGCGGAGCAAGATGGCTGAATAGGAACAGCTCCAGTCTCCAACTCCCAGCGCGAGCGACACAGAAGACCGGTGATTTCTGCATTTTCAACTGAGGTACTGGGTTCATCTCACTAGGGAGTGCCGGACAATCGGTGCTGGTCAGCTGCTGCAGCCTGACCAGCGAGAGCTGAAGCAGGGCGAGGCATCACCTCACCTGGGAAGCGCAAGGGGGAAGGGAATCCCTTTTCCTAGCCAGGGGAACTGAGACACACAACACCTGGAAAATCGGGTAATTCCCACCCCAATACTGCACTTTAAGCAAACGGGCACACCAGGAGATTATATCCCACACCTGGCCGGGAGGGTCGCACGCCCACAGAGCCTCCCTCATTGCTAGCACAGCAGTCTGTGATGTAACCGCAAGGCAGCAGCGAGGCTGGGGGAGGGGCGCCCACCATTGCTGAGGCTTAAGTAGGTAAACAAAGCCGCTGGGAAGCTCGAACTGGGTGGAGCTCACAGCAGCTCAAGGAAACCTGCCTGTCTCTGTAGACTCCACCTCTGGGGAGAGGGCACAGCTAAACAACAACAAAAGCAGCAGAAACCTCTGCAGATGCAAACGACTCTGTCTGACAGCTCTGAAGAGAGCAGTGGATCTCCCAACACGGAGGTTGAGATCTGAGAAGGGACAGACTGCCTGCTCAAGTGGGTCCCTGACCCCTGAGTAGCCTAATTGGGAGACATCCCCCACTAGAGGCAGTCTGACACCCCACACCTCACAGGGTGGAGTACACCCCTGAGAGGAAGCTTCCAAAGCAAGAATCAGACAGGTACACTCGCTGTTCAGAAATATTCTATCTTCTGCAGCCTCTGCTGCTGATACCCAGGAAAACAGGGTCTGGAGTGGACCTCAAGCGATCTCCAACAGACCTACAGCTGAGGGCGCTGACTGTTAGAAGGAAAACTATCAAACAGGAAGGACACCTACACCAAAACCCCATCAGTACATCACCATCATCAAAGATCAGAGGCAGATAAAACCACAAAGATTGGGAAAAAGCAGGGCAGAAAAGCAGGAAATTCAAAAAATAAAAGCGCATCTCCCCTGGCAAAGGAGCGCAGCTCATCGCCAGCAACGGATCAAAGCTTGATGGAGAATGACTTTGACGAGATGAGAGAAGAAGGCTTCAGTCCATTAAACTTCTCAGAGCTAAAGGAGGAATTACGTACCCAGCACAAAGAAACTAAAAATCTTGAAAAAAAAGTGGAAGAATTGATAGCTAGAGTAATTAATGCAGAGAAGGTCATAAATGAAATGAAAGAGATGAAAATCATGACACGAGAAATATGTGACAAATGCACAAGCTTCAGTAACCGACTCGATCAACTGGAAGAAAGAGTATCAGCGATTGAGGATCAAATGAAAAAAATGAAGCGAGAAGAGAAACCAAAAGAAAAAAGAAGAAAAAGAAATGAACAAAGCCTGCAAGAAGTATGGGATTATGTAAAAAGACCAAATATACGTCTGATTGGGGTGCCTGAAAGTGAGGGGGAAAATGGAGCCAAGTTGGAAAACACTCTTCAGGATATCATCCAGGAGAACTTCCCCAACCTAGTAGGGCAGGCCAACATTCAAATCCAGGAAATACAGAGAACGCCACAAAGATACTCCTCGAGAAGAGCAACTCCAAGACACATAATTGCCAGATTCACCAAAGTTGAAATGAAGGAAAAAAATCTTAAGGGCAGCCAGAGAGAAAGGTCGGGTTATACACAAAGGGAAGCCCATCAGACTAACAGCAGATCTCTCAGCAGAAACTCTACAAGCCAGAAGAGAGTGGGGGCCAATATTCAACATTCTTAAAGAAAAGAATTTTCAACCCTGAATTTCATATCCAGCCAAACTAAGTTTCATAAGTGAAGGAGAAATAAAATCCTTTACAGATAAGCAAATGCTTAGAGATTTTGTCACCACTAGGCCTGCCTTACAAGACACCCTGAAGGAAGCACTAAACATGGAAAGGAACAACCGGTACCAGCCATTGCAAAAACATGCTAAAATGTAAAGACCATTGAGGCTAGGAAGAAACTGCATCAACTAACGAGCAAAATAACCAGTTAATATCATAATGACAAGATCAAGTTCACACATAACAATATTAACCTTAAATGTAAATGGACTAAATACTCCAATTAAAGACACAGACTGGCAAACTGGATAAAGAGTCAAGACCCATCAGTCTGCTGTATTCAGGAGACCCATCTCACACGCAGAGACATACATAGGCTCAAAATAAAGAGATGGAGGAAGATTTACCAAGCAAATGGAGAACAAAAAAAAGCAGGGGTTGCAATACTAGTCTCTGATAAGACAGACTTTAAACCATCAAAGATCAAAAGAGACAAAGAAGGCCATTACAAAATGGTAAAGGGATCAATTCAACAGGAAGAGCTAACTATCCTAAATATATATGCACCCAATATAGGAGTACCCAGATTCATAAAGCAAGTCCTTAGAGACTTACAAAGAGACTTAGACTCCCATACAATAATAATGGGAGACTTCAACACTCCACTGTCAACATTAGACAGATCAACGAGACAGAAAGTTAACAAAGATATCCAGGAATTGAACTCATCTCTGCAGCAAGCAGACCTAATAGACATCTATAGAACTCTCCACCCGAAATCAACAGAATATACATTCTTCTCAGCACCACATCGCACTTATTCCAAAATTGACCACATAATTGGAAGTAAAGCACTCCTCAGCAAATATACAAGAACAGAAATTATAACAAACTGTCTCTCAGACCACAGTGCAATCAAACTAGAACTCAGGACTAAGAAACTCAATCAAAACCGCTCAACTACATGGAAACTGAACAACCTTCTCCTGAATGACTACTGGGTACATAACAAAATGAAGGCAGAAATAAAGATGTTCTTTGAAACCAATGAGAACAAAGATACAACATACCAGAATCTCTGGGACACATTTAAAGCAGTGTGTAGAGGGAAATTTATAGTACTAAATGCCCACAAGAGAAAGCAGGAAAGATCTAAAATTGACACTCTAACATCACAATTAAAAGAACTAGAGAAGCAAGAGCAAACACATTTGAAAGCTAGCAGAAGGCAAGAAATAACTAAGATCAGAGCAGAACTGAAGGAGATAGAGGCACAAAAAACTCTCCAAAAAATCAATGAATCCAGGAGTTGGTTTTTTGAAAAGATCAACAAAATTGACAGACCGCTAGCAAGACTAATAAAGAAGAAAAGAGAGAAGAATCAAATAGATGCAATAAAAAATGATAAAGGGGATATCACCACTGACCCCACAGAAATACAAACTACCATCAGAGAATACTATAAACACCTCTACGCAAATAAACTGGAAAATCTAGAAGAAATGGATAATTTCCTGGACACTTACACTCTTCCAAGTCTAAACCAGGAAGAGGTTGAATCCCTGAATAGACCAATAGCAGGCTCTGAAATTGAGGCAATAATTAATAGCCTACCAACCAAAAAAAGTCCAGGACCAGATGGATTCACAGCTGAATTCTACCAGAGGTACAAGGAGGAGCTGGTACCATTCCTTCTGAAACTATTCCAATCAATAGAAAAAGAGGGAATCCTCCCTAACTCATTTTATGAGGCCAACATCATCCTGATACCAAAGCCTGGCAGAGACACAACAAAAAAAGAGAATTTTAGACCAATATCCCTGATGAACATCGATGCAAAAGTCCTCAATAAAATACTGGCAAACCGGATTCAGCAGCACATCAAAAAGCTTATCCACCATGATCAAGTGGGCTTCATCCCTGGGATGCAAGGCTAGTTCAACATTCACAAATCAATAAACATAATCCAGCATATAAACAGAACCAAAGACAAGAACAACATGATTATCTCAATAGATGCAGAAAAGGCTTTTGACAAAATTCAACAGCCCTTCATGCTAAAAACGCTCAATAAATTCGGTATTGATGGAACGTACCTCAAAATAATAAGAGCTATTTATGACAAACCCACAGCCAATGTCATACTGAATGGGCAAAAACTGGAAAAATTCCCTTTGAAAACTGACACAAGACAGGGATGTCCTCTCTCACCACTCCTATTCAACATAGGGTTGGAAGTTCTGGCTAGGGCAATCAGGCAAGAGAAAGAAGTCAAGGGTATTCAGTTAGGAAAAGAAGAAGTCAAATTGTCCCTGTTTGCAGACGACATGATTGTATATTTAGAAAACCCCATTGTCTCAGCCCAAAATCTCCTTAAGCTGATAAGTAACTTCAGCAAAGTCTCAGGATACAAAATTCATGTGCAAAATTCACAAGCATTTTTATACACCAGTAACAGACAGAGAGCCAAATCATGAATGAACTTCCATTCACAATTGCTTCAAAGAGAATAAAATACCTAGGAATCTAACTTACAAGGGATATAAAGGACCTCTTCAAGGAGAACTACAAACCACTTCTCAGTGAAATAAAAGAGGACACAAACAAATGGAAGAGCATACCATGCTCATGGATAGGAATAATCAATATCGTGAAAATGGCCATACTGCCCAAGGTTATTTATGGATTCAATGCCATCCCCATCAAGCTACCAATGAGTTTCTTCACAGAATTGGAAAAAACTGCTTTAAAGTTCATATGGAACCAAAAAAGATCCCGCATCTCCAAGACAATCCTAAGTCAAAAGAACAAAGCTGGAGGCATCATGCTACCTGACCTCAAACTATACTGCAAGGCTACAGTAACCAAAACAGCATGGTACTGGTACCAAAACAGAGATATAGACCAATGGAACAGAACCGAGTCCTCAGAAATAATACCACACATCTACAGCCATCTGATCTTTGACAAACCTGAGAGGAACAAGAAATGGGGAAAGGATTCCCTATTTAATAAATGGTGCTGGGAAAATTGGCTAGCCATAAGTAGAAAGCTGAAACTGGATCCTTTCCTTACTCCTTATACGAAAATTAATTCAAGATGGATTAGAGACTTAAATGTTAGACCTAATACCATAAAAACCCTAGAGGAAACCCTAGGTAGTACCATTCAGGACATAGGCATGGGCAAAGACTTCATGTCTAAAACACCAAAAGCAACGGTAGCAAAAGCCAAAATGGACAAATGGGATCTCATTAAACTAAAGAGCTTCTGCACAGCAAAAGAAACTACCATCAGAGTGAACAGGCAACCTATAGAATGGAAGAAAAATTTTGCAATCTACTCATCTGACAAAGGGCTAATATCCAGAACCTACAAAGAACTCAAACAAATTTACAAGAAAAAAACAAACAACCCCATCAAAAAGTGGGCAAAGGATATGAACAGATATTTCTCAAAAGAAGACATTCATACAGCCAACAGACACATGAAAAAATGCTCATCATCACTGGCCATCAGAGAAATGCAAATCAAAACCACAATGAGATACCATCTCACACCAGTTAGAATGGCGATCATTCAAAAGTCAGGAAACAACAGGTGCTGGAGAGGATGTGGAGAAATAGGAACACTTTTACACTGTTGCTGGGATTGTAAACTAGTTCAACCATTATGGAAAACAGTATGGCAATTCCTCAAGGATCTAGAACTAGATGTACCATATGACCCAGCCATCCCATTACTGGGTATATACCCAAAGGGTTATAAATCATGCTGCTATAAAGACACATGCACACGTATGTTTATTGCAGCACTATTCACAATAGCAAAGACTTGGAGTCAACCCAAATGTCCATCAGTGACAGACTGGATTAAGAAAATGTGGCACATATACACCATGGAATACTATGTGGCCATAAAAAAGGATGAGTTTGTGTCCTTTGTAAGGACATGGATGCAGCTGGAAACCATCATTCTTAGCAAACTATCACAAGAACAGAAAACCAAACACCGCATGTTCTCACTCATAGGTGGGAACTGAACAATGAGATCACTTGGACTCGGGAAGGGAGACATCACACACCGGGGCCTATCATGGGGAGGGGGGAGGGGGGAGGGATTGCACTGGGAGTTATACCTGATGTAAATGACAAGTTGATGGGTGCTGACGAGTTGATGGGTGCAGCACACCTACATGGCACAAGTATACATATGTAACAAACCTGCACATTATGCACATGTACCCTAGAACTTAAAGTATAATAATAATAATAAATAAATAAATAAATAAAAAAGAAACAAATGCTTCTGAAGGACTGAAAGAGAAAATGACTGAGCACTGATTATAGAATTTGAAAATATAAAGGTCATGGTGACTGTGAAAAGAGCATTTTTTCGTAAAGCGATAGAATAGATTCAAAGGAACTAGGTGGAGAATAGCATAAACCTTTTTGATGAACTTTGCCGTAAAGAACAGAAAAATACTAGAAGAGGACACTGGGACAAGGGAAGTTGTTAATGGGAATTGTCTAAAACTGGATGTAATTGATGATGTAATAGAGTGAATAGATGACTGCAAAAGCAAAGGCCATGAATAGAAAAGATCATATGGGGTATAATGCACAAATGAAAGGACTGACCTTACGAGGAGGGGTGATTTGGGGGTGGATATGTATGCTCGCTTTTCTTTGCACCTATTTATGCAAAAAAATAATGCAAGCTAATCAGCTGAGATTGATGGGCAAGGAGGGTGTTTTGGCTGTTGGAGGAGAGAAGGGAATGGGTAAACTAGTCCTTTCAAAGAGTGGGAGAGATAATGGAACAATGAAAAATGGGAGGATTGCTGAGTAGCTGTGATGTTTGTGGTCATGAAGTTCAAATGAGATGTTAGCAAAGTGATGCATTTTTCTGCAATCGTATCCACCTGCTGCAGATGGAGAAAAGTCTGAAAGTTGGATTCAACCAGGAGAGTTTGAGAGACAATGAAGACCGGGGCAAGAACATTGAGGGTGGGACGTGACTATAAGGAGGGACTAAAGAATTTAGGTAAAGTAACAAGGAAGTTGAGGACAGTGAAAAGGTAATAATTCAATTAGACTGGAGGTTCCATAGAGGTCCAAAAATTAGTGTAAACAGGATATAAC
Organism: Chlorocebus sabaeus; assembly: GCF_047675955.1. Lineage (NCBI taxonomy): Eukaryota > Metazoa > Chordata > Mammalia > Primates > Cercopithecidae > Chlorocebus > Chlorocebus sabaeus. Next base: position 71,382,180 of record NC_132910.1, read on the forward strand.
AGTACAAGCTAGAAAAGAGACAGTGGACTTGCATTAGCCACATATTATGCTCATGCATAGTGTTGAGCGAACACGTCTGAGTGAACATTAAGTTAAACATACCTACAATTCCCACAGCTTTTGTACTATGGAGAAAATATTTGCTCAGTTGGGTGAGCAACAGGCAAAGAGTGATATGCTTTTTAGAAAATTGCGGGTATTACAAAGGTGAACAGAAAATAGCTCACGGAAGAAGTGAATATTTCTTCTGACTCAAAACTGATCATTAAAAACTTTCAGTTGAATTTTCAAAATACATCTTCTCTATTCTTTTTTTCTGCACAATTCTATTTACCCTGGAAAAAGTGTCTTAATATTGTCGTTAGTATGTAGAAATATGTAAAGTTTATTTTATGTTGATTCAATCAAATAAATATTTAAAGACATAAACCTAAGCATGTTACCTGTCCAGATTAAAGTCTTCTATGGCCTTCTATTACACTTGGAATAAAGTCCGAACTCTTTTCCATGATTTATTCATCCCCACGTAATTGAGGTCTAACCTCTCAGACCTATCTCCCTGATATCTGCCTTCCCTTCCACAGGGTCCAGTGACACTAGCTTTAATGTTCCTGGAAGACTTACTTCTGCCACTTGAACCAAGCTCTACCTCCTCGAATGACTTTTTGTGGTTGTCAGCCTTTAGTAGGATTTCCCATGGTCCTCATTTCTGGTATCCACGTCTATGTGTAACTCCTCCTCTTGTGCATCAGCTATACCTATTAACTCAACTTCTAGTGAATAGAATGTGGCAAAATTGGTGAGAAGTCCCTTTTGAGTGTAGGTGACTTCTGTTTGGGGTTCTGTCTGCTTTTCACTCCCACATTTTCCAATCCTTCAGTCTGAGGGAAGTCAGCTGCTCTGTTGTGAGTAGCCCATGTGGCAAGGAAATGATGTCTCTACCCCATAGGCAGGGAGGCTCTGATGCCTGTCAACAGCCTGTGAGGGAGTCTAAACATTTCCTCTTCTCGCTGAGCCTGGAGAGAATGACAGCTCACTGGCTGATATGTTGCTTGTATTCTTGTGGCAGACCTCAGGCCAGTGGACCTGACTGACTAAACCACACCTGGGTTCTGACCCACAGAAACAATAAAATATAAATGGTTTGTTGTTTCACGCCACTAAGTCTTGAGGTAATCTCTTATGTGGTCATAGATGACTAATACCCTTGTTCTTTTCACTTGGGCTTCAGATCTAACATCCATTACTCTCCTCTCAAATGGAGTCAGCAAACTTTTTTGATAAAGGCCATATAGTAAAAATGTTAGGCTTTGTGAGTCATACAGCTTCTACCACAACTACCCAATCTGCCATTACAGCATGAAATCATCAGGAGACAATAAGTAAATGAATGAGCGTGGCTGGGTTTCAAGTAAATTCTATTCACAAAAACAGGTGGCAGGCCAGCATTTGCCAACTCCTACTCTAAGAGACATTCCCTTGATCTAATGTCATTTCTCCCACACTGAAGTCACTCTCATTTTAGCTTCTTTAATTTATTCTTTTATTGTCCTTCTCAATGGAATGGAATCTGCTTGAAAGCATATTGCTCCCTGGGGACCAGAACAATGACCAGCATGTTAGACAGTTAATACTGAATGGGTATTTACATGGATTGATTTGGGTGAAGCTGGAGGAGGACTTCCCAGATGAGGAAGTGCCAGGAACCATGCCACCAGATAAAGACATAAAAAAAGATAAAAACACAGTGCTACCTGTTCATATATGCCATGTCTGTCCTGTCAAAGAAAGGCATTGATTTATCTGTGCTCTTTCAAAGGTCAGAACAGTGGAAATCACAGACTGGTAGCAACCTCTGTATCAAACTTTCCCCGACCCCCAGATACTGTTAATTTCTACCTTCTTTTTTCTATTTAATACCCACAAACATTTTAAAATATATAATTATTGAAATATTTTTTTCTAATACTAGCTTCCCAACTAGAATGTGAATTACTTGAAGGCAAGGGCAATACTCTTTTAATCTTTGTATGTGGAACCTGAACCTGTTTGCCATTGTGAGTGCTCAGTAAGTGCTTGTCTGTCATAGTATGTTCTCAATAAATCAATGCTGAAGAGAGGAATGGAAATAGGGAGCGAGTGGGGAAAGAAGGAGTTAATTCCATGTGAAGCACAAATCTAAACCTGAGACATGTTCAACAGTTAGCTGGTCTACCTCTGCTCTCAGAGAATGCAACTTCTTTCATGTGATTTGTCAAGATAATTGCCTTTATTTTGCTGATAGAAGGAACCATTAGAAAATGTTATTGAATTTTTTCTCTCCCTACAGGTGCCAACCCACTCTTCCTTCTTCATTTACCATGTAACTACTGTATTTTACTGTGGCACAGGGCACATACATTTCCATCTTTCTTATGAAACACTGCTGTTGTTATTCTCTGTAACATTTCAAAATATTAGAATATACAACAGAGAGAACAACTGCACTTGGATAGAACTCTTTGCAAATGAGTAATAAAGGCATCATATATTCTTTCCAAGGTTATGGTTACACAACATTCTTAATGGAATTTGCTCATAAACAAGAGTCAGAGAGATAAGAATGAGTTGAATTTGGCTTTTCAGCTATGTAGCAATGTATTGGATTATACCTTAACAAGAGTCAGAGAGATAAGAATGAGTTGAATTTGGCTTTTCAGCTATGTAGCAATGTATTGGATTATACCTTACAGGGTTGGTGCACATACTTTTATCCAGATAATGATATGTCTGGCTCTACAAATAATATATGTTTGTTCTTTCAGCTTAGCAAATTACAACATGGTGTTTGGGGGCAGGGTATGGTTTGGATACCATTGTAACTAGCAGTTGATCTTAATCTTTACTGTTTTTGATTATATATAATTTATTTTAATTGCAGAACAGCACAAATTTCAAATTTAACTTTGGTATGGCTTTCCTCACAACATAATACAGATAAATCACACTACAATTGGTCTTTATTGCCATTTTGGTCTAACACAGGCCATTTGATTATGAGCATTCTGTGTTATAAATAAATCAAAAAAGAATGAAAAATTGTGATGACTTATGTTGGACTTTAAATTTTATATTTCTGCAGGGATACACATGCATTGTAGAAATTATTTTTGAAAAACAGGAAAGACATGTCAACTATGAAATCATTTATAATTATAATGTTCAGAGATAACCACACTTTATATTTTGATGTTTATGCTTCTGATCTTTTATATATTTCTATGTTAAATAATTAATGATGAAAATCAAGATCAAACTGACCATAATATTTTAGATATTTAGGCATATTATTCTCTGAGAGGTTAAATAAATATGAAAATAAATAGAAAGATATATTTACCTTTTTTATCTGTGTTTCTGCATTTCCTCACTAGAACATAAACTCCCTGAGGACAGAGAATTTTTTTTTTAACTCTTCTATCTCCATTGTGTAAGACAGGGCTTGGCACATGTCTGTTCAATGAGTGAATTCATAACTAACATTTTTGCATTGCAATATGTTATCAAGAAATTTCAAGAATATCAAGAAGAGTTTTAGTATTTAAAAAAATTATTTTTAATGGCTATGAGATTGCGTTGTAATTCACCAAACCAATCTTTATTTGATGGACACTGAAGTTCTTTCCAACTTTTACCTACATAAAAATAAAATATTTGTTTATATATTCTGATGGCATTATTCTTTTGTTCTAATTAAATAAAATTAAAATTGCTCTCCTAATTTTATTTAATAGAACAGAATCATATTGAATCACAATAATTGCTTTAGTAATTCTTGAACCCTGAATTAAATAGACTCTGTCTGAAGTTTATAATTAAATTTAGTGTAGGCTTTGGTTTCATATATATACATATTCTTATCATTTTGAAGAAATATGTACCTATTTTTATGCTACTAAAATATTTTTTAAAGATGTGGTATGAAATTTTATCAAAACTCTTTGGCATTTGGTTTATTAATATGATGATGTAGGTTATCAAATTTTTCTAATAGTAGTTTTTTAACATGTAGATTTACTCATGGTATAGTCTATTTTATACACTGTTGGATTAAGTTAGCTGGTATTTGATTTAAATTTTTATCCGTTTATTTATAAGCGAGATTTGTCTATACTTTTCTTTTATAGAACAGTCTTTGTCAGTTTTTGATTAAAAAGCTTGGCTAAGTTCACTGAGACGGTTCATTTAAATTCTTTCTATGCTCTGGAATGGTTTATTTATATGAATACTACATGTTACTTGGAAGTTTGAAGGAAATCGCCCATAAGACTCTTGAGAACCATGTCTTTTTAAATAGCTGAGTATTTGAAAATGTATTTCCATTATGCTATGACAATTGTTTTGTGATGACGTTCCTCTTATAAAGTACAGCATAACTGAAAGTTCCTGGAAATACAGTTTTGCCAAATTGCACAATTTTCTTTATTTTATGACACTGAACCTTTAATCTGCTAATCAACAATATCAGTCTCTAAAAGGATAATAGAATATACAACGTTCCCCAAACTCATTCATTATAGAATGCATCTCCATTTTTACATCACAGTTTTAACATCTCACAAAATAAAGAAAAACTGTCAAAGCTGCTTAGAATATAACTCTATGGCCATCCAGCCAACATTAATTCCAGGCTGCGGTCTTGATTTGTTGTGTGACCCTAGACAAGTTACTCAAAATAAGAATATCTAACTGAAAGGATTACGAAAAGAAATTTGCATAGTAGCGTGAAATATATCACATTTTTTACCCTTCTTATGGATTATTTTATCTCCTTTCTCATTTCAAGTTTTTTCTGTGTCTCTTTTAATGACTAAACAGACATGATCCTTTTTTCTTTCAAAGCCTACCAGTTCTATTGTTTTACATTTCCTAAATTTCTCATTTCTGATCTTACATTTTGATTTACTTCTTCTGTATTCTCAAACATGAGAGGCTTATACCAGGCATTCTCCGTCCCTGTTCCGAAGTCAAGAGGCTGACTCGGGTTGCCACTTCTTCACAGACCAGACCCAGATCATGAATTCAATCACTGGCAGGGCAGATTGTTCTATTTTCCTCCCCGCTCCTTTTAAAAGCAAGATAGTATAAGTTCTACATTTATTTTCCGAGTGCAGTGCTTACCTCAGTATGTTTTAATATCATATGTCAACTTAAATTCTCTCAATATTAGTATCATCAGTTAATGAAAGTCTCTCGATTTCCCTAAATTAGATGAGAAAATGATAACATTTTACTCTGCTTTTGTGCCTTCAACAACAGTTCTTATTAAAATTTCCCTTTTACAATTGTGTTGAGATTTGTATTCAGTCTTATACCCATATCCATAAAAGTCATTTTTATTTCCGTATGAAATTGTGTTTCCACCAGCTGTTTCATACCAGGCCTCCCTCATTTTTGAATACAATTACATTGAAAAGATTCCTAGGTAATTTCAATGAATCTGCATTTATTATTTTAGGGAGGAAAACACATTATTCTTTTCTGCAGAACTGAATTTTGTTGGTTAATATTGTATGTATAAATTTTTGTATATGTAACCGCAAGAAAGATTGATATTTAGCTTATTTGAGAACTGAATTACTTATTTTGTAACATCTTTATTGATATTTATCAAAATTTATTTTTGCTTTGCTAAGTAAATTAGGGATAATTTTTCTAGGGGTGTACTAATTTAAACATTATCAATATCATTCCCTTAAAGTCAGACTCAATTAATCTTGAAATTTTTTTGTCAGTGGTAGATCTTCTATGATTTTTCCAAATTTTTATCTCTTTTGCGCTGTACAGCAATGCTTGTAATAGCATAGGTGCTAAATAAATATGCATTGAATGAGCAAACCAAAGAATCTTTTCTCTGCAACTAGTCTATTAAGTTTTCTATTTTGCCTTGAGTTATTGTGCTAGAAAATAATCATTCCTAGGCAATGATCTGTTTCTATCTTTCTCTCTTTTTGTTAGTTGTTGAAGTAGCACTCTGTTTTAAAATTATTTTTTATGGTATAAAGTAGCACTCAAAAATGATATATATTTAAGGTGAACAGCATGTTTTGATATACACATTACATAGTGAAATGATTACTACAGTCAAACAAATTAATATTTTTATCATTTCACATGGTTATTTTTTGTGGTAAAAGTACTTACAAATCTACTCTTAGCAAATTGCCAGTGTATCATACAATATTGTTAGCTACAGTCCTTATGCTGCACATTAGCTCTCTGGACTTACTCATCCTACATAACCGCAAGTTTATGCCCTCTTACCTACATTTCCCCATTCCCCACCCTTATGTCCCTGTTGCTGGTAACCACCATTCTACTCTCTATTTCTATTTATTGGAGTTTTGTTTATTAGTTTGTTTTAAATTCCACATGTAAGTGAAATCATGCAGCGTTTTTCCTTTCTGCATCTGGCTTATTTCACTTAGCATAATGTCCTCCAGTTTCATCTATGTTGTCAAAAATGGCACAATCTCTATTGTTTTCAATGGGTGAATAATGTCTATATAGATATACACACACACACTCATACACACACATGCACACACACATATATAGTGGATGTATATCACGTTTTCTATATCCATTCATCTGTCAACAATTACTTAGGTTGTTTCCATATCTGTACCTTGGCTATTGCAAATAATGCTTCAATGGGCGTGAGGGCATAAACATCTTTATCAGGTGGTGATTTCATTTCCTTTGAGTGTATACTCAGAAGAGGGATTGCTTGAAACCTCTTCCAAGTACTTGACACATCTCCTTTATCATTTCAAATCATGTATATTTATATTGTCTTTAATAAAGATCTCAAACATTTGATCTGTTTTTTCTTTCCATCAAACCAGCTTTTGTCTTCTATTTAATTTCATCCTTTATCTTCATTAATTACTGCCTTCCTCATTTCTTTGGTTTACATTGTACTTTTTAATGTAAGTTATTTAGGTACTATGTACTTAATTTCTTAATTTATGTCTTTTTTCTCTCTAATAATGAAATAATTTAATTTCTATTGCATTTCAATAGATTATAATTTTACTTTTGATATGAGTGTTAGGAGAATGTTCCTCAATTTCCTGGTGATTAGAATATTATCTCTGAAGCTTTTTTTTTCCAGGGATAATAATCACATAAGATAATCATTTTAAAGTGGAAATTCAGTGGCATTTAGTACATCCACAATGATGTGTAATGACCACTTCTATCCAGTTATGAAACATTTTCATCCTCCCAAAAGAATCCTTTTACCCATTAAGCAATCAACCTTCATTCGTATCTCTACCCTCTTCCCCCACTCAGGTTCTGGAAGCTACTAATCTGCATTCTGTATCTGTGGATTTATCTGTTCTGGATATTTCATATAAACTAAATCATACAATTGTGACTTTTTGTGCCTGACTTCTTTCAATTAGCATGACATGCTGTCTGCAACAACCAGTTCAGGAAACCAAAGCATAGCCCCTGTAGCAGTTGGCCCAAAATGGCCAGGACTTCGTCAATAGCTGAAAGCTTTTCTAATTCCTCTGTCCCACTGGAAACTTAAGGTCAACCAAGGGAAGTCAAATATGCTTCCCTAACCAATTATATAGGATGCAGCACTTCTAATTAGCCTGCCTACGGCTTCCCATTTGAACAGCCTCCAATAAGGGCATACCTGAACCTTTCCCTTTTTCTTTTCTCCACTATAAAGTTCTCCCACTCCTCTGCCTGCTTTTGAGTTTCTGTCAAACACAAATGATGGTAGTTGACTCCCTTGCTGTAGGAAGTGCTGAATAAATAGTCTTCACGTGTGCTGACTCTGGTGGTCTTTATTTCCACACTCAAATGTGCTGTATAGATAAGCAGAAACCCAGTTTCAATCTCACTGTATCCTTTCCACTTTCTCAATCTTGAGGATTCTGCTCAGTTTCATTTATTGTTTGATTAATTCTTTCTCAGGTGTTGCCCTCAGTTGAGATACATTGCCAACATGTTTTTAAAATTCTTGCACGTCATTAGATGTTGTCCTATGCCTTGTAATGTGCATGATGTTTTAATTAAGGACAGGATTCCTTAGGTACAGTCTTTCCTCTTGGTTACCAGTAGTCCTCATCTACTGTCTTAAAGTTTCTAGTCATGTGAATGAGAAGTGTAATTCTTCTTCTTTCGGGGGAAAATATTTTTTAACACTTGTCTTAGTTGATTTTGTGTTGCTATAACAGAATACCTGACACTGGGTCATTTATAAATATAATAATTTATTGTTATTTATAAAGATAATAGTTTATTTGGCTCACAATTCTGGCTCAATTTGGCTCACAATTCTGGAGGCTGTGAAGTTCAAGATTGAGCAGCCCATCTGGTGAGTGTCTTGTGCTGCTTTAACTCAGGCAGAAAATGCAAGAGGGAGTGAGCACATGCAAAAAGACACTCAGGAGACACTAACCAATTCCCACAAGAGAACTCACTTACTCACTGGAGAAAGCATTCATGAAGGCAGTGCCCCCATCAACCAGACACCTCCCATTAGGCCACGCCTCCTAACACTACCAAAGTGAGAATCAGATTTCAACATGAGTTTTGACAGGGAGTGGGGGTAATCACATCCAAACCACAGCAACATTTAAGTTTTTGCATAAACCTAGGAGCTCAGGCATTGTACCTGGATACATTGGGTATGCATGTCTTCTTATCAGTCTTGAACTCTAACATCCTCTTTACCTGTAGACTCAGGTCTTTCATAAGCCTAGGTAAGCGTTTTTTGTGGTTCCTATTTTCTTCCCCTAATATGTTCCCTTTTTACCTTGTGGCGCTTCTATCACTACTTAAATCTTCTATGCTTTCCTTCATGATTTGTGTCTAAAATTATATTCATTTAAATATACATTTGCACTTGATCTGCAAAGCCTACTAATTTAGTTCCGTATACAGGTCACTCTTCCTCACTTTACTACTGAATTATTTATTTAGGAAATTATTATTTTTACCCCAGGATGTCTCTTTAGAGCTTCACTGAAATCTTCGTAAGTGTTCTATTTTTTATTATTTTTATAATCAAAATGTCATCTGTCTCCTTCAGCAGTTGTTTTACTAGTTGTGCATTTTTATTCATTGCCTTCATCTTCATATTTTTTACTGGGCTCCCCTGGGCTTCTTTAAGTGGCTTCTTGAGATTTTATAGATCTCCAAGGCACAAATCCTTTGGCCTCTTATGGGGCAGAGTGAAGCAGTACACTCATGCAGAACCAAAAACTACCTTCTTAAGGTGTCCAGAAATCTCCTTTCAGAATCCACCACTCTCTGGCCTTTGGCCTAGGCTTCTTGATGCTAACCTTAGGTTTTTCCACTCCAATAGAGCCAAAATAAAATCCATTATTTTCACCTATATCTGGAGCCCCACCCAGTCTAGCATCACAGTTGCCTAGCACTACATAGAGGTGCCAAAAATGTTGACTCAGGATTAATTTGTTTGAAAGCAGAAGAGGGTGATTTTCCAGGAACCATATTGCTGGAATCCTTTTGTCTATAAGCAAAAGTGGATCAAGTATGCATAAGTCACATCATCACTCACTCTTTCAAGCTATATTATGTACACTATCATAATCCCTCTCCTACTCTTTCAAGCTATTTTATATCGCCATCACTTCTTTCAGCTGTAATAAACACAATACCCAGGGAGCACTTAGAGGAAGAAGAGGCTGATCAGCAGCTCAATCTCTTTTTCTTTTGCTCAGCGTCCTCAGCAGGTTGCTTTCAGCTTCACAGAGTTGTTTACAAAGACAGAAAGGAAAGAGTAGTGGAGAGGTAATGCTGCCCCCATTCTCACATAGAAAGCTTTCCTTGGAAGATACCTTCTGTCTCATTGGTCAAATCAGGTTCACATGATTACCCTTAGCTGCAAGAGAGCCTGGGAAAGAGAGTGATTCACATTTTTAACATTTATCATGGTGAGAGAAGGAAATTGCTGTTAGGCAGGCAACTGATATGGCTTGCCGTATTCTCAGAGGACTATTAGGGGTTAAGTCATGGGGTGGGAAAAATATGCCTCTGGCTACCTAATAAATCTGTTTTCTTGAATTGAGTGATGGCTGCCTCCTTCTGCTTGTGGAGTGTCCATGTGTGTGGGGCACTGTTGAAGACAGACATATCATTTTCCTAATATCTCTTGTCCTGCTACTCTGCCTCAAGGCTTCATCTGTACTTTGTGCTTAAAAATTACTCCTGAAATCTGGCATATCTTTGATCAATAGTCCTAGCTTCTAACATGGTTGAAAATTTACATTTGTTTTTGAGATTTGCTAAGAATTTCATGGGAAAGTTGACAAAGGGTGTGGGGTGTGTTTTCTGAATGCCCTTGGCTTTGGTGCCAGAATTGGCATCAAGGACTTGGCCCCAGTGACTCCACAATGAAGCAGATGCTCCTTTGCATTCACCTGACTGCATGATGTCAGCGGCTGCAGCCATGGACGACTGATGTCACCCAAGGCAAGGTGAGGGTAGATCAGTTCCTCTTAACCACAATTCTATATACAATATCGAGAAGATATTTTTCAACGTACAGAAAGAAAGCCTAATTGACAGCCAAGAGCTTAGCTGCTCTGAAGTTGTTAATGAACAAGATAATAACAGGTTTTACTTTTTGCAATGGTATAATTTTTCCTCTAAAAATTTCTGCTAATGTTTGGGTTGTGATAAAAGAATAAGTCCCTTAATGTTAGGTGATTAATTTATGCTACACCAGATCATATGGCATACAGTGACTGCAGATGATCTAATTCTCAAAGGCAGTTTTTCAGAAGGAGCAGAAAAGGCAAGTCAGGGTTAGCAAAGTCCAGGCAGAGACCTGGACTATACTGAACTATACTGTTTAAATTAAAAATACTGAATTATTTAAAAAATGAATGTTTTAGCAAATGAGCACAGTTTTATATGGTGAGAATGAAGTTAGTAGTTTGTGATTGTTTGGCTAGCCATGGAGAACCTTCTATTCCAAATGAGGAGTTTATCTAGTCATGATGAAATATTTTGGGGAAGAGGGGTAAAGTAGAAAAAAATTAACAATAGATTTAAAAAATCTTTCATATAACATATTTTCTTCTTCATTCTTGGAGGGCAAAGCACCCATCACCGCCTGTTACACTGATTTAGATAAGCCCTAGATGTCTAATTCCCAAGCATAAAACATTCTGATGTCTCATGGTATCTTGCCACCAAAATGTGGTCGAGAGACTATTAGTATCTTATCACTTGGGAGCTAGTTAAAAATGTAGGACCCGTACATTCAGCAAGTAGCTGGTCTGTATGCTCTGAGTGAGGGTCTGAGTCACCTGCCATTTTGCTGGAGGAGCCCCTTGGGCCGTAGTAAACATTTACAATGTCTTCCATCTTTGAGTGGATCTACCGAGGCTTCAGCAGTGTGCCCCAGTTCCTAGGACTTGACAAGAAATCTGGAAAACTTGTGTTCTTAGGTTTAAACAGTACAGGAAAAACAATTCTTCTTCACATGATCAAAGATGACAGATTGGGCCAACATATTCCAACACTACATCCGACATCAGAAAAGCTAACAATTGCTGGAATGACTTTTACAACTTTTCACCTTGGTCGGCACGAGCAAGCATGCCGGGTTTGGAAAAATTGTCTCCCAGCAACAAATGGGATTGTCTTTCTGGTGGACTGTGCAGATCATTCTTACCTTATGGAATCCAAGGTTGAGCTTAATGCTTTAATGACTGATGAAACAATATCCAATGTGCCAATCCTTATCTTGGCTAACAAAATTGACAGAACAGATACAATCAATGCAGAAAAACTCCGTGAGATATTTGAGCTTTATGGACAGACCACAGGAAAGGGGAATGTGACCCTGAAAGAGCTGAATGTTCGCCCTATGGAAGTGTTCATGTGCAGTGCACTCAAGAGGCAAGTCTACAGGGAGGGTTTCTGAAGTTTTGACAGTGAAAATAAGAGTATTACTTCTCTGGACTGATCATATTCACAGCTTCCTCATGAACTTTTCTAATAGAACAAGGAAAGCTCTCCAACCATATCTGGCATTGTGAAGCCTAGAGTCTCTGTCAACTTTCTCATCACCCAGTGGTGACATGTGCTCTTCTCCACACCGTTGGGAGATAATGCTGTCCTATGTGCAGTATTCTGGTCAGTATCCTGGGACTTGGAAGTGGGCAGGATTTGCCGGGTAAAGCTATGTACCATTGTGGGGCACCTGAAAAGAAAACACGTCTCACCACTGTAATTGATTTCAAAAGAAAGCAATTCTATTTTTTAAAGAAAGTGTTGTTAATGTAATTGGTATCCCTCCTCACGTTTTTAGTTCACAGTTTACTTGGTCTAGAGTTCTCTATTCTTTTTTATTAACTAATGAATGATACTTAGATACTTCATAAAATTAAGCGCAGATACACATTGGAGACCAGAGCTCATCTGGGTGAACTTACTCCTGCTGAGTTAGCAGGTTGGTGAGAGAAACTCCCACGAGCACACCTGTCTCTCTAGCTGCTTTGGAGTAGGTGGCATTATCTCGCCCACACGGAACTAGAGAAGGGACAGAACTCTGGCCTTGCAGTTGTGGCAGGTTTCACTGTGGTAAGCTAGGGTCACTCCTCATCGGGGAATGTGTAGCAGATTGTTCACTGTGGAGGAGTTAATTATAGACTGGGTTATTCTTACTTATAAAGTTACAGATTTCAGCCAGTCTCTGCTTTTGTACTTTTGTGAAATTTTATTTCTCTCTATGGCGCCTTTTTCATTTTTGGTTATAAAAAGTGACTTTCACTTTTTAAAAGAGTTGAGAACATCTCTCATGTCACATACTGCAGGTGTGTCAGTTACTTTTATGTAGATTCTAGAGGGAAATTTTTCTAAATAGGGAGACAGGACAAAATTAACAGTTTAAGGGCTCTTAATTCTGTGAGTTGAGAACTGAAAAGTATTGTGGTACTTGTTTGGATCCAGAAATTTTACTCAGTGAGCTTTAAAATCTCCATTTGTGAATTTGGACTTTATTGGGCTGTTCATGAACTCTTTTTCTTTCATCTTGCCTCCTTAGATATCTGTGTTGTTGGTATTAAAGTATCGGTTAACATCTTTTCCAGGTTTGTTTGTTTTTTTGTTTTGGTATGGAATTGCCTTTCTCTGTTGCAGAAATAAGCTGGGGGAAATACTAACCCAAAAACTTTCTGTAGAGCTGTTCCTTGAGAGACAGCATCACTTATTGGCAGTAAAGACTCTCTGCATAAAAGCACCAGCATCCTTACCAGGGTGATGAGGTTTAATTTTATAGCATTCTATTTTCCTTGTACCACACGTAAAATTGAATTTTGGTGATCTTAACCTATATTCTACCCTTGTAGTAAAAGATCAAACCATAGATCTCCCAGGAAAAGATAACACAGGAGATGAAAAGTTGGGAGGATATCTGTATTCTAATGTGAGGGTAGGGAAAGTGTGGATAATGCATTTCCAGGGTAACAGAGTATCCTTCTTTAGTTGCAGTTTTCATTCTCAGTCTTCAGTACTGACTTGCTGGGAAAGCATGCTTTTTCACTGCCGGGTACCGAATGCAGAGACTCAATGAAATATATGCCTGGGATGTCCGTGCATTTCACTTATTAGTATGCATGGCTGGATTGAGACAATTGTTGATTTGGAAAGGGGTTAAAATCTTAAACGAAAAAAATCTATCTAATAGTGAATGAAGTATGTAATTAACTTGGATATTTTTAATTTCCTGTGACTAAAGGTTCCCCATACTTCTCTATTCAGAAACATGAGAAGTATGATTGCTTCAGTGTTAGTTTTCCTCCTTTTTTTCCCCTATTTGTCTCTAGTCACTTTGTTGCAAGCTAGAAAACTGGAGGTTCTCCATAGGAAAGCTCTTTGTGAAAGTGTTTTATCCCACTGGAGAAAGGGGATTGAAAATCAGTTAGGACCAGTGTATTTCTTGCCCCACAGAACACTATTCCTATAATAAAATAGCTGAAAGAAGCTGCTGTGTGGAGCTTTGGCACCTTGTACAGGAATTCCAGTGAATTCAGACTTTTCATTCTGTTTTATCAGGGTACATATATGTCCTATTTCAGGAAAAGTAAAATCGTCATTTGCAAAAGAATGTCAATCTGTATCCTAAGCATTTATGTAAAAAGTTAAAACAAAGCAAAAGTGTAGAGCCTTAGATAGCACCTACATCTACTGAACCAGAGCCTCATTTTACCAGATCCCCTGGTACACCGGTATGGGAGAAGCACGGACATGGCTTCTGAGAGTGGGGATGGTATGAAAGTGAGAAGGCGAAACGGATCATCTTATTTCAAGACACTGTGGCGATTATGTGGTTTAAGTATCTTTATTACTTTATTACTTTTAGGTTTGGCTTACTTGGCTTACTTTTCAGGCTCAGCCTTCTTCACTGTGAATTGCACATCTAAAGCTTTCCATGTACTTATTTCTAACAGTGACTTCACCCAGTGCCTGAATTTTCACTGTTAGAAGCATTTTTTTTTTTTTTTTGCATTAAATGTGGGCAGAGGTTAAAATAGTCATGTATTCCCTAAAATAGATAATGCATTATGCTGTTTTCACATGAGGCAAGACTTATTCAGTCCGTGTGTGTGTGTGTGTGTGTGTGTGTGTTGAAATAATCATGAAGCAGAGACTAAAGAAATTTGAATCAAAAGTTTGCATCTGGAGAAGGGACAAATCTGAGATACGAAGCATGGCTGTGAGGACCGTGGGCAGCAGAGGGCAAGGAACAGCCTGGAAAATGGAGCTGTGAGGGATCAACACAGGAAAGGTGGGAGACACATCTCAGAAACAGCTGACTTGGGGTCAGCTCTAACACTGTCTACTTAGTGTATATAAATTGTTCAAATAACACATTTGATTCCCTCCTCAACTCTTTCCTGAGACAAATATCACTCAGAATCTTCCTGTCTGAATTCCAGAAGAGTTAAACACAGCATCACCTTTCAGAAAATTCTTTCATCTAAATGGAGTATCTAAAATGTCTTCTATTTAACTTTTTGGTTCTCACCAGAGTAATACTTTAAGATTACTATATAAATAAACAAGCTGAAAACTAGATGTGCCAGTGACAGCTTTAATAATCCAATCCTTTTTAAATTGTGTAATGAACTTTTTTTTTAATTTTTTTTCCTTTTTTTAAGACAAGGTCTTACTCTGTCGCCCAGGCTAGAGTACAGTCGTATGATCTTGGCTCACTGCAACCTCCTCCTCCTGGGTTCAAGTGATTCTTCTGCCTCAGCCTCCCTAGTAGCTGGGATTACAGGGACCTGCCACCGCACCTGGCTAAGTTTTGTATTTTTAGTAGAGACGGAGTTTCACCATGTTGGCCAGGCTGGTCTTGAACTCCTGACCTCAGGTGATCCACCTGCCTCAGCCTCCCAAAGTGCTGGGATTACAGGCTTGAGCCACCGCACCCGGCCTGTAATGAACTATTTTTAAATGTTAGATAAAGATTGTTTTTTGTTTCTGTTTTTGTTTTTCCTATTTCAACAGTCAGGAGTAATGCAGCATCCACAGTATTGCTCTACAATGATGTTTCTTAAGTCTATACTTTGTTCACTGAAAGAAGTGACAATTTTATTTAAATACTTTAGTTCTTTGAGATGGAAAGCGAATACTGCCATCTCTGGGTGCTTGCTATGTGCCAGCTCTGGCACTAAGACGATTAAGATAATTATTTTAGGAGGAATAGAAACTATTTCAGAGCATTTTCATATGAAAATGATTCTAAAGAAAATGTGCTCAGAAATTTTGGAACAAATCCTCGGCCCACAACCTCCCTCCCTGTCTGTGCCTCACAGGCACGTGCAGAATCAGATGAGTTGGGCTCAAACCTCACTTGGGCATGTCACTGAATAGACTTTTTGTTCCTTGTCCTCTGAATATTGAATCCTGAAACTCCTGTGGTAGAAAAAGTTATTAAGCGCCTTGAAAGGTATAGAAATCTATCATTAAATGATAGATTTAGATTTTTAAATTATCTTACTAGTTGTACAAACAGTCAAAATAATTTTCTTGTTAGTAAAAAATGGCGCTTTGTTAAACTTATCCCAAATGATATTTAAATACTTTGCGATACAAAGTTATTAATACCTGAGGAGCTACAGGACATGTGAATGGTTTTTAATCTAATTTCTGTTGCTCTAACCTCTGTACTCATGTTTATAACTCCAGCCTAACATAATACTCTCTTCTGACATCCCAAAGTTCATTATTATTTTATTCCAAAATCTCATAATTTTTTCAAGCTTGCCACAAATATGATCTTAAAGTACATAGATCTGCATTAAATCTTTCTGATAAACCAGGTGTGCCCCTTATTCTTTGACCTTTGTTCAGTCGGTATGAACATACATTCTCTTCTGATTCTAGTGAAGTTGAAATTTTTCCCATACATTTCTTAGTTATTGTATTATAATTTTTATTATTTTTGATAGAGTCTGCTTATTTTCATTATCTTTATATCTGTTGATACAGTAGTAGCACATTATATTTGTTGTCACATTTTATGTATTATGGGTGTCAGTTTTTTGGTCATACTTTATTCACCTATTCCCCGGGTTACAATTTGCCTTTAGTATTTGATTATTTGTTTTAGTTTTAAATTTTAAGTTTTAAATATTTAAACATTCAAAAGTCTTTAACTGATCTACACCCAGAACATTTTCTTAAGCAATTTAATGTGAATGATCATTCAAAGTCGAATTTGTTGAAATATAATAGCAGATATACATCAGGAGTCTCTTTGGAGATCTGAAACTCTCCTGCAAGGGGCTCCTAGGACACAGAGACATTTAAAATCAATAAATTAATTAACAAACAAAATGCTTTCTTTCCTGAGCATAGTCACTGTTCATTTTGATATCTCAAGATAAACATCTTATAATTCCTATGCATTATTCAAACATGGAAAGATAAGTGTCTGCATATATAATCAAATGGTCTGCACTGGATAAAATCCAGACTCATTTCATAAACCAATGTGGAGCAATTTTGATAGCTTTTCACTCATTTTCTCTAATTGGAAAGAAATTTACATATAATCACAGTTGCAGCATGAAATAGGAGAAATCCATTTTAATCATTTAATATTTCATTTTAAAAGCCACATATAAAACTTTAAAAATATCTGTAGCTTTTTAATTTAAAATTACCATTATGTTTCACAAATATTCAAAATATGAATGAAATTATATTGTGGTATGCTATTCAAAATGCCTATTGTGTGTGTGTGCGTGTGCATTCTGATATGTATCATTCTGTCTCTGTCTCTACATTTTCTGGCTGAACTAAAACTCTTTCTTTTCTCAATATATACTTACAATTTATTATTCAACCTTGAAGTTGATATTGTGACCTTTAAGATTATTTATGTAACAAAGACCTCGGAAATAAAATAATACACATTATAAGTAACATTTTTTTTTCTGAGTTTCAAATTGAGCTTTGTTAGCTCAGACTCACCAGTTGTAGATATTATTGATATATTGTGATATATATATACACATATATATACTATAGAAAACATATTTGAAACTAGAATTTAGACTTTCTAGCTTTATGAAAGGAAACATTTGTTTTCTCAATTTTTGTATTGTGGAATTTTTCAGCAGCATGAATGTACATACTCATTACCAGAATTCTGGTTCCTGTATCACGTTGTTGGGTTTATTTTGAGCCTGGTTATCTCCTGATCTGACACCACAAAGTTTCCAGTGGCAGGTCGCATGCCTTATATACAGTTCCTAAGTGGGTGTATTTGAGTGTGCTGGGCACTCAATCAATGTTTAATGAAACCATTACTATCTATATAAATTGATGCAGATATTTTTGAATACCTAAGCATAAATGTTAACTGGATATTTTCCCTTTTGCTGCAAAAAATTTGATGCAGTTTTAAAAATTTGTTTAACAGAGTTTATTCTAGGATCCCCAATGATGGAGAAGCAGCAGCATCTGAAAGCAGCATACATTTGGCACAGTTAACCCTCCTCCATGATGTCAGCCCTGATGACAAAGGAGAAAGCATTGTGTGTGAGTCAGAAGACATTTCTCCAAATAATATTCCTAACTAACCAAAGATCTAGAAGGGGGAACCCCAAAATTATAGCTAAAGTTAGAGTTTCTAAGCACAGTCTGGAAGCTCAGGATGGGAACCGAGGGGCATGCCAGATGGATTACAGTTCTGCTTCTTGTATTGCAGGGATCCAAAAACCTCAGCACTCATTTATAAGCCCAGCCTAACATGAGATTCTCTTCTTACATTCCAAAAGGTCATTATTATTTTATTCCAAAATCTTGTAATTATTTTAGGCTTGCCACAAATATCAGATCTTAAGGTATGTAAATTGTTTTAACACTGTTGTTCTGTGTATAGTTATGTCAATTCTGTCAAAGTTTTACAAGAATAAGATGAACTGCAAATTTAAATATGTACATTTGCAAGGAATATGATGAATATTGGCATTTATAAATGCTGAACCAATTTCTACAAATGACATAGATGAGTACCAATTTTTAGCAAACCAGGAGGGAAAGTGGTATATAAAATAAAGAGGTGGTATTAAGTAACTTTTGGCAGGGAAAGTATGACTATTTTTTTCAGAGCTTTTTAATTGCTTTAGAACTTTGGAGCCAAATTTCAAACTGATTTGCAATGTATATATTATACTACATCTTTTCCTCCCCAAGATATTTAATGTTTCCTCTTCATTTCCCCCTCCCCCCAGCCCCACCACCTAGTTTCACAGCTCTTCATGAACAATATGCATCCTTCAAAGAAAGAAAAGCAATTTGATCCTCTTGGTGGAAATCTGCCCAAGGTTTGGTATTCACCGAACAACTTGGCTCACCTTTCCCTGAGCTGGGAGTCAAGAATGTTTCATTATTTTACCATTAAAACCTTGTGGTTCAAAATTCCTGACATGAAGTAGAGCTACATATTTCTTTCTCTTCAAATAAGCAAGTAAAATAGGCATCTATTTTATCAGAATGTACTTGTTTGTAAATAGAGTAGACTTGTATTGTGGTCCCTCATTGATGACTAATCGCTTAACTTCCATTGTAAGTGGCATTGAATATTATAAATGGTAAATTTTTTTAAAGGTTAACAAAAAGCATACTTCTGTTTTCAGGTCAATTTTTCTTTAATCCATGATTTGGTTTAGATATAGAAGCAGCAGTTTTAGTGTAGAGATGCTCTTAATATAGATGGAGAAACACAGTGTCTCATTAGAATACTAATGTTTGAGAATCCTCACAGTGTTAGCAAAGTTAATGGATGCCCTCAGAACTGAGCCTGCTGGGATGATGGCTCACTGACAGAGGGCTCCGTGGTTTACAAAACTGATAAGTCAACAGTATCAAATATTCACAGAAGGAATACACAAATCCAGCAAGCAATATGATTTCATTTCATTGCAAATCCAGTAAGCAATATGATTTCATTTCATTGCTCAGGAATTGTGTGTTTTCAGGGATGTTAAGCTTTAAAGAAATTAGTTTAATTTGTTTGTAGTACATATTTTGCTAATACACATTCTAATTAAGCCCATGACCTAAATTAATGCACACCTTGTACTTAAGTGATAAAGGAAAACACTCTGAAAATATCTTCTAATCAGTTACATTTTGTTGTGATCCTAGATGTTTTAATCATTATGATTCATTAAAGAAGAAAACTAACTTGATGTTCTGAAGTCATGATGCTCAGTCTAAATTGCTGACCCCATCCAAAGCCTGACATCCATGTGTCAGCCAAGGTAACAATTGTTCCACTAATAAAGTATTTCAGGAGACCTTAAAGGTTAAGGACACTTCGTCTCTAGCATTAGTTAGTATCACTCTAAAACTGCATATAAACCTAAGAAAAAGTAATTCTTTAGAAAACTCAATTGTTAAGTTGAGGCAACTCTAATTTCAATAATCTGAAGGTGTTTTTTTCTAATTTACATATATTAGAAATATATAATATAGTTAAATAAGTGTCTAATATATAAAAATATATATTAGATATACATCATATCTATGAATTTAACTATCTTCAATATGAGTACAAATGATCGCATTTGCTAATGGACAGGGCCCATATTAGGAGAGTAGAAAATAACTAGTTTATATTTTGCAACACATTCCTCAAGTCAGCAGCTGTTAATGAGAGTGAGTTTGGCAAACACAATCTTCATAGAGAAGCTTGCTCTCTTCTATTATCTTTAGCCCATATAGACTTCTAGTCTGGAGTATATTTTGGGAGAAGATGGGGAGCACAGAGGCAGAGATAAAAGAGACACAAAATCATATTTCAATAACGTTGTTGTGTCATTTATTTAAGTCTACCTAGCCTACTACACCTTCTACATGGCCATTTCTGCATGCATGGAGTGTTGGGAATTATTCATCATTTGGTTGAGATATCTAACGATGATTTGTTTACATACAGATTTGCATACTGGGATTCAAGTCACTTTTCTTGCCATCAAGGAATTCAGACTTAATTTGGGATAAAGACAAGCAAAAATATCATCCCATACAAAGTGATAGGTATAATTAGGGGCAAGCACTGAGAGCCAGGTGCACGCATAGGGAGAAAGTCTAGGGAAAGCTGTCTGAAGGTGAAAGCATCAAAGCCAAGTTTGATGGCCAGTTAGAAATTAGCTAGATTAAAAAAAAAAAAAAAAAAGGGAGCTGGGACATTCCAGGCAGTGGAAGTAGCTTGGTATGGGAAGAAAGAAGCAAGAGCTGAAGCTGGAGATAGAAAAGAACCTAAATGATGAAAGGTTTTGTATGCCATTCTAAGGACTTCAGATTTTATCCTGAAGGTGATGGGGAATCTTTGATGAAATTTAATAATCACTTTTGAAATTTCAAAGGATTACTTTAGAGCGATGAATGGAGGCAGGGGAGTGTGTTAGAAAGCTATTGCAGTCCCGCGTACAGAGGATCCGGACCTGAACTGAAGTGGTGGTATAGTGTCGGAGATTAAGAGGAGTGAGCTTCTTTGATAAAGATTAAAGATATAGTTTTGACAGGATTTGAAGTCAAATGGCTCTGAAGATGACCTTTGAACAACAATTGCAGTGGCAGTTGAAAACATAGAAGTAGATCATTTCACCCAGTGAAAGTCTGTAGAATAGAGAGCAAATGAATTGTTTATAAGAATGACATCTCTGATACCTATGATAGCTTTTAAAAAGTCTTTTTTTCTGCTACCTCTACCCATTTTTTTATCACTTAAATAAGTAAACATAATACAAAAAACTAGTAACTATTGGAACTCTAGTAATTGAAAGGTATGTAAATTTATAATCATTGATAATAATGAATATAGTGAATATTAATTGAATTAATATTTAATGAATAGTCACAGGTACTGTGCTAAGCATTTTTACTTATGTTGTTTAACATAATATTCACTATAGACATGTAAATAAGAAATATTATAATCTCATTTTTTTGGATAGTGAAGCAGGGTTAGAGAAATTAAAACTCTTGCCCCTGTTCATACATTCAGTGTATGTTAAAACAGATACAGATCCTTAGTGTGCCTTGTTCATCATTTTTTCTCATCCAGTTGAATGTAAGTGTGATGTGTGTAGTAATAACCACAATGCTGCCCTATTGGTCTCAGAGTCAGCAACCAAACAGCCTTTCTGAAATCTGGATTACTGCCTTGATAAATATCTCAGTTTGGTGAACTCTCTGAGATAATTTTACTTTATGTCATTTTGTTTTCACTAGTACTCTTGTTATTGTTGTCTTATGTGGTTTTCAGAGTGTGTCTCTCTGTGTGTGTACACTAGTACATAAATAGACAAAGTCTTTGTTCTCTTAGATCTTACCTAAACCTAGAGGCAGACTAAGAAAGAGATGTAAGATTATTTGAATCATTAAAAAAAAAAAAATCAAAGTATAATTGAATAGAGAATAAAGCCCTACCGTGGAAAGTGTTATTTAGATATACGAAATACACGTTCTTAAGTAATATTTCTGTGGCTCATCTGAACCAGAAATGTAACTTTTTAGAGTACTGGCTGGTGGGAGGAAGATTTTTTAGAGTATTGGCAGGTGCCAGCGCAGGCGGGATGGAGAAGTGGAGTAAAGGTGCAATGAGTGAGGCCCTCTCACTCTGCCTGATACGTCTCCTTTCCACAGAACGTGAAGGCAACAGGAATTTGGTTCATGAGAATCCTCTCAACAACATATACTGGCTAGACTACAGCATGTTTATTCAGGGCCATATTTTCAGAGTGGTGACTCTATAAAGATGAGCTAAGCACCATGAATTACTTATAGACAGTCATTTTCTCATTTGACTTTTAGAGTGGACCCATCTTAAATTGTAGACAATATGGCACAGTTTATCTAATTTACATAAAAATTCTCCTTGGTGCCCTGAAGGATTGCCTGTGAAATAATTTTTCTGGGACATTAATAGTGCTTAACAGTCTATATCAGTCTGGAGGTTGCCAAAGGCTGAGCAAAGTTTTATTTTACCCATATTGGTGTCTCTTTAATATTATTAAATATATTTTCTATTATCTTCAAAACATCAGAAGAATTCCTGAAGTTACATAAACTCCTTGTACTTTCTCCGTATTTTCATAGCAGAATATGAAACTAATAGTAGTGAAATGAGTCTGTTTTATTTAAACCTTGTGCTCATTAGTAAGTCATAAGGTTAAAAGGGAGGACTAAAATATAGTAATTGTTGGGGAGGAAAGACTTCCTTCTGCCTTCTTAGGTTCTGTGGCTGACCTAAGAACTAAACTAATGTGTAACAGATTAACAGGAGAAAAGCATACAAATGTATTTACGTAATATTTTTACATGTGCGTAGGAGACTTCAGAAGGAAAATGAAGATCCGAAGAAACCGTCAGGCCCAAATGCTTACATACCTTTTACACTAAGAATAACAAATTGTGGGGATGTGACAAGACAAAGCAGCTTGGGCTAGGGGCAATAAATTATGGGAAAGAGATTAGGAAATGTATGGGGGAGACCGATGGAAGTTAAGGGTTATTTTAGTAGGTTTGTTTGAACAAGTCTTTTGTGTGGACTCCCAGCCTCTAGTGATGAGAATATTCTCTTCCTGCTATAGGGAAGGAACATTTCTCCTGGGAAATTTTATGATCTGCTTTTATGTAGAAAGGAGGAGATCAGAGATCCCTTCCTACATCTGTTTTTCAAGTGCATTCAGCTCAAAATGATCAATATGACAAAGTGGCATATTTTGGAATGGCATGTTCTAAAACTCTTCCTAATTTTATTCAATTTTTCAATAATTTTCGAGATGAAGACTATTTCTTCCTATGATTACTTTCATTTTAGTCACCTGAATCATACTTTTTTTGAATGTTATAGGAAAATAATTTAAGGTTGCAAACCTGAAAATAAGAGTTATCTCATCTTCTACTTAGCTTTATTTTTTTCTCAGTAAAGGGCCGTGTTGTCAACCAAATTCATTTTCCAGTACAGAATCAAATTATATTTCCCCATTATTTTTACTGTTATGGTAAAATAAATGTTAGTATCCCTCATCTTATATGCTTTACCCATAATAAAGAACAGACTGTGTGCTTAATAATGGCAGGGACACTGTTCATTATTTTACCACTTGAATTCCTAGTATCTGTCAAACTCCTGACCCACTATTGGCCCTTGAATCTTGACAACTATTTCTTGAATGAATGAATTATATAGCTTGTCACATTTCAGAAAATACTTTAAATTCCTGGTGTTTCATATTCATTCTGCTCCTACTGAAAATTATATGTGCTCTTTGACTTACATACTGTGTATGTCACCAAAGTAAACATATTTGCCAGAAGATACTGTGGACATCAAATCTATTATGGTAGAGAAGTATTTCTTAAGATGAATGCATTGCTTTGTGAGGAATGTTGTGGTCACTACACTTAACGAGTTTTTTCAATCAAATCAAAATACATCTGCAGAGTATCCTAGTAATTTTGGTCTCATTTGTCACTGTGCATTATCTTTTTTTTTTTTTTTTTTTGCAATAGTATCCTGTTGACTCTTTTGAAATAATGCAATTCTTTAGCCAAGGTAGTATAGTACCATATTCTGTCTAAGAGGCCAGGGATTTTCTAGGTCTTTGAAATTTATATTTTTAGCATTTTATCCCTATATGACATGGTATAAGCACATTCTACTGTAAAATTCCAGGAAAATCATGACCCTGGCGATTGAAGATATAACTGGAGACCTATCTTTAAATAACTTCAAAAAAAGAACTCAAACCAGTAGAAAGGCATGTAAAACAGTACATTTTTTAAATCTGAAAACTTACCTTTTGAAATAGTGAAATCAAACATTTTATTTGGGTCTAGTATACAGTTTCACTTAGCTATTGATTATCATTTTAAAAGGCTTAGCATTTCGTTCCCACCAGGCATGTAACTTGATTATTACAAGTGACAGTGATAGAATTTTGTCACCACAGTATTTCCTAGGGAATTGATTTGATGTTATTCTAAAGTCATTTTGTTCATTTGAAGCCATTTTGGGTTACATCTCAGTTCCTGACCAAAACAATGATTATCAAACTGTTAGATGAATTACTACATAAATAAAAGAGATTTTAAAAGGTAGATAAATTGCTATCTAAAAGTTGGACTAATGTATGTGTTTAACAACAGTTCGTTGCTTTGCTAGGATAATATATGCTTATTATTTAAACATACCATTGATGCAGAAAACTAAAATAAAAAATTAGGCTTATCCCAAATTCTACAAGTGAAAATAGCCATTTTAAAAAATATATGAAAATCAATTCAACTATCTCTCTAAACCTATTGATAGATTGAGATTAGAAATCACATCTGTCTAGTAACAATTTCCATGCTCCTTCCAGTATACCTTAATGCCTTAAAGCATAAGATTGAAGGAGAAGTACACTGACTATACATACAGCAATGTTTTAAGAGTGCAAAAAGCATTATGATCAGGAATGAAATTATTAAGAGCCTGGATAATCCTCTTTGAAACTGTTGGGAGACAATTTTATTTGGGTCTCTTGTCTTTCTGCGTACGTTGAGAGGAGAGACACTGACAGCAAGTAAAGAACTTAACACTTAGGATTGTCTTGGAGATGCGGGCTCTTTTTTGGTTCCATATGAACTTTAAAGCAGTTTTTTCCAATTCTGTGAAGAAGCTCATTGGTTGCTTGATGGGGATGGCATTGAATCTATAAATTACCTTGGGCAGTATGGCCATTTTCATGATATTGATTCTTCCTATCCATGAGCATGGTATGTTCTTCCATTTGTTTGTGTCCTCTTTGATTTCACTGAGCAGTGGTTTGTAGTTCTCCTTGAAGAGGTCCTTTACATCCCTTGTAAGTTGGATTCCTAGGTATTTTATTCTCTTTGAAGCAATTGTGAATGGAAGTTCATTCCTGATTTGGCTCTCTGTTTGACTGTCACTGGTGTATAAGAATGCTTGTGATTTTTGCACATTAATTTTGTATCCTGAGACTTTGCTGAAGTTGCTGATCAGCTTAAGGAGATTTTGGGCTGAGACGATGGGGTTTTCTAAATATACAATCATGTCGTCTGCAAACAGGGACAATTTGACTTCTTCTTTTCCTAACTGAATCCCCTTGATTTCTTTCTCTTGCCTGATTGCCCTAGCCAGAACTTCCAACCCTATGTTGAATAGGAGTGGTGAGAGAGGGCATCCCTGTCTTGTGCCAGTTTTCAAAGGGAATTTTTCCAGTTTTTGCCCATTCAGTATGATATTGGCTGTGGGTTTGTCATAAATAGCTCTTATTATTTTGAGGTACGTTCCATCAATACCGAATTTATTGAGCGTTTTTAGCATGAAGGGCTGTTGAATTTTGTCAAAAGCCTTTTCTGCATCTATTGAGATAATGATGTGGTTCTTGTCCTTGGTTCTGTTTATATGCTGGATTATGTTTATTGATTTGCGAATGTTGAACCAGCCTTGCATCCCAGGGATGAAGCCCACTTGATCATGGTGGATAAGCTTTTTGATGTGCTGCTGAATCCGGTTTGCCAGTATTTTATTGAGGATTTTTGCATCGATGTTCATCAGGGATATTGGTCTAAAATTCTCTTTTTTTGTTGTGTCTCTGCCAGGCTTTGGTATCAGGATGATGTTGGCCTCATAAAATGAGTTAGGGAGGATTCCCTCTTTTTCTATTGATTGGAATAGTTTCAGAAGGAATGGTACCAGCTCCTCCTTGTACCTCTGGTAGAATTCAGCTGTGAATCCATCTGGTCCTGGACTTTTTTTGGTTGGTAGGCTATTAATTATTGCCTCAATTTCAGAGCCTACTATTGGTCTATTCAGGGATTCAACTTCTTCCTGGTTTAGTCTTGGAAGAGTGTAAGTGTCCAGGAAATTATCCATTTCTTCTAGATTTTCCAGTTTATTTGTGTAGAGGTGTTTATAGTATTCTCTGATGGTAGTTTGTATTTCTGTGGGGTCGGTGGTGATATCCCCTTTATCATTTTATGCAGCCATAAAAAAGGATGAGTTTGTGTCCTTTGTAGGGACATGGATGCAGCTGGAAACCATCATTCTTAGCAAACTATCACAAGAACAGAAAACCAAACACCGCATGTTCTCACTCGTAGGTGGGAACTGAACAATGAGATCACTTGGACTCGGGAAGGGGAACATCACACACCGGGGCCTATCATGGGGAGGGGGGAGGGGGGAGGGATTGCATTGGGAGTTATACCTGATGTAAATGACGAGTTGATGGGTGCAGCACACCAACATGGCACAAGTATACATATGTAGCAAACCTGCACGTTGTGCACATGTACCCTACAACTTGAAGTTTAATAATAATAAATAAATTAAAAAAAAAAAAACAACTCACAACTTCACAAAAAAAAAAAAAAAAAGAACTTAACACAGCTCTGAACACACAGTATGCATTCAATAACTGTCTGCTATTATTAATACAGGTATATAGTAAAATTTCAAAAAGTAGTGTATATGCCAGTAAAGATTTTTAAAAGTCAGGTCCATAAATCAGTCTACTAGTACAAATCTTGACAACAATTTGTAGATTGTCCAGTAAGAGAGAAATATTTTCCACTGGAACAAATCCTAGAATTCCTAGATTTTAGCAGAAAAGAGCAATTGAAAAAAGAGATCAAGATATGCACTGACAGCTCATCATGAGATATTAGCTGTTTCTGAATTCTATTTTTTTTCTTAATGCATGCACAATCTCATCACTATTCTTTCTCACTCAAAAGACTGAACTTTCTCTGCTTAAATTTACTAAAGCCTTAATCCTTCTGTGTGTGTTTGTGAGAGAGAGAGTGTGTGTGTGTTTTACAAAAGGTGCCCTTTTCTTAAATAGTTGTTATAATGTTGAAGTGAGGGCCATATGGCCTCCCAATTTTTGGATGACATTGACAAGTGCAATGCAATTTGCAAACAAAATGACATACATCTTGGAGCAATTAAGCTAATTCTTTTTTAATGACTAAGAACTCTATGCCCAAATTCCAGACCATTCTCCAACATTGATCAATAACAAGTACAAATAGTTAAACAATATGCAATAAAGACAAAAGATAAGAAGTGCAATTTTAAATTGTATTCTAAGAAAACAGATCATAATCAAGTCTTCATTTAAAAAACTAAAATGTTTTCAGCCTTGTAAGGGTAATGAATGGTAATGTTTAAATAAACTGTAGCAAATTCTATTATGGATGTTTTAAAAAATGAGGTATTTAAGCATCCAGTGACATGGAAACGTTTCTAGGATATAGCAAGTTTTAAAAAGCAGATAAGAGAGTAATTACATAAATTGTCAAATGTGAAAGAAAGGTCTGAATGTGTGGGTTTTAAGTATTTCTGCCTTGAATGACTTTGTAACTGTAGAGATTACATATGCAATTTCAAAATCAAGGTAGAGTATGTCTAGTTTTGGGTCTCTCTTTTTAAAATTTTTTTTTTCCTTAGAAAATGAAGAACTCTTTTATTCTGTGTGTACGGGGTTTGTTTGTTTGTTTGTTTTTAAATAAGCCTGGAAATGTTTTCTTCTATTCTGTCTTTGATTTTTCACTTCCTCCACAGAGCATGGTGGGCAGTGAGAAAGCAGGAATGAATAACACAAATACGTTTTGAGTTTTACTGTAATAATTGCTAACATTTATTGAGGGTCCTCTGCATGTCGGATTGGTGTAAGTAAAACATCATGCCCTCACATGGAAGGTATTATATGCATTTTAGAAATCAGAAAGTTGAGCCACAGAAAGGGCCAGTAACTTGCTCCAGGTGCCCCAGCTTGGAAGAAGCAGAGCCAGAATTTGAACCTAGGTGTTTTGACTTACGTCCATACTAAATAATTAAGCATTTACTTGAGAACTTATCTGTAGTTACTGCATGTGATCTTGTACCTTTCATAGGATCACTGCATGTGGGGTCTCTATTTCCTATCCTCTGAATTTTCATCTGTTCTCTTATTTACTTTTGTATAGGAGGGTACCTTTTTCTTTTCAAGTTCAGAGGGACTAGATCAATTTACCATTCACATTACTGAGTCAGGTTTTCAAATTATCAATTCTGCTTGCTATTTTCTTCATTGTATATTTAAAATCTGTTACTTTTGTTCTTGTTGAAGATTTTTCTTATCTCAACAGCCTCAAATTTACTTTCATCCTGTTGTCTTTTAACCTTATAATTAGGCTCCATTTTGATGTAGTAAATTATACTTAGTTATAGTATAATTTTGTACATTTTGATGTAGTACATTTTGATGTAGAAAATTATACTTAGTACATATGGGGATGAATTGAGTATATCCCTGGTGGAGTAACTAGGAATACCTCTCTCTCTCTCTCTCTCTCTCTCTGAATGTTAGAAAGCAATATGGTCTTACAAAAGAGAAAGACATAATATGAAATCAACAAGAAACCACGCACACATAAAAACTTATTTACACCTTAGAGCAAAGAGAAACCTACCTTGTACATTTAGGGGTTAGCACCAGTTACCCAGAATTCTAAATTACCTTTGTTCTCCAGATCTCTGGTGTTTCTTATGATTTTATTTAGGAACTCCACCACCTACAACCATGTTCAAATGTGACAACCTCTCATATATTAGATATTTCTTGTGCTTCGAGTATCCAGAAGCAGATACCTGAAGTCAATGTAGTTGAAGAAATAAAATTGTTCTTTGCATTTTTGTCAGCAATTTTGACTGGAGTCAAATTAAATTGTGATGGACAAACTGGGTCTATTGCATTCTATAATTATTGCTGTCAGGATACTTTCAACTACAGATAGAATTGTTTCTGCATGTATCATTCTCTGTTCCTCCTTATGTATTTGTCAGTGCAGCTGTGATTCATTTATTTTACAATACTACAGCTAATCGTGTATGGGCTATTTGATCAAAAACAACATTTTAACAAGACCAAAATAGCCAAGGCAGGGGAAAATGTGGTTATATAACAATGTTAGAACTTTTTTTGGAAGCAACATTGAAAAAGATTATTCATTTGTGTAGCTCTGAAAGCCAAATAATAATTATGGTGGCATTGTTCTGTTGTCCATATTGTCCAAATCTGGAACGGTAAACCAGAAAGAGAAAAGAGAATTATCCCTCATTATCTTGTTTGATTTGGCCCCTTAGATGGTCAATATTGCTAAATTGCCCTTTGGTGGGAAGAAATTAGATTGTATTGCATGCCACTAAAGGTCTCTTTTCATGGCTGGATGTTTTTGAATTCATGAGGCTCGGAATGCCATACTAAAGTAAAGATAATTATGAATGCAATGAATGCAATTATTAGTAATTTAGGCCATCAACATAACATACAAATGGATCATTCACTCTGAAATTTGCAAGATACTTATAAACACTGAAAAAAAAGAAAAAAAAAAAAACCTCCAGGAGCTAAAGTAAAATTGTTTGAGAAAGTGAGAGTTAACATCTATACTCCTCATATTAACCTTTGTGCCAAATATGTTTAAACTATGATAATTGTCCTTTTTTATGCCTTTGTATGGGACCATCAAATCTGGGTATACACTTTGAATGATAATCCTGTATCTTATGCCCAGTGTTATGTGACTAAAAATAGTATGAAGTCAGCATAGCTGGGTATATAGATAAATTAAACAAATTTTTCTTGTACAAGTTTTACCATCTTCTAAAAATACTGATTTGATTTGATAAAATAAACACTTTGTTGAAGTAGCAGCCATTTTGGTCCTACAAAGCAGGTTTTTCCATTCACCTTCTCTATAACAACACATTCCATTTACTTTGGGGAAGTATTTCTTCCTTAATTTTGTAGTCTTGATAGTGCCCCCATCGCAGTGCCCTTCCTGCTGGTCATGGGATTGATCTTGTGCCCCCAGCTGGGCCAGCTATAATTTCCGAATCTGCAAGGACACAGTGATGGACGTCAGGCTAAGCATAAAGCCCACATAGTGATTGAGACCAGTTAGATTCCTCTCTGATACATTTCTGAGTGGCTGATGGTGAAATGGTATTCACTCGACCTTATTCAATGATGAACAAAAGTGACCTTAAGTCAGGAGAGCCTATTCCCTGGAACATGGATAGAGACAAACAACTGGTCAGTGGTAGAGTTGTGGGGAGACCGTGAGGAAGAGCAAGGCATTTCTTTCTGCCTAAATTATTGAGTCCTGAGGCTAGCCAACATCTTTAGACATCCTTACTTCAAAAACTAATAAATCCCTTTTATTATTTAAATTTTTTCCAATTGTATTACTGTTACAATTTACTGAAAAATGTAACTCATTACTGAAAATAACCTAATTTAAAAATTGATGTTTTCGCAGAAATGAAAATGAAATATTTATTTTGACATCTGATAATATTTCTTATGTTGCTGAAGTAATTTGTGGAATTTAATATTCAATCCCCTTGGCAATATGGGCATATCCTATAGAGAGATACAGAGCTAGCAGAAAATGTAGTGGTAACTAATGTTAACTATGCATTCTAAGCGTGAGAGGTGCAATAGGAGTATACAAATAATTATGCTATGATGTTAGTATATTCGTGTATGAAAAATTTTACAATACTTCACAGAGTGGGCTGCATCATGTTGAAGATACAGGTAAACCAAGCACAGTAAGCTCACCAATAAAATGCAAATAATATTGACGTTCAACAAAAACAGGTCTAGGAGAGTGAAAGTCACTAACATTTATTGAATACCACCTAGGTGTTTTCACATATGTTATATAGTTTTATCCTCACATGAACCCTGTGAGGTAGACATTATTATCCTCATTTTGAAGAAAATAAGTTGCTGTGAAGACAAGTAATTTTGCCCGGGGTCATAGCTTCATATTCCACACCACATGGTCTCTGGTAACAACCAACTAATTGGTAAGTTTTCAGGTGTTTAATTTAGAGAAATTTTAGACTTTGTGCAGAATATACTATTAATTGAGAAAATAAAGGGGGTTTTGTTTGAAAAGACAGTACAAAATGTCTATAAAGAATTATGCAATTTCTGTTTAGAAAGGAAGAATCTGAGAATTTTTTAAAGGAAACCTATTGATTTTTGAATACACAAAAATAAATTTTTTGGCTCAAAAATAAGATATCACATTCAAAAACAGGTGTATTTAAAATAATTTAGGGCAAACGGTTAATATAATGGATATACAAATATCTCATATAAATCAGTAAAAAGATGAATAATTCAGTGGCAAAACGAACAAAAGACATGACTACGCAATTCAAAAACTAGTACACTAAACACACATAAAACCAAGTTACCTAAGTAGTTACTGAAATGCATATTAAAATAATGGTATTTTCTTCACATGCCAAAATGGAAAATAGTTTTTAAGTAACAATATTTCACCCAACTACTCATAAATAGTAAGTGTGGAGAAACAGCTTTGTAACACTGCTACTGGAAGTATAAATTAGTGCTATCCTTGTATAGTGTAGTTTGTGTAATGTGTATCAAACTAAAATATGCTACATTCTTTGACAGAGCAATTTTAACCAATAGATTAATCAATGATAATATAATAGTTAATGTCATGGGAAACATTCAGACTTTATTCGCATGTGTGAACAAGCAAGATAGCAAACTCTAGTGGATCTTGTTATTATTTGTATAAATTTATGGGGTACAAGTCTAATTTTGTTACATGCATAGATTGCATAGTGTGAAGTCAAGGCTTTTAGTGTATACATTACCCAAATAACACATGTTGTACCCATTAAATAATTTCTCACCATTCACCCCCTTTACACCCCCTCACCCTTTCTAGTCTGTGCTGTACTGTGCTAGTCCTCAGTGGCCAACAGAACAAAGAGAAACTAATTGTTGTCTGAGAGTCAGACAACTACATATATATACAAATGTAAAGAAAACATATTAAACAAAACGTGGAATTAACCAGTATTTGTTATGCATATTTCTGAGTAGTTAAAGTGCATGGATCATTTACTGTAACGTCAATTGTAGAATTTGTAATCTGAGTGACATTCCTAGTTGTCATCATAATTAAACAATGAGCATTCTGATACTCCGTTTTGTTAGTAGCCAATCCCTAAGGGCCTGATTACCCTAGAAGCAAAAAGTGGGAAGTCAATGGGTGTTATGAGATGAATTCTGTCTCCCAAAAATCCATATGTTGAAGCCTGAACCCCTAGTGGCTCAGCTAATGACTTTACTTGGACATAGGGCCTTTAATGAGATCATTGAATTAAAATGAGGCTGTTAGGGTAGGGTTTAATCCAATCTGACTGCTGTTCTGAAGAAGAAATTTGGACACACAGGGAGACACCAGGGATGCATACACAAACACGGAGGAAAGATCTTGTCAGGGCACAGCAAACTGGCAGCCGCCTGCAAGCCAAGGACAGAGAAGAGACCTCGGGAAGAAGCAAATCTGCTGGCACCTTGATCTTGGGCCTCCAGCCTCTAGAACTCTGAGAAAACAAATTTTTGTTCTTGAAGCCAACCAGGCTGTGTTATTTTGTTATGGCAGCCTGAACAAACTCACACAGTTAGACTTTCTTGAATGGCTCACCACATGCCTGGCCACCTCCAGAGAACATATGCATGGAAAGTACCCAAGTCTAGGGATAGTTTGAATTTTCTTCTTTCTGTTTTTCTTCATTATAGACAAATATTTCTATAATTCTAATGGGTTTTAGGTACATTCTGAAAAACACCATTTTAAAACAAAACAAAACAAAATAGCCTGCCAGTTTAAAAAGTTGAGGCTCAGCTAATATTTCCTTATGTCACACAAAAGTTCCTTTGCTTAATAAATCATAAAGTGCAATCCAACAATATCCATGCTATAATAAAATATGTCGGAATAAAAAATGAGAAATTAAGCCACGTTTTCATATGCTTTATCTAATTGTGGTGGTATTCCACATATTTAGATATATTCACATATTTGACTTTTCCAAATGTAATGAAAATAGCTATGATTTGGACATCAGCTCTTGCTTTATCATTTACATTTGTAATGGTTCTTCTACATATTCCTAGTCTTATAATAATGATAACTGGTACCTTTCAAAACACATGGCCACTACAAGCTTTTTTTGAAATATCTTCAATGTATATATAAATCGAGGAACCAAATGTTGAGAGACTAATAAGGGGTTCAGAAAAGGATTGAAAGTAAGAATGATTCCAGTGGAAATACAGCTGTGGAGGAACATGGATCATTAGAAGAACCAGCAATGACAGAAGCGATAAAGAAACACAATGTGAAAGAGAAGGATCAAATTCAGGATACAGAAGAATAAACTTGGTTTGGGGGAAACAAACCAAGATTTATGTGGCTTTTGATCAAATGTCAAAGTACAGGATACAGACAATAAGTAAGTGAACCCACAAGCGACTGAAATATTTTAGTTTATTCCCAGCTGACATTCCCAATGACATTTCCTCACATGTGATTGGAAAGAAAAACCAATGAAAAATGAAAATAACTTTATAAATCACTTTGCCCTTCACCAATCAGCATCTAATCTTGCTATGCCTGTGTGGTAAAAAAATAATGCTTTAAAGCACAAAGCTCTTGGAACTGTAGAAAGACTGGAGAAAGGATTTTTTTTTTTTTTTTAAGAAAACTTTTCATCCTAAATGGATTTGAAATATTGTGTTACCCAGGCACATACTGAAATAGTTACTTCACATGGAATTGTGTTTGGATCATACATCTATGCCTTTAGTGGTAAATGAACTGGCTACATTAGCAATGGTAATAAAACAATAATAATTATTATTATGACTGCAACCATTTATTAGGCATTTTTATGTGTTCTGTACATTAAATAAAATTATAAAATCAACTCAATAATATATAAATTTACAGATGGGGAAATCAAGTCTCCAGTAGTTCAAATTCTTTGCTTAGTCTGAGATCTGGCAAGTGGTACAAATAGGATTTGAACTCAAGTTTGTGTGACTCACAGCACCAGTGCTTAATTTGTATGTCTCATGTAACCTCCATATCACTACTCTTTCTTGATCACTGAATGCCTGATATCCTGGACTTCATTCTGTTCCCTGAAAATACTGATTTTATTCCCATCTCAAGCTTTTTCATGTACTGTTTCCTGTGCTCCGAAAGTTCCTACTCAAGTTTTGTTTTTGACTTGCTCCTTTTGTTTCTTAGATCTGAACCTAGATATTGCCTTCTCAGGGGGCTTTCCTGAGCACCTCATTTAAAGTTATCCAGTCTCTACCACAGTAAACAGTTTTCTTCGTGACACGTATCATTGACAGTTTCTTATTTTTTATTTGTGTATATAGTTATTGATCCCCACTTCTCTCACCAAGGATATGAGTTCTATCCTCTGAGACAACCTCTACCATTTAATAGGTAGGCGCTCGGTAGATATTTAAAGAAAGAATGAATGAATATCATTTAACCCATAGGAGAGGTATTTACAGAAGGCATCATTATCCTTAACTTTTTTTACATTTTGAACATTTCTGAAATGTATAAAAGTAAAATATCTTTCCAGTGCCTACTGGGTTAATATGTGGCACAGCTGATATTCAAAACCAGGTCAGTCTTATTCCAAAACCCCTGCTTTTAACTGGAAAAGCACACTGACTCCAGAAAGTGTCAGTTCCAAGAATCACTAGCCTATGTGACTACCTAAGGCATCTCTTTCAAGAATGTCTTTAATATAGAAGAAATGCCCTTCAAAGAAAAATGAATCTCAGATTACCCGAAAGTTGTATCAGCTCAGAGACACAAGACAGAGAAAAGGACAGGAAATCATTAGTTACCCTTTAGATTTAAAGTTTTACATCCAAAGGCAAACATACATAAAACTCATAGAGAAGAAAACTACTGTTGCTTAATTTTAGAAAAGTCAAAATATGTGTTCTAGCTAAATTTCAGAAGTTATAGTCTAATGCTAAACTATTATTGATATTTTTCTATTTGATTATTTGGAGGACAATTTACATTTTGAAACTTTGAAGAGAATATTTTCAAAACTTTTATATAAGCTAGAATTAAATTAAAAGATAATGCTAGCAAAACCAAAAAATAATCAATTCATGAATGTATATATCCAGATCTGTGTCTATATCTGTATCTAACACCAGCATGCATTTTCAGGAAGGAGAGTCAGAAGGAAAGAAAATAAAAATTTTCCATAAACCAGTTCCATAGGAAAGCAATCTTTGTCAAGTTAGAAAACTGAAGTTGTTTAAATTCCAACAACTGAAAAAGAGTATAAGATTATTTGCAGATTGGTATATTGCTTCCAGAAGGAAATATGTATGATGTTAAAAATGACTGTTGGGTCCATTTTCTGCAGGCCTGGCAATCTGTCTCCCCAGATGGGAGCGCAGTCATTCAAACCTTCCTACATTAGTTGTGCTTTCCATCTGTCTCCATCTCAGTCTACAATAGGATTATTTTACTTATGTTTAAGACAACTCAAATTTATATTGTAAAGTTTTGTACATATGTCCAGGAGTTCCCACAGTTACATGGTAAATGTGTAAAAAATTTGGTCTTCCTAAGGGAGGCATTCAAATTTGAAAGAGAAGTTTAAGAGATATTTATCTAAAATCACCAAATATGGTCTTTAGAATAGTCTAGCCTTTCTTTTTTCTCTCTCTAATTATAATATTCAGGATTATTTTTCTTAAGTTTATGTAAAAGTAGTCATACTAAAGCAAATGGAAAGATAATCTACAAAATAAACTGTTGTAAAGGGAAATAAGTTTTGGATATTTTCATTAAATTTATTCATGGTTATTTTATTCTTTACATTTCCTGATTATATCACAAAACTATAATTAATAGAATCATATTGTGTGTGTAATTACAACAAAGGGATATAGCATGTGGTGTGGTCCCAGGTACAATTTTAAATACTTTCCATGAATTCCAACAAAATAATATGC
Organism: Chlorocebus sabaeus; assembly: GCF_047675955.1. Lineage (NCBI taxonomy): Eukaryota > Metazoa > Chordata > Mammalia > Primates > Cercopithecidae > Chlorocebus > Chlorocebus sabaeus. Next base: position 71,418,659 of record NC_132910.1, read on the forward strand.
TTAGTATTCCTGTTTTAGTGGAGTAAACTGAGGCAGAGAAATGTTGGGAAATTTGCACAAAGCCCTATAGTTAAAAGGATCTAGCCCAAGCTATCTGGCTCCAGAGGCCAAGCCCTAAGCCTCTAAACTGTCCTGATTTATTGTCAGATACGTTTATTTACACTGTTATCACCTAAAGAAGAATGTTTATTGCTGAAGTGCTAGGGAAATGAATAATTACTTCAGTATCAAACTGTTCCACATAAATAAATGTTCCCGTTACATTAACGTATTCCATAAAGTAACCAACACTTTTGATGAATATTTATTCGCAAAGAAATTGCATACTTTCCTGACTCCTTTGCCAGAGTTCATTAATTAGAAGTTTTTTACAAAGATTCTAAAACAGCACTAGGAACGTTTTTGATGTTTAAATGTTGTTTTCTAGGTAATGGATTCAGAACTTTTGGAGTATATAAAGTTGTTTACGTACCCTTATGAAACACTATTATTTTCTTTTTAGGTTTTTATCTCCTTTTGGATAGTTTTCTGCATTTCTTATTGTAGACATGATTTCACATGTTATTTATGCCTATGTTTTATATTTTAATTACAGAATATTTCCTACTCCTCCTAATTTGCTACTCCAACTCATTTTTGGACTACTGGAAAAATCTATAACTGTGCTTGTAGCAATTGGACAGTAAGAGCAAAGAAACTCTTAGTGAGAACATGATTTGTTTTCCTTTGGGTTAACTGCTCAAAATTTAATGTTTGTCCTTTTGACATTAGGCCTAGAGGACAGTCATAATTCACTCTTAATTAACTTTATAGCTGAAAGTAGGAGACACCTTCTTCCTGAAACTTTCTTTAACTGTAGGATCACCCTCAAATTCTTCCCCCTTTTCTCTTTCAAGTTTGGCTCTTTTCCCTGAGGCTGCCTACATACGGACATTCCCACAAGATCCTGTCCTTAGTGCCCCTTATGTTTGCCATTTCCAATATTTTCCTTCACTATATTCTCCTATTCCTGTGGCCAAAACTGTGACTTTTCTCTCTGTCCCTTCATCTCTGAAATTAAGGCTTTAATTTCCAACTGCTAAATTTCTGGATGAGATTTCAAAGGAAACAGTTTTTAAAATAAGTGAATCATTTTCTTCCATAAGCCAAATGTGTTCCCACTTGTTGCGGAGTAATGCAAGGAGCTTCCAATCTGGATTTAGAAGCCTTGGGTTTGAGTTTCAGCTCTGCAATTTATTATCTATGTGAACTTTACCAGGATGTATAATCTCTGCATTCCTTGGTTCTCTCTCCTGCAAATAGGTAAAATAATACCAAATTATAAGGGTGAGTGAAGGGAAGGGACATTCCCTCTTAGACTCCAGCTATAGTTATCCAGCCACATGGCAACAACTGAGCTCCCATCCATCTGTTCTCAGTTCTGATGCAAGCAGGTGCTTCCTTCTCAGTCTTACCTCATGGTTTCTCTAACTTGGCTACATCTCGACCTCATCTTTCTCAACTCCAGGAAACATAGATTATCTTAGAAACGTTTTTCTAAACACATCTGTAGCCATTTTCATACAATTGCCCCTGCATCCTATGATGCCTGGGACACTCTGGGGAGCTTGTAGCTTTCCTGAAGATTATCCAGGGAAAAGAGGGCACCTAGAATCTTTCTTCTTTTATACCCTCAAACCTATACGATGTTCTATTGGCTTGGAAGCTAGAGAAAAATTGAACACTGGGCCCTTTTGAAGAACTCTCCATCATTTAAACCTCTCACTTCCCCTCTGATTCATCCCTCTATCTCCAACCTGTCTAGTATCCCTGAGTAAGGAAAATCAGCTCAGATGGTCCAAATCCTTCCAAGTATTTTATTGAAACTAGAAAGCCAAGTATTTTAATCTTTTTCCTGACTAATTCTGGTATGTCAACCATCAGCTGAGATAATAAGATTTTTTGCTCTATTTTGAATGGGAAAGGCTCACATAGCTTGAGAAGAAGAAGATGAAGAAGGAGAAGGAGAAGGAGAAGGGCAACAACATTGCAGGCACAAAAAGCACGATTAACCAGCATATCTCAATATCATCTTGCTACAAATAGTAAAAGGATGAGTCTAACCAATGGTAGCAGGGACATTCTCAGCACAAGAAACAGGTATTTGCCTCACATTGTAAGTTTAATAATTTTAATAAAGAAATGGCCCTGATTTCTTGGTGTCTTAATTTTAGACCTGTGGGAAGTTTCTTCTTTCTCTTCCAGACTTCATTTATTTAACTAGTCTTTTCTAGTCTTTTCGCTACTCTTTTTTTTAAACTATGCCTTTGCTTCACACAGATTGACCCTTCCCTGTCTTGAGGTATTGAGATCAATGTTCTGGGAGACAAGTGACTCAAATGGCAAGGAAAAGAGCAAAGTCTTCGATGAGCAAATAAGCCTGGGAAAGCCAACATAGTAAGCACCTCAGCTTACAATGGGGCTATGTTCCAATAAACCCATAGTAAGTTGCACATACTATAAGACAAAACTGCAGTTAATACACCTAACCTATCAAACGTCGTAGCTTAGCCTATCCTACCTTAAACATGTTCAGGACACTTATAATAGCCTACAGTTGGGCAAACTCACCTAACACAGAGCCTATTTTATAAGAAATTGTTGAATATCTCATGTAACATATTTAATACTGTACTGAAAGTGACCAACAAGATGGTTGTGTGGGCTCTCACCATTAACATACACCATTGAAAGATCACTGCGACTGAAGGATGTGAAGCATTTAACCAAAATTAATTGCTGGTTGCTTGGAAAGCTGCAGAGGCCAAGTCCTCAATATCTCTTCTGATGAGGCTTGAGAATAACTGGTATAGAAGGCACTGGGCATCAACACTTGATGGTTTAGCAGGCATATTGTTCTGCAGGAAGATATCAAGTATGGGTTATTTACCCTCCTGATCATGTGGCTGACTGGGAGCTGTGGCTCTCTGCAGCTGCCTGACACCATGAAAGAGTATCGTACCACATATTGCTAGCCTGGGAAAAGATGAAAATTCAAAATTGGATATACACTTCCTGCTGCATGCCTGTCATTTTTGCATCATCATAATCAGACTACCTTAAGTCAGAAACCATCCATACGTATTACACACCTTTCTCTAGACCTACTCCCCTGCATGTTAGCTTAACAAAGATTCTGAAAATATGTGCAAAAAAGAAACCTGTTTAAATTTTACCAACTGTTTTACAAACATCTATTGACAGTCTGCATTTTAAGTAAGAAATGTATATGCTCTTTTGGACAAAGTTGCTCTAGTGGAGAGAGAGGAGTTCTATATATTTTTCTAGTTTCTTAAACTGATACACTTTACAATTGAAAGTAATTTTAGGGGACTCTGGCAATGGGTAATAGAGCTTTCCACACTTCCAATGGTGAGGCCTCTATTTTGACAAAAAAAAAAAAAAAAAAAAAAAAAAAGAAAAAAGACATCTTATAGAGGCACTTTATATCAGTTAGGGGCTTAGGAACCAATACTTTCAAAAAACAAAGTGCATTTTTTTCTTATCTCTCTGTGGGAAAATATATAGATATTTTGGATAAAAGATAGAGGGAGACAAGCTCATGGAAAAAAAATCCTTAAATAATGCATAAACTTCAAAGTCTGTTTGAGTTTTATTCAATTCTTTTGTCTCGGGAGGCTTACAATTTAGCTAATGTTTCTCTCTCTCCCAGTTCATATCGCATCAATCTGCCCTTTGACAAGAGACTTGCCATTTAGTCTTTCCATAGTCAACATGTGATATTTTTCCTGAAGAACTGGGGAAACTTAGATTTTGAGTAAAACCACAGTGAGGCCATTCTTTGCTTTATTGAGAGCTTGACTCCTTCTATACCTAAAGTTTAAAGTATCTGCATATCTTGGACATAGACAAACTGAAATAAAAATTTAAAACTAGACTGTCCTTGGTGCTAGGAAATTCAGTTGGAACGTGTGTGTGTGTGTGTGCACGCGCGTGTGCGTGTATGTGTGTGTTTAATCTAATAATTATCTTATGTCAACCATATGTCCTTATTAAATGCAGATTGAAGTTTGGGAAGTCTCCATTTCCTTATTATTCTCTATACTCAGAGTAAAATGTAAGGAGATAGAGAAATGCAAGAGTCATTGGTCGCTGAAGTAAAAGCACTTTAAATGTTACAGCTGAAATTAAATGTGAAGTTTCTATTAAATGTGTTTCCAGGGGTTTGAAACTAGTAGAACACAGTTTACAGAATATCAAATGCTCTAAACCTGGCAAGATAATTTGCAAATTGACATAGAAAAAAAGCAGGGAAGATCAAACCAGAAAAATAATGAGACTCAGCAGCAAACACAATATTGTGTTTGACATTACATGCGTGTTGGCTTATAAAAGGGTTGCTAGCCATCAGTGAATGGGATGGTGTGGGACTGCCAGGGAGGGGAATAAATGCTGTCCAGCAGGTGTTTGATTTAGGCCTTGGCCTTCATTACTTAAGCACACAGGGAACCCAGAGTATGAAATAAAAAGCAAGATGCTGAAGGTTTTGCTGCATGCCCTTAGTTTTCCTGGCAGACATCTGGCCAGAAATCCTGGGATTTTATTGGAAAGGCTCCTAAATTAGAGGTCTACTAATTTTTTTTTTTTTTTTTTTTTGACAAATGCTGCTCAAATAATCCTGTTTGTCTTAGCAAAAATTGATTAAATTCTTAAATATACATTGCTGCCTTGTTAACATTTTTCTTTGACTTTTCCTAATTGAGTCTGTTTATACTGTTGTATATACTTATACAAAATTAGAATATTATTTTGTATCAGTTACTTCTCACTTTGTCCTTTAAACCTTTATTCTTTCCAAACATCCGTTTTGCTGTAGATCATTATTCTTAACAAGTTATCTTTCTTATAACTTTTTTTCAATTTAAAAATTCTATTTAGTGAGACTTATTCTGTGTCATTCTGTTAAAAACCACACACACAGATCTATTTTAATCTTTGAAACATTACAAAAAAGAGGTATTATTATACCTATTTTAAGATAAAGAAATGAAGGCACAGAGGGCTTAAGTAACTTAGCTGAATTTACACAAGTTGGTAATTTCTATTCATACGTAGGTCTGACTACTTTCAGAATCTGCATTTTATATCTAGGTAATAATGTTCATCTCTCCTCATAGCCTATTTTATATTTGTATACTTCCTGCTTATTGCTTTGTTTTTAGCTGATATCTGTTAGTTTTTGCCAATACTAAAAATATTAAAATATTAAAAACTTTTGATATATTCAAGCTCAAACTTGCTTTTTAGCTTAGTTCTTGAATGTAGTTCCTGAATAAGCCAGTAGCTTTTTCTATTTTCTGATGAAAACATAAAGAGAGAGAGGGGATTTCTGTAGCGATTTTTTAGGTATAATTTTAGGAAACTACCAAAGGACCCAAACATCCTAACAAAATGTCCAGATGTTGCTGTTTGTGGTATTTGCTCTTTGAGTATTACGTGGCAGAGAGCTACTAATTATTAAGTAATGCATTGAAATAAATGTTCCTTTAATTACAATGGATTTCCATATATTTTCAGAGAATACAAATTTGTGCAATAATTATTCATTTGTTTAGTCTACAGATAATGCTTGGTACATATAGATTCATGGTTCTCTTCCAAAACCTGCATGTAACGCCAGGGACCTACAGTCTACCACTGCTCCAAGCATGCAAATTATCTATTTGTTCCTTAAGGAATCTATGGCCCGAGTAGAAATTGTTCATGAAGACCTGGAAGCAGGGATCAGTAACTAAGCTGCTACATTTACTCATTCATTCTCTGGTTTTGGAGGACCTCATGGGTCACATATGCTTGTGTGACTCTATTTGGTAGTATTTATCTCTGACAGTGACGTAATATTGCTGAACTTAAAATTATATGTGTGGTTATTTTTTATCAAGTTACTTGTACATTTAAGTGAATAATAGGTGATTTTCAAATAAGTCATTTACAGCAACTACTGAAAACCTATCTTTTTAAAAAAATTATTATACTTTAAATTCTAGGGTACATGTGCATAATGTGCAGGTTTGTTACATATGTATACTTGTGCCATGTTGGTGTGCTGCACCCATCAACTCGTCAGCACCCATCAACTCGTCATTTACATCAGGTATAACTCCCAATGCAATCCCTCCCCCCTCCCCATGATAGGCCCCGGTGTGTGATGTTCCCCTTCCCGAGTCCAAGTGATCTCATTGTTCAGTTCCCACCTATGAGTGAGAACATGCGGTGTTTGGTTTTCTGTTCTTGCGATAGTTTGCTGAGAATGATGGTTTCCAGCTGCACCCATGTCCCTACAAAGGACACAGACTCATCCTTTTTTATGGCTGCATAGTATTCCATGGTGTATATGTGCCACATTTTCTTAATCCAGTCTGTCACTGATGGACATTTGGGTTGATTCCAAGTCTTTGCTATTGTGAATAGTGTCGCAATAAACATACGTGTGCATGTGTCTTTATAGCAGCATGATTTATAATCGTTTGGGTATATATATACCCAGTAATGGGATGGCTGGGTCATATGGTACTTCTAGTTCTAGATCCTTGAGGAATTGCCATACTGTTTTTCATAATGGTTGAACTAGTTTACAATCCCACCAACAGTGTAAAAGTGTTCCTATTTCTCCACATCCTCTCCAGCACCTGTTGTTTCCTGACTTTTTAATGATCGCCATTCTAACTGGTGTGAGATGGTATCTAATTGTGGTTTTGATTTGCATTTCTCTGATGGCCAGTGATGATGAGCATTTTTTCATGTGTCTGTTGGCTGTATAAATGTGTTCTTTTGAGAAATGTCTGTTCATTAGGCAAAGGATGTGAAAACCTATCTAAAATCTCTCTTTGATCACTACTCTCAGAGCCAGCATACTTATAAAAACCTTCAATCTAGGCTGATTAATTTGGATATAGGTTTGTGTATATATGTTTAAGTTATTCTTGACTCCTGTCCTGCAAACCTTACAACTAATCCATTATTAAGACCTACTCATTTTAACTTTTCAGTATGACCTAAATCCAAGTGTGCTCTTTACCACTTAAAATTAAAGTATTAATTTCCTGATCTGTCCATAAACAATCTCCCCCAAACTAAAATGTAAGGTTCATGAGGGCTGGAATTTGCTTGGTACATAGTTCTCATTGAATATTTATTTAATAAATGTTGTATTTTGAGCCAAAGCAGTATCAATGAGATGAAAGAGATCATTAAGATATTCTTTTGCATCATACCAAATCCTTAAAATTCTCAAAATTTCTACTTACTATGCCTGATTGACTCCTTGACCTTGAAGGTGAATTCTATAAGAGGCTTACCACTGATGTCAAGGTAACAAATCATCCATGCACATGTATGTTTATTGCAGCACTATTCACAATAGCAAAGACTTGGAATCAACCCAAATGTTCATCAGTGACATACTGGATTAGGAAAATGTGGCACATATACACCATGGAATACTATGCAGCCATAAAAAAGGATGAATTCATGTCCTTTGTAAGGACATGGATGCAACTGGAAACCATCATTTTCAGCAAACTATCACAAGAACAGAAAACCAAACACCACATGTTCTCACTCATAGGTGGGAATTGAACAATGAGATCACTTGGACACAGGAAGGGAAACATCACACACCATGTCCTATTGTGGGGAGGGGGCAAAGGGGAGGGATAGCATCAGGAGATATACCTAATGTAAATGACGAGTTAATGGGTGCAGCACACCAACATGGCACATGTATACATATGTAACAAACCTGCATGTTATGCACATGTACCCTAGAACTTAAAGTATAATTTTAAAAAAATTTAAAAAATAAATAAATAATAAAAAATAAAGCAAACAAAAAAACAAATCATCATTTTTTTTTTCTCCTTGTTTTTATTTGTGCCTTATTGACCTTAGTGTATTTGGCATTTTCTACTGTGCTTTGTTCTTTTGTTTCCAGTCCATGGATAAAATAACAAGTTTCATTCTTTCTTACAATTATCTTTAAATTCTGTTGCCTTGACTAATTTCTCTTGATTGATTATCAGAAATTTCAACTTCTTGCTATTGCTATTTAACATTCATGATTTTTGACATAATCCTTATAGGAAATGTCTTCAAGTTCATGTAGAGTTTCAGCGTTAGGTTTTTTCTGAGTCAACATATTATACATAAATTATCATTGTTACACTTTACAGTTTTCTGTATCCATTGGGTTATTAGAAAACTATTTCATAGTCCACACATGAATTCCCCTACCTTTTAATGCTTCTCAAAAAGTTTTACTCATGGCATTATTTTATAGCTATAGGTACCATTAAATATGTCAATCAACAAGAAGGTTTTATAACATCTTGTTATATTATACCATCTATTACATCTTGAGGTATAAGAATTAATATCACTTTATTGTGAATGTTATAATTATTTTTACACCAACATGTCTTCACTATTTTTTAGTTGCAAAAGAAAACAAGAATGACTAATTTTGAATGTCCCACTTCCAACAATGGAGGCACATTGTAGCATGTCACTAAAACAATCAACTTTCAACCTCTTTCACAAAAACCTTATTAAATAATTATACTATCCCAACTATATTAGTTCATTTTCACACTGCTATAAAGACATACCTGATACTGGGTAATTATGAAGAAAAGCGAGTTAATTGACTCACAGTTCTGCATGGCTGGGGAGCCCTCAGGAAACTTAACAATCATGGCAGAAGGCAGAAGGGAAGCAAGGGATGGGTCAATGTAAATGTTGGGTTCACACAACCAAATTGTGAGAATATAGTGGGCAGAAAAAAAAAACCCTCTGCATTATGAGCTTTCTGGAAAGCAAGTGTTTGTTCGCTCCCACCTGGGGCAATCTATCTGTGTCTTCAAAGCAAAAAAGATTTGTTTTGAGCTTGTCTCTTGGATTTGGGGGTTAAATTGTAGTCTTTTTAAAATTTTGAAATATTCTTGCAACACTTCTTTAATTCATGTTCAAATAAGGTCCCATTTTATTGAGACTTATCAAGCATAATGCAAATTCTGCTATTTAGTAATTTAGATAAGTGGTGTTTCTTTACTTTCTTCCCTCTTATATATTTCTCCATGTATATTTTGTTTCTTAACTCAGAGGCCCAGAAACAATAGACTAAATTGGACAAATAGTGTGTCTTCATGGCTCTTCCACTCTACCTATTGGCCAGGGGCCAAATCATCCTACTTGTTCTGTTGGTACAATGAAATAGATACGTTAGTCTTGATCAATGAAGTTTTGATTAGTTGAAATAATAAAAATGTAACCGTTACATTACTTCAAACCACCTCAGAAATCTGAATGGGGTACTTTAAAATCCAAATTAAAATGTATAGAGGTTTCTATGTTCATGTTTAAAATGAAGCATAGAATGTACTTGATTTTTAAAAAATGAGTCATGAACTAATTGAGCAAAGAAAGGCTAAGAGATAGAGGAATACATGTTTTTTGTTTTTTTTTTAAATTTATTTATTATTATTATACTTTAAGTTGTAGGGTACATGTGCATAACGTGCAGGTTTGTTACATATGTATACTTGTGCCATGTTGGTGTGCTGCACCCATCAACTCGTCATTTACATCAGGTATAACTCCCAATGCAATCCCTCCCCACTCCCCCCTCCCCATGATAGGCCCCGGTGTGTGATGTTCCCCTTCCCGAGTCCAAGTGATCTCATTGTTCAGTTCCCACCTATGAGTGAGAACATGCGGTGTTTGGTTTTCTGTTCTTGTGATAGTTTGCTAAGAATGATGGTTTCAACAGGTGCTGGAGAGGATGTGGAGAAATAGGAACACTTTTACACTGTTGGGGGGATTGTAAACTAGTTCAACCATTATGGAAAACAGTATGGCGATTCCTCAAGGATCTAGAACTAGATGTACCATATGACCCAGCCATCCCATTACTGGGTATATACCCAAAGGATTATAAATTATGCTGCTATAAAGACACATGCACAGGTATGTTTATTGCGGCACTATTCACAATAGCAAAGACTTGGAATCAACCCAAATGTCCATCAGTGATAGACTGGATTAAGAAAATGTGGCACATATACACCATGGAATACTATGCAGCCATAAAAAAGGATGAGTTTGTGTCCTTTGTAGGGACATGGATGCAGCTGGAATACATGTTTGATATTCATCATATTGAGGACTGAAAGGTTATGTCCAGAATCATCTCAGTATGCTGGCTCATGCCTTGCCCTCTACTAGAAACCAGAAGAAAGAATGTGGTTTATTGTGTTTTAAATATTCAAGGAAAACCCAGGATTGTAAACATGTAAAACTGTTAAGTTTCTTTTAAAACATAGCCATAATTAATATTTATTGTTAAAGAAAATTCATCTGAAAAGGAAGGATTATTTATACGGGTAGTTATATTATAAAATAATAAAATCTGAGATATATTATTATGTACTCTCCATGTGATTTTGCAATAATGCTGTGTTCTTCATCTACATTAATACTTATTATCCTTTAGCGAAGAAGAGGCAAAGCCCTAAGGAGTGGAGCATACTTGGAGAGTGAGCAGACAATTTAACCAGAATCTCTAAACAGTGGAAAGAAATCCAACACACAACTGAAACTAGGCTTTATCAAAGGGATTGCATGAAAGAGATCAGTAAAGCAGAAAAGAGTTCAGGAATGTTTAATCCCAAAGGAATAACATTTATCAAAGCAATTTGCAAGAATAATTCTGTCACTTCTGCTTTTATAAACAAAAGATAACAAATGAGTTTTCAATGTTTACTACTGAATTTGAAGCAGTTTTTCAGGAGCAAGGAAGTGATGTCATTACTGCTATAGTCTTTTGGTAGGCAAAAGGGCAAACCTGGCATTGATTTAAAACATATTCCCAATAGACACTGATTTTGAAAGACATGTAGTTTTACAAAAAAGGAAAAGAAAGAAAGAAAAAAAGAGAAATGTATGTCAATTCTTTTAATAAAGAACAAAGAAAACCTGACTTTTATATTCTTTTTCTATACTTGGATATCAGAATTTTGAATAAAAATACAATTTATTAGCTGAAAGTTTGATTAAATGTTTTTTTTCACATTGAAAACTCAATGAAGCCAGAAAAACTGAGGCTAAGATTGGAATGTCTTAGCCTCTAACATATATTTATGAATGCTTGACTCATATGTCAACAAGGCTAAACAATCTACCAGTTAGTTGGGGGACATGAGGGGGATTAAAGAGTTCCCCAGTCTTTTTCACAAAAAAAATGACCAGTTTTCTGGGTTTCATGGGGTGTAAAGAAACAACTGCTACATAAGAAGAGGAATATAAAGGTCTTTGTTATTCAGAATACAGATAGTAGTGAAATAGTGGCTTAAACAAGGTGCAAATATGTTTCTCTCCCCAAAATATATTTCTATCTCCTCCAAACATCTGGATATGTAGTCCAGGGAAGATGTGATAGCTACATAATCATCTAGGATCTTCTCACATGTTGTTCTGCTTGCCTTCCTCAACAACCTATTTTTTTGTTTTGTTTTGTTTTGTTTAAGATAGAGTCTTGCTCTGTCACCAGACTGGAGTGCAGTGCCACAATCTCGGCCCACTGCAACCTCCGCCTCCCAGATTCAAGCAATTCTCCTGCTTCAGCCTCCCTAGTGGCTGGGATTACAGGTACCTGCCACCACGCCCAGCTAAGTTTTGTATTCTTAGTAGAGACAGGGTTTCATCATTTTGGCCAGGATGGTCTTGATCTCCTGACCTCGTGATTTGCCCACATCAACCTCTCAAAGTGCTGGGATTACAGGCATGAGCCACTGTGCGTGGCCAACAACTTATTTTTATTTCATATACTTTATGGCTACTATCACCCCTGCCATCATGTCACCATTTCATGTCCACTTAGAACCCGTTAGCAAAATGTAGAATTGCACTTAACTGTAGGGAAATTTTTTAAAATACAGACATTGTTCGAGGTGGGCATGAATTGCTAAAATTAAGGAGTTCTCTATTACCATAGGAAGAAGAGATAATATGTACTGAGAGAAATTTTCCAGTATTTGCCCCCTAGATCATCCTACTAATCTTTGTAAACTACAGCAATAAAATTTCCATCACCTCTGCAAATTTTCTATAATTTAAAATTAATTAAGATTAAAAGAAAGCTTAATTGATTTTAGCTCACTAGATGTTTGTATAAACCTTTTATAGTATATTTTTAAAATGGTAACTTTTTCCAAAACTGATAAATATTGACTTAGTCATTTTATCTCTCCATTGAAGAAATTAAGGAGTGAGCTAAATAATAACTAAGGCTGCTTTATGTACATAATCTAAAGATCTGTGATTCCATTAAGAATTTATAATTTATAATGTTATTTATCATGTTCTTATATTTTAATAATGTAATGTATATTTTTGATACCAGATATTTGATTAACTTTCCGCAGTTAATAATAGTATTGCATATTGTACATACAAAAAAATTGAAAAAGTCCATTGAGATGAATTGTTTTTTATACAAATTACTTATCAACAATACCTTTGAGTATCTATAATTGCTTATGTGGTGGAAGGAAAGGGAAAACATGTCTTAGAAAAGTTTTTCATGGCCTTTCGTTATTTGAAAATGTACTGACTGATGGAGGGATGAAGTGCAAATACATAAAAATACATACTGCCAGGATCGGAGAGCACTTTTCAGCTTTCATCTACCATGTCTCCTTGTGACCTGATCCACATAACTGAGGCAACAAACAGAACAGATGGCTTTTTTAATGACTATAGAATAAAGTGCTTGGTAAACCTATAGTATTTCATGTGCCTAGTATTATAAAAATAGCTCTAAGTTATTTTAGAATTGAACTTCTTTTTAGTAGGATTATAGGGAGAAAAGAATTAGATGTCACTAAATATGTTCAGGTAACCAGAGAAAAGTTGATGGCTCTTTGGCTGCTGAAGTCATGTAGTAGAAAGCTTGGTAGCTTCAGGGTGACATGATGTGGTTTTTTATCCTTCAACACTAACTATGTCTTATGCCTTAAACAAGTTTCTTAATCTTGCTTAAACCTCCTAGGGAAAACTGAGATACGATCATGACATCAAGCTTTCCATGAGGATTAATGTGATAACAAGGGATACCCTTAACATAGTGATCCTAAACCACAGGTACCAGCTGCTTCTTTCCTTCCTTTCTTTTGTTTGTATTTTTTTTCATAGTAAGTCACTAACAAATAAACTACTGGTGAGCTATCATATGCCCACCATCAAATTTCCCTACTATCAAAGCTGATGGAATTTTTTTACAGCTTATGGAATGAAGGAAGAATTGTTAAATGAATGACTGAAAAATTAAGCTGTATTAACATACTATGATGAGGTTTACGTTTCAAAGCATGTCGATAATGCAGAATTTTAAGGCAAAAATAAAGGAGTTAAAAGGCAAAAAATAAAATGTGAGGTGGCATTAGCAATATTCCAGAAGGACATCTGGAGTGATTGCTTTGCTTCCTCTGGTCTGGGTGATTTACCAACATTGTTTAGCATTTCTGTTTGCTTTCAGAAATCAAAGTTCTTCACCATCTCTAATCCTCACAACACTTAGGACAAATGAGAGATATCATCTTTTTAATAGCTTAGCAATCCATTTGGTGCACACAAAAGCCTAATGGAAAAGTGACTCTGATAAAACATTTTGGCAGAAAAATATCAATTATTTTACACAAATTATTTAGAAGATATTTTTATTTGAATGTCCTAGTGCAGAAGCAACATTTTAAAACATCTTACTATCTTGTAAGTAGGATTACACTGCCTCTATTTCTTGCCTGTTGTCATAAAAGTATCAAGACTTGAAGAGCTAATTTCATTATACATGGCTTTATGTTAAACTTCAGAATTTTGCTCCAAGTATATTGAGATAACTTATAATATTAAGACCTATAACAATGAAAAAGCGAAAAAGCCCATACAGGCAGCATAATGATTTGTTTCAGTTTCCCATAAAGTAATTTCTGAGAATTTAAAAAAGCCAATCATAACATTAAATATTTTTACATTGTTTAAATAAATAAATATCACAAGGCTTGTTGATGCATTTTATTGTTCCGTTGATTTTTTTTTTTTTTTTTTTTTTTTTTTTTTTGCTTGTTAGGTAAAATCTGGAAGTAATAGATAAGAGAAGAAAAGTTATCCTAGGAGTTAAAGATGGTAATTCTGCACCCAGCCTAGGCAGTTCTCTTACCGCCTCCCACAGGATCCTGGAAAAGGAAGGTTATGAGAGGTAAAGAGAAGCATAGCTAAGAAAGATGAGAAGAATAGGTTATATAGGAAGATAACGGTTTTTCTCAAAAAAGAATAAGCAACAATGAACCTTCTACCCTCTAGCAATTCATCACTTAGTAAGAAGAAAGTAGGCAAACATGTAAATAACAAATTACCAAAAAAAATTATTGCATGAAAAGATTACGCAGTATCATTATACTTCAAGGGAGATGCAAATTAAAACCACAGTAAGGTATCACCTCATGCCCACCAGAAAAGCTAAAACTAAGGAAACAAAAACAAGAAAACAAACAAACAAAAAACCCAAACTGACAACAACAAATGTCAGCAAAGATACAGAACAACTAGGACTCTCATGCAGAATTCGTAGGAGTATATGTTGACATTACCTGTATATTCCAGACATACTTTTAAGGTGGCATTAGAGGGTAAGAGAACTGGTTTTATTTGTTCACTGCTTACTTAAGCTAGGACACGATACTACATGTTTGTTGTGCTTTGGTTCAAAGTAGTGATTTCCTATTTCCCTCAAATTTTGCTGATGCAAAAAAATCCTTAGCTGAGAAGACTTGATCTCATTCAAATATGTTTTATAAAATTTGGAAGATGATATTTAAGTGTCTCTGACTTACCTGGAAACCACTGAAATCTTCCATGAATCCAAATTGATTACTATAAGTATTTTTTAGCCTTTTTGAGACAGTAAGTTCCATACAATTTCTGGTTAAAAAGGAAGAAACGCATTAACCATGTTTCCAGTAATCAGTCTCAACATGGAGCCTTCTCCATTCCCAGTATTCATCCTGAGTCACTCAAGGGGGTAAGGAAGATGCTGAGTGGAGATGATGAGTGGAGATGCATCACGTTGCACATAAATGCTTTCCACATGCACCTATTAGGATCTGAATCTAATTGGGCTGTCATTTGCATGGCTAGGTTCTTATTGAATCTAGTTATACTTTTTTGTTGTTTGTTTGCTGCTAATGACATCTGTTACCAATTAGTTTCACACAATGATTTGCTTAGCTGAAACATGAATCTTTCATTAATTTACTTTAAATTAAGAGAGATTAGATTTGCAATATCAAATCTATCCATGTTACAGCCAATCAGAGAAGAGCAAAGTGTACATGTAGTATACCTTTTCCTGCCTAACTATTAAAATTATTTTTTTATTGCCGCAGAAACCCTAGGAAGTTACTTAAAGAAGACTCCCTTCAAATTCTTTAGCCAGGATTTTAGATTTCAGAAGGTCAAGGACTTTTAATTGGGCAAAGCCAAAATCTTGTCTTCACTTCCTGTTAGTAATCTGGCCATTTCAAAGAGCATAGCAATTATGCCACACCAGTGAAAAGATGTCGTTTTGATTAATTTTATTCCTCTTCAAATATTTTTTCTCACTGTTACTCTTTTTATGCTATTCTAAAAGAAAAGCTATCAATATAACTATTCATACATTCAAAAAATATCCATATGAAGGTGTTCAGATTTCAATATTGTATTACAGTGTACTCAAAGTCTCTAAAATTAGCAGAAGATGATATTGTTATTAATAAGTTGATTATTTTTTCAAGGTTCTTCAGTTTGAGAAATAAAGAATTGGGTATGCTTTTTCACAATCAGTTCAATTCTAGGAGGGCTCCTACGGGCCTGCATGATATTTCTGTCTTGAGATTGTGTGAAATTTGGCAACGAGAAAGGTGTAGGTGTGCTGATTCAATCTGAATCGTGATGACTTTAACCTTGCTGGTAAACTATCGGTATCCCAGAGGTTGATCATTCTACAAGGCTTTCTAAGTGTTGCTCCATAATGCCAGTGAGCCCTGCCAACCATGTTGCCTTTTGTCTCCATTGATGTGGTCATGTTGTAGTCTCTTCAGTTTATCTTAACTAGTTCCAGATGAGGAGTGATCATTTCTTTCATAAATGAGATCACTTTTTTTTTTCTCTGCTGTGGGATCTTCCTATCCTCCCTACTGGAAGCAACATATAAAAGGCAGGGGCAAGGGCAACATACAAGTGCATTGCTTGCTATGTGGCCCCCATATGCAGTTCACAACACAGCCCACCTGAAAGTTTGCTTACTTCTAAGCAAGCAGAGGTACTTTTCTCTGATGCATCTCCTTCTCGTAAAGGCTCCTCTGGTTTAAGTTTAGCCCACTCAAGATGATCTCCCTTTTGATTAATGTAAAGTCAACACATTAGTAATCTAATTACATGAGTGATTTTCTACCATATTCAAACATTCCCTCACTCTCGAGAGGAAAGGATTGCACAGGAGGTGTACACCAAAGGGTGGGAATCTTGGGGTCGTCTTGAAATCTTGCCTACCCACCTGAATAGATCTTTAAAATAGTCTTTTAGTTTATTTTTTTCTTTCTAAGTAAATAAACATATCATCTGCAAATAATGATTAATTTAACTTTTCAGTTTTACTCATTACAAATAGTAACTTAGCTTTTTCCTAACTTAAGTGTTTCTCTTTTGCGTACCATATTTTACACATTCACACACACACACACACACACACACACACACATAAAAAACAATGAAAATGTATCCATCCCTTCATTTTTTTGAGTTTTCATTAAGAATGGGCCTTGAGGCTGGGTACGGTGGCTCACACCTATAATCCCAGCACTTTGGGAGGCCAAGGTTGGCAGATCACAAGGTCAAGAGATAGAGACCATCCTGGCCAACATGGTGAAACTCCCTCTCTACTAAAAATACAAAAATTAGCTGGGCATGTGGCATTTGCCTGTAATCCTCGCTATTCAGGAGGCTGAGATAGGAGGATTGCTTGAATCTGGGAGGCAGAAGTTGCAGTAAGCCAAGATCGTGCCACTGCATTCCAGCCTGGCAACAGAACAAGACCCCATCTCAAAAAAAAAAAAAAAAAAAAAAAAAAAAAGAATGGGTCTTGAAAATAATCATATGTTTTCTGTTTTAAGAGGTTATTTATTGTTGTATTCAAGAATGTTATCTCTGGAGACAGTTTCCTGAGTTTTACTACTGACTCTGCTAATAGTTGTGAGCAAGTCACTTTTTATGTGGCTCTATAAAATGAGGATAATACAGGACCTATTGAGTTACTATGAGAATTAAATTCATTAACACATACATTGTGCTTATGGTGAGTGCTCAGTACAAGTTAGCTATTATTAATAATAAGATATTTATATGCTGAGTTATATTAATAGATCTTCTAGCACAGAAATATCCTATTGTGCCTATGAGTTTTTCAATTAATAGATGAATATAAATTTAAATTTAAATTTTTTTTTCTTAAAAAATTGATATGTATATAAAATGGGATACTATTCAGCCTTAAAAAGCGGGGATGGAGATCCTGCCATTTGCGAAAGTATGGATAAATATGGGGGGCATTAGGTTAAGTGAACTAAGACGTACACAGAAAGACACATACTGCATGATGTCACTTACCTGTGGATTCTAATAAAATTGGACTCATAGAAGTAGAGAGTAGAATAATGGTTACCAGAGGCTGGGAGTGGGAGGTAAGAAATGGGGAGTTGTTGATTAAAGGGCGAAAAGTTAGACAGGAGATAGAGGTTTTGAGATCTATTGCACAGCAGGTATATTTCCAAATAACTAAAAAAGTAAATTTCAAATGTCTTACCATAAAAAATGATATGTAAGTGAGGTGATAGATCTGCTAGTCAGCTTGATTTAATCATTCTACATTGTATACATATATCAAAGCATTACATTGTACCCCTTAAATGTATACAACTATGAATCGTCAATCAAAAATACTATTACTAATACATTTTTTAAAAAGAGAAATAAACTTTAAAAACATGGGGGAGAAAAATATTTCTTACTATCTTAATTCTGGGAAAGATACCTGTAGATTTTGAATTTCAAATGGCTTACTCATTTAGTTATGTAGATAAGGGAACTTTTACTATCAGAAATAGCCTGAACCCAACACTCAGGAATAAAATATCTTGATTTTTAATGCTCAGAATAATATTTTGTAATTCTTTAAAAGGCAGACTCTAGAGCAACTGGTTAGAGTAAAATTTTCTCTGAATAAATGATTTTATTCACTTGTTAGAAAAAAAAGTTCTTTGAATATATATACACATATTCAAATACATATACATTAAATTTAATTAAATATATATATTTAAGTACATTTAAATTTATCAAGTGAACATGAAGAATTATTTGGTAAAGAAGAATTTATTAGACCAGTAAATCAGGAAACAATTTAATGCCTCCTCTGATTTAAAAACTGACAAACATCTGGCATTTAAGTGCTTATATACCTAGTGTCATTAGAGTGCCAAAGAACAGTACTCAATGAGGAATCTTTCCATAATATTTATATCCGTGCTCCATGTGATTATATAGGAATTTGCCTAGGATGATTTTCAAAATATTCAGGCCAGATGTGGTGGCTCATGCCTGTAATCTCAATATTTTCAGAGGTCGAGGAGGGAAGATCACTTGAGCCCAGGAGTTCAGGACCAGCTTGGGCAAAATAGTGGGACCCCTATTTCTCCAAAATAAAAAATGAAAAATTAGCTGGGTGTGGTAGTGCACACTTACAGTCCCAGCTATTCAGGAGACAGAGGCAGGAGGATTGCTTGGGCCTAGGAGGTTGACGCTGCAGTGAGCTGTGACCAATTAGAATGAACATGGGTTAATAACCACTTAACCCATGTTCCAAGGTGATGTGTCCACCTTGTTGTGCCCAGGCTAATTGGTCCTGATATAACAGAATCAACAAATAACGAAAGCTAATAAATTTCCTGTACACTTACTATGTGCTGGTGTGCACACTTTTGACAACTTTGTTTACATTAATTGCTTTAATTTTCACCAAAACCCTAAGAATCAGGCACTATTTTCCTCACTGTACAGCTGAAGAGACAAACACAGAGGGGTCAAGAAACTGTCTCAAGGTCACACAGCCCATTAGTGACAGAACCAGGATTCAATCAGTATCCCCTTGATACTGGGCTCCAATCTCAAACATTATGCCTAATACCCTCTCAATCAATGCTTACTTTCATTCCTGACCTATCATTTTGACTTTGAATTTTCTAACTTAGTAGAAGTAAAGAGGAATTTAAAAACCACTTTTTGATGCTTAGATAGTATATGAAACTTGATTTTTGGTCCAAAGTACATTAGTAAGTCTGAAACAAATATCTTGATGAAAGGTTTGTAACCGCTCTCATGACTTAAAAGAGCTACTACTTTTACTTTCAAATTGTTTAATTCTTATATTAAAAGCTATGATGGATCTTGATATGGTTTGGCGCTGTGTCCCCACCCAAATATCACCTTGAATTGTATCTCCCATAATTCCCACATGTTGTAGGAGAGACCCAGTGGGAGATAATTGAATCATGGTGGCAGTTTCCCCCATACTGTTCTCGTGGTAGTGAAACAGTCTCATGAGATCTGATGGTTTTATAGGGGAAGACCCCTTTCATTCGGCTCTCACTCTTCTCCTGTCTGCTGCCATGTAAGACATTCCTTTCACCTTCCACCATGATTGTGAGGCCTCCCTAGCCATGTGGAACCATAAGTCCTCTAAACTTTTTTCTTTTGTAAATTATACTATCCCAACTATATTAGTTCATTTTCACACTGCTATAAAAACATACCTGAGACTGAGTAATTATGAAGAAAAGAGAATTCATTGACTCACAGGTATGCCTTTATCAACAGTGTGAAAACAGACTAAAACAGTAAATTGGTACTGGTAAGAGTGGGGTGCTGCTGCAGATACCCAAAAATGTGAAAGTAGCTTTGGAACTGGGTAACAGGCAGAGGTTGGAACAAGTTGGAGGGCTCAGAAGAAGACAGGAAAATGGGGGAAAGTTTGGAACTTCCTAGAGACTTGTTGAATGTCTTTGACCCAAATGCTAATAGTGATATGGACAATGAAGTCCAGACTGAGGTGGTCTCAGATGGAAATGAGGAACTTATTGGGAACTGGAGCAAAGGTGACACATGTTATGTTTCAGCAAAGAAACTGGTGGCATTTTGCCCCTGCCCTAGAGATCTGTGGAACTTTGAACTTGAGAGAGATGATTTAGGGTATTTTCTAAGGAGCAAAGCAATCAAGATGTGACTAGGGTACTGTTAAAGGCATTCAATTTTATAAGGGAAACAGAGCATAAAGATTTGCAACCTGAAGATTTGATAGAAAAGAAAAACCCATTTTCTGAGGAGAAATCCAAGCTGGCTGCAGAAATTTGCATAAGTAACTAGGAGTCAAATGTTAATCCCCACGATAATGGGGAAAATGTCTCCAGGGTATGTCAGAGGTCTTCACAGCAGACCCTCCCATCACAGCACTGGAGGCCTAGGAGGAAAAGATGGTGTCGTGGGCTGGGCCCAGGGTCCCCATGCTGTGTGCAGCCTAGGGACTTGGTGCCCTGTGTCCCAAATGCTTCAGCCATGGCTGAAAAGGGTCAACATAGAGCTCAGGGCATGGCTTCAGAGGGTGCAAGCCCCAAGCCTTGGTAGCTTCCATGTGGTGTTGAGCCTGCAGGTGCACCGAAGTTAGGAAGTGACATTTGGAAACCTCCGCCTAGATTTCAGAGGACATATGGGAACACCTGGATGCCCAGGCAGAAGTTTGCTACAGGGGCAGGGCCCTCATGGAGAACCTCTGCTAGGATAGTGTGGAAGGGAAATGTGGGATCAGAGCCCCCACACAGAGTTCCTACTGGGGCACCACCTAGTGGAGCTATGAGAAGACGGCCACCGTTCTCCAGCCCCTAAACTGGTAGATCCACTGACAGCTTGCACCATGCACCTGGAAAAGCCACAGACACTCAATGCCAGCCACTCAGAGTAGCCAGGAGGGAGCCTATACCCTGCAAAGCCATAGGGGTGAAGTTCCCCAAGGCTGTGGGAGCCCACCTCTTGCATCATTGTGACCTGGCTATGAAATATGGAGTCAAAAGAGATCATTTTGGGATTTTAAGGTTTAATGACTGTTCTATTAGATTTCAGGTTTGCATGGAGCCTGTGGTCCCTTTGTTTTGGCCAATTTCTCCCATTTGGAATGGCCGTATTTACCCAATGCCTGTACCCTCATTGCATCTAGGAGGTAACTAACGTGCTTTTGATTTTACAGGCTCATAGGCAGAAGAAACTTGCCTTGTCTCAGATGAGACTTTGGACTGTGGACTTTTGAGTTAATGCTGAAATGAGTTAAGACTTTGGGGGACTGTTAGAAAGGCATGACTGGTTTTGAAATGTGAGAACATGAGACTTGGGAGGGGCCAGGGATGGAATGACATGGTTTGGGGCTGCGTCCCCACCCAAATCTCATCTTGAATTGTAGCTCCCATAATTCCCACATGTTGTGGGAGGAACCAGTGGGAGATAATTGAATCCATGGCGGCAGTTTCCCCCATACTGTTCTGGTGGTAGTGAATAAGTCTCACAAGATCTGATGGTTTTATGAGGGAAAACCCCTTTCATTTGGCTCTCACTCCTGTTTTCTGCCGTCACGCCATGTGAGACATGTCTTTCACCTTCCACCATGATTGTGAGGCCTCCCCAGCCAGGTGGAACTGTCAGTCCATTAAACCTCTTTCTCTTGTAAATTGCCCAGTCTCAGGTATGTCTTCAGCAGCATGAAAATAGACTAATACAGACCTAGTTTTATTTTATTTAAATTTGTGGTCTGTATGTACATCATCATCCATTGAGTGGTCTATGAATTCTGAAAGTTTCAGAAACACTGATTTAAGTTAACAATATATTTTCTTATTGGATGATTAAAGGATATTAAGTTTTCACAGCAACTGGAATGAAATAGACTGTAATTACTAATCAGTCACTTACAATGTGGTTTTAAATGCTATTTAATGACCAGCATTAAACTCATTTTAATCACTCATTTTAACAACCAATTTCCAATACTTCCTCACTTCCATTAGAAAAAACTCAAAATTTCAGTTACTATGAACTTTATTCAAATCTAAGCCTAGAGGTTCGTCTTAAAAGAGAGATCTGTATGCTTTGCATCATGGAAACCCTATTCTCCATTTACACTTAGAAGATAAACAACTGATTTTCAGTAAACCAAATGTGGCAATTGTGGCTCACAGTCATAAGCTATTAAAATATCATGCCATCATCTAGGTGACACTTTTAGGTACATGCAAGTTCAAATTGTTTTGTATTACAAAAATTCAGAAACTATAAATTTTAAAAAACTATAAAAAACTGTCAATATAAAGCATTTATCTATCAATGCATTTTCTCAGTTTTTTTTTTCCTTTTTTTATTATACTTTAAGTTCTAGGGTACATGTACACAACTT
The DNA here is from genome assembly GCF_047675955.1 of Chlorocebus sabaeus. Taxonomy (NCBI): domain Eukaryota; kingdom Metazoa; phylum Chordata; class Mammalia; order Primates; family Cercopithecidae; genus Chlorocebus; species Chlorocebus sabaeus. The sequence continues at coordinate 71,441,298 of NC_132910.1, forward strand.
GCAGGTTTGTTACATATGTATACATGTGTCATGTTGGTGTGCTGCACACATTAACTCGTCATTTACATTAGGTATGTCTCCTAATGCTATCCCTCCCCCCACGCCACAACAGGTCCCAGTGTGTGATGTTCCCCTTCCTGTGTCCAAGTGTTCTCATTGTTCAGTTCCCGCCTATGAGTGAGAACATGCAGTATTTGGTTTTCTGTTCTTGTGATAGTTTACTGAGAATGATGGTTTCCAGCTGCATCCATGTCCCTACAAAGGACACGAACTCATCCTTTTTTATGGCTGCATAGTATTCCATGGTGTATATGTGCCACATTTTCTTAATCCAGTCTGTCACTGATGGACATTTGGGTTGATTCCAAGTCTTTGCTATTGTGAATACTGCCGCAATAAACATACATGTGCATGTGTCTTTATAGCAGCATGGTTTATACTCCTTTGGGTATATACCCAGTAATGGGATGGCTGGGTCATATGATATTTCTAGTTCTAGATCCTTGAGGAATCGCCACACTGTCTTCCACAATGGTTGAACTAGTTTACAGTCTCACCAACAGTGTAAAAGTGTTTCTATTTCTCCACATCCTCTCCAGCACCTCTTGTTTCCTGACTTTTTGATGATCGCCATTCTAACTGGTGTGAGACGGTATCTCACTGTGGTTTTGATTTGCATTTCTCTGATGGCCAGTGATGATGAGCATTTTTTTATGTGTCTGTTGGTTGCATAAATGTCTTCTTTTGAGAAGTGTCTGTTAATATCCTTTGCCCACTTTTTGATGGGGTGGTTTGTTTTTTCTTGTAAATTTGTTTGAGTTCTTTGTAGGTTCTGGATATTAGATGAGTAGATTGCAAAAATTTTCTCCCATTCTGTAGGTTGGTAGTTTCTTTGGCTGTGCAGAAGCTTTTTAGTTTAATTAGATCCCATTTGTCAATTTTGGTTTTGTTGCCATTGCTTTTGGTGTTTTAGACATGAAGTCCTTGCCCATGCCTATGTCCTGAATGGTATGGCCTAGGTTTTCTTCTAGGGTTTTGATGGTTTTAGGTCTAACATTTAAGTCTTTAATGCATCTTGAATTAATTTTTGTATAAGATGTAAGAGAGGGACCCAGTTTGAGCTTTCTACATATGGCTAGCCATTTTTCCCAGTACCATTTATTAAATAGAGAATCCTTTCCCCATTTCTTGTTTTTGTTAGCTTTGTCAAAGATCAGATGGTTGTAGATGTGTGGTATTATTTCTGAGGACTCTGTTCTGTCCCATTGGTCTTTATCTCTGTTTGGGTACCAGTACCATGATGTTTTGGTTACTCTAGCCTTGTAGTATAGTTTGAAGTCGGGTAGCGTGATGCCTCCAGCTTTGTTATTTTGGCTTAGGATTATCTTGGCAGTGTAGGCTCGTTTTTGGTTCCATGTGAACTTTAAAGTAGTTTTTTCCAATTCTGTGAAGAAAGTCATTGGTAGCTTGATGGGGATGACATTGAGTATATAAATTACCTTGGGCAGTATGGCCATTTTCACGATATTGATTCTTCCTATCCATGAGCATGGTATGTTCTTCCATTTGTTTGTGTCCTCTTTTATTTCGTTGAGCAGTGGTGTGTAGTTCTCCTTGAAGAGGTCCTTCACATCCCATGTAAGTTGGATTCCTAGGTATTGTATTCTCTTTGAAGCAATTATGAATGTGAGTTCACTCATGATTTGGCTCTCTGTTTGTCTGTTATTGGTGTATAAGAATGCCTGTGATTTTTGCACATTGATTTTGTATTCTGAGACTTTACTGAAGTTGCTTATCAGCTTAAGGAGATTTTGGGCTGAGACGGTGGGGTTTTCTAAATATGTTATCTGCAAACAGGGAGAATTTGACTTCTTCTTTTCCTAATTGAATACCCTTTATTTCTTTCTCCTGCCTCATTACCCCGGCCAGAACTTCCAACACTATGTTGAATAGGAGTGGTGAGAGAGGGCATCCCTGCCTTGTGCCAGTTTTCAAAGGGAATGCTTCCAGTTTTTGCCCATTCAGTATTATATTGGCTGTGGGTTTGTCATAAGTAGCTCTTATTATTTTGAGATACATCCCATCAATACCTAGTTTGCTGAGAGTTTTTAGCATGAAGGGCTGTTGAATTTTGTCAAAGGCCTTTTATTCTTCTATTGTGATAATTATGTGGTTTTTGTCTTTGGCTCTGTTTATGTGCTGGATTACATTTATTGATTTACATATGTTGAACCAGCCTTGCATCTTGGAGATGAAGCCCACTTGATCATGGTGGATAAGCTTTTTGATGTGCTGCTGGATTTGGTTTGCCAGTATTTTATTGAGGATTTTTGCATTGGTGTTCATCAGGGATATTGGTCTAAAATTCTCTAGCTCTAGTCATTATTTCTAGTTGACATAACACTAAATTTCAGATGCTGTGGATGTAGAAACTAGAAATACCATGGCTGCCTCTTCTTCACTTCTTGCCTTCTCTTTCCACACTAAGGTATCAGAGCAAGGAGGCCCAGCAATGCTACACCCTGATTACAAACATACTGTAGCTTTTCTGGGGAGAATATATGTTCAGTAAGATCCATTTGAAGTCACGCCATTTTTCTTTTGAAGTACAGACTTCTGTATGACAAATAACAAAGACAAATAAAGTTTTAACACTGCAATAGAAGCAGCAAAGCATTCTAAATATATCTTCTGAGCTGTTATTCTTTTTCACCAAAATGGTTATGATGGAATAAAAGTCTTTGCAGCAGTGTGGTCTTAAATCACCCACACTCTTCCTGTCTCATCATCCTTGGGCTATGGCCATAACACTTTCATGCCTTTACTAGACAAATATTTTCCTTTCCTAATTCTGTCCCTTAGGCATGATTTCCAAAGCTTCACATTTGCAGAAATGATTCCTTCCAAAAAAGAAATCTAATCAAACCATTTATAACATCCCCCTCACCCCCCAAAGAGTAGAATGACAAATTAACTCTGTGGTCTACCATACGGTTGATCAATGGGAAATAAAGATGTAGAGTCATTTATTTTAGCTGCAAACTTGGGAATGAAACACTGGTTGGGCTACAGGCCAAGAGTTTTCAGAGATGATAGCTTATAGGATGAGGGGAGACCTGGTATTGAAATGTCTACTTCTATGTCCAAAGGGATAGAATTCTCTGTCTTCCACCCCTAAATCACACCAATAACCCAGAACTGATAAATCTAATCTGGTATTATACCACAAAACATATGTTTGATTGGTTTTAAAAGATAAAATGAATGTTGCATATGATGGCAAACTTCATAATCATCTTATTATAAGAAAATGAAATTAGCTAAAAAATATACAATAAGCCCATGAAAAATATATAATACAAAGCAATGTAAATTATTTGCTAATTCAGTTAATGTTTATAAATAAAAAACTGAATGCCATAATTTTCACGTGTTTGCTGGGTTTTATGATTAAATGTGAAGGTAAGTGTTTGGATGACTGATTAAGAAACACAGAAATCTAATTGGTTTCATAGTTTATTGTTCTCTAGAATATAATTCTTATTATTCAAATCACACAGACAAACTTAGTTTCCTTGCCAATAAAGTAACTTTTACATAGTTGTTTAATCAACATTGAAATTCAAAATTCTCCCACTTGCTAGTTTATTTCGAAGTTTAGTTTAGAAATTGTCTTTTCTTATGGAGAAAAGAAAAACATTTTAATCCTTTTAAAAATACAATAAATATACTGAATACAAGCCTGTCTATCATAGGTAAAAAGATAAACCAAAATACATGAAAATCCCACAAAAATTATAATAAATGTCAAAAAGTGTTATTATTTGCTAAATAAGTGATGAAGGAACCATCACTAAGGTTCAAACCCAGGTTGAATTTATATAAGGGAAGAAATTGAACTAGACTTTAAAGGAGGATTGGATGAAAAGGGTAGAAAGAGGAGACTAGATGTGATGAGCAATATAGTGCCAAGAAATTTCAGTGGCTTAGCAGGGAAAAGTTTGCTTCTTGCTCTCATATCACAGTACAAAGTTGGTGTTCTTAGTTGCTTTCCACTCTGTGGTTATGCAGAGACTAAGGGGTCTTTCACTTATTGCTCTGCTATCCTTTAGGACCTTATAATTGTTTGAAATAGGCAGAATAAGGAGGGGGGGGAAGCACCTACAAAAAGAGACATAGACTTCTTAAAAACCTTGATTTAGACATGGCACATGTAACTTCTACTCACATTCCGTGAATGAAAACTAGTCATGCAGCCACTCCTAAGTGCATAGGAAATGTAATCTCTGGCTAGACACTCACTTCCCAGTGACACAGAAAGAGAAATGCACATATGTGAGTGTAAGCAACTAAATATTGGTGTTACACTGGTCTCTGCCTTTGATTATTTTTCCATTTCTGTCTGCATGCTCTTCCCCAAGAAAGAGAAATTGATTAATCTCCTAAATAAAATAGTCTGTATCCTTTCTGGCTAAGAATTTTCTGGAGATGGAGATCTATAAATCCACTGCTTGCTAAACCTATCTTTCCACTTGGGTATCCTACAGACATCTGAAATACAATTTGTACAAATGGATATCGCCAGCTTCTTTCCAAAGTCTGTTCTCAGGCCATATTTTCTATCCACTGAACGGATCCACCATCTTACTAATTGCTCAAGCCATAAATTGTGAAGACATAGTTGATAACTCCCAATCTCTTGCTCTTTTTTGAAACCATGTGTCCTATCCTTCTTCTCATACCTATTTCTTTATTTTTTCCATGGATTACTGCAAGAACATTCTGACTGGCCTCCTTGATGTCATTCTAGATGCCCTTCAATTCAACCATCATAATTTTCTCAGGGTGATATTTTCAAAATGTCTATCATATCTTGTTAATCTCCTGTTAAATCTCATAAGATAAAATTTAAATACTTAGCTTGGCACACCAAGTTCAGCCTCTACTTATTTTTTTAGTCTCTTTTTCCATTAGGTTCCAATGTGTTCACCTAGCTAGGGTAATTCCTAACTGCATATTTCCATGTATCCTTTCCTCTTTCAATAAAAGCTCTTCCTTCTCCTCCTTCTCCCTGCCTCTGCCAACTGTTCAAGTGTCCTTCCTTTCCTGTCCATCTCAAGGATCATTTCTCCTAGGAAGAGTTACCCTACCATACATCCTGAGATTGGGGTAATGTGCTCACCCCAATGCCTACTGACTTTTTCCTTATTGATCTATGACTATGTCATAATTGTTTACTTGCTTGTCTCCTGATTCTGTACCCATTAGAATATCCTAGGAAATTTTAAGAAATACCAATGAGCAGCTGTCATTCCACATCATTGAAATCAGAATCTTCAGAAAGTTTTAAAGGCTTTACTAGTGATTCTAATGTGCAGCCATGGGTGAAAACTACTGTTGAAGGTAATTAAGCATTGGGCACTGCTATAAGGCATTAACTATTGAAAGACTCATGAAAAAGAAGAAGAGAGAATAAAAGAGGGAGGAATGAAGGAAAGAAAGGAGAATATTTATTAAAACTAGATTACAGAAGAGGAAGAATGGAGATAAATATTTACTAAATACTTACTTAGTCCCAGGTATTATATTGCATGATTTAAATATGGAACTAATTGATTTGAAGTTTATCACAGCAAATGGCAAAACCCTTCAATATTTCTTGAACTCCCTTAAATATTACACTGAAATAATCATTTTGGTTTTAAAAACACGAATTAGTGATGGTGTAGCAGATGAACTCAAACAAATTACAAATAGAATGAAACCAGCAAAAAGTATTAAAAGCTTAATAGTATTAATTGAATCAGAATATCATAGTTTGTTTTTATTAATAAATGAGTATACATTTATTAATAAATGTATACTTCCCCAGTATACATTTCACCAAAGTCTTTTTTAACGCCAATTTTTATGCATGTCTTTGTCTCACCCAGTTCTTATGTGTAGTGGCACATGCGTTTACGTTTGTCTCTAAAAGCTTGTAAGCAACTGTGCAGATTAGGTAGATGGAGTAAAATCATTGTTGCCTCATGTGAGTACATGAGTCATGCAGGTGGAGTAGGTTGGAATGGTATATACTGAGAAGGCAAACACTTGAAATGGAACAATAAAAAAGTAAAAAGAAAAGAAAAGAAAATTTAAAAGTGTTTCTGATTTCAGTAAGACACATGATATTTAAATATTAATTTTAAAATTCCGGAAAGATGATTGGCATTTAATATTTGTCGAGTTGCTATTTCAAATCTTTTCTAATGTTTCAGACCGATTAATTTAAAGGTCAAAAGAAGTCACAGTTGATATGTTCAAACACAAAGCCAGAAGCCTGTATCCAACAAATTATAAAAGTATAAGTAGATAATAAGAAAATGTAAAATATTGATATTATGGGGAAGTGACCATTGGACCTCAACTACAGCTTGCACTTTATTTCAGATTCTCTAACTGATATTCAGAAAAACCATAGTATTCTACTATTGAGCCACTGGATCCAAGTTGAAAGCCATCCTATCACAGGACTTTCCAGATAAGAGATAAGGGAGCATATGACTCCCCTATTTGTTGAATCTACACTGAGCTGTGGTTTTTGACACTTGTTACTCAATTGTTTCCTGCAAATTCTGAACAGATACTACAAATACCTTTTATTCCAGCTTCATGATGGTGTTGATAGTCTCAATAGTCGTATCTGATTATAAAGCTGGATCTCTTTGTACATAAAGGTGGAGGGAGATCCAATGATTCAAATATCAATAACTCTTTCAGTGGTCAGAATGATCAAGGCATGGCTACTTTATTTAAAATAAGTTAATTTGCCAGTTATCATACGCTATACATTTCCCTGTCATTTTTCAAAGTAAAGGTAGAGACATACTTGCTTTTCCCATGGTTGATGCAATTAATGAAATATATAAAATCTTCAACACAAGGAAATAAAGAGGTGAAATGTCAGGTCGTACTGGAAATGTAGAAGTATGCTAAACAAATAATAAATATGGTGTATTTACTATCCAACGTATTTGTTTACCAAGGAAAGAGACATATGTATTTGCATGGATATTACATTCTTCAACTCACAGCCTTATTATTTCCCTAAGTGTGTGATCACCAGTGTTCCTGCAGCAATATCCCAAGAATGCTAAAAGTTATGCTAAATGCTAAAAGATAAATCTGTATATTGATGGATTTTGAAAAATCAGAGTTTCTGTTGACTTCTGGGTAAGCAAATTCTTTCTAATATTATTCCCAATAAAAATGCCACTTAGATCCTTATTTTTCTTTTTCTATTGTTTGCCGAATTCGCACATTACATAACTGACTTCCCTAAATGTTTATACAACATACCCAGACATAGAAATATCTTTTAATTCATTTCGTTCTTTTCTGAAATGACATGACATTTAGGGAAGATATATCTAATTATTATTTATTATGAATACCTTCATTAAGCCTCAACAAAATATTGTCAAAAATAAGTATAAAATTTCAATTTCATATATAGTTTTAGGTTATATCTATTAGACAACCTACATAATAGGAAAAGGTGATGCTAGCTTGTTTTTTTCTTTTTGGTTACCCGAAAGAAAGATAAAAAGAATGACCAGTTATGTTTCAAAGAAAAACAAAGAAGCCAGTGATTTGGCTACTTCTGCTCTCTGTCATCTATCCATTACCTGCACTGGACAACCACCTGGGCTCACCAGCTGGTCTACTGCAGGAAGCTGTTTAATCAGCTATCCTTTTTATTATGCAAATGCAATGTAAATATGTGACAATGTATAGGATTTAATCCAAAATACACTAGAACCTTCCTCAGGCTTAATCATTTATCTCGATACACTTGGGAATAGCTCTCGGAGGTCTGACTTGGGGGAAGGTGGAGGCTGAAAGAACAGTTTTGTGTGGTAGTGTTGGGTCCCTTCAGAACACAGCAATCTGAGGTTCGCTTGGTTTTTTTAAATTAATTGATGAATTTGTGACTCATCACTGTGCCCAAATAAACAGAATAATGGACTTTTATTCATCATTTGAGTTGGTCTCACTGCAGGGTTTTCCTCTGCCTTGAAAGTTGCTTCTCTAGAGCTTTTCTTTGCTCACTGCTGTCCGTCATCCACAGCCCAGAAACCCCTGGACACCTCAAATAGCAACCCCTGCATCCAGCACTTCTATTCCATTACTCTTCTTGCTTTTTTTCACCGTAGTAAGTACTACCTGAAGTTATTTGACTCATTTTTTTTCCTTGGCTATTGTCTGTCTCCCATGATTAGAATGTGGGCTACAGGGGAACAAGTATGTTATGTGGTCTAATTTTTCAGAGCTGAAACCCCCACATCTGTAATTTCAGGAGATCTCATATTCCTCCAAAATTCTAGCAGTCAAGACCATCTGGGTCTGCCTCTAGCACAATGACTAGAGGCATTCTTTAGTCAGTAGAAAAGCTACCTTCTATGGGTAAATTTTTCACAAAGGCGTCCCCTTTTGGTCAGATGACCCCATGGACGTAAAGTTTGGGAAGTAGCATGAGCTATTGCACAGAGTAGAAAAGTGTACCTCTTTCTCTGGGCATTCCCCATGCTAGGATGCTCCACTGGTTGAGGAATCTGCACAGTCGCATAAGCAGTGGCTGTGGTCCTATGCTTGCTATAGCTCCCATTATCACCAAGACATTGGGACATTGTGGAGAGTCAGGGAACCACATTCAAACTTAGAGAAGGGAGCCAGTTGTAGTGGTGGGACCTGGGTCCACACTTAACTTCTCCTTCATCCTCCACTCTGATAATGACAAGAACTATTTCCTATTCATTTCTAATTCGCCACTGCCTAGCACAGCATCCCAAAGTGTTAAATATAAATTGATGTTGGTAAAGGGAGGATTGAGGTGAGGGAATTAGGGTCGATGCAGAAAACAAAAAGAAAGGAATAGAGAGACAGGAAGAACATGAGTAAAGATAGAGTCCCATAGACATTAAAATGACTTGACTTGCTCACAGTGAAATGTATTCGAAGTACTTCAAATAATCACACAACCACAGGTATCTCTGGTCTTCAGAATCATCAACACAGCGTTATTGAGTGATTCATCAATGGCAGTCTTGCTCTAAGTTCTGGTGATTCCATTCTGATGCTATTCACTCGGGCACCCACACCCCATTTGCCTCTGCATCTTTAAGTTTTTTTAATCCCAAGTCCGAAGACCATTTGGACATATTTCTATCAAATCCTGGCGGTCTCCTTCTAACAGGTATGCAGTTTTCTCTTTAGATCCCTAATACACTGGATAAGACTTAAAGGAATGTATCGACATTCCCTGATTGGTGTGGATATGGAAGCCCCGCCCTGCATCCCAACACTGAGCACAGCTGCAGCTGTCACTTGTTCATTCATTCGGTAGTTATTATTTTCATGCCTACTCTATGCCAAGCACTGCTGTTCTTTGAAAACACCTTCGCCTCACCTCTCACCAGTCTTCTGATATATGAAAGTGTCTTTATCAATGGCCAACCTCCCTGAGGCTCAGCCCTCACAGCACGTTGTGGACTCCTACTGTTCCCCTGAGGATGGTGCTGGCCTGTGTTACCTAGGCCTATTTCTCTGCGCCTGCTTAACTCTGTCTACTCTTTGTTTCATTCCTTAACAGCCTTCATGCAAGGTTTGTATAAAGAAGATATATTCTTTATACACCCACCACATTATTTCTTTTTTCTGAAAATACTAAGTACTACTTTTGCTGTGTGTGACTAAAATGTTAGTCAGCAGCCCTGTATAGTTACAGATTTGGAAAGAAATGTTGTTTTACTTTGGGAAATGAAAATCAGGTTGAAATATTTAGAAGATTTTTTAGCATTTGATATTGACCTGAGCATAAAGATTGGATTGGTGTTGTCTTTAGAAAAGCATCGTTAAAGAAAACCTGAAAATATAAGTATAAGCTTTACTTTAAATATTGCTTTGAACTGTACTGCTATCCATGTTTGACGTGAACTGATTTGTCAATCGAATGACATAATGCTTGCTCTTTTATATCAACTTTCACATGGACAGAAGGAAAGAGAACCATACATTTTTAAATTACTCTATTATAGATACATATGATCCAAATGATTGGTATAACTTACAAGGAAATGTTAAGATGTGACACACCTGATACATGATTAGAAGAGTCTCAAAATCCAGAGAAATTGAGGTACTGTGGTGTACCCTGAAGCAGATTTTGAATTTCCTTTAAATGCTGGTAGTGCATAGGAGAAATCAAGAATCACTTTAAAATGAACGTATAAAAGACATTTCAACACATTACACTGAAACAGAAGAAATGCCAACTCCTTTTTCTCCTTTTTTTTTTTTCTTTTAGACAGAGTCTTGTTTGGTCACCCAGGCTGGAGTGCAGTGGTATGATATTGGCTCAGTGCAACCTCTGCCTCCCAGGTTCCAGCAATTCTTGTGCCTCAGTCTCCAGTTTCCTGAGTAGCTGGGACTACAACATGGGTGGTGTGCACCACCACCCCTGACTCATTTTTGTGTTTTTAGTAGAAATGGGATTTCACCGTGTTGGTCAGGCTGGTCTCAAACTCCTGACCTCAAGTAATCCACTCGCCTCAGCCTCCCAAAGTGCTGAGATGACAAGCATGAGTCACTGTGCCCAGCTCAACTCCTTTTATTAAGAGCAATTATGTGTTTAATTATGTCTAATTTTATAAAGACAACACATTATTCAAAGGAGGACTCATGAGGGAAGGGATTATGTTATTCACCCTTGCACCATCTGCATGCACACACATGAGTTACATCCCTAGTTCTTTTATTACTCTGTTCTGATGCTGCTATGAAGAAATACCCAAGACTGGGTAATTCATAAAGGAAAAAGGTTTAATTGTCTGACAGTTCCACATGGCTGGGGGGGCCTCAGGAACCTTACAATCATGGCAGAAAGGGAAGAAAACACATTCTTCTTCACATGGCAGAAACAAGAAGTGCCTAGCAGGAGGAAAAACTCCTCATAAAACTATCAGATCTCTTGAGAACTCACTCACTATCACTAGAACAGCATGGAGATAACCACCCCCAGGTCTCTCCCATGACATGTGGGGATTATAGGAACTATAATTCAAGATGAGATTTGGGTGGGGACACAGCCAAACCATATTATTCTGACCCTGGCTCCTCCCAAATCTCATGTCCTCACATTTCAAAACACAATCATGCCCTACCAACAGTCCTCCAAAGTCTTAACTCATTCCAGCATTATCACAAAAGTTCAAGTCCAAAATCTCATTTGAGACAAGGCAAATCTCTTCCACTTATGAGCCAATAAAATCAAAAGCAAATTAGTTACTTCGTAGATACAGTGGGGACGCAAGCATTGCGTAAATACACCCATTTCAAATGGGAGACATCGGCCAAAATAAAGAGGCTACAGGCCCCATGCAAGTCCGAAACCCAATAGGGCAGTCATTAAACCTTAAAGTTCCAAAATGATCCCCTTTGACTCCTTGTCTCACATCCAGGTCACACTGATGCAGCCTTGGGCAGCTCCACCCCTGTGTCCTTGCAGGGTATAGCCCCTGCTTCAGGCTGCTTTCAAAGGCTGGTGTTGAATGCCTGTGGTTTTTGCAGGTGCACAGTGCAAGTTGTCAGTGGATCTACCATTCTTGGGTCTAGAGTACTTTGGCCCTCCTCTCACAGCTCCATTAGGCAGTGCCCCTGTGGGGACTCTGTGTGGGAGCTCCGACCCCACATTTCCCTTCTGCACTGCACTAGCAGAGGTTCTCCTTGAGGACCCTGCCCCTGCATCAAACTTCTTCCTGGACATTCAGGCATTTCCATACATCCTCTGATATCTAGCGGAGGATCTCAAACCTTGATTCTTGACTTCTGTGCACCAGCAATCTCACACCACATGGTAGCTGCCAAGGCTTAGGGCTTGCACACTCTGAAGCCATGGCCTGAGCTGTACCTTGACCCCATTTAGCCATGACTGGAGTGGCTAGGACCCAGGGCTCCAAGTCCCTATGCTGCACAAAGTAGGAGGGCCCTGGGCCTGGCCCACAAAACCATTTTTTTTCTCCTAGGCCTCCATGCCTGTGATAAGAGGGACTGCCACGTAGGTCTCCGACATGCCTTGGAGATATTTTTCCCACTGTATTGGTAATTAACATTCAGCTGCTCCTTATTTGTGCATATTTTCTGCAGCAGGCTTAAATTTCTCCCAAGAAAATGAGTTTTTCTTTTCTGTTGCATTGTCAGGTTGGAAATTTTCCAAACTTTTACACTCTGGTTGCTCTTGAACACCTTTCTGCTTAGAAATTTCTTCCACCAGATACCGTAAATCATCTCTCTCAAGATCAAAGTTCCACAGATCCCTAGGGCAGGGGCAAAATGCTGCCAGTCTCTTTGCTAAAGCATAACAAGAGTCACTTTTGTTCCAGTTCCCAACAAATTCCTCACTTCCCTCTGAGACCCTTTCAGCCTGGACTTCATTGTCCATATCACTATCAGCATTTTGATAAAAGCCATTCAACAAGTCTCTAGGAAGTTCCAAACATTCCCACATTTTCCTGTCTTCTTCTGAGCCCTCCAAACTTTTCCAACCTCTGCTTGTTACGAAGTTCCAAAGTTGTTTCCACACTTTTGGGTATCCTTATAGCAACATCACACTCTACCAGCACCAGTTTATTGTAGGAGTTCATTCTCACGTTGCTGTAAAGGACTGCCGGAGACTGGGTAATTTATAAAGGAAAGAATTTTAATGGACTCACAGTTTAGCATAGCTTGGCAGATCTCAGGAAACTTACAATCATGGCAGAAGGGGAAGCAAACACATCCTTCTTCACATAATGGAAGCAAACAGAAGTGCCGAGGAAAAGGGGAAAAGCCCCTTATAAAACCATCAGATCTTGTGAGAACTCACTACAATTCACGATGAGATTTGTGTGTGGACACAGCCAAACTATATTAGTTCTCAAACTCCTGAGCCCAAACATCAGCCAAATCAGCTTCTTATAAAAGCTGATGCCGGGCCCCAGTCCTAAAGATGCTTGGCCAGTAGTTTTGGTGTCAGGCCCCCAAGTCTGAATTTCTGATAATTACCTCTTGAATTCCTGTAGCAGGTCACATCTAAGGAGTATTCAGAAATTCTGCTCTGCAAAATGCTGAGTGGATAAATATGGTTAATAAATCATTAATGGAATTATTTAACATTTTAAATAACCTTCCTTTAATTGAATAATCAAAATAAAGCAGCTTTATGATCTTTTCATTATAATAAAGAACTTCCAGTTCCCATTAAAATCTGTAAGTGTTTAAATGTAATTATTAATCTACCAATGATTAATGAATTTAATTTATTTGTTGTCATATCTAATAACATTTTAAAGTGTCTGACTATAGTACCAGTTCATTCTGTTGGAATACTATGGAATATATACAGAGATATAGAATACATACAGTATTTATATGGTATAAATATAGAATCCACTCATACAAATGTTAGCATTGCTAATTTGGTAGAGGTTTGGGAAGTAAATTCATGGTGAAGTTGGTAATCAACATCTAGCCATAATTCTCAAAGCACAAAAATAGCCTTAGATTTTACTTTTTTCATGTAGACTGTGTTTATTTAAGCGTTTATTCATCTAATGAAATTCATGGTACTTTAATATTCTTTCATCATGAATAATAACTCTAATGTTTTTAATCTTCTAACTAGACTTACAAAAAATGCTCATATTTATGTTCTTCAAGTTTCAAAATTAAGGTGATTAAAATTATTTTTATCCAACTATATCTGAAAAACCAGCAAAATTTAGCTGATATTTATTTGAGTAAATTTCTCCATATTTCTTTTTCTAATTGTTTTTAATATAAGTAGCATAAATTAAACTATGTTATGACTTTTTAATATAGCATTTTTTATTTAACTTTACACTCTTTGAGTTTATATATTACTCCTTCCCTCTCCCTTTACTTTAAAGTAAAGTCTGTTGTACTTTAAAAAGGATACATTTTCTATCTGGCGTGTCTTTACGGTTATGTTGGAAGACAGTGCTAACCCATGCAACTATTGCTAAATCTCTAATGTTGTCTGAACTTTGTCCGAAAGGTTTAGTGTAGCTTATTGTAGTATGATTTTTTAAAAACTTTTTGTTGATAGTATAGAACTGCTGTTTTGGGTCTGTTTAGATAAATGGCATATTTACTATTAAATGAAGAAAAATCATGTTCTAAGTATATGATCATAAAGTCATGATTAGTATAATAAACTATTAATTTATTCCATAATAAAAATGTTTAAAAGCATGAGAATACTGTGAAAAAAATGCCTACCCATTTACAACGGCTTCTAGTGACAAAGCACATTCCCTCCCAGTGCAACCACTTATCTCTTTGAAATTTAGTTGTTTTAATATGTAAATGAGGCTATACTGAGAATTACCTGAGATAATTATATGTGTGACTAGTTGAAGTCTTGCTACCATAATTATTTCTCAATTATTATGATTGCACATCAAATCCTGATATTCTCCCAGTGTAAGTTTCAGCCATCTTAGAAGTCTCCTAGAAGCTTAGAAGTCTCCAAGAAGATATAGCTTCTTCTCAGAATTTATTCTATGTATTTATTTAGGAAAATTTTGATATCTAAATAGATCCCAGTGTAAGGGATGGCATTTGAACTCTATGGAGGCAAATGGCATTTAAACTTTCTTCTTTTTCTCTCTAATTTTCTTCCAAACTGAAATTCAAATAGAAGACTGTGGGAACTTGGAAATACCTATCAAACATCAACTAGGGTATGTCATACCCCATCAAAGGAAAACTAAACATAAGACAGAAGTGCAGGACCTTAGTACACAACCATACTTATCAGATTTCGTCTCATATATGCAAATTTCTTAGCAATAAGATTGTCAGTAGTTTGAAACAGACATTTCAAATGAATTTCTTTGAAACATAAAATATTTGAACTTATCACAGCCAGGAACTTTCTATACACTTTACATAAATATTTATCTCATTTAGTTATCAGAACAATCTTATGAATAAATACTCCCATATTCCTATTTTTTTGATGAGCAGACAAACAAACAAAGAAAAGACAAATAATTTGCTTCATGTCATTCTTCCATTAAGTAACAGAATAAGAGTTGAAATCTTACTCTGAATTCAGAGACTGATCATATGACCACTACACCAACACATTCAACTGTTTAAAAAAGAAATGTAAGAAATAATAATAGATTTATTATACCAATGAATTAGTTTGTAGGCAATTACATTTTTTAAACAAACTAGAAACCATTTAATATGGTTTGGCTGTATCCCCACCCAAATCTCACCTCGAATTGTAATAATCTCCATGTGTCAAGGGTGGGACCAGGTGGATATAATTGAATTACAGGGGCAGTTTCCCCCACAATGTTCTCAGGGTAGTGAATAAGTATCATAAGATCTGATGGTTTTATAAAGGGGGCTCCCCTACACATACTCTGTTGCCTGACACCATGTAAGATGTGACTTTGCTCCTCCTTCACCTTCCACCATGATTGTGAGGCCTCCCTAGCCATGTAGAACTACCAGTCCATTAAACCTCTCTCCTCTATAAATTACCCAGTCTCAGGTACGTCTTTATTAGCAGCGTCAGAACAGACTAATACACCATCTTACTATGCATATACAAATATTCAATCCCATTGGTAGAGATGAAAAAAGTTACTTTTGAACATTATATATATATTTTTTTATTTAGAAATATCTAGCACTGACTCCTGTGCTTTGAGTTACCACAAGTTTTTGTTGCTCTTTCTCTCTTTTTTTTTTTAATTTTTTAAACCTCACTTTCTTTATCAAAACTAAGGGAACCATAAAGATGTTAGAGAATTAAATAGTAAGTGTAACTTACTTACTATTTAAGTAGTGTGTCTGGGACATTTTCCATTTGGATTAATTCACCTTGAATTGAAACAGCAACTAAAAGTCATCTGAGGATTCAGTGTTTATTCAATTTGCATTTAGTTCTAAAGCAATTAATTTTCAAAAATATCAGTTATAGAAGGGAGCACTATCAAGTAGACATGCTGCCTAGGATGGTGTCTTCATTAGAAGGCACTGAATAAACATTTAATGCATGAATACATGCATTCTGAAGTTATAGTTGAAGAGACTTCAGTTTTGTGAAATAAAGTATTATAATATGGTGGCTCCATATGTTAGGTTGAAATTCCTGGCTTAGCTATATGCTGTGTATAATCTTGAATGTTTGCTTAACCTCTTTAAGCTGCAGGTCCTCATCTGTAAAATAAAGTTAAAAATTTAAGTACTGCTTAGGAATTTTTGTTTTTGAGGAGTAAGTAGGTAGCCCATAATAAATAATTTGCATTGTTTTTGGTCAGTAGTAGGCTTTAAGAATCAACTATTATTATTATTAAGTAGTAAAATTATGTAAATCTGTATGCTGTTAACTGCATGCTTCGATTCATTTTATTTTGTAATATTTGGATTTTAGTGTATCAACTAGTCCCCAAATGAGTGGAATGCAAAATCTGAAGTCTTCTTTGAATAAATGAACTATATAAATCTCAATGCCAAATTTATTTTAAAAGTTGAATTTCTGTATGACCAAGAAATATGTTTAATATCTTTCAGTTTTTTCCCCACTTTCAGTTTTTCTCTTCTCTTGCTTCATTTACACAGATTTTAAGAAGTAAAGTCATAGATGAAATATTATTCTTACAAACTAATTTACCATTTTCTGAGTCAACTAAAGTCCAACGTTTATTGACAATAGCACATAAACATCCTTTCGCCAACTAAAAATAGAAAAATATGTAGCTGCTTATCTTGTTCACCCTCATAATTGCTGCAGTAGCCGAGTTTTTGTAGTATGGATGAAATTTTCCACCAAAACAGACTGTCATTGAATCCTCAAATTTGGAAAATGTTTTAAATTATTTTCTTTTAGGATATAATTATAACTATTTGAATATTGCTGAGGTAAACAGTTGTTTTTCTTGGCTATGCCTCCTATGCTTTTAAGCTATATTCTTTGCTAGCTGCTTCTACCTTTTCTACTTCAGCCTCAATTTCCTAGGAAGCTGAGTTAGATTCATGGTGTTGAATGCCATTCTTTCACTTAACAACCTTTAGGAAAACAACCTGTCTGCCAGACACCACACTGTGTAAGATTACCTCCATGATCTTCAGACTTTTCTAGTTATTACTTGTAATAGTTAATTTTAGATGTCGATGTGTTGGTCAATTTTGCATTACTATAAAGGAATACCTGAGGCTGGGTAATATATAAAGAAGAAAGGTTTATTTGGCTTATGGTTCTGCAGGCTGTACAAGCATAGCACCCACAACTGCTCAGTGTCTGGTGAGGCCACAGCTACCTTTTATTCATGGTGGAAGGTGAAGGGGGAGCAGGCATGGCACATGGTGAGGGAGGGAGCAGGAGAGTGAGCGGGGAGGTCCCAGACTGTTTTTAACAACCAGATCTTCCAGTAACTCATTACCATGAGTGGAGCACCAAGTCATTAATGAGGGATCCGCCTTCATGACTCAAACACCTCCCACTTGGCCCACCTTCAACATTGAGGATCACATTTCAACATGAGATTCGGCAGGAACACACATCCAAACCATCCAAAATATCCATCAACTTGAGTAGATTAAGGAAGACCTAGAGAACTGATAAATAATTACTTCTGAGTGTGTCTGTGAGAGTGTTTCCAGAGAAGGTTGGCATGTGAGTCAGTGAACTGAGTGGGGAAGATCCTCACTCAAAATGAGTGGGCACCGTTCAGTCAGCTGGGACAGTAGGTAGAACAAAACGGAGAGAAAGGATTTCTCTCTCTCTCTCTCTGTCTGCTGGAGATGGAAAACTCTCCTCCTTCTTCCCTTGGACATCAGAACTCTAGGCTCTCTGGCCTTGGTACTCCAGGACTGACACCAGAGGACCTCCAGTTTCTCAGGCCTTTGACCTTAAACTGAGAATTACACCATCACTTTCCCTGATTCTGAGGTCTTTAGACTGAGACTGAGCCACACTACCAACATCCTAGGGCCTGCAACTTGCAGACAGACTGTTGTGGGATGTCTCAGCCTCTACAATCAAATGAGCCAACTTTCTTAATAAATATCCTCTTATATATCTATGCAGTAGTCCCTCCTTATTCCAAGAGAATATGTTCCAAGACCACTAGTGGATGCCTGAGACCCCAAACAGTATCAAATTCTATATATACCACCTTTTTTTCCCTATAAATCATACCTATGATAAAATTTAATTTATAGTCATAGTAAAATATTAACATTAACAAATAATAAAATAGAAACATTACAACAATATAGTGTAATGAAAGTTGTGAATGTAGTCTCTCCCTCTCAAAATATCTTGTTGTACTCTACCTCAGATAATTGAAATCACAGAAAGCAAAACTGTTGATAGGGTGAAATTATGTGCATGTTTATGTGTGTATGTGTGTGTATTGGTTCTGTCTCTCTGGAGAACCATGACTAATACATTATCTAAAGTTTATTAGTCTGTGCAATCAATGGAACTGTGGTGTGTAGGATATAACAATATCACAATCATAGAACTATAGGACTGAAGATGTTATGATTTAAAAATCTCACTTTCAGGCAGGACCATAACCAATGCCAGGGAATTGAGATTCTGTATAAAACTTTCAGGAAAAGTGATTTCATGACTCCTCTCAAGAGTTTACTAATATTTGGGGAAAAAACAGATGATATTAGGATTTTTCATATATGTTTTTAAACATATGTAAAATTAAAATGTAAATATTTCAAAAGAACATCATTTAGAAAGTTAGGAATTCTACAAAGATGACCAAATTTATAATTAAAGGGTTTTTAAAACACATAAAAATCATAATTAACAAGCATAAAAAAACATTTTCAAACTTTCCATTTTTTACCTTGCCATGGATCATTCCCCCAAAATGTCAATGTGAATAATTCTCTGCTTTTATGATCATTCACAGCAATTTTTGACATTTTTGATGTTTCTCACATTTTTGCATAAGGACAAGCTGTATCAGCATTGTGGTATTTGTTGAAAGTGCCTATTTCTGTATCCTACTTCACAGCTAGTGTATTGATCGGTTCTCACACTGCTAATAAAGACATATGTGAGACTGGGTAATTTATAAAGGAAAGAGGTTTAATTGACTCACACTTCCACATGACTGAGGAGGCCTCACAAACATGACAGAAAGCAAAGGAGGAGCAAAGTCACATCTTACATGGTGGCTGGCTAAGAGAGCTTGTGCAGGTGAACTCCCATTTATAAAACCATCAGATTTCATGAGACTTATTCACTACCACAAGAACAGTATGAGGGAAACTGCCCCCCCATGATTCAATTATCTCCACCTGGCCCCACCTTTGACACATGGGGATTATTACAATTCAAGGTGAGATTTGGGTTGGGGACCCAGCCAAATCATATCTACTAGTGAATCAAAAATGTTGGTGCTGCCAGGTGTCATGGCTCATGCAGGTAATCCCGATACTTTGGGAGGCCAATCAAGGTAAGAGGATTGCTTGAGGTCAAGAGTTCAAGAGGAGTCTGGGCAGTGTAACAAGACTGTCCCCACAAAGAAATTTTTTTAAATAGTGGGGCAAGGTGTCATGCGCCTATAGTCCCAGCTAACTGAGAAGCTGAGGTGAGAGAATTTCTTGAGCCCAGGAGCTTGAGGCTGCAGTGAGCCATGATTGTGCCACTGCACTCCAGCCAAACCAGCAGAGTGAGACTGTCTCAAAAACAAGTCGGTGCATTTTTGCACTCATTATCATGATATACAGTTCATCATTATGTTCTCATTTGCACTGATTTTCAAGTGCTTGATTATGTATCTAGTACATAGTTACCACTCATTAAGTGAAATTATTTCCCAATAAAATGGCAAGCTCTTTTAGAAGGCTAGAACATGGCTATATTCTTTTCTGTATGCTAGAGAGTTATCAATGCAATAGAGATTCAAAATGTTGATTTTGAATTTCTTTGCATCTTTATTATTTCTTCATATCTTTTTTCCTTAGCTTCTTCTAAATTATTTTTAACCCACTCCAAATTTAGTAGAACATGTTAAATTTTATACCTTATGTATTCACGTTTTTAAAATTCTCACTAAAATTTCTCTTCCCTTTCTCTATCCCTGATGATCCCTATTGTTCTTCTCTCACTTGGATCATTGCTTTATTACATCCTCCCACTGCTATTCTATTTTTTATGTCTTTCAACCCAGGGGTGGCTAGACAGGTAAATCTTGGGAAGAATATGAAGTAGTTGATGAGGTAGATGTTTCAACATCAAATAATCAATTGCCTGTGTATTTTTACATGTAAATTTTGCCACAGTTACTGATATGGTTTGACTGTGTCCCCACCCAAATCTCACCTTGAACTGTAATAATCCCAGTGTACCAAAGGCAGTGCCAGATGGAGATAATTGAATCATAGGGGCGATTTCTCCCATACTGTTCTCATGGTAGTAAATAAGTCTCACAAGAACTGATGGTTTTATAAATGGGAGTTCCCCTGCACAAGCTCTCTTGCCTGTCACTATGTAAGATGTGATTTTGCTCCTCATTTGCCTTCTGCTATGATTGTGAGGCCTCCTGAGCCATGTGGAACTGTGAGTCAATTAAACCTTTTTCCTTTATAAATTACCCAGTCTTGGGTATGCCTTTATTAGCAGCATGAGAACAGACTAATACATTACTATCACTTTTCTGAATATGAGTTCATTAAAATAGTAGTAATAATGATGTGATTATTTTAGTGTAAAGTACTTAAAAGGAGTCATTTGTTTATACATACTAACATCCTTTATAGAAAAAAATTAAAGACAGATGTTTGTGTGTGTGTGTGTGTGTGTAGACAGGCAGATCTTAGTTATTTGTTCTACCGTATTTTCAATTTTGTGTCTTATTTCACTTTTTAAATATGGATGATGCTAAACTCCTCATTTTATTCCATCACAGATTGAAAGGGATTTTTCTTTTTCGACAAACTTAGGCAGAAACCTCAGAGGAAGAGGCAACTAGGATCCATTGACTAAAGCAGTGGTGGATGAAAGAGGTGAAGCGAGGTGGGGACACTGGAATGAAGAGGTTGTTCTCCTGATTCTTCTGCACCAGCATAGCCCTGAATTCAACCCAAGCTGGTTAGATTAATACAATGGGAAAAAGATATCAACCCGTAATTTATAATTCCCTACCACAGCCGGATATAAGAACCTTATGGGTCTATGAAAACTATAAGAATTTCTCTGCCAGATAAAATATAGTTTTTACTTAGTTTCAAAATATTTCCCTGTCAGAAGTGCTTTAGATACTTAAGTAGACAAAATTGTCTCACATGCCAAATCCCGAGGGACAACATCACCTTTAAAGATCAAATTAATTTCATTGATATATAATAGCTAGTACTCACTGTTTGTTCAATTAATAAAGAAGGCTGTGTTAATGAATGATTGAAGAGTTTGAGATTACTGTAAAATTAAATCAAGAACATTTAATGTCTTAAGATTGTTTTGAAACTGATAACCAATGGTTTACACTGCACCTTTACTAGAGGAAGCCACTGTGACTAGCAGGTCAGCATGGAGTATGAAAAAGGGGAGTAGAAGAGAGAGAATCTGTCAATGTCTCAGTAACAGTAACACTGTCTAAACATTGAATATGCTGAACAGGAATATGATTTCCAGAGTGTATTCTGTTACATGGTCTCAACTTTTGCTTAAGTGTTAGACTCATTAAGCACCTGGTTTTCCATAGGCACAGAATAAATGTCTTTTGAATGAATAATTTAATGAGTAAGAAAATGGATCATTAACTGAATTATGACATCTATAATTTGATATTCATGAAGTCTGTTTAAAATAATATTTAGAGTATTTATTTACATGAAAATATCTTCACATTGTATTGTTAAATTTAAAAATTGGACCAGTTGTGGTGGCTCACTCCTGTAATCCCAGCACTTTGGGAGGCCAAGGTGGGCAGATCACTCAAGGTCAGGAGTTTGAGACCAGCCAGGCCAACATGGTAAAACCCTGTCTCTACTAAAACTACCAAATTAGCCGAGGGTAGTGGCTGGCACCCGTAACCCCAGCTATTCGGGAAGCTGAGGCAGCAGAATCGCTTGAACCTGGGAGATGGAGGTTGCAGTGAGTCAAGATTATGTCATTGCACTCCAGCCTGGGTGACAGAATGAGATTCCATCCCAAAATAATAATAATAATAAATAAATAATAAATAAAATAAAAACAGTTGATTCATCCCAAAGTATATTCACATTTTTGTTTAATAATTATATATTTGAAATTTAGATTGTGTGTATATATATATATATATACTTAAAAAAATACACATTGGAAAAATATATTATCCCTAGTTTTTCAACATTTTTACAAACAATTCAATGGAATTTTAGTGAGATTCTGAGATATACATTCCTAGTTATGTGCTAGGATAAACTACTGTAAGTGGAATTACTAGATCAAACAGTTTCCTCTTCCTCCTCCTCCTCCTCCTCTTCCTTCTTCTTCTCCTTCTTCTTCTTTTTCTTCTTCTTCGTCCTCCTCCTCCTCCTCTTCTTCTTCTTCTTCTTAATTTCTTGTTTTCAAAGAGATAGTAATCAAATAACCTTATTACTCAATATATATTTACAAAGAAAATGATCACTCTGATGCAAAATAATGTTTTTCAAGAGCAAATAATGAAAAGAATTTAGGACTTACACAGATGTTCTTCCAGTGTGTACAAGGTCCTGTGGCAGAATGAACCATGGTTTTTTGAGAAGCTGAAAGAGGGTTGAGTGAGAGTTGCTCAGAAAGAAGCATGCAGAGTGTTATGATGTATGTCTAGAGAGATGCATGGAAACCAGATCGTGCAGTGGCTTCTGGACCATGTTAAGGGTTTTGTTCTTTATTCTAAAAGTAACAGGAAGTCCATTATGAATTTTAAGCTGATGTCTTGGGGCATTCAACATATGAGAATGGTATTTCAAAATGCTTTCTCCTGCTGCAATGCAAACTACTTTGGGGAAAGTTTAGAATGACAGATGTGGACACCAATTCATAGTGAATGTATTTGATTCATATTTAAAAAGCAAATTGACAAAACAAGGTGAAAGACAGGATATGGGAAGTGAGGGAGAAGGAGATATCAATGTTGATGACTGGAATTTTACTTTATGGAATTAGATGGATAATAATGCAATGACTCAAATATGGAATATAGAATGACATCTATTGTTAAGTAGGTAATGTATGACAGGAACAGTCTGGGGCTCAGGGGAGAGGATTGGACTAGAGATAGATTTGTGTGGGAGTGTTAGGTGTACAGACAGTGATTGAGTCTATGGGAGTTGATGAGATTGCCCAAGGACTGAATAGAAAGGGACATATGAAGAGAATCTTGGCTTGAATCTTGAGGACATCCAACAATTACCGACTGAATAAAGAAGAAAAGACTAGTATAGAAGATGGAGAAAGAGGAGGAAAAGAAAATGACAAAAGTGTTCTGAGTAATAAAGACTATAAAGAGGTGAAAAAAGATGATGGAAAATGAAAACAGAATTTAAAACTATGAATATTACTGATGACCTAGTTGCATAGCACTTCAGGAGAGGTAAAAAGAGAAGTCCAATTGGTATTACTGGGAAGTGAGTGAGAGTTGAGAAAATAGTGCATAGAGATAACTGGTAGAAGAAATTTAGTTAGGAACAGAGGAGGGGAAACACAGTGTCTGGAGCATTATATGGGTCCTTAATTATTTATGTATTGACTTCAGATCAAGATATTTGTTTAAGCCTATTATTTACTATAAGGAGCAAATTAATGTCAAGTAGAGAAAGAAAAATTGATAATATGAGGAACCTGGGGAGACTCCACAGTACTGGAACAGCATTGGTCTTAGAAAGAGAGGCAATTCCGTGTTCTGCTTTGGAAGCCTCTCTTCACATATGTATTATATATTGCAGCTGACTCTATGTTAACAGTTGTATCACCTTATGCTGTGAATTTATTACTTCTTAAATCTTTAATGCTATCAAGATTAGAAACTCAGAAAAATAGATGTAAAAAATTCACAGAAAATTTTTGGAATTTTCTATCCATCTATTACACTTTTCACCTGGGATTTAGTAGTTGTCTTACAGGCAGAATAAGCTACTGCCCAGAAACTTTTAGTTTAGTTTAGCTTAGTTTTTCATCTTTGGTCAACCACAGTTAATCTCAGACTTAGATACACACAGAAGTTACTAAGTGAGATTGTGTATATCCCATCACACCCTCTACAACGCTGCATATTATATTTGGTTTTCCATTTTTGTCAGCTTGATGGACATTTTCTCATTTTCACTTCAATGAATCCCATTTTTTCCACTTTAACACAGAATTTAGAGTGAACGAAGCTTTATTTATCTTTCATCTTACTTCTAAGTAATAGCTAACATTTCCAGGTCTTCCTTATGTTGAATCAATAAGAATGAAATGTTTTGACCTTGGGCAGAGTGACCCTATATTTTATCCTCTTAGCAAGTACCTGTCCTGTAGAGACAAAATATTTTAAAAAGATAAAACTTTCATTTTAAAAATTCACAAATTTCCTTATAAAGTTCTGTATATTTTATGAAGAACTTTGAACTCATCATGTCCTATTCATATTTTTTATCCCTAATGCCTAGTGATATTCAACAATGTGTGTTAAACATGAGTGAATGAATGAATGGTTTGTGAATTGTTATGTCTAAATTGACATGGTTCTTGAAAAATGAACATGATGTTATTATTTCAGACTATTATTTTAATTGACCACTAATATAAATACTTAAAATATAAAATCATTCATTCTTACAATATTCTGTAGATATTATTAATCCCATTGGAAAAATGAGAAAATTTAGGCCTAGAGACTTTATGTAAGCAGTGCTAGTTTATTCAGATAGTAACAGGGGAACCTGGAAGTCGATTGTATATCTGACTCCAAAGTACATGATCTTTGCCATGTCACAAATGGTGATACATGTGTTTGGTCATAAAAACTCACAACAATGAGCATATTTATTTCCTATCATCAACTTCTACCCAGACAGATCTGTGGGACAGAGACACTATAATTTTAGGCGTTTTACTTGGATTTATCTTCTAGAGAGAACCATTCAGTTTTCTCTATGCATGGTGTACTATAGAGGTATGAAAAATGGGTCTTCAAGTAAGTTTTTTTCTCGGAAAAAATAGAACTATATTTTAACACATTTAAGTACTAGTATTAGCTTATCATGCTAAAAATGTTGTAACTGAGTCAGAAACAATTCTATGTAAGCACAATATAAAAACTTGATAATAACCAAATAGTTGTCTGATCCCAAATATTTAACTCTAAGAAATCTAATTCTAGCTTTATTCCAAGGTGCTTTGGGAAGAGCTCACCCTGAATTCTGCTATTAACCAATAGTTTTTTTTTTTTTCTGAAATACACCATAGAACACCATCTTAATCTGGGACTTCAGGGCAACTTGACAATGAAAAAAAGCATACACAGGCAACTTTCTGATCATTCAATGGCCTTCCTGTGACCTAGCCACAACCACTCTATTAATCTACTTTATCATGGGGATTAGTGGCGAAAAATCCTCATCCTTCCAGAGGGCACATCTGTTCCTAACTTTTCTTATCTCTCCATGTTCATTCCATGCGGTACATCTATGCTTCAATAGCCATGAATGTCTCTGCTTTTGAGAAGAAACTATTTTCTGTCGTTTTATTTCCATAGAAATTTTTTAAATAAAAAAAAATTGCTATTCTGTCCTTTCATGTCTTATATATACTTCCAAATACATAGCATATTTGAGTTTCCTCAAAGACCACAACATACTGCTTTTCTGAGCAAGTTTTACAGCTGTGCAGCATTTACCAAGAGAAATCTGCTGTTTAAAGCCATGAATGATGCCCACCAGAGCACCACTTTTATATATGCTCTAAGTAAATGCATGAATGTTTCTTCCTAGCATCTAAGATCAATGAGGTGTTTCACAAAATAATTCATGCTAGAGGCAATCTCTTTACCTTTGACTCAGGTACACTTAAAGCAAGAAGGAGGTGTGTTGGGTCTGGTTGATGGGGTGCCTGTCTTCTTCCGGCAGCCTGACTCAGATTGGGAACTGTGGTATAGGGAGCAAGACCATCTCATTGACACACTCCCTTCTCCCAAGTTTAGTCTAGGGATCACGCAAAAGGAAGGAGCTCCATGTTTCTCCTTCTTCTCTGGCCTCTGAACACAGGTAAAAGTCTTCTAACTTCAATTATAGTGACAAACAGAAAATACACCAAAAAAAAAACACTAACCACTTCTGAATGACATATTTAATTTTAAGATTCATTTTTTAAATTAAATACTTATTTTTACTAGTTTCCAAGATGTTTGAGTGAGATAGAATATTATTTACTTACGTTTTAATTTTTTTAAAATTAGGAATGTGGTGTTCTCTACATTTAAAAATAGTATAAAAAAGGAGAAAGTCATTATTGAAGACATCTATGCTTTCATGGTTCAGAGTTTTATATTCTTATAAATAGCTAAAAATAAGGTTATAATGGAAATACCGGTGACTTTTTAGCAAAGCACTTCATGTGATATTTGAGATTACATATATGTGTGTGGGTGTGAACGTATATATGTGTGTATGTGTGTATATATGTATACACACATGCACATATTTAATACATTCATATATACACTAAAATATCAGCTACAAAGTAGCTTTTGATTATTTGTTTGTTTCAATGATCAATAACTAATAAAAGGTTTTATATGACCAAGGAGCTCTTTTACAAATGTACAGGTTTATCACAAAGACACCAAAGTACTCCGTGGTCAGTTTCCTCTACAGCAAGGCAGGCTCACAGCTGAAATTGGTTTGAAGTTTGTTGGGCTGGAGTATTTTGATAGATGGAGATAAACGATTAAAATTGTTCAGTCTTTCTAAGCCTTAGCAAAATATGACAGTATATATGTCTCCAAGAGATTTATGTTTACTCTTACAGCTGGCTGTTCATAGCTGCACCATTCCTTCGGGAGGTCTGCAGATCTACAGAGGATGAGAGTGTTTCACAGCTGCAAGAGATTTAGATCCCTTTAAAGTACTGCTGGGCCTTCAGCAAACCAATGTTTCAAAAGAAAGTAAGGCTATGTGGTATTCATAAGCTTCCCAGCCTTAACCTGGGGAAGCTCACCTGTCAAAGCCTGCTTACTAAAAACTTCGCTGAATTGTTAGCTGACATTACAAAATGTCTAAAATGTCATCATGTGTAGCAGACAAATCCCTGCATTTCCACATGTTGTTCCTGGGGCAAGTGAACAGCAAAACGCAACAACATACTGAATAAAAGCATGTTCATCAAAAAATTCAGTTGTCTCTGAGGAAGATGTGAGGTGGGAGGAAGTGGCTATATCATGGTTACAGGAGGGGAAGGCTGGGGGAGGAATGAGGGAAGGAGGCAACTGTCTGCTGGATGTCTCTTATGTACCAGCAAGGTGGACTCCCTGTCCCACACCCTGCTCTGTGGTGGGTCCAGCACTCTGTGGTGAGAACAAACAAAAAAGAAAGGAGAGATGGCCAAGCAACAGGCTGCCAGAATTCATTATACTTCTACACAACCAGAAGAGGAAAGAGTATCTACACATTCCTAGCCCTGGTTCATTTCTGGGATTTCCTTTCAAGCAGAGAGGCAACTGCAGGGACCAGGCAACTTGGCTATATTACTACACAGTTTGCAGTTTAACATTGACGCTTACTGGGGTTAGCAAAAGAAAAGACAAAGCAGGCAACTAGTAGGACTCATTTCTCCTGTAGAAGGCAATTTAATCAATGTATACACATCATATGTTTGCTTCATGATCTCATTCTTAATCTGTATCACAAGTGATTCCCAAACTTATATTAGAACTTCTTCCTTTTTAATGTTATAATAATTTATTGTTTGGAAGCAACAATAGCTTCCAAACACTGAGTCCCTGAATTAGGAGTGTTTAATCACCAGGCAGTGAAGGAGGACTGCCGGCTTCTGTTGCTGTGGAAGAACCTTAGCCTCGCCACTGACAGCATGGCTAAGAGCAGAAAAGAGTACACACTAGGCAGGCAAGCAGATTCCAAAGAAAAGGGGCCATGGCTGACCTGCTTGTCACCATGCATTAACCATTCCTACAAGATATTCTTCTTTCTGTGAAGGTAGGTAAATAAAGGAAGCATCAGAAATTACTCCATGCCACCCATATCCAAGTACAATCTCTATAGTAGATACAATTAAACTAAAATTACACAGAAAGACTGAGTATAAAGTGTTGAACATTACTATATAAAATAACTACAACAAACTAAGGTGATAATGTTAATACTCAAAAAAGAAAAACTAGAGGAAAAGAAGTTTATCTGAAACAAAGGGGAATTTTATGTCACAAAGTATCCTGTTCAAAATAAGATAGTTAATACTGCCACCTACTAAATAGTATAGATCACAATCCATTATTAAAAAAAAAAAAAAAGATTAAAATAGAAGGACAATTGCCAAGAACACAATGACAATATCAAACATCATGTGGGTCAATTATCAACTAACTAAATATGCAAAATAAATTAGAGGACATCAAATGCCATAAAAGAATGATTCAATAGATTCTCAACAAAGAATATGGCTTATTTTCAAATATCCACAATATAGCTATAATTTTTTAAAAACTTCATTTAGTACATCATTAAAACGTTAACAAATTTTCATACTAGTAATAGCATAGGCCACATTCCCTGAGAAATTAATACAGTAAAATTAGGAATTAGCATAATAAATGTTTTCACAAGGAAAATAACAGTAATAACACAACTATTTAAAATTTTTTCTAAAGAATAAAAACATGTTGCAAAAGAACCCCTGGGTTCAAAAGGATGTGAAAGGATGTCATGGAAATTGAAGGCTAGTTAGAAAATAACAGTGAGAGTACAAGAGAGTGACACTGGGGGTCAGGGGAGGGGACATGAACTGGGAAAAATGTATGGCCTTAAATGTTTGCATTTTTGTTCAAGAAATAACTAAAATAAATGAAGCGATAAGTCAAGAAATCAGGGGTAAAAACACAAAACAAATGCCAGGACCACAGGAAGAAGGATATAATAGAAATAAAGATAAGTAAGGATTGAGACCCTGGAAACAAAATGCAGTGAGTCTTTTCGGGAGCAAAAGGAGTTTTTAAAATTAGTATTTTCTAAAACTGAAAACGAAATATTACAAACATTAAGATTGTTCTTATCCACAGGGTGCCTGATAATCCTATTAGTAAAATTTCTTCAATATTAAGTGATGTTCTGCCATTGTGTGTGTGTATGTGTTTGTGTATGTGGTGTTCATATGTGTGAGCATGTGTGTGTATATTCCAAAATGCAAATTAACATCAGGAAAATGTACTTTTATTCCTGTAATGCACTTTTAAGACTATATGATTCGATAAGAACTAGTAATTCGGCTGAGTGCGGGGGCTTGCGCCTATAATCCCAGCACTTTGGGAGGACGAGGCAAGCGGAACTCCTGAGGTCAAGAATTTGAAAGCAGCCTGATCAACATGGAGAAACCCTGTCTCTACTAAAAATACAAAATTAGCTAGGCGTGGTGGCTCATGGTTGTAATCCCAGCTACTCGGGAAGCTGAGGCAGGAGAATTACATGAACCCGAGGTGGAGGTTGCGGTGAGCCAAGATGGCGTCATTGCACTCCAGCCTGGGCAACAAGAGTGAAACTCCGTCCAAAAAAAAAAAAAAAAAGAAGAACCAGTAATTCTCAGTGTTTAATAGATGTTGTTTGGGTTACATGATGGGTTGAGAATGGCAATAAAAAGTAATAATTCATTTTAACTCAAAGCAAGACCATCAAAAATAACTTAGTTCTGAAAACAATGATTATTTGTGTGTTTGTTTATTATTTGTGTTGCTAGAATATTTTAAAAGTTGATTGTTTATACCAAATCAAATTTTTAGTGCTGATAATATTATTCCTTCAACACCTGTCTGTGAAAGAGCTGCTATGAGAAAAGTACTGGATAAGCAATGATGAACAAAAGCTGACATGGTTCCGGACCTCATGGAGCTTACAGCCTACAGGACAAGAAATCTATTCATCAAATATTGCATAAACAAATATAAAAGTATTACATGAATAGCTACTATTCAAAATCATAAAATTATGTAAAAAGGAGATTTGCTATAGTCAGGCAAATCAGGGAAGTCTTTCCTAAGGAAGCAACAGTTTTGCAGAGATTTGGGAATTAATGATATCAAGTCAATCAGCAGGTACAAAGAACTCCAGGCAGAGTAATTATCATACTCATAGGCACCGTGGCAAGGAGGGACTAGACCTTTCTGTAACTAGAAAGTGTGGCTGGTGTCCACTAAGGGAGTCAGAAAGTATCTGGTATATAGTGAGGGAAAAGAAAGACTCTGAAGTCTCTGCCAGGGTCTTAGCTTCTTACAGAAGAGCCATGGAGATTAAATAAACTTTAGAAACAAAGTGTGTGTGGGTTTGAGAGAGAGAGAGAGATTGATCAGATTTGTGCATTAAAAATGTTCTGGCTACAGTGTTTGCATAGAGATTGTGGGGAAGAAACTGTGGGGCTAGAGAGACCAGTTAAGAGACTGTTTTGTGAGTCCTCGTGCCAGCTGATGGTGACATGGCTGGAGCACTGGAGACAGAGTTCAAGAAATGTCCATCAGCATCATCTAACCAATGTTCCAATTCCGTACAACCTGTTTATTTACAGTTTTGTGGAATAAAATAAGGAATTAATCACCCCTAGAAATTTATGATGAATACAAGTAAAAAGATGAGTCAAAGAGAATAGATGAAATTTGAATTTCTTTTTCTTTTTCCTTTTCTTTTCTTTTCTTTTTTTTTTTTTTTTTTTGAGATGGAGTCTCACTCTGTCACCCAGGCTGGAGTGCAGTGGCACCATCTCGGCTCACTGCAACCTCCGCCTCCCAGGTTGAAGTGATTATCCTGCCTCAGCCTCCTGAGAAGCTGGGATTACATACCACCATGCTTGGCTAATTTTTGTATTTTTAGTAGAGACCGGGTTTCACCATGTTGGTCAGGCTGGTCTCAAACTCCTGACTTTGTGATCCGTCCACCTCATTCTCCTAAAGTGCTGGGATTACAAGCATGAGCCACCAGGCCTGACCCTGGAATTTGAATTTTAAGTGATCATCTCCAGAGATACTTTTCAAAATGTTTTAGGATAAGACTTCTGAAAAGAGCTTAGGAGTCATTTGATTTATTTATCTACTTATTTATTTACTTTGTAGATATAGGGTCTCACTTTGTTGCCCAGGCTGGTTTCAAACTCTTGGCTTCAAGTGATCTTCTGCCTTGGTCCCTCTAAGTGCTGGGATTACAGGCCTGAGCCTCTGTGCCTGACCAGGAGCCTCATTATTAAATCATACCATGTGAAAGGGAGGCAAAGCAAGATGGTAGATTAGAAGGCTGCATCAATCTTACTCCTCACACCCACTCCCTGCCGTGAGGACACCAAGTTAACCTACACAGAAAATAAAAACACCTTCATAAGCTTCATCAGGTAAGCACTCACAGTACTTGGTTTTAACTTCATATCACTGAAAAAGGCACTAAAGAGAGAAAAAATAGCCCTGAATCACCAATACCAACCCACCTTGCTTTCCCCACCCCCAACAGCAGCTCTAGAGTAGAAAGGAAACCCAGACCAAACTAGCTGATGCCTGCCCAAGGAGGGAGCCAGAAGGGAATTGCAAATGCCAGTGGTCCGCACTTGAGTTCCTGCAAACCTCGCCACCAAGGGCCACATCACTCTGTGTCTCCAAGTAAACTTAAAAGGCAGTCTAGGCCATAAGGACTGCAACTCTTAGGCAAGTCCTAGTGCTAAACTAGGCCCAGAGATAGTGGACTGATGGGGGTATGTTACACACTGAGACACCACCTGGGGCAGCTATGGGAGTGCTGGCATCACCCCTCCCTCAACCCCAGGCTGCACAGCTGAAGGCTCCATAAGAGAACCCTTCCTTCTGCTTGAGGAAAGGAGAGGGAAGAGTGGAAAGAACTTTGCCTTGTATCTAGGATACCAGCTCAGCCACAACAGGATAGAGCCCTGGTCAGAGTCATGAGGTCCCTATTGCAGGCCCCAGCTCACAGATGACATTTCTAAACATATCCTGGACCAGAAGGAAAGGATCCAGTCCTGATGGCATTCATCACCTGCTAATTGAAGAGCCCTTGGTCCCTGAATAACCAGCAGTGATACCCAGGTACTACATTGAGTCCTTTGGGTAGGCCTTGAAGACTTACTGCCTTCCCGTGAGACTCAGCACATTACCAGCTCTGGTGGCTACTGGGCAAAACTTCTGCTTAAGAAAAGCAGAGGGAAAAGTAAAGGGAACTTTGTCTTGAGCATTAGGTACCAACATTGCCACAGTGGGGGAGAGTACCAGTTGGGCTCTTGGGGGTCCATGATTTCAGATATTGACTCTTGGACAGTATTTCTGAACCTGCCTGGGTCATAGGGGAGCCCATTGCCCTGATGGGTGAATCCCAGGCAAGGTAGCATTCACCACAAGCTCACTTAAGAGACTTTGACCTTAAAGTAACATCTGTGGTAGTCTGGCAGTACTCCTTGTGGCCTGGGGTGGCGGTGGCCACAGAGTGAGACTCCTCTGCCTTTGGAAAGGAAGAGAAGAGTGAGAAGGGCTGCATCTTATGGCATGAATGCAAGTTCAGTCGCAATATGATGTAATACCTGGTAGACTTACAAAGTTTTTGACTTTAGTCCCTGACTCCTGGACAGCACTTCTGGACACACATGGGGCCTGAGGGACCTCACTGCCCTAAAGGGAAGGACACAGGCCTCGCTACCTTTGACACCTGCTGATTGTAGAGACCTACAGCCTTGAGTGAACATAGGCAGCAGCCAGTGAGTAATTACAGCAGGCCATGGTTGAGACCCAGTGCTGTATTAGCTTCAAGTCTGACCCAGCACAGTCACAGTAGTAGTGGCCACAGAGTTGCTTGTGTCACTCCCCCTCAAGTTTTAGGTGGTTCAGAACAGAGAGAAAGAAAGAGATAGAGGAAAGAGAAAGAGAGAGAGACAGAGAAAGAGAGAGAGACTGTTTGAAAAGAAGTTAGGAAAGAGACCAAGAGTCCTCCAGGTAATCCAGAGAATTCTCATGGATCTGGTCCAAGACCATCAAAGCAGTATATCTATGAGTCTATAAGAACCACAGAATTACTGGGCTTGGGGTTCCCCCTAAAGCAAATACGGCTTAAATTAATATCACAACACCAAAGTCCTTTCAAATATCTGAAAAGATTTCCCAAGAAAGCACAAATAAGCCCAAACAGCAAAGACTACAATAAATACCTAATCATTCGGTGTATCTACAAGCATCAACACCATCCAGAAAAACATGACCTCACCAAATGAACTAAATAAGGTACCAGGGACCAATCCTGGAGAAACAGAGATAGGTGACTTTTCAGACAGAGAATTCAAAATAGCTGTAATGAGGAAACTTAAAGCAATTCAAGATAACACGGACAAGAAATTCAGAATTCTATCAGATAAATTTAGCAAGAATTTGAAATAATTTAAAATAATAAAGCAAAAATTCTGGAGCTGAAAAATGCAGTAGGCCTACTGAAGAATGCATCTGAGTTCTTTAGTAGCAGAATGGATCAAGCAGAAAAATAAATTAGTGAGCTGAAAGACAGGCTATTTAAAAATGCCCTGTTAGAGGAGACAAAAGAATAAAAAACAATGAAGCACACCTACAGGACCTAGAAAATAGCCTCGAATGGGCAAATCCAAGAGTTATTGTCCTTAAAAGAAGGTAGAGAAATAGAGGTAGAAAGTATATTCAAAGAGATAATAACAGAGAACTTCCCAAACTTAGAGAGAGATATCAATATCTAGGTACAATAAGGTTATAGAACACCAAACAGATTTAACCCAAAGAAGACTACTTGAAGTCATTTAATAATCAAACTCCCAAAAGTCTAGGATAAAGAAAGGACTCTAAAAGGAGCAAGATAAAGCAAACAAATACAATGAAGCTTCAATACATCTGGCAGAAGGCTTTTCAGTGGAAATCTTACAGGCCAGGAGAGAGTGGCATGACAAAAAGTGATGAAGGAAAAAAGCCTTCTTACCCTAGT
The DNA here is from genome assembly GCF_047675955.1 of Chlorocebus sabaeus. Classification (NCBI taxonomy): domain Eukaryota; kingdom Metazoa; phylum Chordata; class Mammalia; order Primates; family Cercopithecidae; genus Chlorocebus; species Chlorocebus sabaeus. Next base: position 71,475,543 of record NC_132910.1, read on the forward strand.
ATAGGGTACCTTGTGAAAATATGAAGGAGAAATAAAAATTTTACCAGACAAAGGTTGCTTCATAAACACCAGCACTATCCTATAAGAAATGCTAAAGGGAATACTTCAATCAGAAAGAAAAGGACATTAATGAGCAATAAGTAAACATATGAAGGTACAAAACTCACTGGTAATAGTAAGTACACAGAAAAACAGAATATTATAACACTGTAACTGTAATGTGTACTCTTATCCTAAGTAGGAAGACTAAATGATGAACCAATCAAAAATAATAACTACAACTTTTCAAGACAAAGTAAGTACAATAAGATATAAATAGAAACAATAAAAGATTAAAAAGAAGGAGGGCTAAGTTAAGGTATTCTTAACCTTAGAGTTAAGAATAGAGTTCTTACTAGTTTTCTTTCTGTTTGTTTATGTCAATAGTGTTATCAGGTTATAACAATGGGTTATAAGATAGTATTTTCAAGCCTCATGTTAATATCAAACCAAAAAGTGTACAATGGATACACAAAAAATAAAAACAAGATACTAAATTGTATCACTAGAGAAAATCACCTTCACTAGTGGAAGGCAGAAAGATAAGACCATAAAACAAACAGATAACAAATTTTAAAATGATAGAAGTAGGTCCTTACTGATAAATAATAACACTGGATGTAAATGGGCTAAACTCTCCAATCAAAAGACATAGACTGGCTGAATAGACAAAAACAAAAAAGGTCCATTGATATGTTGCCTAGAAGAAACACATATAACCTATAAAGACACACACAGACTGAAAATAAAGGGATGGAAAAAGATATTCCATGCCAATGGAAACCAAAAAAGAGCAGGAGTATACTTAGATCAAACTAAATAGATTTCAAGGCAAAAATTACAGAAAGAGACAAAAAAAGGGCTACCATATAATGATAAACTGATCAGTTCAGCAAAAGGATGTAACAATTATAAATATATATGCACCCAACACTTGAGCACTCAGATATATAAAGCAAATATTGTTAGAGCTAAACAGATAGATAGGTCCCAATACAATAATAGCTGGATTTCAACACCCCACTTTCAGCACTGGATTAATCATCCAGATAGAAAATCCACAAAGAAATATCAGGCTTAATCTACAGTATAGACCAAATGTGTATATCTAGTAGATATACACAAAACACTTTATCCAACAGCAGAAGAATACACATTCTTCTCCTCAACATAAGGAACATTCTCAAGGACAGACCATATGTAATGTCATAAAGCAAGTATAAAAATATTCAAAAACACTGAATTAATATCAAGCATCTGTGAACACGTTGGAATAAAACTAGAAATTGGTTACAAGAGGAATTCTGGAAACTACACAAATAAATGGAAATTAAACAATATTCTCCTGAATGACCAGTGGGTCAATGAAGAATTTAACAAGTAAATTGAAAAATTTCTTGAAGCAAATGATAACAAAAATACATTATACCAAAACCTATGGGATACAGCAAAAGCAATACTAAGAGGGAAGTTTATAGCTATAAGTGTCTACACCAGAAAAGAGGAAAAACTTCAAATGAACAATCTAATGATGCATCTTAAAGAACTAGAAAAGCAAGAGCAAACCAAACCCAAAATTAGTGGAAGAAAAGAAATAATAAAAATCAAAGAAGAAATAAATGAAATTGAAATGAAAAAGTACAAAAGATAAATGAAAAAAATAGTAGTTTTTTGAAGCTAACCAAAGTTGAAAAACTGCTTGCAAGGCTAACAAAAAAGAGAGAAGATTCAAATAAATAAAATTGGAAATGAAAAAGGAGACACTGTGACTAATACTGCAGAAACTTAAATGATCATTAGTGGCTACTATGAAGAAGTATATGCCAATAAAATGGAATATCTAGAAGAAATAGACAAATTCATAGATACATACAACATAGCAAAATTGGACTGGGAACAAATCCAGAACCTGAACAAACCAATAACAAGTAACCAGATTTAAGCCATATAAAAATCTCCCAGTATAGAAAAGGCAGGATCTGATTGTTTCACTGATGAATTCCCCCAAACATTTAAATAATTAATACCAATTCTACTCAAACTATTCCAAAAAACAGAGGAGGAGAGAGTACTTTCAAAGTCATTCTACAAGACCAGTAATACCCTGATACCGAAACAAGATGAAGACACATCAAAGAAAAAGAAAACTACAGGCAAATATCTCTGACGAATATTGATGCAAAAATCCTCAACAAAACACCAGCAAACCAAATTTAACAATACATTAGAAAGACCATTCATCATAACCAAGTGGGATTTATCTCAAGGATGCAAGGATGGTTCAACATATGCAAATCAAAATATGTAATAGAGCATAACAGCAGAATAAAGGGAAAAAAACACATGAACATTTCAATTGATGCCAAAAAAGCATTTGATAAAATACAACATCCCTTCATGATAAGCAAACTCAAAAAACTGCAGAAAGAAAGAACATACATACCACAACATAATAAAAGCCATATATGACACCGACAAGTAGTAACATACTGAATGGGGAAATGCTGAATGTCTTTTCTCTAAGACCTGGAATACAATAAGGATGTCTGTTGTCACCACTGTTATTCAACATAGTCCTGGAAGTCTTAGCTAGAGCAATCAAACAATAGAAAGATATATAAGGGCATGCAAATTGGAAGGCAGCTATGCTCACCACTATAACACCAACATATCTAGGGCATCCAAATTGGAGAGGAAGAGGTAAAATTATACTTGTTTGCAGATAATATGATCTTATATTTGGAAAAACCTAGAGACTCCACAAGAAAACTATTAAAACGGATAAATTAAGTAAAGTTTCAGGATGCAAAGTCAACATGCAAAAATCAGTAGCATTTCTACACGCCAACAGTGAACAATGTGAGAAAAAAAGTAATCCCATTTAGAGTAGCCACACAGAAAATTAAATACCTAGGAATTAACCAAAGAAGTGAAAGATCTCCATAGTGAAAATTATAAAATACTGATGAAAGAAATTGAAGACAACAACAAAAAGTAAAAAAAAATGTTCATGCATTGGAAGAATCAATATTTTTAAAATATCCGTGCTACTCAAAGCAATGTACAGATTCAATGCAATCCCTATCAAAATACCAATGACATTCTTCAGAGAAGTAGAAAAGAAAGCTATCCTTAAACTTATATGAAATCACAATATACCCAGAATAGCCAAATATATCCTAAGCAAAAAGAACAAAACTGGAAAAATCACATTACCTAATTTCAAATGATATTACATTGCTATAGTAACCAAAATGGCATGGTACTGAAATAAAAACAGATACATAGACCAATGGAACAGAATAGAGAACCCAGAAACAAATTCACATACCTACAGTGAACTCATTTTTGACAAAGGTGTCAAGAACATACACTGGGGAAAACAGAGTCTTTTCAATAAATGATGTTGGGAAAGCTGCATATCCATATGCAGAAGAATGAAAGCAGACCCCTATCTCTCATCATAGACAAAAATCAAAATGAATTATAGATTTAAACCTAAGACCTCAGATTATGAAACTGCTACAAGAAAACATTGTGGGGAATCTCCAGGATATTGGCCTGGGCAAAAACTTCTTCAGCAATACCTTGCAAGTACAGGCAACTAAAGCAAAAATGGACAAATGGGGTCGCATCTAGTTATAAAGCTTCTGCACAACAAAGGTTACAGTCAGCAAAGTGAAGAGACAACCTGCAGAATGTGAGAAAATATTTGCAAACTACCCCATCTGACAAGGGATTAATGGCCAGAATATATAAGGAGCTCAAACAACTCTATGGGAAAAATCTAATAATCTGATAAAAAAAAATGGGCCAAAGATTTAAATACACATTTCTCAAAAGAAGACATACAAATGGTAAGCAGGCATATAAAAAGGTGCTCAACATCACTGGTCACCAGAGAAATGTAAATCAAAACTTCAATTATATATCATCTCACCCCAGTTAAAATGGCTTATACCCAAAAGACCAAATCTCATCTTGAATTAGCCCCATTATCCCCGTGCGTGAAAAGAGAAACCAGGCAGAGGTAATTGGATCATGGTAAGGTTTCCCCATGCTGTTCTCGTGACAGGAAGTGAGTTCTCATGAAATCTGATGGTTTTATAAGGGACTCTTCCCCCTTTACTACTCACTCTTCTCTCTCCTGCCACCATGTGAAGAAGGTCCTTTCCTCTCCTTTGCTTTCCCCATGATTGTAAGTTTCCTGAGGCCTCACTAGCCCTGCAGCACTGTGAGTCCATTAAACTTCCTTTTTAAATAAATTACCCAGTCTTGGGTATGTATTTATAGCAGTGTGAAAACAAACTAATACAGACAAACAATAACAAATGCTAGCAAGGATGTGGAGAAAAGGGAACCCTTGCACACCATTGATGGGAGTGTAAATTACTACAAACAGTCTAGAGAAGAGTTTGGAGTTTCCTCAAAAAGCTAAAAGTTGAGCTACCATATGGTACAGCAATCCCACTCCTGGGTATATACCCAAAAGAAAGGAAATCAGTATATCAAAGAGATAGCTGCACTCTTCTATTTCTTGCAGCACTGTTTACAATAGCTAAGATTTGAACGCAACTACGTATTCATCAACAAATGAATTAATAAAGAAAATGCAGTTTATATACACAATAAAGTATTATTCAGCCATGAAAAGAATTAGATCTAGCCAGCTGCAATGACATGGACAGAACTGGAGATCATTATGTTAAGTAAAATAAGCTAGGCACAGAAAGACAAACATTGCATCCCACTTATTTGTGGGATCTAAAAATAGAACAATTAAACTTATGGACATAGAGAGTAGAAGAATTGTTGCCAGAGGTTTAAAAGAGTAACGGTGGACTGGAGGGAAGGTGGGGAAGGTTAATGGGTACCAAAAAATTTACAGAGAATAATATATGTAGTCTTCCACATGTTAAAAACAATCTTGTATAAATGTTTTAATTACACTTTCAACTTATTAGGTAATAATTATTATTTTTTTAGTTTATTTGTAGTGTGATAATATTGATAATTAAGCAGAAGTAGAAAGGAAAAACTTCTGACACATTTATGGAAAAAATTAAATTAAGAAAATTCTACCTATTGATATGTTTTCTTTCAAATAATCATACAAAAATAAAATTTCAATCCTATAGTCAAAACAGTTGATCTATCATTGTCTAATTCCAGATTTTCTCAAAAAATAGTTTGAGGCCCACTGTTTTTAGGAAAATCACATAAAGTGTTATATGAACACATGGTGTTAACAACTCTTCAGCAGATTTAAGTGAGAATTAATGGTTAGTCGCACCATCCTTGCCTTCAAATTGAATGCGTGCTGTTCTTATCACTGGTTTCAAAATAAGAAAAAAAACAGGTATCTTAAGCCAATCTTTTTCCACAATGAAATATGAAAGTTCTCTTTAACATGTTAAATTTGTGGTTAATCTATTTGCAATGTCTGCTATCCCACTGCTTTTGTCAGTTTTGCTGATTTGCCTAGTTACATGTTTAATTGAAAAAGATCATTTTCTCAAACTGTAGAAATTGTATTGTCAAAAATATATCACCTAGGAAAAATGTCTTCCTAATATATGTACTTACTTCAGTTGGGCTTTTAAAAAATTTACTCTTGCTTGCTTATAAATTATTTCAAGTAATGTGTTATTCAAATACATAAAGTACAAGTGCACCTGTTTTAGTGAATAAAACACAACTGATTGTAGATCTATTCATATTCATATACACTTAGTAAGGTTACAGAGTAGTATATAAGAGTTTTTTTTCTAAACAGTTCCTAGCAAACTATTAAGGGGCAAGGTTCATACAGGTATGCTCATTGTTATACTTTATTTATACCTTGCTATCTTGTATTATTATTTATTTATTTTATGTTTTAATTTGCCTAATTATTTTAATTGTACTTATGTCTATGAACTTACTATATGCTCATTTTATTAAAATTTGAAAATCATTTTTTTGTAGATTTTATGAAGGATTTCAAAAATTTTAAATGGAGACTGTATAGAAATCTGAGGGCCTATTTTGTATCTCCGTTCCTTATCCCAAACTCTTCCCAATACAAATACCTACCTTACTAAAGAAGAGATCTTAATAGCTCTTAACAGGGGAGAAGAGGAAGCATTGAGAGAGATAACAGACAAGTTGGCACAGGGTGTCAGATCTGGCCAAAGGATAGAGCTAAAGCAACAATATTACGCATTTACATTTTAGAAAGTATACTATTTCTTACTAAAGACCATGTAACTATTTTTCTAATTATTTAAAAACCTTAGGAATCTAAATAGAACCTGCAAATTTGCATATACTTAACATTTCATGTGTTTAGTAAATACCAACCATGGTTTAGTTTATCTGTTTTTCAGCTCACATTAATATTGTGTCAGAGTCAGCTTTACTTACACACACACACACACACACACACACACACATAAATGAATAAATAAAAATGAAAAGGTAACTATTACTTCTTGTATTAATTACTAATTATTTCTGGCTGCACATAGATCTTAAAACAGTGGCCTATGTAAATTAGGTTTTCCCTTTTTTCTGATGTGAAAAATAGTACAGAGAGGCAATCCAGGGCAAGTATAATTGATGTGCACTGTCACTATAGACCCCAGACTCCCTATTTTTTAACTCTGCCACCCGTAGAACTTGGTTTCCATTCTCAAAATGCCTTATGAGTTACAGGGTAGACACAGCAGCACCAGCAATCATATCTGCATTGAGGGAACAAAGAAGGAAGATAAGGGGCTGAAATGGAGGCTGGGGAATAACATTTTAGTTAAGTACTTTGCTGCTGCTCTGAACAATATATAAATTTTGTTAATTAAGATATGGAGTAAATGGATTTTGAGTGGGCAACTAGCAGTCTCTGTCACATCTTTCCTTCATATATCTCTAAAAATTTTGTAGTTTTCAAATATTTTTAGCCATAAAACTTTCTTCATAAAAATTTTATTATGTAAAACCAACTATACATAAGTCAAAAGGTGGAGCTTCTGTGGTTGGAGTAAACTAAAGGATATGAAGTCCCTTTATTCAGTGCCTCTCTCTTGCCTGCATGATGACACCTTTGTCTCTAGGGACCCTCTGAACACAGTGCTCAAGCTACCAGTCCTTAAACTCCACATACAGAATATCCATGTTCTCCTGGATATTTCTGGTTCTCTCTGCTGCCCTGTGAGAGTTGGGTTATATACAATCCTGGTTGGTGTTAGAGATTTGGTTGAGGTGATGCTAGAATTTCTCACAAGACCAAGTCAGTAAAGTAACAAACTCAATCCGTATGCTGATTCAGCTAGTTGAAATCATGGTTGTGTATATACTTTTAAATACAGATTAAACCAGTGATATGGTTAGGCTTGGTATCCCCACCCACACAAATCTCATCTGAATTATAAGCCCCATAATCCCCGTGTGTCAAGGGAGAGACCAGGTGAAGGTAATTAAATCCTGGGGATGGTTTCTCCTGTGCTGTTCTCATGATAGTGAGTTCTCATGAGATCTGGTGGTTTTATAAGGAACTCTTCTCCCTAGGCTCAGCACTTCTCCTTCCTGCTGCCTTGTGAAGAAGGTGCCTTGCTTCCCCTTCTCCTTCCACCATGGGTGTAAGTTTCCTGAGGCCTCCACAGCCATACTGAACTGTGAGTCTATGAAACCTCTTTCCTTTATAAATCACCCAGTCTCAGATAGTCCTTTTTAGCAGTATGAAAACAGATTAATACAGTAAATTGCTATCACAGAGAGTGGGATGCTGCTGTAATGATACCCCAAAATGTGGAAGTGACCTTGGAACTATTTAACAGGCAGAGGTTGGAACTGTTTGGAAGGGTCAGAAGTAGACAGGAAAATGTGGGAAAGTTTGGAACTTTCTGGAGACTTGTTGAATGGCTTTGACCAAAATGCTGATAGTGATATGAACAATGAAGTCCAGGCTGAGGTGGTCTCAGATGAGATGAGGAACTTGTTGGGAACTGGAATAAGCGTGACTCTTGCTATGCTTTAGAAAAGAGACTGGTGATATTTTGCTGTTGCCCTAGAGATCTATGGAACATTGACCTTGAAAGAAATGATTTAGGGTATCTGGCAAAAAAAAAATTTCTAAGCAGTAATGCGTTCAAGAGGTAATATGGGTGTTCTTAAAAGTGTTCAGTTTTACACATTCACAAAGAGATGGTTTGGAATTGAAACTTATGTTTAAATGGGAAGCAGAGCATAAAAGTTCAGAAAATTTGCAGCCTTACAATGTGATACAAAAGAAAAACCCATTTTCTGAGGAGAAATTCAAACCTGCTTCAGAAATTTGCATAAGTAATGAGGGACCAAATGTTAATCACCAAGACAATGAAGAAAATGTCTCCAGCTCATGTCAGAAGTCTTCATGGCAGACCCTCCCATCACAGGCCTTGAGGCCCAGGGGGAAAAAAATGATTTCTTGGGCTGGGCCCAGGGCCTTGCTGCTTGTACAATCTTGAAACTTGGTGCTCTGCACTCCAACCATGGCTAAAAGGGGCCAACATACAGCTCAGGCCGTTGCTTCAGAGGGTGCAAACCCCAAGCCTTGGCAGCTTACCTGTGGTGCTGGGTCTGTGGGTGCACAGAAGTCAGGAACTAAGGTTTGGGAACCTCCACCTAGATTTCAGAGGATGTATGGAAATGACTGGATGTTCAGGCAGAAGTTTGCTGCAGGGCTGGAGCCTTCATGGAGAACCTCTGCTGGGGTAGTATGTAAGGGAAATGTGGGGTCAAAGCCCCCACGCAGAGTCCCCACTTGGGCACTGCTAAGTGGAGCTATGAGAAGAGGGCCACTGCTCTCTAGACCCCAGAATGGTATATCCACCAACCACTTGCACCATGGACCTGGAAAAACTGCAGACACTCAAGGCCAGCCCATGAAAGCAGCCACAAGGTGGGATGTACCCTGCAAAGCCACAGGGGTGAAGTTGCCCAAGACCATGGGAACCCACCTCTTGCATCAATGTGACCTGGATGTGAGATATGGAGTCAAAGGAGATTGTTTTAGAGCTCTGATATTTAACTGCCTCCCTAGGTTTTGGATTTACATGGGACCTATAACTCCTTTGTTTTGGCCAATCTCTCACATTTGGAGTGGATGTACTTACCCAATCCTTGTACCTCCATTGTACCTAGGAAGTAACTTTCTTGCTTTTGATCATACAGGCTCATAGGCGAAAGGGACATGCTTTGTCTCAGATGAGACTTTGGACTTAGACTTTTGGGTGAATGCTGGAATAAATTAAGACTTTAGGGAACTGTTGGGAAGGCATGATTGGTTTTGAAATGTGAAAGGGACTTAAGATTTGGGAGCGGCCAGGTGCAGAATAATGCAGTTAGGCTTTGTGTCCCCACATATAATCTTGGATTATAATCCCCATAATCCCTACATGTCAAGGGAGAGACCAAGTAGAGGTAGTTGAATCACAGGGACAATTCCCCCATGTTGTTCCCATGATAATGAGTGAATTCTCATGAGATCTGATGGTTTTATAAGGGACTCTTCTCCCTTTGCTTGGCACTTCTCCTTCCTGCCTCCTTGTGAAGAGGTGCTTTGCTTCCCCTTTACTTTCCACCATGATTGTAAGTTTCCTGAGGCCTCCCTAGCCATGCTGAACTGAGTCTATTAAACCTCTTTCCTTTTTAAATTACTCAGTCTTGGGCAGTTCTTTATAGCAGTATGAAAACTGACTAATACATCTGGAATCCAAAAGCAGGCACATATACTCTTGAATAGGGATAAAAATAGTAATCAAAAGAATTATACAGCACTTGAAAAAGGCTGGTGCAAAGAAAATGTATCCCAGAGACAATATGGCTACTGTCACAGGAATATCCAGGTGCAAAGTGTGCTTAGTTTACAATTTTTTCTTTCTCTTTACATCTGGTTAAACAGACACATGTTTATTTGTACTGTGTTTGGGAAAAGAATCAAAACCATTCCAATATTTCTGCTTGGGATTTTTTCCCCAAAAACATTCTCTGAAGCTTTATTGTTGGATTGGTAATATGCATTAAATAAAATTCATTTGCAACAGTACCTTTGCATCATTCTGGTGGTGTTTATCAAACAGGTTAATACTATTTTTTATTGTTAACATAATTTTGATTGAAATGTGACCTTTTATTTTTGCTTTATAACATTGCAGTGAAAGGCAGCACAGCATAGAGTGTGAGAACATGGCTTTTGGAGATTGTCAGACATAAATTTAAAAGGCTGAATCTTCCACTACCAACTGTGTGTGACCTGGACAAGTTAAACAATAATCTCAATCTCTGTCAGTCTTATTTGTAACATAGAGATGAATCTAATCTCAAAATAGAATCATATTAATAAGATGAAATTGACAGAAAACAGTTCTTGATAGATTTAAATTAGCAAGTGAATGTAGTGTTCAGCAGAGTTCATGGCAATAGTGGATAATCAACAGAGTATTATTCTTTCTGCTATTACTCCTATCTTTCTCATATATGTCATTAAACATTAAGCTTCTGTTGGTATCAGACTTTTTATTAAGATTAAAATTTCATCTCAACTCTAATCATTCTCAAGAAATAAATTTTTTTTAATGTAAGGGCTTTAGTTTGGATCTTACCATGTTTTATGAAAATCTAGTATCTGATATTTTGCCTTCTCTGTTCCAGGAATATGGTTGTGATTCAGCCAGTGGAGGCACACCTGTGTCATGTGATTACTACTGACAACCAATCTCATTACCTCTGTATGTAATCTGATAGATTACTTCTTCTACGACAGTTGTTGGTTAATATTTGGAATCATACTCTCATTCAGAAATATTACTTTAGGATTTCTGATTAAGACTAAAAACAAAAATGGGTAAAATACTGTTTTGGATGAATTCCTAGGAAAATAAGCAGCTTTAAAAATGTAAAGAAATCCAGAATAATCTTGGGGAAATGTGATATCTATTAGGTAGGGCCAGAGACTATTCCTACCATTTATTTGACCTCCTACTATATTTTAGGTACTAACTATACTAGATGTTTTAAGTACATGCCAATTTATCTTCAATACTATCCATAGAAGTTAGTATTATTTACTCTATTTTCCAGGCAAGAAAGGTGACTTGCAGGTAAGTATTTGACTAAATTCACTTGACTAATAAACATTGAAGATAGAATTTAAATTCCTACTCTACCTGATTAAAAACTATTTTCTTAACTACAACAGAATATTGATATTTTTTAAAAGATGAGGCAGGGAGAAATTTGGAGTAGATCTGATAAGAAAATGGTGAAATTGTTTTCTCATTCTGAAGATGCAGATTAATTATCTTATGAAAACCCAGTGAATATTCTGCTTTCTCACACTTTGTCCCTTGGCTCTACCTCCACAGACCATCTTCAAGTGAGCTTGGTAATCCTCCTAAATAATAATGTAGAAATTTTTTTACATTTAGATGGACATGGACTTATAAGAAGAAACAGATAATTCAGTAGTTTTGAATTCTGTTTTTACTCTTAGAAAATGCATATTCATATCTGATTTCTCATATAGGTTCTTGCCTTTTTCTTCTCTTAAAATATTCTCTCTAAATCTGTTGCCCATAATTATTGGTCCAGATAAACTGTCACTTTTCCTAAAATCTTCCCATGGAGGGTTGCTAGATTAAGCAAATAAAAATATAGGATGGTGAGTTAAATTTGAATTTCAGAGAAACAACCAAAAATTTTGTCATATAAGTATGTCCTGTGCAATATTCGGGACATACTTATACTAAAAGAAACTCTTCATTGTTCACCTGAAATTCATAACGGGCCATCCTATATTTTATGTGGCAACTCTAAGTAGAAGCAACATTGTGAAACAATCATCCACAACAATAGCAACAAAAAGATAACATCTTTGAGTTCAGAGAAACTACCAGTCAAATGATGCCTTTACCACCTAAGAAAATGACAAAGCAGTGCATCATGAAGCATGCTGGACATGCAGATAAATGCAGACCTCTACTTACCCTTGGGGAGAGAATGCCCTAAAGAAGTGACTCACAAACTCTGGTATTTTAAATACTTAGGGATCCCTGGAATGCACACTGGAATGCTCTGTAGGATAGGCAGACCCATATGGATGGTCTGGAAGATTATATTTTTAAAAATATTTCCATGTTTTTAAATGATTTGGAAACAATTGATTTGTTCTGCAGAGGAATTAACACTGTTGTGGCTGCTTCCTGTTTCCTTCATTCAGTTCTAAACTCTAAACAATGTAGGGGCACGTGAGCTATCCCAAAGATGCATAAAACTTAGGGAAGAATACATCACGTGTCAAATGTTTTTCCATTTCTCTTTTATACAGAACAAATAAAAATAAATATTAAGACAGCATTAAAACATAAGAATGAGGAAAATATGTGTGGGGGAAGTAATCTCATACTTTTTACCCTCCCTAGGTAATAGCTGTGGAAAAGTTTCCGTAAATTTCTATCTAGCCCTTGACCCTATCAGCCAGCATCAACTTCATTCATTGGATTCTCCAAAATTAAGTTATGTGATCCATTGAATTATTTACGCAATTGGCAAAACTGTATATACATAGGCCATATCTAACTTACATATGCTTCAATTGATGGCTTAGAATGCAACAGAAACTCTGCAATTGATTTATCTGATAAAATCACTTGATTAATTTTACAGAACCCCAAAGGCATCTGTTTATGCCCCTGACTCTACCAGTCAGGTTGAGGCTGGATAGGAGCCATGTGAGATTATTTAAATAATCTTTACGAGCAAAGATGTCTTTGAATGTGTTTATATAACACCCTTCATAATAAAGAAATAAACACTAATCACCATTCTTTGCTTTATGGCACTTTGATAAAACAACCAACCAAAACCAATTTTCACAGGACAGTGAGATGAGCTGCAGTGATGAAGAAAGCAGTGGCACCAGTATGATGCTGACCATCAATAGTAGGCAATGGTTTCAGCAGAAACAAATAGTGATATGACAAATCATTTGTAGAACATGATAATCTCCAGCAATCATTTATATAATTTGATATAGAATAAAAATTTGGATATTTAAAGTGAGTATCCAAGATGGTCAAAAATTCTTAATTGTATAAATCACCTCTTGGGCAATCAGAAAGAAAATACACACTATCATGAGACACTTTAGTGATTCTTTAGTCTGTATCTTTCATCACTCAGCACTATTGAAATTGGAATTCTCCAGTAGCCCAACAGATTTACATCTTGAAACAGTTGATGACCAATTATAAGTAGTTAATTATACTGACTAATATAATCTTGGAGTTGTATATACCAGATATTGTTGTAAACACTTTATGTGTTTTATTTATCTTAATCCTCAAGATAATATTATGAGACAGATACTGCAAGAACTGCGAAAGGTCTGAGATTTTACCCTAATTTTGGGCTAACAAATTAGCCTACTGAAGCTTCATGTACGTTAGCAGAATACATTCATGAGACTCCTGAAACAAAGGATAGTTTTAATTCACATAGTAGTAGCAGTTTCCAAAGTATCTGCATTTTCTCGTCTCAGCTCTCTCAGCTCCACTTCCTATAGAATAAAGTCAAATAATCAGGTTATATTTGTTAATACAATGGGTAGAACTACAGAATAGGAACTCTGAGTGTAAGGAAATCAAAACTTCTATAGCAGGCAATAAGCATTATTTCTTGTGAGGAACACACTATCTCTCTTTTCCAAGGCTCTTATCAATTCATATGTCCTTAAAAATATGATCCACAGCAGAGGTAGTCAGTGCCTCTCTCCAGAACATATGCAGAAAAATGAGAGACTTCTAAACAACTGTCTCCCAACAGATAACAATACTATTCCTATTTTACAGATGTGAAAACTGAGGCACAATGAAGTCAAATCACATAGTAAATAGTCAGTGGAGTCACGTTTAGAGCTAAAGTAGTTTGACTCCAAACTAATGATCAGAACAAAAGATATATGAAAGAAAAAGCCAATTTGAATTGTTAAAAAGAAATCAAGAGAATTTGAACAATCCATACTGTTCCTACAAAATCACTTTTAGAAGTTGAAACTTGGTGTTATTGCTTGCTTAGGTTTTTCCAATTACAGTTGGACATACTTATACTCATTTTAAAGATTATGGTACAAATTGCATGCTTATAATGCTATTTGACATTCTGTATCTAAAAGGGAAAATTTCAAGGCATGTGGGGTACATAAAATATCCACTGTGATGTTCTCAAAATAAGTTTTTGTTTGAACAGATGATGAGATAATGAAAATGTCACCTAAACTATTTAGAAACTGTAAGTTCCTTGTGGCTATTTTGATTTCTTTAGCATTTAATCAATCCCTCAAATAAAATAGGATAAATATGACCAAGCTTAGGTCCATAAAAAGCTTATAAGACTAGAAGTTTTACAAAATTCCAACTGTCATTGCAATAAGTGTGTCATCATGATACCTCTCCCAGTAACTGTGTCTCATTCTCTGGTGATACTGTCTGATGCCAGTAGGTGGCTTCCATTAATACTGCAACAAAGGCCAGCTTTTGATTCAAACACTGTACTCCTTTTTTATTTTAAAAAATTATCTCTTTATTTTAGTCAAGAATATTAATGAATAAATGATTGATATATGAAGTTGAATCCCAAAATATTTCTTAGATGATGTTATATCAACTGCTTTTGTTGGTAGTTTTTATAATAACCATTAAGAGTCTGTTCTCTTGAATGAGCCTCTCTGTTTTGCCCCCTGTCCCAAGTACCGTTTTCCCAGGTAGCTCTCAATTTTCTGCATGCTGATGACTTCACTGTATGTTGCTTAAGTATTCTGGTTATCAGATATCATCCTAGAGACCCAGACCTCTAGGCATATTTCCTACTCGTCAATATTCCCAATTAGCCTTTCTTAGCTTGTCGTTTATGAGTGCTTAATACAAAGAGAAAATGAGATTATTATAGCAATGTGAATGAAACTCGTGTATTTGACTAGACAGTGTACAGAAATGTCTGCTGGTTTTTCATGGTTTGTTTGTTTTATCTTTTTTAGAAAAGATCCATACAGAGTATTGAGAAAGGGAGTTTCGTTTGAGAACATTCATAAAGAACCATTTAGGAAAAGAGCCTTTTTGACTCTTAAAGTGTATCTAAAGTCTCTGTGTATCAACATCTAGCACGTTAAACCAGTCCTCCCTCATTGACCATCTTTTCATGGACTTTGCCAAACTATTTCGTAATTTTTAAGAGTTAATAAGGTATGTGGTCTAAAATTTCTATTTACTTCTATTTTCAAGAGAATGATTAGATATAAGCCATTCTTACAAGCACTCCAGATATGCCCTGGAGGAGACAGGGGAATAAAACACTTCACTTATCTGGAATAAAAACCGGAGTTTCCAAAGATTTCTAGCTTATCCTGGGGTCAGAATTGGCCCCATTATACAGTTAAAACTATTTAGTTTTAACAGTATTTAACTTTATCTGATGGCAAAATTATTTTCAATACTTTTGCCTGTTGATCTCTTTCAAAGCCTTCTTTTTACATTTCAGACAGGTCAGAGCAATATGTGGAATGTATGAAGATACATTATATCTTGACTCATAGATAATATTTCATTGTCACATACACTGCTGAGTCATTTTAATTCTTTAATTTGTGATTTAATTAGATTCCTAAGGATAAGTGTTTATAGAAAGAAACTTTTCTAAAATCAGTAAAACCAACAAACAAATTGGAGGGGGGCGAAAGAACATCAAGCATAAACAAGATTTCTTTTCCTTTCTTAATTCTTAATTCAGAAATAATTGAGGCCAGAGGTATTGTAGAAAGACAGCGATCAGGGGGTTTGTGTTGCATAAGATCCTTTAATTACGCATGTTTTCTTTTCCAGAACCTCTGTTCTTTCTCATAGTCACATACTAGACCTCTGCAAGTTCTAGACTGACAGTTTTAGGTATTTATTTTTAGTGTCTGGGACTCTAAGCCTTCATCATCATCTTCTCATGCTGCCTAAGAAGTTCCGATCTTCTCAGTAGTTTTGGAGTGCAAGGGAGCCTGTGTGAGCCATGACCCCACATACCTCTCTGGGACTGTGTAAGCTTCAGAGGTCTGAAAGGTAGTGATGGGGTATATGTTACAGGTGGATGGAGTATGGGGCAAGAGAGAGGGGGCAAGGAGAGGGCAGAGTGAGATGTGATTCTTTCCCAAGTAAACATCGCAGCATTAGCTAATTAAGGTTTCCATTGCCTTTATATTGTAAAAGATTTAGAACTGCTAATGAATGCTGATTCCCGCTTTAATAGGAAGACCAAAATGAATTTGTGATTGAATATGTGTTAACATGTTTATTGTCATCATGCAGAATTCAAACTAAAAAATACTGTTTCAATTCCAAATTACTGATCAGAGTTTTGCATCTTTTAAACTTAGAAAAAGCCAAATGTATAATAGACAAATGATTTTTATTTGTGTATTTAATTGGCGTTCATGGGGCTTCCCACATGCCAGGTGTGCTGAGCACTGTCACCACATGGTAAATAACATCGCTCCTGCCTTTCTGAGATGTTCCGTCTTGTGAACTAAATGCAAAGAGTAAAACTGATTGGCAGAGGCTGAAATAATTATAAACTTTTATCCCTGTATCCAACCTAGAGTCCCAGCTGCCAACCCATATTTAAGTTAGAGAAAGAAAGGAGAAGAAATGATCCACATATGTGTCTCATATGAGGATTCATAACTTCACTTAAAAAGTTTTCTGACTCAAATGTATGTATTAGCTCACATCCTATAGTTATAATAGTAATAATAAATAATGTTGGTATTATTAATATTAATTATCTCATTTTATATAAGGAAACTGAGGCCCAGAGACATTTCAGTGACTAGCTCAGGCCAGACTAGACCCCTAAATAAAAGAGCTGGGACTTAAATGGTCCTCTCATGCCACATCTTCGGTTCCATAAAATTAGTCTGCTTCAAAGCGGTAGAAGGGAAGAGGTACAGCATAGTTGGGTCTTTCTGACTTGAGTAAAAGAAAACTCTGCAAAACCTAACTTTGCATGTTCTGTCAAAGTAAAAAATTTCAGATTGTTATAGAAACGGGTATTTCAGTTTCTTGAATTTAGCCATGACACAGGGCAAAAAGAAGCAGAATAAAAACGTGGAGCATATTGATTAATTTCATGGGGTGCAGTCTTTTATAATAGAGTCTCAAGATTAATGATGAACTATATGTTGAAACAAAAGAATGACTGCATTCCTGTTTTGCTAACTGTGAGGAATACGGTTAGAACAACATTTATGAAACTACAAATCACAGAAATGCATTAAAATGCATTAACATTCTTGTTTTTTCTTATAGATGCTTGAATGATTGACTACTGGACCAGGCAGCAAATCTCAGCATGCATATAATATTTACTAATTACTGAAGTGTAGTTAGGGCAACAGAAGAACATGAAAATACTTTGGAATGCCATTAAGCAAACACGGTCATTGTTCAAAAGCCAGATGCTACGTTGTCTCTGCTTTTTAAGTTTCTAGTTCATACTCTGTATATTATTTCTTAAGTGTTCTGTTTTAGAAAGCCTGTGTAGTCAAGATTTTTTTTTCCAGAAAGTTATAAATTCTGATTTACTACTTCTTTTTTTTTTTTTTTTGGCAGCCTTGCCACTCAAAAGCTGTCCACGGCCTTAAATACTGGCATTACCTGGTAGCTGGTTAAAAATACAGAATCTCAGGTCCCACCTAGACCTATTGTATTAGTCCATTTTCATGCTGCTGAAAAAGACCTACCTGAGACTGGGTAATTTATACAGGAAAAAGCGTTTAATGGACTTACAGTTCCATGTGACTGGGGAGGCCTCACAATCAAGGTGGAAAGCAAGGAGTTCAATGAATTAGTCACAGCAGATGAAGACTTTTAACGTTACCATTACTATTGTCCTTCGAGTCTAGATGGAAACACATGGGCCAGCATAATATAAATTCATACTGAATATAAGATACACAGAGGACTTCAGATATAGATGTGGAGCAGTGGTTCCTAGTGCTTGTGAAAATCACATGGGGAGCTTTTAATATGCACTAGTGCTGCAGCTCCACCCTATATATTCTAACACAATTGTTCCGGAATAGAGACCTGGCATTGGTCTCATGCAGATGTGTGTGTGTGTGTGTGTGTACACACTATATATGTATCTATATTCATATATATGTATACAATGCATATGTGTATGTAATCATCTATATTCAGTACATATGTGTATGTGTTCATATTTTTACAGTACATATCATTATCTCATTACTTTATATTTATAGTTGTAGTTCTCTCTATCTTAGTAGTATATTTATATATAAATTCATGTATAGAGAGACAATGATGGCTATTTATTTGGACAAAGACTCTGAACCATTTGTGCTTAGCTTTTTAAAAAGGACTCTGGTATAAAACTGCACATAATTTTGATGTCTGATAACTTAGCTCCTAGATTGCTGAGGTTACAAGGTACAGTTTACAAAGAGCTTCTTAGTCTGGTTCTCCATAATGCTAAACAGCAATTTAAAAATCTGTCAGAAGTGTAGCTATTTTGTATATAAGTGAATCCAGATTATTAACTAAATATTTTAGTTCCCAGTTGGATTTTTGGCATCAAGTCAGACACAAAAAAAATCTGTTAAAGAGTTAAAAATCAATATGATAGAAATGACATAATTTACTAATGTTAAGTAAACAAAATTGGCCAAAAAATATTACAACCTTGTAACAGAAAGATCATAACCCACAATAAGATGCTCTTTAGCCTGCAAACATATCTTTATTCATAATCTTACTTATTTCTAATTAACTCCTTTGAGGTTTGCCTTATTTTGACTTTACTATTGCAGCAACTCAGGTTGTGAGAAGCTATTGGTAATTTGGGGTAACAGGCTGGCAGAATCAGAAGTGGAGCTGAGAATCTCTGACTCCAATATCAGTGCCCCTCACATCACTCACAGCTGCGGTCAGTGTAAGGGTCTCAGCCACGTCTCTAACCATGGAGGCACAAGCAAAGCTCTGGCCTTTGTAATAGGCACTATGTTTAAAGTACTTTCTCTTTCAGATTGCTGTATGCCATAAACTATGTTGTCCTTAACATTAAAAACCAAACATGGAGACCCTTTCTTCATCTTCTGTAAGGGAATACTGCATCTGCTGTTACTTAAAGTGGCAAGCGATAAGGCTTACTCAACACACTAAAAAACGGCATGTTGGGGATTTTACTATGGCAAACAAAATAAATATTGGTAGAAATTTAGCATTTGGTACAGAACAGCTTGAGTTCCTTCCATCTGCCACACTGATTTCCTCACACTTAACCAAAATCATAAAGCAAACTCAGCTCAGAGAAGATGAAATATGGAAACAAGTGTGAAGAGACCAGGTTAAAGGAGCCCAGTGACTCAGGGATTAGTTACTGGCGTCTCACTTCTGGGATCCTGGACATCATGAAAGGTTCCCTGTTGCAATTTATAAGCCAACCAAAGATTTAAAGCCTCCTGTCAACGTCCAGAGCATTACCTTAAGGAGGCTGAGCCATGACTGGGCCTGAAAATGAAATACACCACTGCTATTTATGTCCCTCTGGGTTACATGCTAAGAGACTAAGAGCAGATTTGCATTCAAAGCCTTGAACAAGCTTGTTTCTTTAAGATAATACAAATATTTTTTCATATAATAAATTCTAGTCTTTTTTGTAAAACAGTTCTTAAAAAAAATTTTATCTTCAAAGGAAATCCCAAAGGACATGGGGAATTTGGAATTTGTGACTTTAAGTAGTGTCAGAACTGAGATAGATGTATCCTTTGACAAAATTATGGAATGATTTATATTTAATTTATATTTAATTATTTTAAGACTGCTTCTATATGAACAAATATACATTATTTTCTGTTCATGGTCTTGATTTTTTTTTATTCAAAGAAACAACCTGGCTTAAAGTTCTATGGGTTTTCAATTACTTGCTTATGCATCCATAAATGTGGCTAGTATACCAAATGGATCACTGTTTGGGAATGTATAAACTTATACGAAAATAGCTTGGGGCAGTGTTAATTGTAGACGATTTGTACAGGAAGAAATGCTAGGTAGTAAAGCACTTCAAAAAGGATAATTTGGCTAAAAGACAAATGGGCTTTTGGGAAACTCTTTATTACCCCTCTGCTGATTCACTCTGTCTAATATTTGTAATGCCTGTAGCAGGTAATAATGTTCAGGATGTCTACTGTCTTCAAGTTCTGTGCAGTTCTCAAGACTGTACATCTATCCGTAAGTCGAAAATCATTTGATAAGATGAGTGGACAGTCCTGATTAGAAGAGTGATCCTTTATATTGAAGAAGTATACATCATCAAGATTTCTTAGTGGAAATAGAATATGAGAAGTCATTGATTTCAGGAAGACATACAAGTAAATAAAACCTTGAGAATAAACAGGCCAAATAAGAAGGTGGAAGCTGTGGAATATTAATATTTTTGCAGTCACAAATATGAAATGAACTGAAAACATAGTAAGAATTGAGCAAAATAGAGTTAACATCTCATTAACAGTGAAAATATATATGTACCATTTTTGGTTATACTGCAAATAAGATGCTCACTGTTATGCTAATGAGATTATCACGAAAATAATACATGTAAATCAAAGGAAGCATAATTGGAGTAATTAGAAAGAGTAATTGATTAGCTCCATTTGGTAGAAAGGCTAGAAAGAAGGTGAGAAGGATTTATGTCACAGAAGAAAGATTAGGTAACATTCTCATGGGTGTGTGTGCTAGAGAGAACGTCTAGTTACAGCACTTACCTGCTGTTCTTCCAATGACCTTGGTCAAAGTCAATGCAAGCACTAAGCCATGTAGTTTAATGTCCTCATCGTCTCACCTCTTTCAAAAATTCACCTCACTAAAAATACTGGAGAATAGATAGAAATATATTCTGGTTCAGGCATTAGCATAACCAAGGCAGCCTGTTATTAAAATTTGCTCTCTTTAACAATGAACCTTACTCCAATGGTTTACTCAGAGGAGAGAGTGATGAGAGAAGAGGAGGTCAACACAAAGGACTCAGTTTGTTTAGACAAGTGTATGTAAGTCTAATAGTTTCCTCTACAGTAAATATTACTGTAACTTGGAAAAGTTCTATATGGAAAGAGTGGTGTGGTACAGCAGGCTGGTTTAGGTGCAGGAACCATTTCCATCAGTTTCACCTATTTTGAACATATAGCTCACATGTTTTTACTCCCTTACTCTGTAACTTATATTTATTTTAGAACTCATACTGAATAAGAAGATTATAGAATGAGAAGATATTTGTAATGCATATAATTGGTGGGTATATTTCTGACTTTATTCCTTTATGTCTGGGTTACATGTCTGGGTCTGTGTTGTTTGTGTCTTATCAATGCAATAAGGAAGAGCCCAATTATAAGTATTAAACTTGTGCATCACTACAACCAGACTTTTAATAAATCACTGTGGGGGTAATATTCTCATGTCACAGGTATCAATAATGACATCTTTATGCAATATTGGAAAAGATCAAATTGGTTCATCCTTTATTGTCGTTACCAGAAGGACTCATCTTCCTTTAATCTTTTCTTAGACCTAATTTCTAAGAATTTTTTGACATTTTTTCCTTTTTAATTGAGGTAAATTACATATAATGAAATTTCACATTTTCACCATTTTCAGTAGAGTTAAGGATAGTCACATTGTTGGGCAACCAATCTCCAGAACTTTTTAATTTTGCAAAATTGAAACTCTATATCCATTAAACAACTTCCCCTTTCTCCTTCGCCATCTCCCCTGCCAACCACCATTCTACTTTCTGTTTCTGTGAGTTTGACTACTATGTATACCTCATGTAAATGGAGTTATACAGCATTTGCCTGTGCGTGACTGGGTTATTTCACTTAGTATAATGTCCTCAAAGTTCATCTATTGATAAACCTTTATGATTTAGACCACGGGACTTGTTCAAACTTCCCTTGTGGTAGACATTGTCTTTTGCTTGTTAGTTATTAAAATGATCTTAATTTAAATTACTCTATAATAAGCAATTTGATGTGTTAGAATTTCCTTCTTTTTTAAGGCTAATATTCCATTGTATGTATATGCCATGTGTAGCTTATCCATCCATCTGTTGACAGGCACTTGGGATGCTTTCATCTTTTGTCTACTATGAATAGTATTACTATGAACATGGGTGTACAGATATCTCTTTAAAACTCTAAGTATCTTTTAAATAATTTAGCCCTCAAATTATATAACAAGTTAAAAAAACTATTTTTACTCTGACTCAACTTATCCATTCACAGTTTAAGAATACAGGTTTTAAGGATTAAGTTTTTGAATTTGAAAAATTTGTGAGAGGAAAAAAGAGGCATTATTAGAGTAGATGATGCAATATGAAATATGTCTATGGATTGAATGACAGTATCTTATCAATGTTACTTTCCCGATTGGGATGATTGAATGGCAGTATATTTGAAGGTATCCTTGTTTGGAGAACGTAATCAAGCTTTCCTAGATTTGAATTCTGGCTGTACTCTTTCATACCATTATTTTATTGGGTGAGTTGAATAATCTTTCTTAAACCTTAACTTCCTTATCTGGAAAATTCAGACAGCAATGATTAAATGAGGTAATGCACATAATAGTCTTAGCATGTTGTACAACACAGAAACACTTTTTGTATATTTGGCTGTCATCATTATTATCATTTTCTCTCCCCATTAATTCTCAGGACATGTTTCTCTCTCTTGTTTTAGACTCTTCTCAAGCCAAGTGGCACTTTTATTTGTCTCTTTATGTGCAGTGAGTCACACAAGCTCTGGCACCTGTTAGGTACTTATCCATCTTATCAGAGTGAATTGATTCATCACGATTGATATTTTCTGCTGGGAAAAGCCTATGAACCAGGATACTTATGAAGAATACGAATGCAAAACTATGCTGGACATCGTTTGGATTTTTATCTTAAATCTCTGTCCATTTAGAATCATAAGGGAAATCATGGAAGAACAAAATTTTCTGTATGCCGTCTACTGCCTGCCTTTCAGCTCCCTGCCAAAAAATGTCATAAGGGCAGCATTTCCTAAGAAAGTTTGGCACTTAGGCCTCTGGTGTGGCTGGAAACCATCAGTGGAAAATAGTCTTTGAAAAAAATCTCCTATGCACTTGTGTAAAGACATAAGTTTTAGTTTCGAGGAAAGGATAGAAAGAAAAAAAAAAATAACGTGACACATCTGAGAATTTCTGGATCACCTGAATTCTGTTCCAATGACAAATTACTTCCGTGTAAAACGAGAAGCCAGAAACTAAATCTGTTTGGTTGGATTTACTTAAAATTTAAAATGAAAAATAAACTAAGGGAATAGTAACTTCCTCCATCCTGCTTTTGCACTTTGCTCCCCGGCTAGGCTAGTATGCATAAAATTGCACAGAAACTTCTTCTGATTTAGACCACAGGGCTTGTTCAAACTCCCCTTGTAGTAGACTTTGTGTGTTGTTTGTTAGTTATTAAAATGATCTCAACTTAAATAAATCTATAATAAATGATTTGATGTTATCTGAAATTTTTGAATACATAAGAACTAAGCGTCATTAAAACATTTAAATCCTAACATCAAAACTACTCTACATAAAAAATAAATAACATTATGTAGCAGCAATGGACTGCTTGGTGCTTTGATGGCTTTGTATCTGTGTGAAAGCTATTTTGAATAAAACAAACATAAAGGGTTTTCACCTAAGTTCTCAACTTGAAATAAACCACTTCACCTCCCACTGGCCAAAAGCAGATTACAAATGCTGACACACTGAGCATTTGATAGCATCTCTTTCTGCTATCACGCAGACGTGTTAGCTCTAACTGTTTTTAAATGAGGAAAAGAAATCTCAAAACAGTCAATATTTAGATTAAGATGGAAAAAAGTTTCTTGGGAAGAGTTTACAATTTTTAGGGCTCTCGCTAGATTAACTTAATTCTACACATATTTAGTGTTCTTTTATGTTCTCTATTTTGTAAGAGTTTCTTGGGAGGTGGATATATGGCTATATTTTCATTTTTGCATTCTGATATTCTTCAAGTAGAGAAATTACTGTTGGTTGATTAATATATGCAGAGTGTGTATAGAATATCACTTGATGTCTGAGATGCTCTCTTGGTACTCTTTTAGGAGCCTATATGAATTATTTAGTAGAGAGGAATGAACACTTAGCTAGCAATTAAGAGGGCTGGGTACCAGTCCCAGTTTCGCCACTAATACACCTTGTGGAAATTACCCAGTTCCTATACCTCCGTAGGGAGTCTCAGTTTCCTTCCATAAAGAAAGGAAGTGAGTCTTGGTAGTTTCTCAGGACCCACTGCTGTGTAAAATTTTAATATTCAGTATTTAAAGACCAATGTGTAACATTTACCAGTCTTCATTTTCAGGAATACAGGATATTTTTGGTTGATTTCCTTCTTCCTTTATTATAGCATTTACTATATTCTTTTGTAGTAGCTTAATGTGGATCTGCTCAGAGAAACTGGAAGCCACTTGAGAGCAAGGGTTGTATTGACTTTCCCAATCCATCTTTACACATTGGCACAAGTAAACATCATGGTGGAATAGACAGAGCTCAGGTGTTGAAGTCAGAGAGATCTGGGTTTTAACCACGACATTACTCCTCTGTCTGTATGGTCATAGCAGACACTAAAAAGTTTAATGAGGAGGTGATTCATAAAGGTGTGTTCGGAATCAAGGGAGCCAGAAGACTCTGAGGCACCAGAAATGAAAAACAGCCAGGAAATCATTTTTATCCTTAGAGCAGGAAAGGAGATGAGAGGAAGTGAGTGATATTACCAGAACCCTGAGAGAACCTGGGCTGCTGGAAAAGGAACCCCAAACCAGACCTGTAATTGTTGAGAAGCACAACAATGACCAGAAGCACTATAAAGCAGGGAGAAAGCAGAGGGAATAAATATCCTACACAGTGTCTCTTCCCACCCTCTGATCTGCTGGTGCATTCCATTGGCTGAATTCAACCAGAAACCAGAGGGAAAAAGAATCTGGGTGATGGGATCTGTAGAATTCAGATCCTCTGGGGAGACAGCAAGGCAGAGAAATATGGAGGATACATCTGGGAGAAAAAATGTTGTGTAATAGTCTCCTAGCTTTACACCTTGAGGACATTTATAAATTCCTGAGCTTAAAGCCCTAGTTTACAATAAAACATCAATACAAATATCTCTCAGGGCAATATGCGATTTAAAAAAGGAAATGTCAATGAAAGTGACTACTTTTGTGGAGATGCTCAATAAATAAATAGCACTTCCATTTACTTGTTGAATAAATGGCCAAACAAATGACTAAAACAGAGAAGACTAACTTTTGTCTATGGGCATGGCACAATTGAGCTGTTAGTATACACATATTATACAGTGTGCTCAGTAATCATTTTGCTCATTGAATCATATAATGTTCTCTGAATGGAAGGGCCATGCATCTTCTATATGAATAGCTTGAAACTCATGAATATGGAGCTGAGCTATTATCGGCATGATGTGGGATAATACAGGCTGCTCCATTACACTGTGCAGTCGGCTGGACTGTTTATACACTGTAACTCGCCTAAGGATGGCTTCCTGTGTAAGAGTTCTGCCTTTTTTTTAAAGCTTTCTTATTACTAGACACTTGAATATAGTAACTAACAAGAGAAGCAAAATAATGTCATAATCAGGTTGGGAATCAGGGTCTAATTAACAGGAATAGTTATACAAAGAAGGGAGAAGATACTTGAGTAACATCAAGAACATTCACTGGCTCCACTGGTGAAAAAGGGGCATGAAAATGAGATTTACAGAATAATCAACCAGATCTAACATTTATGTGTGAACATTTCTCAGCTGTCTGACTAGTTAGTAATGCTTCATGAAATCTTTCATTTTGAAGCTTTCATTAATTGACACATAAAAATATAGCAACAATAAAAACATTTTAAGTGAATGACTATAAAAAACTACTCATAAAATTGATTCAAATCATCTTTTATATTGCATTTAGTCACTGCAGTAAGAAAAAGTTGTTCTATAAGCTTATTTTGATTTAATTTCTATGTCTTTAAATAATTACCACTGTATTTAAAATAATTCAATGATCTAAGCTACAGCTTCTCAACTTTAGTGATAGATATATAGTGTGTGTGTGTGTATATATATATTTGTGTGTGTGTATATATTATTATTATTATTTTTTTTTTTTTGAGACAGAGTCCCACTCTGTCGCTCAGGCTGAAGTGCAGTGGCATGATCTCAGTTCACTGCACCCACTGCCTCCCAAGTTCAAGTGATTCTCCTGCCTCAGCATGCCAAGTAGCTGGGATTACAGGCATGTGCCACCATGCCCTGCTAATTTTTTTATTTTTAATAGAGATGAGGTTTCATCATGTTGGCCAGGCTGGTCTCGAACTCCTGACTTCAGGTGATTTGCCCACCTCGGCCCCTCAAAGTCCTGGGATTACAGGCATAAGCTATGGAACCTGGCTGATATTTTAGACAAGACAGTTCTTTTCTGTGGGTGCTGTCCTGCACATAGGATAGTTAAAAGCATCTCTGACCTCTACCAGTGAGATGCTAATAGCATGCTTTATTCCAGCTGTGACAGCCAAAAATGCCTCCAGATGTTGCCAAATGTCACCTGGTAGAAGAATGTTTCCTCTTTAGGAGGCACTAGACTGCTCTATTGATAAGTTCTTTCAAGGTCCATTCGTTCAAAATATGCCCATTCATTATAGGAAAGAAATAGTGCATTTTGCAAAGTTTCCTTGTTAATGTCTCCATGATCATTGCTTTAAGAACTAATAAGAAAGGATGCATGATATAAGAACTGGTGCCAGGGCATATTAATACAACTTTGTGGTCAGGTTCCAGTAGGGAAGGTTACAGCCACTGCTTCTAAGTATAATTTTTAGTATACCGTATTTTACCTAATTTTTTATTTCTTTCCAAAGCAGAGTGGAAATATTTTTCTAAAACATTATGATTGATGGAGTTTCTCTCTGTTATTTTGTTTTGATTATTCCATCTAGAATAAAATGAGATAAAGAGATCATCTAGGGAGTTGACTGCTGCTCAGGCAGCTTTTTACAGGGTGGCACAAGAGTTATGAATTGACCATGATACATAATTACTTCTGGAGCATTTCAAACTCATATTTTGAGTGCCTTGATCACCCAGAGTTGAGTAGATTCAGAAGATTGCTTTATGTTAACCAAGTCCAGATGAGTCTGATAGATAAACCAGAAAGCCAGTTTTAAAATTCACAGTATATATCTTTACAAACACATAAATGTATAAGGTAATTAATAGACGCTAATAAATGCCAAAGTCCTAGGCATAGAAACTTCCATTTTAGTAAACTCCTTTGGGAAATAGTCATAGGAAGGCAATTGCTTCCTCTGATGGCTCCTTGTTGAGAAAGGAATCACAACAAGAACCATGAAATGACCTATTGATGGGCATGAAATTACAAGTGTCATTTTGAGACTTCTGCGTTCAAATGGAACATGGTTCTCTTCAGTTGTCTGCATTTAGCACATATTCCCCTTGAAAGTGCTGGGTTAAAATGGTATACTCTAGATCCATGACTATCTTTTTTTTTTTCTGAGCACCATGTACAGCAGTAAGCACATTGTATCTTTACATATATAACATCTTTGTTTCAGATACACATACCGTAATTAGATTTTCTCACCCTGCTCTTCCAGCTTTTGACCCGGATGGTACTCTGTCATTTAGGTACCTTCCACAGATTTCTGATATAAGTCCTTTTGTGGCTAGTTTGTTACTTAATGTCATAGAATTATGGGAGGAGTCTTCTCTTATTCCAAAGTTTCACTTACAGTATTACAGAGTAAACATAAAGAAGTAATGCAGAACTTGAGGGCAAAATATTAATTTTTTAGTAGGCAATTGTATCTAACCACTCATTTTTGAGAAAAATATGAAGTCTAAGGAAGTAATATATATGTGTCAATCAATAATACATATAACTTTAAGTTAGCTAATTGAATAACTTTAAAACAAAAAGTAAGGTATTAAATGCAGACTTTGTGACTTGTAAACAGTTCTTTTAAGGGAATATTTTAGGGAATGTTATTTTTACCTCTTTAAAATGAGTTTTATAAACATAGATGAAATGTCAGTTTTGCAGCACAATTTTATACCCTATGTATTTATTTACCTATTACAGTAAAATATCATTTATCTGTATTTATTTGTTTGTATACTAAATGTATTTAACACAGTTTTACCTTTTCTATGTTTAAAATGTACAAAATTCTATTTTTTATAGATATGGAAACATTCATTAAAGTCAAAGGCATATTAAACTCTGTTGCTGATGACTTGCTTTTCCTTCCAATATCATTAATAACCTCATAATTCAGCATAGCCCTAGACCACCACCTGCAGCTCATTACAAACCCATTAAAGGAAACCTACTCCATGGCAGGGCTTTTCTTCCAAGAAGCATTGGTGCTGTTAGATACATTCTCTATCATTCTGTAAGTTTTATGTCAAGTTTCAGAAGACTAATTTTGCAAAAAATATCTCCACTAAATTTTTCTTAAGTGTACTGGCTATCTATGAACATGCAACTTTTCACCACTTATACTTCAATTGGTGCCATAAATTTGTTTATGTAATTGCTGCTTTTGGCATCCATTTTTAAGCTTGACAGAAGGGGTTTGAAACCCAGTTATACTCCATCATCTCTGGCTTAGTTAAAACTTTACCTCTCTCTGTGGTTGTTTGCGATATGCCATTTGTTCCTCATCCCACACCTGAAACCCAACACACTCCACAATTGCTGACTACAGTGAAACTCAATGGTCAACATAAGACTCAGTACATAAGTTTCCCCTTCATGTGTGTTTTCTTTATATATCATTTATATATATTTATTTATTTGAATACTAAATATATACAATCCACAAACCTTCAGGCGGTCTAAGGGATAACACCCATGGACTTTAATAAAGGCATAGTCCCACAGGTCCTGACTGTCTCTCTTCCCACCTGCTGGTTGAGCTCTCTGTCACTTCTAGACTTCCCCTCAGTCTCCCATAAACACCCGTAACCTCTCTGGTACCTGTGAATAACAAATTTCTTCTATTTTATACATTTTGGGTTCACATCCTCGTAATGTCTCATCTGACTCACACACCCGAACATAACATTTCCCTAGTCAGGGCTCTCCTAGAGAGTGTTATCTTGAAGAGTGATATCTGGAACAAATTTTTAAAAATCATAATAGAAATTACAACAATTTGTTATTATTAATGAGCATACATACATTTGAGAATTGTCAAATAAGGAAGTTAAAAGAGATTTATCAAACAAGGAAAAGAGACTTGGGCCTTGCTATAGCTTACATGTGTTTCCCCAAATTCACGTGTTGGAAACTTAAGACCCAATGCAACAGTGTAGGGAAGTAGGTTTTAGTGGGAGGTGTCTAGGACATGAAGGCAGAGAAGGGCTTTAAGGAGTGGACTCGCTTACCTTTCTGCCTTCTGCCATATGGGAATGCGTGTGCAAGGTGCCTTCTTGGAAGAGGGAAACAGCCTCTCTAGACACCAAAACTGCAAGCGCCTCACCTTACACTTTAGACTTCCCAGCTTGCAGAACTGTGAGCCAGTAAATTCCTGTTCATTAGAAATTAGAATCTCAGGTGTTCTGGCATAGCAGCACAAAATGGACTAAGATAGACCTTTTAACTCTTTTTTAATCTGTCTGTGACTTGGTGCTCTTTGCTACTTTATATATTATGATATTAAATTCCCCACTCAACACGTGGTAGATTTGAAACAGAAACATCAGAGGAAAATGTCTTGCTCCTTAGCAAATGTGCTAGTCAAGTAGAAACAGGTGGGGTGACCTACTTTGCATTTTGTATGGATGAAAAGATTTCAAATTTATTTTTCTTGTCTTAGGGATTTGTATTCCCAAAATTGAAAACAGTTTAAAATAGGAAAGGTGTGAGCTTATTAGCACAGTAATACCCTCTAAATTCTCACTCCCTGGTGAAAGTAGAAAAGTGCTAATTAATCAATTGCTCAATTAAGATAGGCTCTTAAGAGCACATTTGTCCTGGGAAAATATAAGCAGTCGATAATCTGCCTTGAGAAAAATGCATCTTACAGGAATTACGTTCAAAGTAGAGTATTTGGGGTACAACCCTCCCGATAAAAATGTATTTATTACTTAGAGATTAACTCTCACTTGAAGTCCTTACTTTTGAGGATGAATGTTCTCCAATGAGACAATATTATACATAGAAAAAATGAACATAAAGTTTACGCTTCTTTATTTACTCATTTTAGTAGTTATTTGTTGGATATCTACACACCTCCATAGGATTTTGTGAGGCTTTGATAATCTACACAAAGTGCTTGGAGATTGTGATGTAAAGGAAAGATAATATTCAGATGAGTGAATGTCATCCAAGCAGTATCTATCTTCAACACTATAAGTGCAGTAGTAGATACAGCCATGTATTTTCCGTGACCTTATTAACAAGCAGGGTGCTGTGCTAGAGATGAAAGAGATGGAGATCTTGATCACAGAGGACAAGCTGGGGCATGTGTAGGAAGGGAGGCTGCATAGGTAGCAAAAGCCAGATCATCAGAAGACTTTGTGGGCTATGTGAAGAAATTTAAACTCTATTATGGGAAACCATAAATTGTTTTAAATTATGAATTACTATGATCAGTCCTGGTTTTTAGAATAAGTCTGAGGCCAACGTGGAGGAATAAGAAGAGTAACACTTAAGACCGAGACAACAGACATATGCAAATCACAGTGAAATCTCAGGAGAAAATCTGGAGACTTAAGTTAGAATACTAGAATTCCCATTAACTAGCCATGTGATCTGAAGAACAAACAAACTTCCCTGAATTGTCATTTTCTAACCTAGAAAAGGCTATGATAAGAAGGATCTGTTCCACAGACATGAAGTTCAAGCTCACTGGGCGCCCTTCAGTGTTCTATTTCACAGCTGAATAGGCAGGTTCCTGACACAGCTGGACTCAAGAGGCCCCAGGAATCTGCACGTACCCTATCTGCATCCTTCTGCTTTCATACTCATCCTCTGGTTGGTTTTCATGCTTTCTCTGACATTTTGCCTTCTACCTAAATCCTGTTCCCCTTTCTAGCCAGTTGCGAAGAAGCTGGTTAGAC
Source organism: Chlorocebus sabaeus (assembly GCF_047675955.1). Taxonomy (NCBI): domain Eukaryota; kingdom Metazoa; phylum Chordata; class Mammalia; order Primates; family Cercopithecidae; genus Chlorocebus; species Chlorocebus sabaeus. Next base: position 71,506,839 of record NC_132910.1, read on the forward strand.
TGCATATTGGCTCTTAATGTCAGAATCTCTCTTTTTAATCATCCTCTGTTCCATGATCAGTAACCGCCTCACCAGCCTGCTCTGCCCTGAGGACCAGTCCACTTCTCCAGAGTCCCTATCTTTACCTGTTCTTCTGAACTCCAGGAATAATGAAAACTAAAATAATTTTTTAATGTTATATTTTATTAAGGTTATATATGTCAAGAAAAAGAGTAAACAAAAGATATAAATTTTCCTCTGATTTCACTAAATCTGATTTCACCTCTGATGCTAATAAATGTCACACAGCTAATATCAGTCAGTTGTCCAAGTGAATTACACAAAATAACATGGCCAAATAACTATTTTTTCCACTTACAGTTTTTGTAGTATTCTTTAGAGCTAGAACGAATTAATTATCTTGCCCTAAAAGTCATACTTGCCATCAGCTTTTCTCTCTTTGATGTTAAGTCAATTGGTGACCAATCAGGCCAGCTATAATGCAATTCATAATCAATAAAATAATTAAGTACTTGTCATGTGTCTGTTATTGCAAGTAAATATTCTATCCCCCCTCCTGGTGTTTTCTTCCAAAGACAAGGAGCTCAATTAGCATAACACTCCTGGGTTTTCTCTTCCTCTTTGCTTGTTGTACTCTCGGTGCTGAAGCACATTAGTGGTATACCTACATCGAAGTTGGCAAGAATTTCAAGTACATGGCTTTTAAGACTAATGATCCAGTGTTGTGTGTATATGAAATATGAAATAAATGCGTCAAATAGAGATCAGAACCAAGTAGAAAAGCAAAGAGAAGTAAATAGGTACTAGCTCAGCAGGAATATGATACCCTGGCAAATATCAATTCACACCCTGGAATTACCGTGAATGTCTCCAGTGATGCCACATGTGCTCCTGACATGAGGCAAGAAGTTCCTCTGACTGGGCCAGGTGACAGGAAAGATCACAGACCACTATGGCAAGTTCAGCTATGTCTTTTGAAATCCTAATAGGTGTTCAGCATTATGCTGTTGATGAGGACACAAAGATTGTTCATTCATGTTTTTAAATACTACTGAGAAGAAAAAAAAGGTTGAAATCCTGGTAAGTTTTTTTTTTTTTTAATTTTTCACTTCCTCTTCTATGTAGGATATTGTAAATAGTGTAACACAATCACATCTACACATCTAAAGCGAAAAAGATGTTTAGCATAGTGCTGACTACAGCAAAGAGTAGAGAGGGACATAGGTACCTAGCAAGGAGCAATCCCTTGTATCTGTAAACGAAAAAGACATATATTTTATAAGTTAACACACATTTCTTCCTAATAATTTTGCAATATTTTTACTAGCTTTTCATCACATATTTAAAATATTCATCTTTACTTTTCAATCTAAAATGAACTCTAATCTTTGATTTCCAAGATAATTCAACAAAAACAACACATACACTGACACAAAAACAACACATACACTGAAGATAAACTATCTTGTGAGATATACACTTACGTATTTATATAAAGAATCCAGGAAGTAAAATGACATAAAGATGACATATGAAATAATTTGATGAATATCAAAGGTAATATTGAAAAAGTAAATAGTAAGCAACAATTGTGGTAAGTTGGTCAAGTGGAAGCAAATGTAAAACTAAATAATTACTAAATGTGATTACAGACTACTAGGGCAGAGAGTAAAAGGTGGATTGGCTACAGATAATGGATGCTATGTGACTAATGACAAAGATCTGTTTCTTTAGCTTCTGAGAACAATGTTGGTCCCATAACCTGGATGGAACAGAGCTTGCATATGGACACTAAGTAATGCCAGCTGTGAGGATTAGAGGGCTATAGGGACGCAAACCAAGGAAGATATTACAAATTCCTTGAAAATTTTGTTGGCACAGCTTTCTGCAGTCAGACTGCTCATATAGCATAACTGCCTTAAAAATGTTTAAAGTTCCATCATAAAAGCCGACACCTTTTGTTGATAAGATAGGTTTAATGCAGTGAGTCTCACACTTGGCTAAACATTAGAATCACCTGGGGAGCTTTAACAAAATACCAAGGTTCAGATCCCAAGAGATTATGATTTCATTGGTCAGAGATGGGGCCCAGGCATTGGTATTTTTAAGCTGCCCTAGAGATTTGAATGTACAGTCAAAATTGACAAGTCTCGGATTCCTGGTTTATAGCTCAGAATATAGAGTCATACTGATTGGGTTAAATATGTCTCTGCTCAGCCTCTTCCTAGCTGCATAACCTTGGAAAAGTTATTTTACATAGTATTACTCTGTATTTATCTCTTTCTCTCTGCAGTGTGGATAAAACAGCACCTATCTAAGGACAGATCTAAATTTTGTGGAGTCAGAACGTATTGCAATTTTGAAAGCTCTCTTTGAGAAACAGAATATGTAACATTAATGTAAACAGGTACAGAGTAAATTTTTCTTTAGAATGATAAAATATCACATTTACCCATTTTTAAAAGCTGACATGTTCAGAAAACTAACATACATCAATTTAAATTAATTACCTAACAGTGTTTTCTAATATTTTTTCTTATTTTTTTGCCTGCATACTCTTTACCTCTTCACATGACAATTATTTTTCATGTCTTTTTCTGTAAAGAGTTTAAAAGACTTCATTTTTATAATAGCACAATTCATCAAAAACTATGTTTTATTACTGATAATTTAGTAAAGTTTCCTACACCATCACAACTCTTTATTGTCAGTCACAGGTAAATATTTAGGATTGCTGTCATAATTGGGAATACATCTTTCAAAGTTCTGTCATATGGGAGAGGTTAAGAGTTGGGAGCACTTCAAGTTTTCAAGTATTGTAACTAATTGTTAAAACTCTTTCAATAGATGAGTCTTTTTAACTTGTTTTCAGAGTTTTAGGTTGTTGTTGTTGATATCAGTACTTCTTGGCAAATCTGAAGTGATTAGCAAAGACCAGTACCACCATGAGTAGTTAAACCCATTTAAGACTGAGAGAAGAGCATGAGCAAAGATCTTGTCTAGCAAAGGCTGGCAGTCGAATTTACAGAGTATAGTGCACAGCCAGGGCAACAATGAGCAGCAAGCTCAGTAAGGCTCAATAAAGTTTTGGAGCCAGAGATGGAGCCAGAGATGGAGGTGAAAAGTAGTGTCAAATGCTGTCACAGGGCTAAGGATAGAATATCTGCCTTAAAAAAAATCAAATACCTATGCTATATATAATGCCTGTGCTATATATAAATGCCTATTCTATATATAAATATATACATATAGCATATTCCTAGATTTTAATTCATACATATGTATGTGTATATATACATAAATACATATGTATATATTTATATATAGAATAGGCATTTGATATAGATATATGTATATATACATATATAAATAAATATATATACATATGTACATATGCACATATATTTATATATAGCATAGGCATTTGATATAGATATATATGTATATATATAAGTTTCTGTGATATCAGTTGTATATCTTTTCTTAATCTCTTATTTATTTGAGTCTTTTCTCTTTAACCTTAGTCTAGCTAAAGGTTTGTTGATTTTGTTCAGTTTTTAAAACCCAATTATTCATTTCGTTGATCTTCTGAATTGTTTTTTTCAGTCTCCATCTCATTTATTTTTGCTCTGAGCTTTATTATTGCCTTTCTTCTACCAATTTTGGATTTAATTTTTTTTAATTTTCTTGAGGTGCATGGTTAGGTTGTTTGTTAGAAATCTTTCTTTTTTGATACAAGCATTTATTGCTATGAACTTCCCTCTTAGAGCTGTGCTCCATAGTTTTCGATATGATGTGTCTCCATTCTCATTCATCTTAAAGAATTTTTAAATTTCTCTTTAAATTTATTCATTGGCCAATTGATAGACTTGGGAGCATGTTTTTTAATTTCCATGTATTTGTAAGGTTTCCAAAGTTTTTCTTGTTGATTTCTAGTTTTATGCTATTGTAGTCTAAAAAAATACTGAATGTAATTCTCTACCTTCTTAAATTTGTTAAGACTTATTTTGTGGCCTGACATTCTCTCTGTCCTGGAGAGTGTCCAATGTGCCGTTGAGATGAATGTGTATTCTGCAGCTGTCGGATGAAATGTTCTGTAGATGTCTGTTAGGTTGCATTTGGTATAAAGTGCAGTTTAAGTCGTGTTTCTTTTCTTTTTTTTTTTTTCTTGGAAACAGAGTCTTGCTCTGTCACCCAGGTTGGAGTGTGGTGGCATGATCTCGGCTCACTGCAACCTCCGCCTCCTGGGTTCAAGCGATTCTCCGGCCTCAGCCTCCTGAGTAGCTGGGATTACAGGCCTGCACCACCACACCCAGCTAATTTTTGTATTTTTAGTAGAGATGAGGTTTCACCATGTTGGTCAGGCTGGTCTCAAACTCCTAACCTTGTAATCCAGCCTCCTCGGACCTCCCAAAGTGCTGGGATTACAGGTGTGAGCCACTGCTCCCAGCCTTCAATGTTTCTTTGAATTTCTGTCTAGATGATCTGTACATTGTTGAAAGTGGGGTGTTGAAGTTCCCTTCTATCATTGTATTGTAGTCTACCTCTCTCTCTTTAGCTCTATTAATACTTGCCTTATATAATGGGTGCTCCAGTTTGGGTGCATATACACTTACAATTATTATATTCTCTTGTTGAGTTGATTCCTTTATGATTATATAACAATCTTCTTTGTCTCGTTTTACAATTGTTTATTTAAAGTCTATTTTATCAGGCATATGTTGCTACCCCTGTTTGCTTTTGGTTTCTGTTTGCATGGAGTAACTTTTTTCATTCCTTCACTTTCAATTTATGTTTGTCTTTAACAGTAAGCAGTAAGGTGAGTCATATAGTTAGCACTCAATTTTTTTTTAAATTTGTTTGCTTTTTTAGCCATTCTGTCTTTTAATGAGATAATTTAATCCATTTACCTACAAGGTTATTATTGATAAGTTAGGACTCACTCCTACCTTTTGGTTAATTGTTTTTTGGTGGTTTTGCAGACTTTTTTTTTTTTCCATTTTCTCCTTTCTTGTTTTATCTTCTATGGTTTGGTGGTTTTCTGTGTTGCTAAGTTTTGTTTGTTTTGTTTTTTTCTCTTTCTCATTTGTGTATCTGCTGTAATATTTTTCCTTGTGGTTACGATGTGGCTAACATAAAGATTGTTACGTTATGTTATGAACTATATACATAGTAGGGATGTAGGATGATATATCTATCTATATAGTAGGGATGGGGAAAGAGAGATCTTGATCAAAAGGTACAAAGTTTCAGTAATAGTGGAGGAATAAGTTCTAGTGATCTATTATCAGGCATGATGACCACAGTTAATAATAATGTATTATGTATTTCAAAATTGCTAAAAGGATACATTTTTAACATTATCACCACACACACAAAAATGATAAATTGGTAAGGTGATGGATTGAATCCAATTGATTGAATCTCTCTACAATGTATACAAATATCAAAACTTCACATTACATCACACAAATATAAAATTACTATTTGTAAATTAAAAGTAAATAAATGAATAAATAAATAAATAAAAATTTCAACCCTGGGGATCGAGCACCAAAAGTATGAAAGGTCGTATAGCATAAGGGTAAGGTTAACGTCTTGAAACACACAGACTTAAATCTTAACTCTACCACTTACTAGCATGTAAAACCTTGACAGAAATAACCCACAAAGAGGTAACTGCAAACCACATAAGCCCATCCAACGGAACCCAAATATGCCAACTCAACTTTTCCTTAGCCAGATCCCAAAAATGTATATTGGAGTGGAAACAAGCAACTTTAGTAAATTAGTGTTATTTCATATTCCATATAATGTGTGCGTCTATCAAATTATCTGCCTATGGAGAGAGATAGTTGAGTAACGTAGTGTTTAACATTTTTATTATAGAAATATACCCCCAAAAGTTTCTATTTTATTTTAAACATTTTTCACTATTTATTCTCCTAAAGTTTTATTTGCTTACATTATCAAAGAATTTTTTAAATTCTTTTCATTGAAGGAAAGAATCAACTTGCTTCAGGTTCGCATTATATTGAGCTTATAGAACATATCTATACCCATCACAGGGATTCCACACAGAGAAGAACAATCCTGTGATTCTACAATTTGCACATACGTTTACAGAGAGCTTATACTCTGCGGTGTATGTTCTTTGGGCATTCAGTCTATCTATACACAGTTAAACAGGACACAATGGAAAGCATCTTACAGTTTAAGTAAGAGTCAAGCAGCACATAGTGGCCGATAAGACTTCTGCCATCATGACTCAAAGGGGAAAATGCATCTTCCTCTGTATGCTTTCTAAAATGGAACATTAGCTGAGGAATGCCAGCTCGGTAGATAGGTATGAAACGCAGTGTGAAACCTTTGCTTCATTCTTCTCCTTATGTTCCCATTTTTATATATCGGCTGTTGTTGGGTCAGTGTTTCTCCACATTAACAAAGCAAATGAATAAAATGAGATGTCTCTACTCCTTTCCATAGAAACACATTGAAAACAAATAAATATTAAATATTTTCTTTCACAAATTTACGCACATATATTACCATAATATATTTATGCTTTTTCAGACTCCCTTGATCCAAAGGAGAAAAAAAAGATTTTTCCTCTTTATTTCTGTAACGTATTCAGTGCCAAGTTTAGCAGCTCATCCAAACCATAAAGCCACACTTGAAGCCAAAAATGTCATAAGCAATGGGATCAAATTAAGAACACAATGGGAAGCAGGATTTTCAGATGAAATCAGGAAGGTTAAGAGTCCACTGAATTGTTTAAATTTGAAATATCCACTATCTAATTCTCATTTGAGACTTCCTGTATTGGTGATGGGTAGATTATGTTCATTATCAGTATGTTTCAAAGATAATTAACATAACTATCTCCTTCTATACATTTTAAAACAGAAAAATTCTGAATTAGAGTCTTTCCACAAACTTCCAAAGTGCAGAAGTATTGTCATTTTACTTGGCTAATGAGAAAGCAGGTAGAGAAACAAGTAAAGGATTATCAAATTGCAATTTATTAAAAAAAAACCAAACAAACAAAAAACGATGGGGGACTTTCTCATCTATTTTTTTTCCATGTGTGTCCAGATAGCATTCTGTGAACAAAATTCCCTAAAAAGAGGAAGAACTTTTCATCATAGGTTTTAGAGGCAATGTGGAAAGGATCAGAAAAATTGTAAAGGGGCAGCTTTCGATGATGTCACTGAAGCTGTTTTATGAATCTTCGCGAGACATTCCAAAAATTAAGATACAGCTATAGAAATGCACTAAGAACACATCAGTCGTCCTTTAACTTCATTCTCTTTTTAAGAACTGAGATTGCAAAGAAAATTTTATGCCTATAATTGTCTTTTTTAACACAATTGTGAACACATTGAATCATACTTTACACCAAAAAAGCATTATTTCCCCCATCTCTGAGGCTTTTATTGTCTTTTAAAGCGTATTAACTTTAAATAAGTTTCTTTCCCAGCACCCCAGCTGACATACAGAGCATGTTGATGCAAATAGGGATGACAGTAGCAATCAGATGGAGCTGAAAACAAAACCTCAACTTATTCTGTGTTTTCTTCACTATATGCACTTTGTTTTTAAACAAAACTATTTAAAATTTAAAAAGAGAACCCAGCAAACAGCATTAGCTTGTGAACTCAGAAATTCCTTTATACTTAGTGAGAACTCCAAACAAGCCGAAAAAGTAGCTTATACTGGAAAGAATGATTTCGTTGGGGCATAGAGGGAAACAGTATAAATTCCTGCAAATAACCTGTGAGACCCTGGCATGAACATCGATCTCAAAATGATTTAGAATCTAGAGAAAGTACCAAAAGTATGACTGAGGATGTGACCCCTGCTAAAAATGTCTTTGTAAATTCGATTGCATTTCCAGCCTATTCTAGATCCAACGCTCCCTACAATATGTCACGTCAACCTCCTCTTGCCTTTCCTCTGAGCTTTTCCTCCCACTTCTAACAACCTTTCCACTCCCTTGCCCCATCAAAATTCTACCAGTCTTTCATAAAGGCTTTTAAAAATGTTCCCATTTGTTTATAATCATTGTCTCCTTTAAAACCTCATGGTATTTTGCCTCTGCTTACATAGATGTATTGCTTGTTGTAGAGCTAGTGACTATAGATCTATAGATCTGAGGACTCCGCTACCAGATAGGATCCCTGAGGACAAGGTTGAAGCATCATTATATTTGTGCTTTTAAAACCTTGCCCTGTGTGTAGTACGTGCTCAGTAAAGGAACATTTAAGTGAATAAATTTCTTAAAACTACAGTAATTCAACAATGCTGGCAAGCATCTATCTGTTCTATCATTCTGCAGAAGAAATAGCTTTCTCAAAATACTGGCTAGTATGAGTCTACTTACAGCTTATAATAACTCTAGTTTAAAGAAACAGCTGTGCATAAAAGTAGCAATCAGAAAAGGTAAATAAAGGAAGGAATGAGAGGCAGGGGAATGAAGAAATTGACAAAAGGGAGAGAGACAACATGGACAAACTGTTGAATATGTAGGTTAGTCATGTTGAGAAAATAAGTTATAAAGGAAAAAGTAACCACTTCATTTCCAATACTACCCTTTTCTGTCCTGGCCAAACTTTCCCTGTAATTCAGCAAAGTTTTTCCCGAGTATCTGTGCCTCAGGAATCATAACTATTAAGCGCTTCAGAGATCTGGCTCCCAGTAGATTCAGTATCATGGAATCAGTAGGTCAATTAATGATCAACTAATGTTATTGAAGCTTATCAAGTATGGCAGCTGGCATTCTGAAATTGTACTAATTCAAAACTTTTTAAAAATTTGCCTTAATTCTGCATGTATAATTACAGTGCTAAGATAGAAATGTAATTATGTTATCTCTATCGCTAGTGAACTTACAATTTGGGAAAATTAAATTATTAAATATCAAACAGAAATGGTCAAGAAATAGTCAAATGCAAGAGAATTAAATAAACAAAATATATAGTAAATGTGTCTAATTTTGTATGGTAAAAAATGAGATATAATGTAACCCAACTCTCTCTCTCCTGCAGATATGCAGAATGTTACATCGAAGGTCACATAGCCAATGACAGATTCAGAACTAGGCCCAGCTATCCTGAGAGATTGAGATTATCATGGGCCAGGATGACCAGGGAAGACTTCACAGCAGAAATAACGGTTCATTACAACCTGGAAAGTTGGGTAGGAACCAAGCAGTTTATAAAAGAAGCAATGCAAAACGGGAAGTACAATAACTAGATATACTCAGGGAACAATATCAATAACACGCGGGCCGGAAAAACAGTTTTTGTTTAATACTAGAAAGCGATTAGTTTGGAACGTTTTTAATTTTTCCCATAGAATCAAGAGTTTTTCCAAGAATATATTTGTGTAAATTCTGATCACAAAATTGGCATGATTAAAGCCATGCGTTTTTAAAAAATAAATTGGACTCAACTTTTGGTGGTAGTTAAGAGAAGAAAAGCAAAATAGTTACCAATGATTATAACAATATAGGCAGAGAAGATAAGGATGAGAATATGTACAAATGAATGTTAGAGGGGAATAAGAGCTACAGGAATAATTACTCAGGAAAAATTTGTTGAAATTTAAAAGTATTTGTAAAGGAGAGAGATGTTTCAGTCCAAAATAAATGTAAGTAAATCAGGACACACCTTTCTTTCTTCCTTTCTTTCTTTTTCAGTAAATGGAGGAGGAGATAGGTGTGGGGTAAGCATGGATTCTGCTAAGTTTGCAGTGATACACTGGTTCCCAGATGGAAATGCCCTGTAGGCAATTAGAAATGTGTTACTGGAGTTCATGAGAGCGGTCAAGATTAAAGAAATAGATTGGGGAATTATACAAATAGAGGTGATAATTGAAGCCATGAGACTTGATAAGGTTTGTGTAAAAGAGAAAGAAGGGAATTATAGATCCTGTCATTATAGTTTCTTATTAAAAATTCAAGAATTAACTTTAGTTACCCTCAAAGAGACACAGGAAATGAAAGAATCAATTTCTTTTGTATAAGCTGTCGATAAGGTTACTTTTACTAAATTTGACCCAATTTTGCACGCACATGTTCATATATACATATACATACTTATTTTGATACACTATCCCTATAATGACTGCTTCCTAATCTTACCAATACTACTGATTCTGAAATTAGTGCACTTAAATTGAGCACCACACATTATAATTTTTACATTGAAAGCATTTAAATTGTTTCATTCTTTTAATGATTGTTAGGTGTTGAAACATATTATAGTGGAGACAATTTAATGTGAGACTAAATTCTAAAGTCAGCACATAAGAAACATAATATAAAAGGCAAAATTGGTGCAGCTCTTAAATGGCCCAAAGTGGATAAATTGTGTATGTGAGTGAGTGAGTGTGTGTGTGTGTATGTGTGTGTGTGTGTTGGGGGGTGTTGTATCGAACACAACATCAGGGTATGTATACTTTACTTGATAGGATTAAAATGTGAAAAATATTTTTATACTCTTTCTATTGTTTTGGGGTGAATATTAATGCACTTATTAATTCAAATATTTACTGTATACTTGTGGAAATTACATTCAAAATCAGGGGGAAAGACAAATGAAATAATTGATATATGAATATAGCAGATTAAATTATGGTTAGAGTTAGAGAGAAATTTACATGGGGAAAGAAATGAGGAAGCATTGCTAGGACTGCATTTCTAAATAACATTATCAGGGGATATTCTACTAAAAAGGCAGTATTAAAGAAAGAACTGAAGGACCTGAGAGAGTGGATCATCAATCTCTAGGGAAAGAGTGTTCCTTTAGACTGCTTCATAAACCATGCCTTTTCTCAGAGTAAGAAGGGGCCTCTGAGGTTTTCAGGCAAAGGTATGATAGGATTTGACTTGCGCTGTGCAGGGTCTCTCCAGGGCTGTGTTGAGAAGTGATAACTATGTATTGGTGTGCTTCCACTGTACCAAACAAAGGTGAAAATATTTCTTAAAAGTTGTAAAAGAAGAGGAGACCGAGGAAGAGAGGGAGGTGAAGGAGGGGAATGTAGAGGAGAGGGAAAAGGAGGAAGGAAGGTTGGAATAGGAGGAGAAGGAAGAGAATCTGGAAGAGGAAAGGAAGAAAAACTTTGCCGTGAGAAAAGAAAATGCTGCCTAGGACATTAAAGCATCATATCCTTTGAATATAAGAAGTTAGTTGGAACACTTTCTTTATCCCTAGAAGTGTGTGATGAACAGAACTATGAAAGACCTTTTAGTATGATAGTTTCTAATGAGATTAGGACTAAAGCTGGGCTTGGAGACTCTAATATGCAGAGGCAGAATTGAGTGTTTGATTGTAAAGTCTTTAACAACAGTAATTTGGCAAACCATCTTTTCTGTGAAGAAACTCAGCAAACTGGCATCATCATTAAGTGCAGTCATATGTGAATGTGTATAGCTGAATAAGCACAAGTAACATGCATCTGGGTCGCTTCAAACAAAACCCATCAGTTTTATTTTAGAGGAAAGTCAGAGTAAACAATTGCCATATAGCAATTTAATTACGCAAAGCCATCGTGGTGAGTTGTTCAAAGTGGAGAAACAACAGACCTGTGTCTCTTCATATGGAAAAATTGAACAGAGTTGGACTAAACCAAGTCTTTGTGCTTTTTAAATTAGTTTTCCTTGAATGCCAGTTTTAATTTTAGCATTATTTGGATGCATGTGTGTCTCATTGATGCTCTTGAAGCAGTCAAAATACTGTTGTGTTCTTCTATAATGGGACTCCTGCTTGGTGAACTACCATGCATTCTTTAATTAATGTGAAGTTAACATAACATAAAATGAATGACACATTTTTGTCCTATTTCATTTCGGTAATATTTGAATCATTCTGACATGCAAAAAGTCACTATTTCTTTTAAAAAAATATCTTGTATCCTGTGGAAAACATTTAGCGTTCCCAAAAGAATAGAATACCATGATATAAAGCAGAAATTATTCCTTCAAGTATTTTTGTGAACTTTTCTAAAAATCATGTTTCATTATTGAAAAATATAATATATAGTGGATCCATATAAGCCCTGTATGATGCACTAGTATTATAGTTAATTTGAATTATAAATTCGTAAAGCCTTAGAAGTCAATAGAAACTTAAAGCCCAACCCCATACCTAAAGTCATGTGGGTGACGCCGTATATACATCTTTACACATATTTACAGAGTGTGGTATAGGTTGTCAAATTGCCAAATCAATGATATTTGGAGACATTACAAGATGGGCATATTTATTTCATTCATTCAGTATACACTATTTATTGTATGCCTTCTGTGTTTCAGAACTATGTGGGTGCAGATGATGCATAGATAAATAAGATATAACCTTGGGTCCTTCTAGATGAGCCTTTTAACAGCTTAAAGAATAACATGCATTAAAATATTTAGGCATTGATTATCTTCTTGGACATGGAAATAATAATTTCTTTTAGAAACAGCATTTCCCCCCGCCAAACATGTTTCCTAACTATGTAAGTTAAAAAAACAAAAAGTCACCAAAACTTTCCAGTAAGATAACTGTATGTTGTTTGATTTGATCATATTTTTGGTAATAAATATGAAAAAAATTAAAAGTCATGGATTTTTAAAATGTAAAGTCACACTCAAGTCTAGAGTTTGGAGAACTTTTTCAAAAGTAAGAAATAAATATTTGGGAGAGTCCAGTGAATTTGTTAAATTATTTACTGAAGTAACATTCTTGTCCTTTGCCTCACCTAGATACATGCAGAATGATGGACCTTCCCAGACATCCCTTTCTCACTTTTCTAATTGTGTACTGCAAACAACTGCTGGGTGAATTTTCTATGAATATCATTCTCTCATGTTACTCCCATGCTCGAAATCCTCCAATGTTTACTTACTACTGACAAACTAAACTCCTTCAAAATCTGGCTCCAACCAAATTTATAACCTCACTTCACTCCTTTCCCAAACCTACTAAGGGCTCCAACCAAGCAGCTTTTCCAGTTGTTCTGTAGACAAGGACATTTGTTCTTGATTCTTACTCTACCCAGGGAAGATCAGAGAGATGTTGTGTTAGTATGTGCCAAAGCATCAAAGAAAGAAATGCTTAAATGACTAGTATTTACTTTTAATTTGTTGCTATGGAAATGAGAGGTGATGTCCTTCAATATTTATGTTCTAAGTCAATGTCGCATGAAAATAATCATTCAATTAATAACAACATAGTTTTATGAACAGGAACAAAACCATAACAATGAAGAAGATAATCTCCACAGTTAAAATAAAAATTTATCTTTAATAGTGACAGTAACTGAACACAAGATTGTAGAAGATAAACAAAGGGAAGCTTGATTCATGCCTGCTAGCTGGGAAGACAAAAGTTGAAATTTGGACATAACATGTAGTGTTTCTCTCCACTATAGAAAAGCCAACTTTCTCCTGGCCTAAAATGTTCACCCCAGCTTTTCTGGCTATTTAGAACCCATCTTTCTACTCTATGCCTATTCTCCACTGTGATGTCCATCCTACTCTGAACTCTGAAAGTGCTTTGTTTCTGGACAAGTCTAGCAGGGTGTCTGCCGTGACCAGCCTTCTCCTCTAGCACAAATACTCCTTCGTACAGCCAACTGCTCTGACAATCAATGAGTGCACTATGATTCCACTACGTGTGTCAGGTGACCAAAGTCCTGTTTTGCCTGGGGAAAGTTCTAGTTTATGCCTGTTGTCACAATGTACTATCAGTTTAGCATTTGCCCCAGATTTCTAAATTTTTTAACAAAGTATTATTATTAAAACTGTATTAAAATGAGCCATGATGAGTTCGGGCTTCCACATTACCCATCCAACTTCTGCTAGCTCTTGTTTACCAGGGAACAGTTCTCTCTTAACACATGGTTAAGTCTTTAAGTTGATCATAAATGAATCTCTCATTTTCCAACACTTTTCAAATGCAACATAAGTGTAGTGAACACTTCTAAGAAGGGCATATAAAGCAGTAGCTGATTAAATAAACTAATTTCTGGGAGAAGTATTTAAGGGAGCAGCATACAGCTGTGCCATTACAGATGCAGAAGTGCCATGCTGCAAACCACGGCAGAAATGTGAGAAATGTGAAAATAAGGATAATGGGATTGTGAAATAAGGAGGACAAATGGAGGCTGAATGTCCTTCCTTATAGCAAACAAAGCAGTCTGAGCACACAGTAAAATGGAGTTATCATTTATTTATAATATAATCTGCAAAATATTTCTTTACTAGTGTTTGGTTGCTTTTTTGGAGAGGGGGTCATGAAATATCTCAGCAGCAATCTGAGAAAAGGGGACACCTTTAATAAAAATTACTGAATTTCTATTTTCCAAAAGCTTGATTATGAACACATAACTCACACAAAAAAATTATGAACATTTAGCGTCTATCAGGGAACCATCTCAATATCACTGGCCGCATAAAAACCAAAAGCTATACATCTGCTTAAAAACTCTCAATACCTACTGCAAAAGTTAGAGTTATTTCTAAAACACTGTTTCCAAAGAGTGTTTCCATGCAACATGAGCATATCAAGTTATATATCATTCACTGGAACACTTTTCTAAAATTATAGATCAAATAATTAGATCAAATGATAGTTTTTCTAAGTTAATTTCACTTATTTTTTTATTCAAAGTTTTCCTGTGCATGTACAAAATGTTAAACAATAACTGTCAATATTTTCTAATGCGACAAACATAAATAATGTCAGTTTTCTATCAGCATCTTCAGATGCTTCAATTAGAAAATTAGTTAAGTAAAATTATGGCTTAATTAATTTAGTTAACTAATTGTACTTAACTAATTACACTTAACAGTGTTTAGTTCAATTCTTAAAATGAAAATAAAAATTTGAAAGATTATTCTGTTAAACTAAAAAATCTGACATAACTAATAATTCAATTAACGTGCTTAATTTTGAAAAATACACTATGTCCTTTTGCTGTGAGAATATACATTTATATTTGAATGGAGTACGTTGTCATGGGAAAAACAATGTTCTACTACATTAAGAAACCAATGGAGCAGGGATACACTTGAGATTGTTTGTGGTACAGTCATAATTCATGGTTGCATCCACTAAAGTTGATATCCTACTAATCAAAATTAAAACGCTGGTTGAGAAAATGTATAAAGATTTGCATATACACACAGCTAACTAAATAACAGAATTTTTCAGACAAAGTTGAAGCTGAGTTAATTATAATGCATCAATATGGTAGTGTATGCTTTCTTTCTTTGTTGTTTATCATTTGTGGCTTAGAAAAGTGTAAGCTTTTACAGAACTATTTTGTAAATCTACCTAAGTGTTTTATAATGATATTCATCTATTTTTTGTAAACATATCCTCTAGATTTCATTTGCATTTTTTCAAGCCAGCTAGAAAATTTTAATCAAAACATTTACTAAATGCAACATTAAAAGTTTGTCTTTTGAATCTTGCGTTAAATTGCAATTACTAAAAAAAAAAAAAGAAAAACTTAAAAACCCACACTTTAAAAATGTTCATCACCAAAACAAGAGACCAACTGAACAAGTTATGAGTTCACTTGATGTATTAGATTTAATTTTGAAATTCTATAATTGCGCTTTGGAATATTTTAACTTGAAAGAATATTTTGACGGAGCGTTAGTTTTTAACTAGATAAATTTCTGTGCTGTACAGAATAAGATAAAAGTAAGAAGATCTAAAATACTGCAGCAATTATGGTTATAAATGAGTAATGATGGAGACAACAAACTAAGGAGTTTTGTCTTGTAAAAGTATCTTCTAAGGAAAGGCACTTGTAGTGGAACAAATATATATGTGTGTGTGTGTGTGTGTGTATGTGTTATACAAATATATAGTAAAATTACTATTAGCTTCCATTTAGCAGGGTTTTCTCTGATTCTAACTAATACCTTTAGAGAAGATCTTTTCTCAATTAGAAATATGGTTTAAAGGAAAAAAGGTCAATTAAATTATTACTGATTTTAAATTTATTGGCCATAATGTAACACTTTGAAAAATTTTGAAGGCATTTTTATGACAAAAATAAAAGTATTAGAAAAACAATTCTTCAGCAAAATACTGAATCAGATTCACTTAGGAACATTAAACTATAAGAAAATGCTGCATGTAGTGTACATGGATTCAGGCTATTTTAATTTTAGAAACTTATTTTGAAAATTATTTCTGAACAGAACTATTTTATAAGCCTGCCGATAGAGCAAAATGAATTTTTGATAAAACAATTTTTCAAAAATTATAAATTTAGTACCTAATTTCACTTACATATATATTCTAGTATATATGATAAATGATGTAGTTATCCTAATTATGTGACCCAAGTTGAGGAGTTTCATCTCACGGGGGTCAGAGTAAATTTTAATTCAGTCAGATGAACTTCTACCACAATCTGGAATGAGATACAAGAAGGCCTATCAGGTGGACACAAAAACATATTTTATTTATTGCATGAGCTTTAAAAATGATATGCATTCCTTATCTGTCCACCCAGAGTGAACACAAATTAAGAGGAAACAATGTTTGCCCCAATGTTCATAGGACATAAACACAGTTGGATTTTATAAATATTGGCTGCATGAAACAAAGCTCCAAATCATCTTGTCTGATAGAGTTTTAAACCTATGTGTGCATGTGAATAATCTGTCTAGCCTCCAGGTAGTGGTGGTAGAATGTGTTTCCTAAACATGCAGATTCTGGAGCGAGACATCATGGGTTCGAGCCTATCTGTACTGTGTACATCCTTTGACAACTGACTTAAACTTTGTGCCTCAGTTTCCCTATGTGTATAGTAGCCTAAAAATAATGCCTGACTTATGTTCTGAAGGTTGCATTAATTAAAATATGGAACTATTTAGTGACTGGTACATAGTGAGCACCCAGTACAGGTTAGTGGTGCTTCAGTTAATTGCATAGACACAGGTAAGTAAAACCTTAAATAATTAAATGTATCTAGCAACTGCATAACATTTCAGCACCCACTTATTTCTAATGTTGTGCAATTTAAAATTCTCTAAATAGCTAGAATCCTTGCCAGTAAGGAAAAGCAAAGTAAAAGCATAAAGAGACAAATAATTGTTTTTATAGTCAATGTTATATAAATAACAGAAAAGAATTTTCCAAATACACTAATAATGTCCCTATGACCAAAGCCCAATATAAATATGTAGTCTCCATCCCCACATTCTTTATTCTTGGAACCCTACATATGCCTATATTAAAGCAAATTTCCCATGTCTTTCATAAAATTAATAAAAAACATGAGGAAAATTTGAGATTTGAATATGCAAACTTCAGAGCATCATGATATTCATAAGTGATTCAAAGTAACCAAACATTCATTAATGTTGGCTCCCTGATACACCACTGTATGTTGTTATTTTTATAGAATACTTTTTCAAACATGCTTTTGTGAGCAGTGCTAAGACTAATAACGTTTAAAAAGTACTTTAATAAATACATCAGCAATTCTCAATTTTCAGAAAGTTGCCAATTAAATGATGGAGTTAGCATTTGCTACATCACAGAATTGACAAAGCATTGAGTTTAAAAAGTTGGATTTTTTAAATGACAATTTCAATAGACAGCATAACAGTAATGAAATAATTTGAGTAGTTGATGCCTGTGTGCTTGACATGTACAACATTATCCTTTCATAGTTGGCAGCACTTTCAGGTGGCTTGGTTGTATTACAGTCTTTGTGATATTTTATATGTCTAAAAAGTGGAATTAACTCAATGGAAAATGGAGAGCATAGGTTTCCACCTAAAACTCTTATACGTTCATTACTACTCTGAGAAATGACTAATAATTCTTCAAATTTTAGGATTTAGAATTTTACTTCATTGAAGAAAGGGTAGCTTGCCTCCTCAAGGAGAGTGAACATAGCAGGCAACACAGCTAGAAAACACAGAACTTCAAGGTTCAGCAGAGCCCTGAGGCAACAAGAAACAAGTCAGAAGTTGACCCGTCACGGAGACTGCCAAGTTCTAGATGATTTAGAAAGTCTCTTCTTTGTTATTGGTGTTTGTCCCCGGGGTTTTGTTTTTTCCTCACCAGCTTTTGCTTATGCTTTTCATTTATGATGACAAAACAAAACGTGACTACATGGTAAAGCATTAGACAAGGGTAATTTTAATAACTTTTAGAAGGGTACCAGATGAGATGTGGGTACCAGATGAGATATATATAATAAAAGACAGCACACAAAATGTTTTAGAACATTTTTCAATAAACAGACGCACACTGGTTATGTAGCTATATCATTCAAAAAGTTACACTCGGAAAATTGTGTTCATAAAAAAAATGAGGAAAATTTGTTAGAATCTAGAAGTTATCGAATGCCCTTAAATTCAAATCTCGCTAAGCATCCACCAAAAGCCACAGAAGTCATCAAGGAGAGCATATAAATCCATCTATGGGTTTGACCTAAAAATATATTAATGGAATTATGAAATGCTCAGGGAAGAATAGATTTTATTAAAAAATATAAACAGTATTATTAAAGAAAGGCATGAAAACAGATAAGATAGTGACAATAAAATAAAGGAAAAGCTAAACACAATCAGGAAGACTGTGTTTAATATAGAAGATGGGTAGAGAAGAGCAAACTCTTATATAGTTAGAACCCCTCTAAAAGAAAACATAAAGATAAAATGTAACATTTAAAACTATAGTTTTTTTAAAAATCCAAAATAAGTGAAAGTATGAACCTGGACATTTAAAGGTTCAATCATGTACTTAGAAAAACTGACCAGAAATATTCAACTAGAAACTTTAAAGACGGAGAAAATAAGCAGAAACTCCGGGCAAAAAGATCAAATGACTTACTAACAAAAAGAAAATCACATTAGCATAAGATGCCTCAATAATAACATACAAATCAAGACTACAGTGGAACAGCATTAAAAAAAAAAAATTAAAGAAAATTGGATTTCCCGGGCAAGATGGCCAGATAGGAACAGCTCTGTCTGCAGCTCCAAGCAAGACCAATGCAGAAGACAGGTGGTATCTCATTTCCAACTGAGGTACCCAGCTCATCTCACTGGGACTGATTAGACGGTGGGTGCAGCCCACGGAGAGCGAGCAGAAGCAGGGTGGGGTATCGCCTCACTCAGGAAGTGCAAGGAGTTGGAGTACTCTCTCTCCTAACCAAGGGAAGCTGTGAGGAACCATGCCGTGAGGGATGGTGCTATCCAGACCAGATACTATGATTTACCCATGATATTTGCAACCCACAAACCAGGAGATTCCCTTGGGTGCTTACACCACAAGGGCCCTGGGTTTCAAGCACAAAACTGGGTGGCCATTTGGGCAGACACCATGCTACCTGCAAGAGGTTTCGTTTGTTTGTTTGTTTTGTACCCTAGTGGTGACTGGAATGCCAGTGAGACAGAACCATTCACTCCCCTAGAAAGTAGGCTAAAGCCAGGGAGCCAAGAGGTCTTACTCAGCAGATCCCCTGCCCATAGAGCCCAGCAAGCTAAGACCCACTGACTTGAAATTCATGCTGCCAGCACAGCAGTCTGAAGTCGACCTGGGATCCTCTAGCTTGATAGGGGAGAGGCATCCACCATTACTGAAGCTTGAATAGGTGCTTCTCACATGACAGTATAGACAAAGCCAAGAGGGAGTTCAGACTGGATGGAGCCGAGCACAGCACCGTAAAGCCGCTATAGCCAGACTGCCTCTCTCCTCCTCTCTGGGCAGGGCATCTCTGAAAGAAAGGCAGCAGCCCCAGTCAGGGGCTTATAAATCAAACTCCCATCTCCCTGGGACAGAGCACCTGGGAGAAGGGGCGGCTGTAGGCACAGCTTCAGCAGACTTAAACATTCCTGCCTGCTGGCTCAGAAGATAGCAGTAGATCTCCCAGCATAGTGCTTGAGCTCTGCTAAGAGACAAACTGTCTCCTCAAGTGGTTCCCTGACCTCCATGCCTCCTGATGGGGGGCACACCTCCCAGCAGGGGTCTACAGACACCTCATACAGGAGATCTCTGGCTGGCATCTGGTGGGTGCCCTTCTGGGACAAAGCTTCCAGAGGAAGGAGCAGGCAGCAATCACTGCTGTTCTGCAGCCTCTGCTAGTGATACCCAGGCAACCAGAGTCTGGAGTGAACCCCCATCAAATTCTGGCAGACCTGCAGCAGAGGGCCTGACTGTTAGAAGAAAAGCTAACAAGCAGAAGCAATAGCATCAACGTCAACAAAAATGAGAACCATGCAAAAACTCCACCCGAAGGTCACCAACATCAAAGACCAAAGGTAGATAAGTCCACGAAGATGAGAAAAACCCCGTGCAAAAAGGCTGAAAATTCCAAAAACCAGAATGCCTCTTCTTTTTCAAAGGATCACAACTCCTTTCCAGCAAGGGAACAAAACTGAATGGCAAATGAGTTTGATGAATTGACAGAAGTAGACTTCAGAAAGTGTATAATAACAAACTCCTCCGAGCTCAAGGAGCATGTTCTAACCCCATGCTAGGAAGTTAAGAACCTTGAAAAAAGGTTAGAGAAATTACTAACTAGAATAACCCGTGTAGAAAAGAACAGAAATGACATGATGGAGCTGAAAAACACAGCATGAGAACTTCGTGAAGCATGCACAAGTATTGATGGCTGAATTGATCAAGCAGAAGAAAGAATATCAGAGATTGAGGATTGGCTTAATGAAATATAGTGTGAAGACAAGATTAGAGAAAAAAGAATGGAAAGGAAAAACAAAGCCTCTAAGAAATATGAGACTATGTGAAAAGACCAAACCTATGTTTGATTGGTATACCTGAAGGTGACAGGGAAAATTGAATCAAGTCGGAAAACACTTTCAGGATATTATCCAAGAGAACTTCCCCAACCTAGCAAGACAGGCCAACATTCAAATTCAAGAAATACAGAGAACACCACAAAATACTCCTCTAGAAGAGTGATCCCAAGACACATGATCATCAGATTCTCCAAGGTTGAAATGAAGGAAAAAATATTAAGGGCAGCCAGAGAGAAAGGTCAGGTTACCCACAAAGGGAAGCCCATCAGACTAACAGCGGATCTCTCTGCAGAAACCCTGCAAGCCAGAAGACAGTGGGGGCCAATATTCAACATTCTTCAAGAAAAGAATTGTCAACCCAGAATTTCGTGTCCAGCCAAACGAAGCTTCATAAGTGAAGTAGAAATAAAATCCTTTACAGACAAGCAAATGCTTAGGGATTTTGCCACCACCAGGCCTGCCTTACAAGAGCTCCCAAAGGAAGCACTAAATATGGAAAGGAAAAATTGGTACCTGCCACTGAAAAAACAAACCAAAATGTAAAGAGCATTGATACTATGAAGAAACTGCATCAAGTAATGGACAAAATAACCAGCTAGCATCATAATGACAGGATCAAACTCACACATAACAATATTAACCATAAATGTAAACGGATTAAATGCCCCATTTAAAAGACACAGACTGGCAATTTGGATAAAGAGTCAAGACTCATCTATGTGCTGTACTCAGGAGACCCGTCTCACATGCAAAGACACATATAG
Organism: Chlorocebus sabaeus; assembly: GCF_047675955.1. Lineage (NCBI taxonomy): Eukaryota > Metazoa > Chordata > Mammalia > Primates > Cercopithecidae > Chlorocebus > Chlorocebus sabaeus. Next base: position 71,528,391 of record NC_132910.1, read on the forward strand.
GCTCAAAATACAGGGATGGAGGAACTTTTACCAAGCAAATGGAAAGCCAAAAAAAAAAAAAAAAAAAAGCAGCGGTCACAATCCTAGTCTCTGATAAAACAGACTTTAAACCAATAAAGATAAAAAAAGACAAAGAAGGGCATTACATAATGGTAAAGAGATCAATGAAACAAGAATTGCTAACTATCCTAAGTATATAAGTACAGGAGCACCCAGATTTATAAAGCAAATTATTAGAGACCTACAGAGAGACTTAGACTCCCACACAATAATAGTCAGAGACTTTTAACACCACACTATCAATATTAAGCAGACCAACAAGACAGAACAAATCGAGCATATAATTGGAAGTAAAACACTCCTCAGGAAATGCAGAAGAAAGAAAATCATAACAAACAGTCTCTGAGATCACAGTGCAGTCAAATTAGAACTCAGGATTAAGAAACTCACTCAAAATCACACAACTACATGGAACCTGAACAAATAGCTCCTGAATGACTACTGGGTAAATAACAAAATTAAGGTAGAAATAAATAAGTTCTTTGAAATCAATGAGAACAAACACACAATATAACAGAATCTCTGCGACACAGCTAAAGCAGTATTTAGAGGGAAATTTATAGCCCTAAATGCCCACAGGAGAAAGTGGGAAAGATCTAACATCAACACCTTATCAACACCATTAAAAGAACTAGAGAAACAAGAGCAAACAAATTCAAAAGCTGAAGAAGACCAGAATTTACTAAGATCAGAGCAGAACTAAAGGAGACAGAGACACAAAAAGCCCTGCAAAAAATCAATGAATCCAGGAGGTGGTTTTTTGAAAAGATTAGCAAAATACATAGACTACTAGCCAGACTAAAAGAAGAAAAGAGAGAAGAATCAAATAGATGCAATAAAAAATGATAAAGGGGAGATCACCAATGATCCCACGGAAATACAAACTACAATCAGAGAATACTGTAAATACCTCTATGCAATAAACTAGAAAATCTAGAAGACATGGATACATTCCTGGACACATACACCCTCCCAAGACTAAACCAGGAAGAAGTCGAATCCCTGAATAGAGCAATAACAAGTTCTGAAATTGAGGCAGTAATTAATAGCCTACCCACCAAAAATTGCCCAGAACCAGATGGATTCACAGCCAAATTCCATCAGAGGTACAAAGAAAAGCTGGTACCATTACTTCTGAAACTATTCCAAACAATAGAAAAAGAGGGACTCCTCCCTAACTAATTTTATGAGGCCAGCATCATCCTGATAACAAAACCTGGCAGAGACATAACAAAAAAAAGAATTTCAGACCAATATCCCTGATGAACATCGATGCAAAAAGAGGTTCTGCACAGCGAAAGAAACTATAATGAGAGTGAACAGGCAACCTACAGAATGGGAGAAAATTTTTGCAATCTATCCATCTGACAAAGGGCTAATATCCAGAATCTACAAAGAACTTAAACAAATTTACAAGAGAAAAATAAACAACCCCATCCAAATTAGGCAAAGGATATGAACAGATACTTTTCGAAAGAAAACAATTATGTGGACAACAAACATATGAAAAAGAGCTCATCATCACTAGTCGTTAGAGAAATGCAAATCAAAACCACAATGAGATACCACCTCATGCCAGTTAGAATGGTGATCATTAAAAAGTCAGGAAATAACAGATGCTGAAGAGGATGTGGAGAAATAGAAATTGTTTTACAGTGTTGGTAGTTCAACCATTGTGGAAGACAGTGTGGCAATTCCTCAAGGATCTAGAACTAGAAATACCATTTGACTCATCAATTCCATTACTGGGTATATACTCAAAGGATTATAAATCATTCTACTATAAAGACACATGCACACGTTTGTTTATTGCAGCACTATTCACAATAGCAAAGACTTGGAACCAACCCAAATGTCCATCAATGTTAGATTGGATAAAGAAAATGTGGCATATAAACACCATGGAATACTATGCAGCCATAAGAAAGAATACGTTCATGTCCTTTGCAGGGACAAGGATGAAGTTGGAAACCATCATTCTCAGTAAACACAGGAATAGAAAACCAAATACCACATGTTCTCACTTAAAAGTGGGAGTTGAACAATGAGAACGAATGGGCACAGGGAGGGGAATATTACACACCAGGGCCTGTCAGGGGATAAGGGGCAAGGGAAGGGATAGCATTAGGAGAAATACCTAATATAGATGATGGGTTAATGGGTGCAGCAAACCACCATGGCATATGTATACCTATGTAACAAACCTGCATATTGTGCACATGTATCCCAGAACTTAAAGTATAATTTAAAAAAAAGAAAATAAAATAATTAGCCTAAGAGTTTGTATCCTATCTAACTATCCTTCCAGTGTCAAGACTACAGAAATTAAACAGTTTTAAACATGCAAGAACTCAAAGAAAACTGTACTCATGAACCTATCCTGATAAAATTACTAGAAGACAAATTTTATGCCACCAAAAGATGACTGGGGAAACTTTGGCAAAGGTGCTATTGATGATTATTAGATACAGTTAATTTTAAATGCAAAAGAAAGGTGGGAGAAATGTTATATGCTCTCAGAGAGTGGGGGGGGGGGAGAGAGAGAGAGAGAGAGAGAGAGAGAGAGAGAGAGAGAGAGATAACAACATGAACCACAAAGAAAATAGGACACATAGAGAAAGAGTCATGGTAAATATAACATAAAATAATATAGTATGATAAAATGATAAAGTTGAGACCAAATTAGTCAGTCATATCAGTAAATGTAAATAGGCTTACCTCACTGTAAAAAAATTTTTGCATGAGTCAAAGCAAGTCACAGTTCCATAGTGTATATAAATCTCATACTTAAAGTAACTCAGAAAGGCTAAAAGTAGACAGGCAAAGGTGTGACCAGGCAAATGGAAACACAGCTTATGATCCAGATATCAGACAATCCAGATAATCAGGGTTCACAGTTGAAGAATAAAACATGAAAAAGAGAATACTTTTAATGCTGAAATCCATGATGAAGACATGACAATTTTACATATTTATGAGTCATATTGTGTAGGAAATACCTTCATAAAGGAAGACCTACATAGGCATAAATACACTTTTAATAAGACACCTTAAAATATCACTATCAGTCCAAAATAGGTCAATCAAACCAAGAAAATGTGAATATGGAATAACTAAAGAACATAATAATGAAGTTAGATCTTAAGGCTATATCATGATTTTAAGCCCTAATATCAAAGACACTACCTTTCTCCAAGTATCAGTAAACTTCGTGAAATAAAAAGAATAAAAACTTTTTCCTATTTACAGTGCAAAAAAGTAGAAATTAACGAGAAAACATTCATAATGACCATATACATGAAAATTTAAATGATCATTCTGCTTAGAAAGGAAATTCACAAAAATTCCATAATTGTAAAAGTTAATGAAAGCCCTGTACATGGAGGACAAGCCCTAATAGCCCCCACCTTCATACTCTATATAATTTTCTCCCCCTTGTGAATGGGCAGAACCCATGACTTGCTTTTAACCCCTAGAATTTACCAAGAGGAATGGAATGTACTCCTTTGATAAGGTTAGGTTGCATGACAAAGGTCATGATATGCCATTCCCCTAATTAGGTTTTATGTTACATCATATAACACTCTATCTTAGCCTACTAGAAAGAAACTTTTCTTCCTTGATGGCTTGAAGAAATAAGCTGCCCTGCTGTGAGAAGGTTTGTGGAGACTGCCATATGGCAAGAAAAAACTGCAGGTAGTCTGGAGCTGACAGTAGCTCCTAGCCATTAGCCAGCAAGAGAACAGGATGTCAGTTCTATAATCCCAGGGAAATAAATTCTGCCACCAACCTGTAGGAAGAAAGGAGGAAGGGGAGGGAAGGAGGAAGAAAGGAAGAAAATGAGGGAAGTATGGAGGAAGAAGAGAGAAGAAAAGAAAGAAATAAGACTGAAGAGGCACACTGTCTTTGACATTAATATATTGAAGCACAAAGAACAATAAAAAATTGCCATTTTGCAGCACACTTAGAGTAGATGCTAAAACCACTGACTGAAAACTTATTGGGAAACTGGTTATTCACACTGTCTCAAAGGATCACTCCACAAATTACTTACTAATTACAAAAGCTAAAAAGGAACCTCTACAATGGGAAAATCTGACAATGCCATCTTAATCACGTGATTAGAATTACCATCACTAATAATAGGACGAACTGATACTTTGCGTCTACAGATGTGATGTTCTGAGAAGGAGACATTATCACTTATGTAGTATTCCTGTCATGAAACCAGAACCTAGTCATAAGGAAACAATCAGACCATTCTGCAAAACAATTGGCCTGGACTCCAAAACTTCTCGATGTCATGAAAGACCAAACAAAAAGAAAGGAAAAAAAGTAGAACTTCTCTGGATCAAAGGAAACAAAATAGACATACAAACATAGAAACTAAAGCAATAAGGCAATGTGTGATCATAGTTTGAATCATTCAAAAAAAACTATTAAAGTCAGTTGGGGGCCTCTTCAGGAAATCTGAATTTTAGTTGTTACTAGGTAATATTACAGCAGTGTTAGTGGGGCAAGTGTGATTTTTGCAGAAAAATGTCCTCATTCTTAGGAGATACATGGTAATAGTTAGAAGTGAAGTGCTGTGGTATTTGCAACTTCGTTTCAAATGGTTCAGCCAAAAGAAGTTGTGTGTGTGTGTGTGAGTGTGTGTATACATATAAAGAAATGAAAATGTGGCAATAATTGATAGTTTGGGTGGAGAGTTAACTTCATTGTACTGTTCTTTATCTTTTCTATAGTTTGAAATGTTTCGAAAAACTTGGATGCAAAGGAACTGTAGGGTCCACTTCAAATTTTAAAAATAACCCAATTTTGTTTCATCATAGGTATAAAAGTAATTCATCTTGTTTAATATTTTTGGGAAAATATGCAAAATATAGGAAAAAACGAAATTATACTTCTGCCACCCAGAGATAAACATTATTAATATTGTGATATAATTGGTCAATTTTTTTCTATTCAAACTTCACCCTACTAATTGATTTTTCAAAACAGGGATCATAATTTGTATTTTGCTATCTATCTTAATAGATAAGGAGTATTTTTCCACATCATTTATTACTTTCCCAGAACTATGATTTTAACTGTCATATAAAGATATGGCATAATCATTGTATTATAATTTTCATATATTTCTTCTCCTTGATGTAGTTTATTTTCTTGTTTTTCAGATTCCCAAATTTTCCTGGTTTTCTTTGTAACAACATATCAAGTTCTTTCTAATCTTTTATTAGATGCTATATACTCAAGTTTTTAACATGAGAGTTAATGTTAATTCTGTTCTCTGATTACTCTCACTCTCCTAGTGATCTCATGACTTTAAATACTATCTCTATTCTGATGTCTAACTGTGTATCTCCAGTGCAGACCTTTGTGCTGAACATCAGAATCTTACATCTTTCTGCGTATTCCGTGTGAATACATCAAATTTACAGCAAATTCAAGCTTCTGATCTTCCCCTCAAACTCTTCTTCCCCTACAGTCTTACATATCTCATTTAATAGCAAATATATTCTTCTGATGTTCAAGCCAAAAGCACTAGAACTATTTTGACTCCTCTCTTTAATCCATATCCAATCTGTCAACAGATCCTGTTAACTCTATATTTATCTGGAATCTGGCCCTTTTCATCAACCTCTTTGGTCTGAAAAACCATCATCTTTGTCCTGGATTGTCAAATTGTCATCTGACTGGTTTCTTTTATGTTCCTACCTTCTATTCAAAACATAAAAGTCACAGTAAGTTTGGTAAATCATATTTGAGATTATGTCAATTCTCTATTCAAATCCCTCCAGTAGATTCTGTCTCAGGTGGATTTACTCCAAGACTTTTACAGTCTGAGAAATGGTGCCCAGATGGAGGCTCAGCCATTTCTCTGATCTCACTTCACTTTTCTTTCACCCTCCATACTGACCATATTGCTCTCCTCAAATGTGCACTATGTGGTCCTGCTCAGATCCTTTGGACTCCCTCACCCCAATGCCTGGAATGTTCTTCTCCCAGACATGTGTACATGGCCAACTCTTTACTCCAGTGTCTGATGAAACATCACCTTTATTAGTGAGGACATCCTAAGTATCCTATTTAAAATTTAAAATCCCTAACCCAGAAATCCCTAGTCTTCTTTGCTAGTTTGTTTTACTTTTTAAATTTTCTATTTTTTATAGGTTGCTAAAAACTGAATCATACAAAGGTTGTAAATATTTTGAGTATTTGATATATAGTGCAAAAATGATCTCTCAAAAGACAACTCCAATGCCAAGACTTGCAAACACTGTTTCATTTCTAAGACTGATATTATAATTATCAATATTCAATACTAACAATTTGAAAAAGTCTTTACCAACTGGGCGAAAATAAATGCTATTTTACTTTTCATTTTTGATTACTAATCAGCATTATTTAATATTTTGATCATATAGTGAAGCTTCCTCCAAGAACCAGAAAATTAGAAAGAATAACATATCTCCTCATTTGGGGAAATAAAGGAAACCTGGGGCCGGGCTCGGTGGCTCAAGCCTGTAATCCCAGCACTTTGGGAGGCCGAGATGGGCGGATCACGAGGTCAGGAGATCAAGACCATCCTGGCTAACACAGTGAAACCCCGTCTCTACTAAAAAATACAAAAAACCTAGCCAGGCGAGGTGGCGGGCGCCTGTAGTCCCAGCTACTCGGGAGGCTGAGGCAGGAGAATGGTGTAAACCCGGGAGGCAGAGCTTGCAGTGAGCTGAGATCCGGCCACTGCACTCCAGCCTGGGCAGCAGAGCAAGACTCCGTCTCAAAAAAAAAAAAAAAAAAAAAAAAAGGAAACCTGAACTCTATCTTATATCCTCACAAAAGCAATTCCAGGTAGATTGAAGATCTAAAGGGAATGATAAAACTATAAAGCTTCTGCTATAGTCTGAGTGTGTGCCCCAAAGTTTATGCCTTGGAAACTAATCCCCAAAGCAAGAGGATTGGGAGGTGTGTCGTTCAGGAGTTAATTGAATGATTAAGGCTCAGCCCTCATGATTAGTTGTCTTTGTAAAAGGGTTTGACTGAGGGAGTTAGGTCTCTTATTGCCCTCTGCCTTCTGCCATGTGAGGACATAGTGTTCCTCGCCTCTGTCAGATGAATGCCGTGCTCCAGGCTCCATCGTGGAAGCAGAGAGAAGCCCCCACCAGATGCCTGTGCCTTAATTTTGAACTTCTCAGACTCCAGAAATGTGAGAAATAAATCTCTGTTCCTTATAAATTACCTAATCTTAGGTAATCTGTTATAGCTGCATGAAACGGACAGCTTCTTACAATAATATTAGAGAATATCTTTGTGAACTTGGTGTAGAGAAAGTTTTCCAAGAAGGTCTTAGAGAGAATTAACATTCTGCATAATAAAGCATTGAAAATGCTTCTGCAAAACCCATATCCCATCAGACTACTTCCTTGTTCAGAGACTTTCATGTACCTATTGTACACAGTAGAGTATGAACTCTAGACCCGGCATTTGAGATTCTGTCTGCAAGTTATGTTTCTAAATTCATTTCATGCCACGTACTTTTACATATTTGCACCTCCCCAAAAGCATATCTGTTACTTCTTTTTATGTCACGCACATTTTCCTGGATTTTGCTCAAACTGTTTCATTCACTGTGAATGCCTTCATCTCCATATAGCATAAGATATACTTCAAGTTCCAACATCACTCCTTTATTTATTAGGTCTCCTCAGATTCCCAGATGACAGTGGCTCTCTCTTCTGTGAACATTAAAGAGGTTACCAGGGGACTTTTTTATATTTATCAATTTATGCCTAATATTTGTGTATTATGTCTTCCACACCTAGTGGGCAAAATCTTTTGAATGTAGAAACAGTCTTTTTTCCATTTTTGTATCTCCCAAAGTGCCCAACATGATAATATGTAGGAAGTCCTCAATATTATATTAATTTTACTTATATATGTATACGTTCAAATATGAATGTTATATATACATATATGTATAGACATACATTTGTGTGTGTGTGTGTGTGTGTGTGTAAGTACAGAGAAAGAGCTTTTAAGTCTAGGGCTCTTTTTAGTCTATAACTAAACTATAACATGCTATGAAACATATTAAGCTTTTAAATGTCCATGTCAGATAATAAAGTATAATATATGGCCCTAAATCATTTATAAATAAATACAAATGACAAAACCTTTATAATTTGTTCTCTAGAAATAGAACATAATTTTAATATGTACTTGTGTTGAGAAAACCTTTTTATTTCTTAAAAATAGTTACATTAAAGCTCACTGCTTGCTGTTAAGGTTGTAAAAATTCTAGTTTAACTCTAAGTAGTTAAACTAGAAAAGTGCTTTACCTTGACTTTAGTTGGCTTTGTTGTCTGGTATTTATCTGTGAATATAGCTTTGTCAATGGCAATTATCTAATGATTATCTGTGTTTTATATTTTCACATATATAACCTGTTCTAAGATACATGTGTTTAATTCCAAATACACTATAGAGTTTAATCTACAAAACAAAGCAATGACTGTAGTAAACACTCATATAACTTTTATAACTTTGGAAAACAACACAAATAGCTTCATATTTGTAATCTCTCAGCTTTTAAAGTTCCATTTATAATGAGATAAGGGAAAATTTTAACTTTATAATTTTATTCATTTTTGACTTAAGGGACCAAAAGTTTGTAAAATCAAATATCTATCCTTGCCTCATTTTAAAAATAAAAGCACAATTCAACTTAATCTCTTCAAACTCTGCACTTCTTTTACTTCACTCCCTCTCAATACTCCTTTATACATATTCAATACATAAAAGTTTTTGTGACAAAAGAAAGGGAAATCATTTAAAAGGCATGAATGAATGAATTCCTGCAGTTTTAGGAGTAATTGTCTTACTCTTATTCAGAGTAACTAGCCTTTACTCTGAATATTTTCTTTATTGAAAACTATTAGGCCAGGTGCAGTGGCTAACGCCTGTAATCCTAGCACTTTGGGAGGCTGAGGCGGACAAATCACCTGAGTCAGGAGTTCAAGACCAGCCTGGCCAACATGGTGAAACTCCATCTCTACTGAAAATACAGAAATTAGCCAGGCGTAGTGGCAGGCGCCTGTAATCCCAGCTACATGGGAGGCTGAGGCAGGAGAATTGCTTGAATCCGGGAGGTGGAGATTGCAGTGAGCTGAGATCATGCCATTGCACTCCAGGCTGGGAGAGTGAAACTTTTTTGAAATTTCATCTAAAAAAATAAAAAAGAAAACGATTTTAGAATGTTTAATGAGTTGAAAAAAACAATTGTGTTTAGTTTATTTTACCCTATAAGGTGACTGGTTACATTTTTGATATCATGCTTTCCAGGTTAGAAAAAAAAGTTTCACATATATTAAAATATTAAATATGAAATATATAAAAACTTTATCTGTAATATGATACGTAAACTCCAAAACCAAAATGTATATAAGCAGATGTAAAATTGTAGAGAAGGATTTATTATGTGGGTGAAATCTAGAATCATGTGGTTAAATCCTTTTTTCCAGACCTACAGAGTATGACTTAGAATCCCTTGTGGAATACAAATCCTTTATTGTTAATAAAGTACATCTTCACAAGGGTACATCGTTTAAAAAAAATCCCTTGGTCCTTTTTTTTCATATTGGAATCTAAAAGGTCTTAACCAAAGTAAACTACATCAAATATGCTAGAAATGACTAGTTAAGACCAAAATCTTTGTGACTAAAATTAATTGGTTAAGTCTGAAGAAATAAGAAAAGAAAAATGTACATGTTGAAATATGTAGGCTTTCATTTTAATCATTCAGCACCACCTTATTGAAATACATACAGACAGGAAAAAATAATTCACTGTCACTTCAAAGAAATATGATTTTACTGCAAGAAGAGAAATATGGCTGACACATTAAGAGTAGTTATTATGATAAAACAATATTGGTCAAATTGCAGTTTGCACATAATTCAGCCAACTTCCTACTTTCATCATAAGATTTGCATTCTTCAAAAATACAGCTATACGAAATGATGAAGTCTTTTCATTATTCATTTTGCCACTGTCTCAGAATTAAAAGTCTTGTTGCTGACAAAAAGCCAATTAATCATATTTATGGTGACAACCATTACTATTATAAAACAGACATTCCTAGAAAGCGTGCCCTTTTCTTTACATCAAAACCTGTTGAACGTGCTTTCCATCCCCTAAGACTTTGAAGATAGATTATTGTTCCTTCTAGGAAGGAATAATGAGTTAGTATAAATCTAATAATAGACATTGTTGATGGTAGCATTAGACCAAAGTCAGAACTTTAAATTTTATTTGCTTTGCCAATCACTCTTCCTGTTTCCTACTTCATCGTTTGAAAAATATGAATATAATTCATTCTTTAGTAATTCACTCATTCAATCACATTCCCTACATGCTTAGAAAAAGAAATTCAAATAAAGACAAAATTTGGATAAATGCTCAGTTTACTCATGAACTAATATTTGAAATTAATTATAGTCAAGAGATAGGAACTTAATTATATAATCCAGATTACATTTATCAAACCTGCAGAAATCTGCACAGCATGGCCTAATTAATGCCATTTTTAAGGGATGTTTAGCTCAGGCCTTTAAAAAGTCATCTTTATATTTTACATGGATTGAGAAATGGGTCTTTATCAGTTGTACAATTCTTATTTTTTAGTTGGGTATAATTTCTACTTAGTGAATTTAGAGTAAATCTTATAGAACTATAATCTTGACCTTCAGAAATTTTTTAAAAAATAAAGCCTTTAGCATTTATTTAATGCGAAGAATTTTCACTTCGTTTGTTCCCGCATGCTTTGGTAGTCTGAAGAAGCTTATGGTTCAACCCCCTCTTAGATAATGTTATCAAACCCATAAAATAAAATTTAGAGGCTTACCAAAAAGTCTTAATTAGACTGAAATTGTTTTTAAAATATTTTCAGAAACAACCTTGTGACATAATAATATATAAGCTTATTTATGAATATATTAAATACCAAGATTTAGTAGTAGATCTAGTAGCTGTTTGAATTCAGAGTAGTAATGAGCAAACTATATTTAAAGATATCTGCAATAACTATATTAGGATATAAAACATCTATGGTTTCTATTGGGAACAAAGTTATGGTAGTGCTACCACTAATAATATGTAGTTGTTGCCGATATCCGTAATTAAAAGTAATGTTAAATTTTAGCCAGCGATGATTGAAAATGAAAACGTAATGTTTGCCTACCTAAATCTACAGTTTCTCTGAAACTTATTCATATGCCCTTTGGGGGTCCTTGGACTTCGGGTAAAGAATTATTGATGCATATAATCTTACAATTATCCTGATGAGGAAACGAGGTCCTTAAGGGATTTGTCACAATTTACACTTCCAAGTAGTGAAAGACCTGGAAGAAGAACTCTGGATATCCAGATTGCTTTTCCTACACTCCTTCTCTAACACCACAAATGCAACCAGGAACCTTAACATGAACCGTTCCCATTAATAGTTTTATTTAATTCTATTTTAAAGTATGTCATTATTTTTTAAAACAACTAACTTGTAAAAACCAATCATTTTACACATGGTTGTAGATCCTTAAAGTAGGTAAACTTGGGGGAAAGCAAGTTTACCACAACCATTTCCTTCCATAGCACTCATGATGGTGAATCTAATAAGCTGCTTAGGCTCATTGTGAAGACCAGCAACACAAGCCCTTTGCAGAACTATTCCTATGTCTGTTTTTCATGGCTGGTGATTCTTTCTGCACGTGTCACTGCATTTGTTTTTGCAATAATGAGAACTGTAAAATGGCCAGGGCATTCATCACTTTGGTCAAAGAGATGGTTGCTATCGAGAACCATTAATAAATATGCCTTTACTAAATGAGATTCCTAATTATAAATAGAGGAGCATACATTCCTTATCTGAGCAGAAGCACAGGGACTAAGACTGAAGACCAGAGACTGTGACCTGAGAGACAAAAATAGATGTCCTTTTATCAATTAAGATGGACCTAAAAGTTAAGGAAATAAAGCTACCTAGAGGTTGAGGGTACAGGGCTGGCTAGCATGGCATATATCTAAATTCCTATGGCTAAACTCCCTAACAATAGAAACTATCAGCTCTGATTTACAACCCAGACCACTACGACTTTGACTGGACAGAGGTCGGGCCTTAGAAACGTTCTTTTCTGATAAGCAATTGTAGATCTTAAGCTAGTTCCAAACAGCTTATAGAGGCTCCCCACAAACTATTTCTGTCCTACCACCTTTTGACATAACGAGTCAATTCCACCTCATTTTAATGCTAAAATCCCAACCCAAGTGAACATGGGATGTATGTTATACATGTTTGCCCATTCTACATGCTCTCGGCTTTCCTCATAAATATGTATAGCTTTTCCCCCAAACTTGCTGGATATATATGATACAAACCCTGTAAGGAATAAAACCCAACCTGTCTTTCCCCTCTTCGAAGAGAGAGGACCTTCCATTCATGCTACAGACTTTCTCTTCCTGAGTTGCAAACTGAAATTGCCAATAAAGCTCTCCTTTCCACTATTTAGCCATCTTGATTGTGTTTTAGATAACAAGAATATACAACTTCATCAGATGTTGTGTTTGTAATTGTATTCAGAATACAGGATGATTAGTGAAGAAATAAGATTTTTTAAAGTTTCTGAATTTTATTTGCAATTTATATAGTCATTGCTTTTTAAAAAGTTTTCAAAAATAAAAATAAAATTGAGAGCATAATTTTGAAAATTAGGGATGCAACAAAAGAAAATAGTAGGACTAAGAGACACTACAATGACAATTTGCTGAAAAAGATCGGATTAAATTTTCAGAAAGCAACACAAATAAGGATGGAAAACAAGTATACATACTTTATTTCTTATGTGGTTTCACAAATCTACAGTTGTTAAGGGACAAAAACCGTATTACTTTATTTGTGTTTTCTGTTTGTATATTTGTATTTTCTGTTATATCTGGCTAAGAGGCTTTCTGCTTGCAGTGCTCAACAAACACCTGGTGAAATTAAAAGCCTTAGAATTCTGAGCTGAAAGAGACCTCAAAAATCCTTTAATCCAACATCCTTCTATATAGAAGGTGAAAAGGCATCTCTAATTTAGTGGCTAAAGTGCCCTTTGCTGAGAATATTATTTAAATATTGTATTCATATGATTAGGCCAGCTGATGAAGTTTGCTCGTCTCAGGTTTGACTACTAGAAAAGGCATCTAATAAATTGTAGAGGTACCATTTAAAATTATTTTATTTGTGCTATCCACTGGATATATAGTTTTTAAGTTTCAGAGCAGCTCTTTGCATTAGATAATATCACTGCCATCTGCAGATAAGGAAACTAATGTGTGGGAAGGCAAACCAACTAACCCGAGGATAAAAAGGCAGTTATTGGCAGAGCTAGGGTTCAAACCAAGTCTATCTACCTCAAAACCCCAATATCTTAAAGACAAAAAAAGAAAAGAAAGAGAAGAAGGAAGACAGATGAAGGAAGAAATATAAACAAAGGCTCACATCATCTATTATTAGGCAACTCTAATAAATTATATTGGAATCCTCTATTTTGCACTGAAAAAAATTTAATGAACTTATTTATATAGAGAGATTTAATAAACTTATAAATATATACATATGTGTATACACACACACATATACACATATGACTAATCAGTTGCTGCAGGCTGTGGGAAGAGAAAACAAGGAATGCCTTATGAAAAATGTGAAAGAAAGGAGAGAGAAAAATAACGGTTTGGAAGCAGACCTCACCAAATTTTCCTTAGTGATTTAGAGATCAGTCTTACGTTTCTTTTTTTCACTTTGTACATGTGTTCCTTTACCTGTATTATGTGATAGTTAATATTAGACTATATTTTATTTAAAGATGTCTATTTGATAAGATACTAAATCAGAAGAATTTTAATTTTTTAACTTTTATTTTAAGTTCAGGGGTACATGTGCAGGTTTGTTGTATAGGTTAACTTGTGTCATGGAGATTTGTTGTACAGCTTATTTCATCATCCAGCTATTAAGTCTAGTACCCATTAATTTTTTTTCCCCATCCTCTCTCTCCTCCTACCCTCCACCCTTCAATAGGCCTCAGTGTGTGTTGTTCCCCATTATGTGTCCATGTGTTCTTATCATTTAGCTCCCACTTATAAATGAGTCTTTTATAGGAAGTTAAACAATTGAAATTCTTGCTGGGTGTGGTGGCTTGTGCTTGTCATCCCAGCACTTTGGGAACCTTGAACCCAGGAGTTCAAAACCAGCCCAGGCAACATAGGGAGACTCCACCTTTACAAAAAGTTTAAAAGTTAGCTGATATGGAGCATGACCAAGAGCCTGTAGTCCCAGCTACTCGGGAGGCTGAGGTGGGAGAATTGCTTGAGCCCAGCAGGTCGAGGTTGCAGTAAACCATGATGATGGCACTGCACTCCAGCCTGGGTGACCGGGCATGACCCTGTCCCAAAAAAAGAAAAATTCTTAAGACCTGTCATATCAGATGTATAAAAAGTTTAAAATTATTTTAAATTTACATATAGGTTTTTGTATTAAATGGAATTCTGTGAAGCCTGATTAGTTAATATTATCTTTGAGTGAATAGCTTTTTAAAAAATAATTCACCATGCAACATCTCCACTCCCAAATTAGGCATAGTTTACCTAACATCTTTTGAAGCTACTTCCAATCAAATCTTCCTGAATCACTGTTAGTTAATACTTCTTATTGAGTTGGAGACACGTATGACTAAGAGTTTATTTTTTGGAGACACGTATGACTAAGAGTATATTTTTTATGTTATGATCAATGGGCTATTTCTCTTGGGAGGCTGGATTAGAAGAGAAAATAGAATAATGCCTGTTCTCTATTTGGCAAGAACATACTTACAGTCCCTCTAAACTTCCCGTATTGATATTTCATTAATCAATAAGAACCACATGAGAGATTCTGGCTTAAGTATGGTTAGGGCCAAGATTATAAAATATATTCTCTGGGTCACAGCCAAAAATGTATCCATGGTCAGGACTTTAAAAGCGGTATACTAGCTGATAGGTTGGTTGCCAAATCATAAAATATGATGTACTTAAAAAAGAGAATATTTTGGCAGTTCCTGTGATGGTCCAAATGTGATTGACAGAGGCTGCCAAGATATTCTCAGTCCAAGTGAATGGCCCGTTAACATTTTCATCACCTAAATAAAATTATTAGACCTTTGAAGTTTAGAATTACCTCAATATTTCATCAGACTCCGTGAGACAAAAGCTTCATATTTCGTTTTCTCACTTGGTTAGTCACTGTTGGCTGTCTATAGTACAGCAGTCCTCAGCTATTTTCTTTGCTTGTGGAATATAGATTTTCATCATGAATTTAGGGGCCATGTTTTTTCACTAGACACTGGACACCTCCATTGCTTCAGTCTGCAAATTATAATTAGTTTTAGTCAATCACAGTTATTGCTTTCTTCTTGCCCATGATTGATTGAGTTATCAGCATGTGAGGGAGATAAAAATGAATAAGGTGTAGCTTCTTTCCTCGGAACACTCACTCTAGTGCAGAGACAAATGAATGAGCAATATGTCATAGAGAAGTACACCAGGTTTGTTGTGAGGGCTGTATGTATAAAAGATAGAAACTTCAGACCAGTTAGGTATAAGGAAATCGGGAAACAGGCCTTCTCACTAACACCAACCAAGGTCAAAATCCCAGAAAAGTATTATTATATAAATCTTCATATTCAAGCCCTGAATATCCCATTTTCCCTCTGCCTTGTCCATAAATTTCTCCAGAATAAACTTGCTTCCAAACTGAAAGCACCCATGAACAACTCACTCATATAAACCACTCTTGCTCAAACAAGAAATTTAGGAACATCTGGAGGAAAAAAAAAAACAAAAACTGGAGAAGGATTAAAATCTGCCTACGTAAAAAGGCTTTCAGGAATTCTTCCACTATGAACACATTGCTTCATATTTTTCTGTTTATTTCTTACTCCTTTCTTCTTAGCTTTTTTCAGTATGTGGTCTTTATACACACTAGGAGCTTTGCTGAGGCATGTGCAATAGAATGTCAGAGCAGCTCTGTGGTCTGCTTTGCCAAGAGTTGTCATGGAGTTCCATCTGCCTTTGGAACTAAGTTATCTTTGAGATCAATTACTCTGTTTTATTTTGCACATGATGAAAACAGGCCAAATACATTAAGTAACTTCTCCATACTCAAGTAACTGGTAAAAGGCACTCACTGATGTCAAGTTCACTGATTTTTCCACTATGTCATTCTATTAACCAGACATTTCTGACTCCTCTTAAGATATTGAGCAATAACATTGGATAATTATTTCATATTTGCCCACATTTAGGCCAACATTCATATATAAAACACTTATTTTGTAAACTGTGATAGCTCAGTCATTGAATAGCATCTCTCCTGAACAAGCTGAAAAGTGTCGTCCTCTTGGGGCTTTGCATTCAAAGAAGTGCTGTCCTTTCCATTTACTTCTCACAGTGGTCTCTCCACAGTTTCCTTTTCTTTTCCATTATGCAACATCAGTTTTAACAGGAAGATAAAGACTGTAGGAACTGCCTCTATCAGCTGTCTCTGAAGCTCACGAGTTATGTACTATTGGGCAAATAGTTTCAACCTTGGTTTCCTCATCTGTGAGTTACAAATTATGACTTCTCTTTAAAAACAGTCACTTTTTTGGATATATACCCAAAGGAAACTAAGTAAGTACCAAACAGATATCTGCTCTCCCACGTGTAGCATTATTCACAATAGCCAAAATATGAAACAACTTTAGTGTCCATTGATGAATGAATGGTTGAAAGAATTGTGGTATTTATGCATATGATAGAATATTATTCAGCCTTAAAAATGAAAATTATTCCATTTATGACAACATGGATGAATCTGGAGGACATTATGCTAGGTTAAATAAACCAGACACTGAAAGAAAAGATAAATACTGCATGATCTCCTTACATATGGTATCGAAAAAAAGTCAAAAACGTGGAAACAGAGAGTAGAGTCGCCATTATCAGAGTGCGGGGGTAGGGGAATGGGGAGATGTAGGTCAAAGAGTACAAAGTTGCAATTCTATGGGATTAATAAATCTAAAGGTCTAATATACAGCATGATGACCGTAGTTAATAACACTGTATTGTACACTGGAAATTTGCTAACAGTAGACTCCAGGTGATCTCACCACAAAAAAAAAAAAAAAAAAAAATGTAACTATGCGAGGAGATAAGTTTTTTTGCTTGATTGTACTAATCATTTCACTATGTATATGTATATCAAAATACCATGTTGTACACCTTAAATATATACAATTTCAAAGAAAAATTTCAATTAAAACCGATTCCTTAAAAGACTGTAATAAGGATTAAATGAAATAATGCATGTAAAGTGCTTAATGTGGCATGGACTTCTTGGCATGCAGAATGAACTAGAATAAGATAGATATTATTTTTGTAATAATTACTTGTAATTAAAATCTACAGAAATGGGAGATGGGGACCAAAAACTTTTCTTTCAAGCTCTTTTTGCCATGATTTTCCTAATTGGAGTTCTCTGAAACTCTTGTGTGAAAATTTGCAGTTTTACCTATATTCGTGGATTATGATTTAGCAAAAAACTCTGAATATCAAACATGTCTCTTTGCGTTCTAATTTCTTGTGGCACTTGCTACTCTGCCTTGTTCTTGTCACTCCTAGTAGACTGTGAGTACTTTCTGAGCATGGGCTGAGTTACTCATCACTCTATTCCCACAACCCATAGTAGTAGTCAATATATTGCTAACGATGAATGAATATAGTTATTTATATGATCTCACTGACTCTTTTTTTCTTTCTACCCTTGAACATGCTCATTTTTTAGAACTTTGTGATAAGGAAAATTTGGACTGAAATGCAGCATCAAATATTAACTTTATAAATATTTGATTAACTTCCAAATTATATGTGAAACCAAGCTGTACACTCTTCAAAATTTTCATCTTTCAAGGGGTTTACATACTGATGTGCCTTCATTTAAATTATTGCTTTGAAGGGTAAAGGAAATAATTTCAGGGGGTTATATTGGGGGTTTGTTTTCTTTACAAATAACAGAAAGTAATTCAACTGCAAGGAATATTAACTTCGTTAAAAAGATACAGAAGAACCAAATTTCAGGAAGTACTTGGTTTTAATTGGGCTTGGACAGTCATTAGACACAAAAATCTCTGTCTCTTTGTCTCTGCAACTGAAGGATCACTCATCTCTACCTTTTTCTGTGTTTTATTTCTTTCTCATTCTTGCCTCCTGTTGTTTTTCACAGAAGGTTCTTAGTGTTGGATCCCCCACAATTTTGGTTTACAAGTTGATTTGGCTTAGTAAATTACCAATTTATTTTAATGTTTTATTCTGAGTATATATCTTTAAGAAAAAGAAAATCTTACTGTCTCAGCCTAGAAGTAATTCCCCTTGAATTGGATATTCCTTCCTTCTTTAACCAAGTTAACTGGAAAGACAGTTATCACATAGTACCAACTGGTCAGCCAGGAATCTGGACAAAGGAGTAGGTACTTGGGAAAAATGTGGTCAAAACGTCACTATACCAGTGACTTTAGCACAGGAATTCCCCATTATTGATAGTTTAATAATGAAAAAAACCAAGATACATAATAGACATTATATTTCTCTTTGGTCAGAAGGGTCTTTATTAT
Organism: Chlorocebus sabaeus; assembly: GCF_047675955.1. NCBI lineage: Eukaryota > Metazoa > Chordata > Mammalia > Primates > Cercopithecidae > Chlorocebus > Chlorocebus sabaeus. The sequence goes on from NC_132910.1 coordinate 71,547,170, forward strand.
ATTTTTATATGGTCAGAAGGGTTTAATTCTTCTATGGTTGGAATTCACACCAAAAGACAACATTCCTCACCCTTCACAGGACCCCACTGATAGTAGAGATTAGGTAAATGGAATGATGCTAATGTTATTTGTATCAGGCTATTTCACTTGGGGATGTTGTATGTGTCCAATTGTTCAGTATGATTGTGAATGGAGTTTCTTGTCTCTAGGTAGGCTCGTTCAGAGCATTAACAACATTTGTGGAACGTAATTAAAGTCAAGAGATTTGTAGTGGAGGGTATGGATAAGAAAGAAGATGAAATTATGACTAGCAAGGGGAAATAATGTTGTGATATAATGATTATCTACTCTAGTTTTTACATATTGGGAGCTCTGCTTATTCTAGAAATTTACCTTGCTTTCTGAGTTATTTCATGTAACCACTATGCCTGTAAGTGTACAAGATTACTATCAGTCCAGCACTCCATGGTTTATTTTTCTCAGTCTAGCAAGAGAGGGGAAAAAAGCATATATCGATTTTGAATCATTTGTATCTCTTCTACAATATTTGCTGATGTCAAAGGCACCATTTTCTTTTGAATTTACCATAGAAGTATGGTAAATTCTATGAAAATAGAACCATCACATTGGGATGAGAATTCTTTCACTAAACTACAAGTGCAAATTTCCATGATGCACAAATGATATTGTTTACCATATCAGGTTATCGAGAATAAATTCAGGTAAAAAACTGGTATAAAATTTATTTTTTTAAAAATGGAACACGAGAATGCAAATTAACAAATTAGTTAAGAGAAAATTATCTAAGAAAACCAAATACTTTAATGTATATTATTTTAAAGAAAAAATGCAATAAGTTTATCAATATGCATTATTGTGAACTGTCACTCAAGGTTCACGTCAAAGATTGAAATTTGACACATTTAGATTAATTTTTAATCAGACCAGTGACTTTGGGATGTTTTAATGGACACTCATCAAATGTTTCAGACATCCAGCTATTTCGGTATCAAGACAATGATAATAACAGAATTTTTTATTTTTTTTACATTTGGTAAGTTTAACAAAATACAGAAGAAGAGATTAAGGACTGTATTTAATGAAATTAATTAGTGAGGTTTTATCACTAGCAGCACTAGATGTCCAGTTGGAAGTTGGGTAAACCGATGAAGCCAAGGAGACATTTTTTCCTCCATAATGATTATTCATTTTATATTTAAAAAGCTAAAGCTTTTTAATGCCATAAAATAATTGCAGGTTATCTTTTCCGACCATTCTATATTTTCAGTGATTATGAAGACATTTCTGTGACTATG